>NC_138311.1:40601666-41265000 GCF_965601325.2 Salmo salar
TATGCCTTTGGATAGTGCTCTGAACGCACAAACAAAACGGAGGTATTTGGACATAAATATGTATTATTTTGAACAAAAACAACATTTGTTGTGGAAGCAGCAGTCCTGGGAGTGCATTCTGACGAAGATCAGCAAAGGTAAGAGAATATTTCTAATACTATTTCTGAGTTTAGGTTGCCCCGAACTTGGCGAGTGTCTGTATAGCTCTCTGTGATGGCTGAGCTATGTACTCAGAATATTGAAAAATGTGCTTTCTCCGTAAAGCTATTTTAAAATCTGACAAAGCAGTTGCATCCAGGAGTAGTTTATCTATAATTCTTTAAATAATTGTTATATATTTTGTCAACGTTTGTGATGAGTATTTTTGTAAATTGATGTGCTCCTTCACCGGAAGTTTTGGTGGGAATACATTTTCTGAACATCACGCGCCAATGTAAAATGCTGTTTTTGGATATAAATATGAACTTTATCAAACAAAACATGCATGTATTGTGTAACATAATGTCCTAGGAGTGTCATCTGATGAAGATCGTCAAAGGTTAGTGCTTCATTTAGCTGTGTTTTGGGTTTTATTGACACATGTCCTTACTTGGAAAATGGCTGTGATTTATTTTTGTCTATGTACTCTCCTAACAATCTAATGTTTTGCTTTCGCTGTAAAGCCTTTTTGAAATCGGACAATGTGGTTGCATCGAGAAGTGTATGTTTGAGAAAGTTGAATTATGACATTTTGTTGTTTGAATTTGCCGCCCTGATATTTCACTGGCTGTGTCCCGCAGGTGGTACGTAGCCCATAGAAGTTAAACAGCCATCACTAACATTGAGTGGCTGCTGCCAACATACTGACTCATCTCTAGCCACTTTAATAATGAAAAAAATTGATGTAATAAATGTATCACTAGCCACTTTAAACAATCCCACTTTATATAATGTTTACATGCCCTACATTACTCATGTGTATGTACTGTACTCTATACCATCTACTGCATCTTTCCTATGCCGTTCGGCCATCGCTCATTCATATATTTGTATGTACATATTCTTATTCATTCCTTTACACTTGTGTGTTTAAGGTAGTTGTTGTGAAACTGTTAGATTACTTGTTAGATATTACTGCATGGTCGGAACTAGAAGCACAAGCATTTCGCTACACTCGCATTAACATCTGCTAACCATGTGTATGTGACAAATAAAATTTGATTTGTAAATTGGGCAGTGCAGTTATATTAACAAGAATTTAAGCTTTCAACTGATAAGACACTTGTATCTCCCTAAATGTTTAATATCCATTTTTATGATTATTTATTTGAATTGTGTGCCCTCCAGTTTCACCGGAAGTTGTCCCGCTAGCGGGATGCCTTTAAGATTTTCTGGGCTAACAATGTAAGAAATAATAAAGCCTTGCAAAAGTATTCACCCCCCTTGGGTTTTTTTTATTTATTTTTATTTTGTTGCATTACAACCTGTAATTTTAAATGTATTTTTATTCTGTAATGAACATACAACAAATAGTCCAAATTGGTGAAGTGAAATCAAAAAAATTCTAAAACGGAAAAGTGGTTGTGTGTTTGTGTGAAGCCCAAAAAGAAAGTAAATAAGATCTGGTGCAACCAATTACCTTCAGAAGTCACAAAATTAGTGAGATTGCACACAGGTGGACTTGGTTTAAGTGTCACGTGTGTTCTGAAAGGCCAGCCATCACTAACATTGCAACACCACTAAGCAAGGAGCACCATGAAGACCATGGCGCTCTCCATACAAGTCAGGGACAAAGTTGTGGAGAAGTACAGATCAGGGTTGGGTTATAAAAAAAAATATCCGAAACTATGAACTTCCCATGGAGCACTGTTAAATCCATTATTGAAAAATGGGAAGAATATGTCAACACAAAAAACCTGCCAAGAGGGCCACCCACCAAAACGCATGGACCAGGCAAGGAGGGCATTAATCAGAGGCAACAAAGAGACCAAAGATAACCCTGAAGGAACTCCAATCTCGGCTGTGAAGCTTTGCAGCATCTGTCCATAGGACCACTAAGCCGTACACTCCACAGACCTGGGCTTTACGGTAGTGGCCAGAAAAAAGCCATTCCTTAAAGAAAGAAATGAGCGAACACGTTTGGGGTTCGCCAAAAGGCATGTGCAAGCCACTGTACATAAAAATAAAAATAAACGAAATACTGCAAAGTTTCCTAAGGACTAGAAGCGAGGTGGCAGTCTCTGTCGCCATGTTTTCTATTCAAATGCTGTTGAGTGGTAAAAAAAACATCAGTTATTCTGCGATCTGGCACACTCAGTTGAGAGTGCTCTGAAATCGGCGAAGATTACCAGAGCGAATTTAGCAGCTACGTCTATTGACAGTTGTCGCAGTGACCTCATGAACATTCTATTGAAATGGTTACTTGCATAGTGGTGGAGTCTTTTGTTTAGACATGTAGCTAGCTAAACAATGAACCATAATCCCAACTCATAACATTACTACCCTGCATGAATCTGCAGGTAGCTAACCAAGCAGGTGGAATGTTAGCTACAGTGGGGGGGGGGAAAAGTATTTGATCCCCTGCTGATTTTGTATGTTTGCCCACTGACAAAGAAATTATCAGTCTATAAATTTAATGTTAGGTTTATTTGAACAGTGAGAGACAGAATAAGAACAAAAATATCGAGGAAAAACACATGTCAAAAATGTTATAAATTGATTTGCATTAGTATGTTCAAATGGCTCTCCTGTGACATACGCCTAGTTCTCCGAAATGAGTCATGTCATGATCATCACAGCCCTACTGTAGTACTGAATACAGTACTGCACAGTGAGCAGTGAATTGTACTGTGCTCTACTCACTGTACAATACAGTAAAGAAAAGTACAGTATATCATACTTTACTTTACTTTAATGTATTGGACTGTACTCTGTGCTGTTCTGTATTGCACTGTACTTTACTATCCTGTATTGTGCTGTGATGTCCAAACTTGTTAAACCAGAGGAGAATGACATTCATATCCATAATTATGGATTTCTATGTTTTACAGATCAGGATCCCATGATTAATTCCGTTACCACAGTTCCGTTACCGGGTGTAAATGCATTCACTTACTGTAGTTCAATAACCAAAATGTTTTTTTTTCAAATTCAAGTTTTCATGTCATAGCTGACACCGCATTCTTTCTGCAGACATCTTTGAGTCAAATCTTTTGCACATCTGTTCGGAATTTTCTGAAAATGGGGTCGCATAAAATCCAGAGGGAGATTTTTACCGTAATTCCATTACCAAAGTTTGCATCTGCACAGTTTTTCCACTAAATTAGTTTTTGTAAAATTTTCTGTAGAAATTGTTAAAGGTAGTCATTGTGCATAGAGATGCATGGTTTGTTAAATTTTGAAATCAATGGCTTTTGTTTGGCATGCATTTTAATGTACAAAATCGGAGTCATAGCGTAATTCCGTCACCATGGAATTGCACTCTAACACACGATTAAATTAATACAGAAAGGAACAGGACTGTCACTGCACCATCAAAAAACATAAGAGATCAGTAGGAAATTAGGAACTTCCAAAGAGAATGATACTGATGCAGATTGATGACGGGTAGGTAGTGCTCCAATTTTTGCAAATATTAATTGTATGGTAGTCAGAGTTGGGGTCAATACCAATTTAATTCCAAATTCAAACAGGAAGTGGAGAACTTACATGGAATTTAATTGGAATTGTAAAATCTCTGCAATGGATTTGAATTGGAATTTAGACAGTTCATGTTCAATTCAGACAGTCTGTGTATGAATTGTGTAAATTCCAGTTACTGGAGATAATGAATTTAGCACTGAAATTGAATGCAAACTTTATTGAAAATCAAAAGTTTGATCAACCCTACTCATTCAAGGGTTTTTCTTTATTTAAATAATAGTGAAGACATCAAACTATGAAATAACACATATGGAATTATGTAGTAACCAAAAAAGTGTTGACCTGTTGGGGCTGGGGGCAGTATTTGCATGGCCGGATAAAAAAACGTACCCGATTTAATCTGGTTACTACTCCTGCCCAGAAACTAGAATATGCATATAATTAGTAGATTTGGATAGAAAACACTCTAAAACTGTTTGAATGGTGTCTGTGAGTGTGTCTGAGTATAACAGAACTCATATGGCAGGCCAAAACCTGAGAAGATTCCATACAGGAAGCGCCCTGTCTGACAATTTATTGTCCTTCTGTAGCCTCTCTATCAAATACAGCATCTGTGCTGTAACGTGACATTTTCTAAGGCTTCCATTGGCGCTCAGAAGGCGCCAGAAAGTGTAATGAGATGTCTCTGGGCTAAGTAAAGCAGCTCTGTTTGTTACTAGCCTGCCTGGGGACAGTGACACTAGAGATGCGGGTTCATGTGATTTCTCCATTTTGTTCTTTCAGTCTTCGAATGAATACAACGTCGCCCGGTTGGAATATTATCGCTATTTTACGAGAAAAATCGCATAAAAATAGATTTTAAACAGCGTTTGACATGCTTCAAAGTACAGTAATGGAATATTTTGAATTTTTTTTGTCACGAAATCCGCTCGCGCGTCACCCTTCGGATTGTGACCTGAACGCAAGAACAAAACGGAGCTATTTCAATATAACTATGGATTATTTCGAACCAAAACAACATTTGTTGTTGAAGTAGAAGTCCTGGGAGTGCATTCTGACGAAAAACAGCAAAGGTAATCCAATTTTTCTTATAGTAAATCTGAGTTTGGTGAGGGCCAAACTTGGTGGGTGTCAAATTAGCTAGCCGTGATGGCCGGGCTATCTACTCAGAATATTGCAAAATGTGCTTTCGCCGAAAAGCTATTTTACAATCTGACACCGCGATTGCATAAAGGAGTTCTGTATCTATAATTCTTAAAATAATTTATGTATTTTGTGAACGTTTTATGCTGAGTAATTAAGTACATTCACCGGAAGTTTGCGGTGTGTATGCTAGTTGCTAGTTCTGAACATCACATGCTAATGTAAAAAGCTGGTTTTTGATATAAATATGAACTTGAGTGAACAAAACATGCATGTATTGTATAACATAATGTCCTAGGAGTGTCATCTGATGAAGATCATCAAAGGTTAGTGCTGCATTTAGCTGTGTTTTTGGTTTTTGTGACATATATGCTTGCTTGAAAAATGGCTGTGTGGCTATTTGTGGCTATGTACTCTCCTAACATAATCTAATGTTTTGCTTTCGCTGAAAAGCCTTTTTTCAAATGGTGTAAAATAGTCCTATGTTTGAGAACTTTGAATTATGACATTTTGTGGTTTTAAATTTGGCGCTCTGATGTGTCACTGGCTGTTGAATAGTGCGGGACGATTTCGTCCCACCTACCCTAGAAAGGTTAAACAAATCAAAATATATTTTAGATTCTTCAAAGTAGCCACCCTTTGCCTCGATGACAGCTTTGGACACTGTTGGCATTCTCTCAACCAGATTAACCTGGAATGCTTTTCCAACAGTCTTGAAGGAGTTCCCACATATGCTGAGCACTTGGCTGCTTTACTTCACTCCTTTACTTCACTCCTGTGAAGGCCAGGTCATCTGGTGCAGCAGTCCATCACTCCCCTTGGTCAAATAGCCCTTACACAGCCTGGAGATGTGTTGGGTCATTGTCCTGTTGAAAAATAAAATGATAGTCCCACTAAGCCCAAACCAGATGGTACGGCGTATCGCTGCGGTAGCCATGCTGGTTAAGTGTGCCTTGAATTCTAAATAAATCACTGACAGTGTCACCATCACACCTCCATGCTTCACGGTGGGAACCACACATACAGAGATCCTCCGTTCACCTACTCTGCATCACAAAGACACAGCGGTGGGAACCAAATATTGCACATTTGGATTCATCAGACCAAAGGACAGATTTCCACCGTTCTAAATTGCTCGTGTTTCTTGGCCCCAAAAAATATATTTTTATTGGTGTCCTTTTAGTAGTGGTTTCTTTGCAGCAATTCAACCATGAAGGCCTGATGTTGACATGTGTCTGTTACTTGAGCTCTGTGAAGCATTTATTTGGGCTGCAATTTCTGAGGCGCTTGCGTCCCACCCTAATCAACAGCCAGTGGAATCGCGTCGCGCTAAATGCAAAATCTCATAAATGCTATAACTTCAATTTCTCAAACATATGACTATTTTACACCGTTTTATAGATACACCTCTCCTGAATCGAACCACGTTGTCCGATTTCAAAAAGGCTTTACAGCAAAAGCAAAACATTAGATTATGTCTGCAGAGTACCCAGCCAGAAATAATCACACAGCCATTTTGAAAGCAACTAGCATGCATCACAAATACCCAAAACACAGCTAAATGCAGCAAAACATTGTTAAAATGTAATATTGTCATTCAAAGACTTATAGATTAACATGTCTTGAATGCCATCTCTTTGCCAGATTTAAAAATTACTTTACTGGGAAATCACACTTTGCAATAAACGACATGGTATGCCCAGAAAAAAAGTCTAGGCTATAAATGTTGGAGCCATCTTGGAACGATCAACCATCAAAATACTATTGTAAATAATCCCTTACCTTTGATTATCTTTATCAGAAGGCACTTCTAGGGATCCCAGGTCCATAACAACAGTTTTGTTCAAAAAAGTTAATAATTTATGTCCCAATAGTGTTAGCGCGCTCCGAAGGCTAGTGAAAATGTACCGTGTGCGTCTGACTTGTCGTCAGGAATGAGCAAAAAATATATATTTAAGTTCGTTCAAACATGTCAAACGTTGTATAACATAAATCTTTAGGGGCTTTTTCAACCAGGGCTTCAATAATATTCCATTGGGACGGTTGCATTGTCTTTCAAAACGTTTCGAAAAGGGAGAGTACCCATGGGCGCCTACGTCACAATGGTAATAGCCCATCCCCTGTGACCAAGATAAACAGCCTCTCTTTCAGTCAATTTTGATAGTAGGAGACTCAAACCACTTTGTAAAGACTGGGGACATCTAGTGGAAGCCATAGGAAGTGCTAAATGATTCACAAGCCCCTGTGTGTTTCAATGGCAAATGTTTGAAGTGATATCCACACATCAGATTTCAGTTTCCTGTCAGGATTTGTCTCAGGGTTTTGACTGCCATATGAGTTCTGTTATACTCACAGACACCATTCAAACAGTTTTAGAAACTTTAGGGTGTTTTCTATCCAAATCAAACAATTATATGCATATTCTAGTTACTGGGCAGGAGTAGTAACCAGATTAAATCTGTTACGTTTTTTTATCCGGCCGTGCAAATACTGCCCCCTATCCCCAACAGGCTAATGAACTTATCCTCTGCTGCAGAGGTAACTTCCTTTCCTGTAGCAGTCCTCATGAGAGCCAGTTTCATTATAGCATTTGATGGTTTTTGCAACTGCACTTGAAGAAAGTTCCTAAAATTTTCCGTATTGACTGACCTTCATGTCTTAAAGTAATGATGGACTGTCGATTCTCTTTGCTTATTTGAGCTGTTCTTGCCATAATATGGACTTGTTATTTTACTAAACAGGGCTATCTTCTGAATACCAACCCTACCTTGTCACAACAACTGATTGGCTCAAATGCATGAAGATGGAAATTAATTCCACAAATTAGCTTTAAATAAGGCACACCTGTTAATTGAAATGCATTCCAGGTGACTACCTCATGCAAATGGTTGATAGAATGCCAAGAGTGTGCAAAGCTGTCATCAAGACAAAGGGTGGCTACTTTGAAGATTCTAAAATATATTTTGATTTGTTTAACACTTTTTTTGGTTACTACATGATTCCATATGTGTTATTTAATAATTGAGATATCTTCACTATTATTCTACAATGAAGAAAATAGTAAAAATAAAGAAACCCTGTAATGAGTACATGTGTCCAATCTTTTGATTGGTACTGTACATATATTTTGTATGATTTCTAATGAGAAGTTGGCGTGTAGTACATGTCCAGTTAGGTTATTTTGGTCAACTTAAAGTGATAGTTCACCCAAATTACATATTGGTTTCCTTGCCCTTAAGCAGTCTATGATCTATAACATTGTAATTTGGATGAACTATACCTTAAGGATGCCTTTTTATATGGAGGAAAAATTTGAATTCCACTGAGTTAATCTGTATTGCTTTTTAATACTACAACATATTCCATTCAACGGACACTTTCATCCAAAGCGACTTAGGTAAAAAATGTAAGCATGCATGACTAAGGATGGCCCCAGGAATCAAACCCACTATCCTGGCGTTGCAAAAGCCATGTTCTACCAACTGAGCTACTTTCTGCACTCCACCTTGCAATCAGTCTGAATGCAAAAGGTGGGTGATAAAATATTCCAAATACACCACCCTGAAGCTTACCATAATTTGATAACATGGCTTGAGGTGGTGTGCAAGTCAAAGATATCGTTTTTCTGTGCTAAGAAGTATACAGGCATTCAAAGATGTCCATTCTGGTATTTGAACACACTTATAATTACATATTCTATGCAAGTGAATGAACAGTTCACGAACGATCAGCTTTTTTTTGAACTGATGATTTTGGTGAACGTCGGGAACCGAATCAGTGAAAGAGCTGTTCCTTTGGCTCCCTGATTTGAATACTACTACTTCTGCTTTTTGAGCTCAAAACAACGTATTTGTGCAGAAAAATATCTAAAGAGGGTGAATCCTCACTGGTCCACAGATTGCCCTTTTTTTGCAGGCCATCTAATAATTTGGCCAGGTAAAAATGTATTTGAATGCACATTTCACGATTGACATAATGGTATCCTACCTTTTGGGCTTTACATTGGAGATTTGCAATTTTTCAGCATTTTGAAAGAAGTGCCGTTGGACAGCCCAATGAGCCGGCTCGTTTACGTGAACGGAGCCAAGATTTGTTGAATTATATGAGCCGGCTCACTGAAAAGACTCGGCATGGCCATCACTAGTAGCCTTCATCAAGTGAGCGCCTAAGTGAATATATTATCCTTAAAATGTAACCCTTTCTGAAAATACATCTGATGTTACGTTTGATACCGGAGCTCCGAGGCATGCGCTGGAATCGCTAAGCAGTTTACTTCGAAGCATTGTGCCTATGCCTGTATCACTTTAACAGAAGCATGTGATCACTGACATCCGAGGCTATGTTTGATCACGTGATCTCTAAATTATTTTCACCAGCAGGTGCCACTAGTTGATCAAAGCCTTGTGTAATGAACCTATTTTAGACACAATTGGCTGGAAAACCTTAATGCTTCAGGAAGCTTTGTTTCCCCATCATTAGTTTTTGCATGTACATTGATTGATTCATTGATTAATCTTATGCTACACAGATAAATAAGATACATTTTTCTAAACTAATCCAAACAGTTTTTTTGGGGGGGGGGCTATTCTGGCTTGCAAAGTGATATGGAATTCCTATTGGAATCCAGCCAGAATATCAAACAATTGGAACTTTTAATCACCCGCAACCTGCATTTAGAATGACTGCCAAGGTAGGGAGAACTGAACAGTGGAGACTACCTAAACCATTTGTGACTCATTTCAGGAAAATGGGTGTACATCACTACTTCACAGGAGAGGTATTTGAATGTAAAAATGTTTGTCCTGCTGAAAGGGGGATTTGTCTCCCAGTGCCTGTTGGAAAGCAGACTGAACCAGGTTTTCCTCAAGGACTTTTGCTGTGCTTAGCTCTATTACTTTTCTTTTTATCCTAAAGCTTCCTAGTACTAAATGATGACAAACATTCCCATAACATGATGCAGTAACTACCATGATTGAAAATATGGAGTGGTACTCAACATTGTGTTGGATTTGCCCCAAACATAATGCTTTGTATTCAGGACAAAATGTTGATTTCTTTGCCACATTTCTTGCAGTATTACTTCATTTTTTATTTTTCACCTATATTTAACCAGGTAAGCCAGTTGAGAACAAGTTCTCATTTACAACTGCGACCTGGCCAAGATAAAACAAAGCAGTGCGACACACAGTTACACATGGGATAAACAAATGTACAGTCAATAACACAATAGAAAAGTCTATATACAGTGTGTGCAAATGTAGTAAGATTAGGAAGGTAAGGCAATAAATAGGCCATAGTGGTGAAATAATTAAAATTTAGCAATTAAACACTGGAGTGATAGATGTGCAGAAGATGAAGTAGAGATACTGGGGTGCAAAGGAGCAAAACAATTTTTTTGTGGATGAGGTAGTTGGATGGTTTATTTACAGATGGGCTATGTACAGGTGCAGTGATCTGTGAGCTGCTCTGACAGCTGGTGCTTGAAGTTAGAGAGGGAGATATGAGTCTACAGCTTCAGTGATCTTTGCAATTTGTTCCAGTCATTGGCAGCAGGAAGCAGAGAAATGGAAAGAAAGGCGGTCAACTGAGGAATTGGCTTTGGGGGTAACCAGTGAAATATACCTGCTGGAGCATGTGCTACGGGTGGGTGCTGCTATGGTGACCAGAGAGCTGAGATAAGGTGGAGCTTTACCTAGCAAAGACTTATAGATGACGTGGAGCCAGTGGGTTTGGCGACGAATATGAAGCGAGGGCCAACCAACGAGAGCATACAGGTCGCAGTGGTGGGTAGTATATGGGGCTTTGGTGACAGAACGGATGGCACTGTGATAGACTGCATCCAATTTGCTGAGTAGAGTGGTGGAGGCTATTTCGTAAATGACATCGCCAAAGTCGAGGATCGGCAGGATAGTCCGTTTTACGAGGGTATGTTAGGCAGCATGAGCGAAGGATGCTTTGTTGCGATATAGGAAGCCGATTCTTCTATATTTAATTTTAGACTGGAAATGCTTAACGTGAGTCTGGAAGGAGAGTTTAGTCTAACCAGACACCTAGGTATTTGTAGTTGTCCACATATTCTAAGTGAGAACCGTCCAGAGTAGTGATGCTGGACGGGCAGGCAGCGATCAGTTGCAGAGTATGTATTTAGTTTTACTTGCATTTAAAAGCAGCTGGAGGCCACGGAAGGAGAGTTGTATGGCATTGAAGCTCATCTGGAGGTTAGTTAACACAGTGTCCAAAGAAGGGCCAAAAGTATACAGAATGGTGTCTGCGTAGAGGTGGATCAGAGAATCACCAGCAGCAAGAGCGACATCATTGATGTATACAGAGAAAAGAGTCGGCCCGAGAATTGAACCCTGTGGCTCCCCCATAGAGACTGCCAGAGGTCCGGACAACAGGCCCTCCAATTTGACACACTGAACTCTGTCTGAAAGGTAGTTAGTGAGGCAGTCATTTGAGAAACCAAGACTGTTGAGTCTGCCAATAAGAATGTGGTGATTGACAAAGTCGAAAGCCTTGGCCAGGTCGATGAATGAATACAGCTGCACAGTATTGCCTCTTATCAATGGCGGGTATGATATCGTTTAGGACCTTGAGCATGGCTGAGGTGCACCCATGACCAGCTGGGAAACCAGATCGCATAGTGGAGAAGGTACGGTGGGATTCGAAATGGTCGGTGATCTGTATGTTAACTTGGCTTTCTAAGAACTTAGAAAGGCAGGGTAGGATAGATATAGGTCTGTAGCAGTTTGGGTCCTTTGAAGACGGGGATGAGTGTGGCAGCTTTCCCATCTTTGCGGATCTCAGACGATACGAAAGAGAGGTTGAACAGGCTAGTAATAGGAATTGCAACAATTGCGGCGGATAATTTTAGAAAGAGAATGTCCAGATTGTCTAGCCTAGCTGATTTGTAAGGGTCCAGATTTTGCAGCTCTTTCAGAACATCAGCTATCTGGATTTGGGTGAAGGAGAAATGGGGGAGGCTTGGGCAAGTTGCTGTGGGGGGTGCAAGGCTGTTGACTGGGGTAGGGGTAGCCAGGTGGAAAGCATGACCAGCCATAGAGAAATTCTTATTGAAATTCTAATTTATTCTGGATTTATTGGTGGTAGCCTCAGTGCAGTGGGCAGCTGGGAGCGGGTGCTCTTGTTCTCCAAGGACTTTACAGTGTCCCAGAACTTTTTGGAGTTTGTGCTGCAGGATGCAAATATCTCTTGGTTCCTAACTTCCTTGAAAAGTTGCATATCGCGGGGGCTATTCAATGCTAATGCAGTACACCACAGGATGTTTTTGTGCTGGTCAAGGGAAGTCAATTCTGGAGTGAACCAAGGGCTTTATCTGTTCCTGGTTCTAAACATTTTTGAATGGGGCATGCTTATTTAAGATGGTGAGGAAAGCACTTTTTTAAAGAATAACCAGGCATCCTCTACTGACGGAATGAGGTCAATATCCTTCCAGGATACACGGGCCAGGTCGATTTAGAAAGGCCTGCTCGCTGAAGTGTTTTAGAGAGCGTTTGACAGTGATGAGGGGTGGTAGTTTGACTGCAGACCCGTTATGGACGCAGGCAATGAGGCAGTGATCGCTGATATCCTGGTTGAAGAGAGCAAAGATGTATTTGGAGGGCAGGTTGGTTAGGATGATATTTATGAGGGTGCCTGTGTTTACAGATTTGGGCTTGTACATGGTAGGTTCATTGATAATTTATGTAAGATTGAGGGCATCTAGCTTAGATTGTAGGATGGCCGGGGTGTAAAGCATGTCCCAGTTTAGGTCACCTAACAGCACGAGCTCTGAAGATAGATGGGGGGCAATCAATTCACATATGGTGTCCAGGGCACAGCTGGGGGCAGAATGTCTATAGCAACGGTGAGAGACTTGTTTTTGGAATGGTGGATTTTTTTTAAAGTAGAAGCTCATTGTTTGGGCACAGACCTGGATATTAACACAGAACTCTGCAGGCTATCTCTGCAGTAGATTGCTACTCCGCCCCTTTGGCAGTTCTGTCTTGGCAGAAAATGTTATAGTTAGGGATGGAAACTTCAGGGTTTTTGGTGGCCTTCCTAAGCCAGGATTCAGACACGGCTAGGACATCCGGGTTGGCAGAGTGATAAGCAGTGAATAAAACAAACCTAGGGAGGAGGCTTCTTATGTTAACATGCATGAAACCAAGGCTTTTACGGTTACAGAAGTCAACAAATGAGAGTGCCTGGGGAATGGGAGTGGAGCTAGGCACTGCAGGGCCTGGATTAACCTCTACATCACCAGAGGAGGAGTAGGATAAGGTTATGGCTAAAGGCTATAAGAACTGGTCGTCTAGTACGTTCGGAACAGAGAGTAAAAGGAGCAGGTTTCTGGGCGCGGTAGAATAGATTCAAGCCATAATGTACAGACAAATGTATGGTAGGATGTGAATACAGTGGAGGTAAACCTAGTCATTGAGTGGCGATGAGAGAGGTATTGTCTCTAGAGACACTGTTTAATTACCAGTTGATGTCACCGCATGTGTGGGAGATGGAACAAAAGGTTTAGCTAAGTCATATTGATCAGGGCTGGAGGCTCTACAGTGAAATAAGACAATCACTAACCAAAACATTAATAGACAAAGCATAAGATATACATGCATACACGGGACACGACAAGACGAAAACAAAGACGCCTGACTGCTACGCCATCTTGGACTTTAGTGCCTGGATGGATGTTTTGGAATATTTTTATTCTGTACAGGATGATGTTTTGGAATATTTTTATTCCGTACAGGCTTCCTTTTTTTCACTCTGAAATATAGGTTAGTAATGTGGATTAAGTAAAATGTTGTTGATCCATCCTCAGTTTTCTCTTATCACAACTATTTAACGCGGTAACTGTTTTAAAATCACCATTGCCCTCATGGTGAAATCACTGCAGTTTCTGTCCTCTCCGTCAACTGAGTTAGGAAGGACTCCTGTATCTTTGGAGTGACTGGGTGTATTGATACACCATCCAAAGTGTAATTAATAACTTACCCATGCTCAAAGGGATATTCAATGTCTGCTTTTTTATATTTTTTTTCCCACCTACCAATAGTTGCCCTTGTTTACGAGGCATTGGAAAACCTCCCTGGTCTTTGTATCTGTGCTTGAAATTCACTGGGACCTTACAGAAATGGGGGTATTCATTAAAAAATCAGTTAAACACCTATATTGCACACATAGTTAGTCCAGGCAATTATCTGACTTGTTAAGAAATGTTTTACTCCTGAAGTTATTTAGGCTTGCCCTAACAAAGGGGTTGAATACTTATTGACTCAAGACATTTCAGCTTTTCATTTTTGATTAATTTGTACACATTTCTAAAAACATAATTCCACTTTTACATTATGGGGTATTGTGTGTAGATCAATGAAACAACATTTAAATGTAATCCATTTTAAATTCAGGCTGTAAACCAACAAAATGTGGAAAAAGTCATCAAGGGGTGTGAATACTTTCTGAAGGCACTGCATGTACTGTCTGCTTTTAGTTGAACCCTGGGTTGAATTTAAACAAAAGCTGTTGACACAGGAGGCTGGTGCAACCTAAATTGGGGAGAACAGGCTTGTGGTAACGGCTTGACCAGTGTAAGTGGAATGGTATCAAATATGGTTTCCATGTGTTTGATGTCATTCCATTTGCTCCGTTCCAGCCATTATTGTGAGCCGTCATCCCCTCAGCAGCCTCTACTGATTTGATTATATATGACAAAGTATTGTTATGTTTCATTTGCTCTGTTAAACTTACCCTTTTGGAATGACTTCGATAGCAACAGAACATATTATTTAGTTAAGATTTCTCACGATAGCACATTGGTAGTAGTGACAAATATCAATTAATAGCTGTAGATATACTCTCTAGTAGGAGATGCTGTCCAGCCTATAGTTTATTTTTCTTCTGATAGTGGATATAACGTTGAAGATTTGATGTTTCAAAGGTAAAAATTCAATGTTGTCTATGTTGAAAATTGGTTACAGTTTTGACATAATTCTGGGGTTGAAATTTCACCCTCAAAACAACAGTTTACTTATAATTCTTTTTTTTTCAAATCCAATGTCTTTTCCACATAGATTCCATGTTACAATACGTTGTAACAATGAATGTAAATAATTCTCTCTTCCATCTAGACCTCCAAAGCCCTGAACTGGGTAACAGTGTACACAGCCAAATCCTATCTACATGTGCAGCAGCTCAATGAACTACTTAAAAATGACAGCCTGTGCTTGTTTGTGTTTTTGTGTGCGTGTGTGTCAGAGGAGGCTGGTGTGATGAGCTATAGGAGGACAGGCGTATTGTCATGACTGGAATGGTATCAAACATCTGGAAACCCCATTTGAATCCATTGCAACCATTACAATGAGCTCCTCCCACCAGCCTCCTCGTGTCTGTGTGTTATGCCCATACACAGTAGTGCCTATGCATTCCTAATATATAATATTAATGTATATTATGGCAATGCCTTGCACCTCTCCAATTGATCTGTCTCCTATCAGTGACTCATACCACTAATAGTTTACCGATAATGTCCTATGATTATGAGTAAAAGCAAAATATATATCTGATACAGTGACTGCTCAGTTTACTATTGTTGCCTATGCATTCATACAGTATGATCATATCCATAAAAAAAGATTACATATGTAGAGCAGTGGTCGCCAACCGGTCGATCACAATTGACTGGTTGATCTTCAAGGTGTTCCTAGTCGATCACCAAATATTTCTGTAGAAAAGCCAACGAACAAATCTGTGACTAAATCGAGTGCACCTACTGCGCTGCCCAATTGGATAGCTCAAATCAACGTGGCGACAGAGCTTCCATGACCCTGGCCACATCCAAGTTTAATAGGCTACTATTAATAACTTTTAAAACCATGAACGCAGAGACTGTCAACAAATACAGCAAAGCGCTGCTGTTTTTATAAGTGAGTTCATGTTTACGTTTATATTCAGCACTGTCACTGTTTTTATTCAACACTATTACAAAACGCGCTTCTCCGTACTTACGCTCAGGCTGCAGCAGCAATGAATGAGTAGCCAAGTATTGATAATAAAACTTCGGTTTATTATTAGCAATTTGTCGTGTCGATTTTAATATTAAGGAATATTTAACTTTCTCTGGTCATAGGAACAACATGAATTTGTGCATGACGCAGATGCGGTGCGACTCTAGTTTCACCATCAGGTGGAAGACGGTGTTCCCTCTCTCTGGTCAGTCTCACCGGAGGAAAGGAAGGAGAGAGCAGGGACCGTGAGAGGCAGTTGGGAAAAATCGTTTTGAACAGTCGTCCAACTCGGAATTCCAATTTGAAAACTTGGGCATCTTTCTAGAGCTTCGACTTTTCGACCTGAAGATCACTGACGTCGTGATTTGACCTCGTTGACCATCAGGTACAGGTACCATCAGTCCTCCAGTAAAATAAAAAAAAAGCGAATTATTTCAATTCATGCTCCACAGTGCTTCACCAGTGCTAATCCAACTGATCTATTTTGTTATCAAAGCTCGAGTTTTGAAATATAATAGGGTCTGATTAACAATATTGGCAGGCCAATCATATAGCCAATATGCTGTGCTAATGAATTAGGCCTACTGCCCAAACCTCATTCCTACAAAACTGTTTGAGGTTAACGTAAAAAAAAATAATAATCTGAGCAGTAGCTCTCAGCTTTGACTGCAAAAGTGATCTTGACTCAAAAGGTTGGTGACCACTGACGTATTTACAACACCAATTTTCATATGTCTTAACACCCTGATTTAACAAAGGACAGTGTAGCATGAAATGACTATTATTAATTCTTTCAATGTTGACATCACCATCTGGCCCTGGGTGTCTCTCTCTCTGTTGATCCTGAATGAGGCTGGTTGGGTGTTGGATGAATCCCTGGCCTGTTCTCATTTCTGGGCCACTGCTGCATCGGCCCCTGAGCCCTCTGCTCTGCCTTTGGCCTGTGCCAGGTGGCAGCTGGGAAGGAGAGAGTCTCTTTAGCCAGGCTCAGTAGCCCTGGGCCCTGGGCCTTGCTCCACACTACAGCCTGGTCCCTGGGCCACAGCACAGCTACTGCTGCCATGGCACAGGGGCATGAAATGAGCATTACTGACCAATAGAACTGGATCTATTTGTGTAGGTGTTTAGTTTTACAATCCTTGTTTTCCCAAGGATAGTTAAAAAAAACATGTGTCCTCTCTCCCTCTCTCTATATCTCTGTGTATATAGCAAGTACAGTGCAACAGGAGGCTATCTCCATGATAACAACCCCCAGGGCAACAACAACTCTGCTGCCAAGGTAACCGTACCTGGCAGAGGAGGAGGCCTAAGGTCAAATATACAAACTAGTTCAAAGTTAGGCAAAAGGACAACCTGCAGTGTTATTTCCTGAAGGGAAACCTTCATGTCCAGTCTGGATAGAGTGGGAAACAAGATAACAGGGAGAACAGCATGTCACACAGCCTCAGCGAGACCTGGCTGGCTCCTATAGGTTATGATGAGCACACAGTAAGTAGCAGGCCTGCTCTTTGTGTGCTGCCTTGCTGTGATTGCGGTTCACCCTGTCAAACTAATGGCCAGAGTGAGAGTAAACTTTAGCCCCTGAATGAGACATCTCTCTCTTTCTCTCTCTCTCTCTCTCCTTCAGCAAGTGAGTTCCTAGGTGAATGTAACCCTAATACAGTGGCTTGACAATGATTGTTTGTTTACAGGCCACATCAGGCCTGCAAGTAGAGTTGCGAAATTCAAATTACTTCCCTGAAATCCTGGTTGAAGGAATCTTCCAACCAGGATGTGCGGAAAACCTGGGAAATGTACCCACATTTTGCAACCCTACATGCAAGTCAAAAGTTTTCTTCCTTGCAAAGTGATGTATAATTCCTATTGTAATCCACCCAGAGTTAGTATGTACAATGGATGGAATTTTCTTGTCACCAGCAACTTGCATTCAGAATGACCATCAGGATTAGGAAAATTGTGTGGAGACTATGTAAACCATTCAAACTAGAACAACCATTTCAGTAACGGGTGCAAAAAATCTAACTGTTTGGATTAGTTTAGAAAAATGTATGTTATTTATCTTTGTGTAGCATAAGATTAATCAATGAATGAATCAATGTACATGCAAAAACTAGTGATGGGGAAACAAAGCTTCCTGAAGCATTGAGGTTTTCCATCCAATTGTGTCTTAAATAGGTTCATTACACGAGGATTTGATCAACTAGTGGAACCTGCTGGTCAAAATAATTTATAGCAGACAAATTATTATAGATAACTTCCAACAGTCCGTAGCGCATGCGCAGCATAGCCTTTTTGTCTTCTACCAAACTAATCAGGTGGTTGTTCGACGGTGATCATGTGATCAAAAGAAAGCTTCAGACGCCATTGACCACTTGCTTCTGCTAAAGTGATACAGGCATCAGCAAACTGCTTCAAAGTACACTGCTTAGTGATTTCAACGCATGCCTCAAAGATCTGGTATCAAACGTAAAATCACAAGCAAAAACAAACATTTTGTGTAATCAAAATGCTTTTTTTGGGCATAAATGCCTAGAACATGTGAACTTTTCATGTGCCTTAATTACAAACCTGTATGCCATCTGTAAATAGAAATAAAATTGTTAAATTTCGAGACTAGTTGGTTTAGCCACGGAAAAGACATGTTTGCCATGTTTGGCTGAGATGATGGATGGGTTGGAAATGCTGGGAGATGAGTTCGGCTTGATCTGCCATGTAGCATGCTTCTGTCTATAACATAAGCTGCTCAGTATGTATAGATAATCCTTGCTACTGTGGCTTTTTTGAAAGTGATCATGGAGTACTGAAAAAGTGTTGCTACTGATCTCAAAATTTCTGGCCTGAATTTTAACTAGCGCTATCAACAAAGATCAATGGGAAAAAGATGTGATGGACTACTTTCTGGAGGACGATCGTGCCATGCTGACAACCTGACTCTGAAAATCAATCAGACGACGAGGAAATCCCTGATTTAGATAACATTTTTATTGGACCAGACATTGTAGAGTCTTCTAATGACAGTGATGAGGAAGAAACAGCGATCAACAGGAAGAAGTTGACCGAGTTTTGGAAGCAGTGTATGACTGCAAATGCGGAGGGAGTCGAAAAGAGAACACAGAAGGCAGTTGTATAAAACACCTGTCTCTGGATGACATCTTCAAACTAAGGCAACCATGGAGGAGAAGCGTTCATCCATGTATACGGGTCTAGAGTCAAGCCACATTTTCAGATATTATACATATCTAATTTTGTCAAAGTTGTTTCATTGCAAGTTAAAGCATACTGTTAGCTAGCTAGCTAGCTAACATTAGCTGGCTGGCTCGCTAGCTAACTTTACCTGTATGATCTGTGTAGTAATAGTATTTCAGAAAGCCATTTGCATTGCTAGTTATAGCTTAGTGTTAGCTAGCTAGCTAACATTGAACCTATATATTTGGTTAGCTTTAGATACCTACAGATTCATGCATGGTGGCTAGCTATGACAATCAGTTCGTATTGCTAGTAGTGTGGGTTGGATTATGGTTCATTGTTTAGCTAGCTACATGTCTAAAGACTACTATGCAAGGAACCATTTCACTGTACCGTTTACATCTTCTGTATCCTGAGCATGCGACAAATAAACCTTTATTTTATTTTATATAGTGTTTGTTTACCAGAGATGGTAATGTGAAGAACAATATGACCTGCACCAAAGTCAGATTAGGATATAGGCCAAGGGCTAGATAAAGTGTATTTTTACTACTACTTTTTGCTATTACTTTCACCACTTGAAAGTCTTAATCGTTGGTTGTTTAGTGCATGGCCTCACATGTGAATCCTTTAGAGATAGGTAGGGATAAGGTGGGGTGTCAACTATGCTGAATGGATGTAGACAAAGAAGAGCTCCCCAGTACCGTAGGTGTACCAAAACATTCAAAGGTGGGGTGAAAAATGTATCAACTTTCAAAGCAGAATTACTTTCCCATTTCTTTCCTCAACTGCAGTGTATGATATACCATTTTCTAGCTCTGAGTCTACTTTTATCCAATGTAAAAAACACAATTTCAAATATTGCTACATAAGACCAAATCAAGGTGGTTGGTCACATATGTGAATAAAATATTTACTTAGGATCTAACTTGGTGAAGCCTATAGGAGTCAACATTGATCAATGCAACAAACATGTCTCTGTCACTAACAAATACAGTCATGGGTGGTAATGCCACAACTCACTCGAAAGGTAAGGCACTCTGGGAAATATTTAAATGAAGTTTTACATTAAGCAGTGTGTTAATTCCAGTGTGTATATGGTCCCACTCTTTCGGTGTTGATTTAACACTGGATAATTTGCTGTGACCTTTGCAGATTTTACAATGTGTTCTGCAATAGTGTTGTATATATTTATCTCATCTACCATTTATATAACCTTATCTTGAACTAAACTAATTATTATCATATTAGGGTTATAATAAGATGATTACTTTATTTTTAATTGTGATTATTTTCCAAGGCAACAGCCATATCTGTAGTACTAGCAGTCTTAGCCCGGCACTTTGAGAGACAAGTCAGCAGAGCCAGGCCCCTTTTCAGTAGGAAACACTCATTGATTCATTAATCACAAACCAATTCTGTAACATTAAACCCCTCGCCGATGAGTAATTAAGTCGAATTAGCACAAACAGATCATGTGGGTCGAACAAACGGGCTCCTCCTCCTTCTGCGGACTCAGATCAATCCCGTCAAGTCAATTTACCAGCGGGTGACCATGCCGCTGGTAATCTTCCACCATGCCACCCAATCTACAGCTGATTGAATTGTCATCTATTAAGATCATGCAGTGTGACACTAAGTTAACACAATCAAAATCCAACGGTGCCACTTTCAATAAGTGTCCTATTGAGCTTCAGTAGCATACAGTAAACCCATCAAGACCATATCAAGCCCTCTAGAAGCACCTGACTGTCAATCCCTGCTCACATACCCTGGGGCAATGAGCTACTCTATCTAGCCTAATCCTGTGTAGAACTGAGGTGTCCATAGCACATAACTGATAGAATGTCTTGTATTGGTAGCTAACTTATTTTTATAACATATATGCACTGCAGCAGGCTTTGCCTGCAACATCACATTTGTTCCATTGCACAGGAAAAATAAAATAAAGGACACACCAACAGTGTCTTGATAGGGCGTTAGGCCACTACAAGCCGCCAGAACAGCTTCAGTCCACTTTGGCACAGATTGTAACTGTCTGTAACTGTCTGTAACTCTACTGGAGGGATTAGACCATTCTTCCACAAGAAAATACCTTATTTACATAAGTATTCAGACCCTTTGCTATGAGACTCAAAATTGATCTCCGGTGCATCCTGTTTCCATTGATCATCCTTGAGATCTTGATTGGACTTGATTGGAGTCCACCTGTGGTAAATTCAATTGATTGGACATGATTTGGAAAGGCACACACCTGTCTACATATATTAGGTCCCGCAGTTGGCAGTGCATGTCAGACCCAAAAACCAAGACATGAGGTCAAAGGAATTGTCCGTAGAGCGCCAAGACAGGATTGTGTCGAGGCACAGATCTGGAGAAGGGTACCACAAAATGTCTGCTGCATTGAAGGTCCCCAAGAACACAGTGCCCTCCATTCTTAAATGGAAGAAGTTTGTACACCCAAAACTCTTCCTAGAGCTGGCTGCCTGGCTGAGAGTGTGCAAAGCTGTCAAGGCAAAGGGTGGCTACTTTGAAGAATCTCAAATATAAAATATATTTGTTTAACACTTTTTTTGTTGTTGGTTACTACATGATTCAATGTGTTATTCCATAGTTTTGATATCTTCCCTATTATTCTACAATGTAGAAAATAGTAAAAATAAAGAAAAACCCTGGAATGAGTAGGTGTGTCAACTTTTGACTGGTACTATATATATATATATATATGTATGTATGTATGTATGTATGTATGTATGTATGTATGTATGTATGTATGTATGTATGTATGTATGTATGTATGTATGTATGTATGTGTATATGTGTGTGTATGTGTATATGTGTATGTATATATATGTATATATATAATATGCAATAATGTCAGAGGGGGTGTGGTATATGGCCAATTTACCACGGCTAAGGGCTGTTCTTATGCTCAACGCAATGCAGAGTGCCTGGATACAGTCCTTAGCTGTGGTATATATAACTTAATTAGCCGTAAAAATACATGTTTTGTCATACCCGTGGTATATGGTCTGATATAACACGGCTGTCAGCCAAAGCAAAAACTGTTTTTTATAAATGTATTACAAATAAAAAACTATCACAATTACATAAGTATTCAGACCCTTTACTCAGTACTTTGTTGAAGCACCTTTGGCAGCGATTACATCATTGAGTCTTCTTGGGTATGACGCTACAAGCTTGGCACACCTGTATTTGGGGAGTTTCTCCCATTCTTCTCCACAGATCCTCTCAAGCTCTGTCAGGTTGGATGGAGAGCATTGCTGCACAGCTATTTTCAGGTCTCTCCAGAGATGTTGGATCGGGTTCAAGTCTGGGCTCTGGCTGGGCCACTTGAGGACATTCAGAGACTTGTCCCGAAGCCACTCCTGGGTTGTCTTGGCTGTGTGCTTAGGGTCGTTGTCCTGATGGAAGGTAAACCTTCTCCCCAGTCTGAGGTCCTGAGCAGGTTTTCATCAAGGATCTCGCTGTACTTTGCTTCGTTCATCTTTTCCTCTATGCTGACTAGTCTCCCGGTCCCTGCCGCTTAAAAACATCCCCACAGCATGATGCTGCCACCACCATGCTTCACCGTAGGGATAATGGCAGGTTTCTTCCAGATGTGACGCTTGACATTCAGGCCAAAGAGTTCAATCTTGGTTTCATCAGACCAGAGAATCTTGTTTCTCATGGTCTGAGTCTTAAGTGGGCTGTCATGTGCCTTTTACTGAGGATTAGGTTCCATTTGGCCAATCTACCATAAAGGCCTGATTTGTGGAGTGCATCAGAGATGGTTCTCCATCTGGAAGTTTGTCCCCAATCTCCACAGAGGAACTCTAGAGCTCTGTCAGAGTGACCATCGGGTTCTTGGTCACCTCCCTGACCATGATCCTTCTCTCCTGATTGCTCAGTTTGACCAGGTGGCCAGCTCTATGAAGAGTTTTGGTGGTTCCAAACTTCTTCCATTTAAGAATGATGGAGGGCATTGTGTTCTTGGACGTACTGACACATTCTCTAAAACGACATTGGAGACAAGTTATGGTTGAGAAATTAACACTCAATTCTCTGGCAACACCTCTGGTGGACATTCCTGCAGCACATTTTAGAGTGGCTTTTTATTGTCTCCAGCACAAGGTGTACCTCTGTAATGATCATGCTGTTTAATCAGCTTCTTGATATGCAACACCTGTCAGGTGGATAGATTATCTAGTCAGAGGAGAAATTCTCACTAACGGGGATGTAAACACATTTGTGAGCAACAATTGAGAGAAATAAGCTTTTTGTATGTATGGAACATTTCTGGGATCTTTTATTTAAGCTCATGAAACCCTTTACACGTTGCGTTTATATTTTTGTTCAGTATATATATTAAACTCCCTATGCACATTTGAGACACCTATTTCAAAGTACTGAGCTCTCTTCTTCTAGTCAAGGTAGCCAAAACAATGAGCAACTGGGCATTTTTATACATGACCCTAAGCATGATGGGATGTTAATTGCTTAATTAACTCAGGAACTCAACTTTCAATATACTTTGTATACCTAATTTACTCAAGTGTACCATTTATTTTGGCAGTTACCTGTATATGGTGGAATGTTTACTGAGTACACAAATCAAAAATATTTATTACTTTCATGAAATATAAAATGTTCTTATTGCTGACACCTTGGGATTTTAATATAGAATGAGTTTCTCGCAGTGTCAGCTTAACTGAGTTAGCCTTTTAGTATGTGTAATGCTTTGGGACTATTTCATCTTTCTCCATCCGTTTACTGTAGTTCAACAAAATCTCAACATCTGCAAAAAAAATACATCTCACCTTTGCACCTTTTCCAAACAGTCAAACTGTAAGTTAATAAAATTATCCCAAGTCTTCTATCCAAGTTAAGCTTGAGGGTAATATTCCATAAATATGAGACATGGTGCCTGTATGAGACATGGCAAAAAAAAATGATGCCAACTAAAATAACAGAGTCAACCATACAGGTGTTGTATGAATCACTTCTCAGTAGCGCTGCCCTCGACAAAATAGCCCTCTCCACTGCCTCATCTCTTCCTCTATAAATCAAACTAGTTTTCAGCACTCACTGCTCTGAGACAACAAGCTCTATTTCACCCTGGTTTCAAGAGGGGTCAAGTATAAGGGGACTCTGCTGACCAATATCCATTGTGGTTTCTCCCATCACTTGTACACACTTCACACTATAATTCCAACTTCTAACCCGAACTGTGCTTTTCTGGCTTTGATATTTTATTTTCACATTGTCCTTTTAAGCACAGTTCCAGCATATATGGCACTGCAGTGAATAGCGTCCATTTTAAGGGCTCCCGACCAATTCTCCCGACCAATTCTGGATAAACGAGTTGGCAGCTCTAGATGTTCTGCTTACCCCGGACGAGGCCCTAATCCCCGGGATTCGAAAGAGGATGCGGCGATGAAAAATAGCCAGGCGAGGGGACCTCCAAACAAATAGACTGCCATTGACCTCTGTTCTGTTGGCGAATGTGCAGTAACTGGACAACCAATAAACTGGATGAACTCCGTTCGAGACTATCCTATCAATGGGGCCTGAATAACTGTAATGTTGTATGTTTCTCTGAGTCTTGGCTGAACAAGGACATGGATATACATCTCGCTGGTTTTTCTATGCATCATCAAAATCGGACAGCAGACTCGAAAGGAGAGGGGGGGTGTACCTCTTTGTTAACAACAGCTCGGGCTCAATCTTTAATGTCAAGGAAGTCTGGAGTTTTTGCTCGCCTGAGTTAGAACACCTCATGATAAACTGCAGTGTGTGGGTAAAATCATCCCCCCCCCCCCCCCCAAAAAAGCCATATTACAACGAATCTGTTATGATAATTGCGTTGTTTGCGCTATATCCTGTTAATTCATATGCCTTGCGACCATGATATATAGGCCTAAAGGCCAAGACAATAAGAAGACAGTGGCAGAATAAATCCTACCACACCTTTTTGTTTTATCATAAAACCGCACAGCAACAACGCATACTGCATGTAACAGACATGACCTACAGCGTGGTCAAGCAAGTTAATGTTTCTGACATTTTCAGACCCCTAAACAACTATTGATTTATAACCACAGAGTAACGGCAAGTTACAAAGAAAACAGGAGCTGCTTCCACTATTCCAGCACCATTTCAATTTCAACATTTCAACATCATCAAATCACCTCTGCTTAGTCTAATACAGTGACAACTAAAAAATACCAAAAACAATTTAGTCCAATCAATGTAAGCTAAATATTTAGTGGCTGTCCATGGTTCTGATTTCTGTGTGTGTGCGTTTTCGTGCAAGTAGAAAAAACATGTTGACTCACCCTACTTGTAGAGTAATGATATCCTCCTCTCTTTCATGATGATTAAACGGACTATCACTGTCATACAGTACACGCGTTTATTGTTGTCCTAGGCTACCTCGCTAAAATGCATGCTCGCTAGCCTAACTTCTATTCATGGGCAACGTTAGCTAGTTAACATTTGCCTTATAGCTACATATTGAATTCTATCCTCTCAGGCCAGAGACACAAAAAGGTATGAATTAATGGTTGGATCAGAATCGCTGTAATAATCATTGACCAGTACAGAGAATTAAGAAAAACCACAAGTCCAAATCCTTATCTCCATCCATGGCTAATTTAGGAAAGGGACCATTTTAGCTAGCAAGCTAGCCACTGGAGGTGAACAACACAACGAGATGCAACAATTCAAGTTTTTCTGTCAATGACGTATGCTCTCAATGGAATTTAATAGGAGTGACGCCAAAATCCAAGCTGGCTTCCCTTGACACTTTTTTTTTTGGTGCGCCAGGACCATTCACTGTTGCGCTCGCTCAGTCTAGCTCAATGCTGATTGGCAAAAAAAAAATATCAAGGGAGGGCAAATGCTCACTGGCTTTCCTTGCCGCTTCCCGGGCGGCAACAATGTCATACTCGTTTGGACCAGACAGCATCAGATAGACGGCCTACACGTAGAGACAGAGGGGCGCTGTTTCGCTCGCTAGGATTCTATCTCCTGTGAGATACATTCAGACTATTGCGAATTGAAGGAAAATTATGAAACACAGAGAGACGAAAGATAATATTTGTATTTTTTGTAAATGTTTGAGGGAAGCCTGGCTTCCCTTGGCATCCATGTATACACGCCACTGTAGACCATACTATTTACCACGAGGGTTTTCATCTATATTTTTCAGAAAAGCATCATTACAGGACTAACATCAAATCCTACTACGCCGGCTTTGACACTTGTCGGATGTGGCAGGGCTCGCAAACTATGATTATTACAAAGGGAAACTCGGCGACGCAAGCCTACCAGATGAGCTAAATGCCTTCTATACTCGCTTTGAGGCAAGCAACACTGAACCATGTATGAGAGCACCAGCAGGTCTTGCTCTCCGTAGCTGATGTGAGTAAGACCTTAAAACAGGTTAACATTCACAAGGCCGTGGGTCAGATGGATTACCAAGTGTATTCAATGACATTTTCAACCTCTCCCTGATCATGTCTGTAATGGCTACATGTTTTAAGCAGACCACTACAGTCCTTGTGCCCAAGAACGCCAAATGACTATCGACCCACAGCACTTACATATGTAGCCATGAAATGCTTTGAAAGGTTGGTCATGGCTCACATCCATATCATCATCCCGGACACCCTGGACTCACTCATTTGCGTAACACCCCAACAGATCCACAGATAACTCAATCTCTATTGCACTCCACACTGCCCTCTCCCACCTGAATAAGAGGAAGACCTATCTGAGAATGTTGTTCATTGACTACAGCTTAACATTCAGCATAATAGTATCCACCGAGCTCATCACAAAGCTCAGGACCCTGGGACTGAATGCCTCCTTCTGCAACACATCTGCTATGCTGACCCTTAAAACAGTGGCCCCTCAGGGTTGTGTGCGTAGTCCCCTCCTGTACACCCTGTTCACACATGACTGTGTGGCCTTGCACAACTCCAACACTATTAATAAGTTTGCTGACAACACAATGGTGGTATGCCGATAAGACAGCCTATAGGGAGGAGGTCAGTGACCCAGCAATATGGTGCCAGGACAACAACCTTTCCCGCCACGTCAGCAAGACAAAGGAGTTGATCGTGAACTACAGGAAATGGAGGGCCGCTCGGCACCATGACACATCGCCACCATGACACATCGACGGTGCTGTAGTGGAGCGGGTCAAGAGCTTCAAGTTCCTATTTGTCCACATCACTAAGGAATTAACATGGGCAACACACACACAAACACAATCGCGAAGAAGGCATGACAATGAATCTTCCCCCTCAGGTGGCAGAAAAGATTTGGCATGGACCCTCAGATCCTCAAAAAGTTCTACAGCTGCACCATTGAGAGCATCTTGGCTGTTTGCATCACTACTTGGTATGGCAAATGCTTGGCATCTGACCACAAGGCCCTACAGAGGGTAGTGAGTACAGCCCATTACATCACACAGGGGCTGAGCTCCCTGCTACCCTGCTATCCAGGACCTCTATACCAGGCAGTGTCAGAGGAAGGCCTTAAAAATTGTCAGACTCAGCCACCAAAGTCAGAGACTGTTCCCTCTGCTACCGCATGGCAAGTGGTACCGATGCACCAAGTCTGGAGCCAACAGGAACCTGAACAGCTTCTACCCCCAAGCCATAAGACTGCTAAATAGTTAACCAAATAGCTAACCAGCTAACCAGACTATCCGCATTGAACTAACCAGACTATCCCTTGAACTAACTCTTTTGACTCATTACATATGCTGCTGCTACTGTTTATTATCTATCCTGTTGCCTAGTCACTTTATCCCCCCTGTAAGTAAGCATTTCACTGTTAGTCTACACCTGTTGTTTATGAAGCATGTGACAAGTATAATTTGATTTGATGTGTAACCATGCCAGCACTGTACTGCTCATCTTGGCTTGGTTCAGTTCGGCACAGTAGTGTGAAAAGTCCTCAGAGGCCTATGGGCTGGATAAAATGACAAAAACCACCTGATTCGGAGGGCTGGAGACCTCGACTTCCTCTGCCATGTGGGAACAGGATAGGGTTAGGTTGGTTCTCCTACATTCTAAAAAAATGTTGGGTTAAAAACAACACAATTTGGGTAAATATTGGACAGAACACAACCCATTGTTTTGTTAAAGTTGAGTTATTGATGCCAGGGTATTGAGCTATGATCCACTGGGTAAGATCAGAAAACTGGAGATGTGGCAAAAAAAGAAAGGATAATTGATATTTGCATGGTATTGAATTTAAAAATGAATGACATTTACTCTCACAGGTGGACAAAAATGACAATCTGAAAGCCACTCCCCCAATAGGCCAAGGTTTTGGATTACACAAACATTAGCATGATGTTGTAAGTAACAGCAAACTTTACAGGACATAGACATGTCTTATATTCTTGTTAATCTAACTGCACTGTCCAATTTACAGTAACTATTAAAGTGAAAAATACCATGCTTTTATTTGAAAAGAATGTACAACAACAAAGTTTTATCACAGCAATTGGTTTGATACATTCACCACTGAAGGTAAATAATGTACTTACATTCCGTATTCTTGCTCTGATTTGTCATCCTGAGGGTCCCAGAGATAAAATGTAGCATAGTTTTGCTTGATAAAACCCATTTTTATATTCAAATGTAGGACCTGGGTTCTACAGTTTCAACCCCTGCTGTCTTTGGCTCCACACTCACCCCGCCCGGCCATCTAGATGTGTGAAAGTTAGTGTATAAGCTATTGATCCATCATGTATGACATTCCTGGGAGTGTGTAAACTAAAATGTTGTATTACCATATAATTATTTTTATGTTCTCTATAGTTATATACTTGAAAATGTATCACTTGACCAATTCGGCACATTTGGGCAGACTTGATACAAGATATTGCCCAGTATTGCAACGCGTCACTGGATCAATCTGAAACACACATTGCTGTCATCTAGTGGCCAAAATCTAAATTGCGCCTAAACTGCAATATTATATTATGGCCTTTCTCTTGCATTTCAAAGATGATGATTTTTTTTTTTTGAAAACGCATGTTTTTTTTGTTTATTACCTTTTACCAGATCTAATGTGTTATATTCTCCTACACTAATTTCACATTTCCACAAACTTCAAAGTGTTTCCATTCAAATGGTATCAAGAATATGCATATCCTTGTTTCAGGCCCTGAGCTACAGGCAGTTCGATTTGGGTATGTCATTTTAGGCGAAAATTGAAAAAAGGAGTACGATCCTTAACAGTAATTCTGATTCCAATGTTAAATAGCTTCTTGATTGACTAAAATATCACCCATAATATGTATTGGGGATAGAAATGCATTTTTTTTTTGAGAATTCATTTTTCTCTCATGGCTAACTAAAAGGAAGTTTGAAAATTCAGGCTGAGTGGGTGGTGAGCTTATATTCATGATCTTGCCTTGACTGAAGGCTCTTTGAAATGCAGTCTCGCATTTGCCACCAGGTCTGCGTCGCACCAAATGGCGTGCATTACAGACACTGGGCATCCCTGACTTCAGCTTAACACTCAACCCCACCCCAGTTAGCATTCTATTCAGCGGCACTCCACTCTAGAAAGCAAAGCAGGAGACCGCGTTCACCTGAGTCTCTAAAAGTGTAGCGCCCTCTCCCTCTGAGCAGCAGACACACAAAAAAATCAACACAAGTCCACCTCTGGATACTTTGACCGAATTGACAGAACCCAACTCCTTCTTCACCCAGCCTGATACCACAAATGGATCATCCAAAAGGCATGGATCCACTTTCTCCATGAATCATACTCCCACTGGGCCAGAGAAATCTCAGGCATTTTCTTGATCATTGGGGTGAGGCTCGGAAGGCTTCACCTCACCTGACGCGGGTTCTTTCTCCTCACGTTCATCATGATCAATTTCAAGTTCACTATCTGTCGACTAATCAGGTCTTCAAGCGCGTAACATGCATTTTTCTCTCCTGTACTTGACCCAAAGGAGAAAGTATTTGGCTTTATTTTGCAGTCGGTTCGTGTGTGCAGCACCTCACTCCCTTCTTTCCGCTTCGCTTCATCTCACCATCCGCCCTCTTCCTCGCATGATGACTTCCATCTCCGAGTTGGACTTCAGGAAACTCTGTATCAAGCCACCCACTGCTGCCATGCTCCCTCAAGAATTCATGCTCCTGCACACGCACTTCCCCCAGAAGGCTACGTCTCCTACAAACATCAGTCACCTTTCCTTCTTGTAATGCGGTTCACAGCAGCACTGACGGATGTGTTGACATGACAACTGCTTCAGAGTTTTGAATGACCCTTCACCCCTTTTGTTCCATGCTGGCTGAATACCTAGCTAGCCAGTAACTAGCTAACACCAGACACGAATGAAAGGGGAGACCTATAAGTATCTTTGACATAGATGTAAACTTTTAATTATAATTACTGACACCTTAGTCACATTTTGGCACTAGTAGAGTAGCTGTCTAGCTATAAAACTACAGCCCTCCGCAAACACGCCTTCTCCGATGTTGGTTACAAGGCGCTACTTCTTTAAATTAGGTAAGAGAATATCATGTTACCATTGGTGTATTAAAATGAGAGTTAGGGTGATGTCACCCTATCCCCTTAATAATCCCGCCTCCTGAAGTGTTTGACATGGGGAGGGGACCAATAACTTTATGATCAAATGTATCAATGTAGAAGCAACAGTCGTTGGTCATACTTTGGTAATCATACTATGATCTGGTTTCATCCAAATATCACATTTCATGAAAAACGTTTTTTAATAAGCTTTTTAAAAATATTTTCTAAACAATACAAATGACTACAACATCACTACGTCACACCTGCCCAGACCCACTAGCCCCCACCCCTATCTCCAGAGCCCTTATCACTTTCTGCCACATGGTCTCAAACTGCATGATTTTGTTTCTCTCCGTCAACCATGTTCTTTCAGTTTTTTGATAATCAAGCATTGACCTTTCCATTGGGTGAACAATTGGCTGATTTACATTTTTTTTGTATACTTTCTTATAGATAATTGATGATAAGAGTATTGTCCAACCCATCGGGTATCTCACTGCACCCTCATAAGTCATGTCTTCAAATATACAGACAGACAAATTAAAAGTACATTTACATTGCATTACCTCAGACATTTAATCTTCCAACTCCCCCCATAACTTAGAACTTTTTTACATTCCCAGAAGGAATTAATTTTTTTGTGTTTTAGTATATTTCAACTTCAGACTTGACTCTGCCATTGTGCTGTAGAATTAGTGAAATTTGTTTCTTGTGTAATAAATTCTATACATTAATTCATAATGGATTAAGCATACATTTTCGTTAACTTTAATCTCGTTAGTTATGTTCCAACATTACCTCCATCTTGTGACAAAATCTGTTATTTTTTTAAATTGGTTACCATAATTTGTATTTTTTCTAAGAGATTATTGTTGTATAGGCTCTCTGCAAGGTTTTGTATAGTTTACCTATCATATGAATATCATTTTCTGACAAATAGGATTCCCTCAAAATCGCTCTAATGTCCAAAATATTTCAAATAAAAATTTTGTGATATGAAACTTTTAAGTATTTGAAAATACCTACACTGGTCAAGCCAAAATTGGTTTAGAAAGCTGTCATGGAAATAAATGTATTTCCTATTACCAAGTAATTTATGGTTTCCATGCCTTTAGTTTTCCATGTGGGCCAATTTATCGATGAATTCTGAAAAACTATGCAAGGATTGTTCCATAACGTTGTGTTTTTAGGGAAGGATATTGGATCTTGTTAAATATATACATTTAATTTTCTGCAATATCATTATAGTGTTCTTAACTATGAAGTTGTGCTTTAGCTTTATCCTTTGAAAATAGACACGTTAAAAGATTATGGGGATGAGCATGCACATCTTCAATATGTACCAATTATTTCTCTTTAGTGCATTTAACTATACCTATACTGTACGTCACAAGTAAAAGCCTTGGGTGGCGAGTTGATGCAATTCCAAGTCTGGAAGGGTAAAACCACCATCAGACTTAGGAAGATTCTAAACTTTCCTTTTTATTCTATGGATTGTATTTGCCCATATAAAGTCTGTTATGATCAAGTATACTTTTTTAAAGAAGGTAATTGATATTACCGAAAATAAATACAAAAACTTTGGTAGCCATGCCATTCTAAAGAGGTTTATTCTACCTCTAAGATTTATTGGAAGATTATTCGATTTAATGAAATCTTCTTTCATATTGTTGAGTGATGAAATAAAGTCATCTATATACACTGCTCAAAAAAATAAAGGGAACACTAAAATTACACATCCTAGATCTGAATGAATGAAATAATCTTATTAAATACTTTTTTCTTTACATAGTTGAATGTGCTGACAACAAAATCACACAAAAATAATCAATGAAAATCCAATTTATCAACCCATGGAGGTCTGGATTTGGAGTCACACTCAAAATTAAAGTGGAAAACCACACTACAGGCTGATCCAACTTTGATGTAATGTCCTTAAAACAAGTCAAAATGAGGCTCAGTAGTGTGTGTGGCCTCCACGTGCCTGTATGACCTCCCTACAATGCCTGGGCATGCTCCTGATGAGGTGACAGATGGTCTCCTGAGGGATCTCCTCCCAGACCTGGACTAAAGCGTTGGTGGATGGAGCGAGACATGATGTCCCAGATGTGCTCAATTGGATTCAGGTCTGGGGAACGGGCGGACCAGTCCATAGCATCAATGCCTTCCTCTTGCAGGAACTGCTGACACACTCCAGCCACATGAGGTCTAGCATTGTCTTGCATTAGGAGGAAGCCAGGACCAACCACACCAGCATATGGTCTCACAAGGGGTCTGAGGATCTCATCTCGGTACCTAATGGCAGTCAGGCTACCTCTGGCGAGCACATGGAGGGCTGTGCGGCCCCCCCAAAGAAATGCCACCCCACACCATGACTGACCCACCGCCAAACCGGTCATGCTGGAGGATGTTGCAGGCAGCAGAACGTTCTCCACGGCATCTCCAGACTCTGTCACGTCTGTCACATGTGCTCAGTGTGAACCTGCTTTCATCTGTGAAGAGCACAGGGCGCCAGTGGCGAATTTGCCAATCTTGGTGTTCTCTGGCAAATGCCAAACGTCCTGCACGGTGTTGGGCTGTAAGCACAACCCCCACCTGTGGACGTCGGGCCCTCATACCACCCTCATGGAGTCTGTTTCTGACTGTTTGAGCAGACACATGCACATTTGTGGCCTGCTGGAGGTCATTTTGCAGGGCTCTGGCAGTGCTCCTCCTTGCACAAAGGCAGAGGTAGCGGTCCTGCTGCTGGGTTGTTGCCCTCCTACGGCCTCCTCCACATCTCCTGATGTACTGGCCTGTCTCCTGGTAGCGCCTCCATGCTCTGGACACTACGCTGACAGACACAGCAAACCTTCTTGCCACAGCTCGCATTGATGTGCCATCCTGGATGAGCTGCACTACCTGAGCCACTTGTGTGGGTTGTAGACTCCATGCTACCACTAGAGTGAAAGCACCGCCAGCATTGAACAGTGACTAAAACATCAGCCAGGAAGCATAGGAACTGAGAAGTGGTCTGTGGTTACCACCTGCAGAATCCCTCCTTTATTGGGGGTGTCTTGCTTATTGCCTATAATTTCCACCTGTTGTCTATTCCATTTGCACAACAGCATGTGACATTTATTGTCAATCAGTGTTGCTTCCTAAGTGGACAGTTTGATTTCACAGAAGTGTGATTGACTTGGAGTTACATTGTGTTGTTTAAGTGTTCCCTTTATTTTTTTGAGCAGTATATATTTGTTGTTTGTCACTTATCAACCATCCTAAGAAATGTATATTTTTTGTGGTCCACATAAAGATCATGAGTAGATTATGAGTTATCATTCTTTTTTATTGCCATTATTTTTTTTCTTCACATTCAATCAAATTAAACTTTATTTGTCACATGCGCCGAATACAACAGGTGTAGACCTTACTGTTAAATGCTTACTTACAAGCCCTTAACCAACAGTGCAGTTCAAGAAGAGTTAAGAAAATATTTACCAAATAAACCAAAGTAAAAAAGAAAATAAATAAATAATAAAAAGTAACACAAAAACATAACAATAACGAGGCTAAATACAGGGGGCACCGGTACAGAGTCAGTGTGCAGGGGTACAGGTTAGTTGAGGTAATTTGTGCATGTAGCTAGGGGTGAAGTAACCATGCATAGATAATAAACAGCGGGTAGCAGCAGTGTACAAAACAAATGGAATGGGGGGTGTCAATGTAATAGTCCAGTGGCCATTTGATTAATTGTTCAGCAGTCGGGATGGCAGGAAGCTTGGCCCCAGTGATGTACTGGGCCGTACACACTAACCTCTGTAGTGCCTTACGGTCAGATGCTGAGCAATTGCCATACCAGGCGGTGATGCAACCGGTCAGGATGCTCTCAATGGTGCATCTGTAGAACATTTTGAGGATCTGGGGACCCATGCCAAATATTTTCAGTCTCCTGAGGGGGAAAAGATTTTGTTGTGTCCTCTTCACGACTGTCTTTGTGTGTTAGGACCATGATAGTTCAGGGCTCGGGGCTCCCGAGTGGCACAGCATCTCAGTGCAAGAGGCATCTCTGTAGTCCCTGGTTCAAATAAAGGCTGCATAACATCAGGCCGTGATTGATAGTCCCAAAGGGCGGCGCACAATTGACCCAGGTTTGGCCGGGGAAGGCCATTGTAAATTAGAATTTGTTCTTAAATGACTTGCCTAGTTAACTAAAAGTTACACATTGTTCGCTGGTGATGTGGACACCAGGAACTTGAAACTCTCGACCCTTTCCACTGCAGCCCCATTGATGTTAATGGGGGCCTGTTCGGCCCACCTTTTCCTGTAGTCCACGATCAACGCCATTGTCTTGCTCACATTGAGGGAGAGGTTTTGTTCTGTATCGTGTCTTTGGCATCATTAAAAGTGAAGACTGTTATTTTATCAGATCAATTCTCTGTAGTTATTATTATGTGATTAAACTAATCACGTAAATGTAATTAACAAGGAAGTCGGGGCACCACGGAAAATCTTCAGATTACAAAGTTATAATTTCCCGAATATAACTCTTAAGATATTTTAATATCTGATCAATTAGTCTTCTATTAATTAATTATTCTTTACCTCACGTCAGTCTCATTTCAAACATCGTAAATTGTTGGTTATATGCACGAACCCAGCCTTTACTATAAATCATCCATAATCCAATTGGCTAAATCATTTTGTAACTAACTAAATAATCACAGAAATGCATAAACAAACAGTAGATATATGTTACTAACAAAGGATAGGGAAGATTCCCTAGTGGGTTAAGCCGATATGACGGCTTGGTGGACAAAGGGAAGGGGGTGTGGATGGAGAGAGAGCGGGAAAGACAAAAGGGATCACTACACACAGTTGATAATTATATTCATTGAAATGCTAATGCCTTGCACATGAACGCTCACTCATTCGGAAATAATTGCAATCAGTATATATTTATGCCCATGTGTCGTTGTGATCTCTGTTGGAATCGTCAGTCCGTTGCTGGAGTGTTCATCCGAGTCTCTCTCTCTCTCTTTCTGTTTCCCTGAAGATCAAAGTCTTTCGTGGATAAAATGGATACGTCAGAGAACCATTCAGAAATGTTCTCATAGAATAGATGTTTCGGTGGTTGTCGGTATTCGCATCCCAGGTTTACATAATTTCTAGCTGCAGACTAGTAATTCGTTTCTAAGATTTGCTCTAATTCTGTAGGGATTGATAGACTCAGAGTTCAACAATTTCCAGCCATGCAGCCAATGCACCACATGGTATGGTTTTCCAGTCTTGGTACTCAAACCTGTGCCACCTCGGCTTACAACGAGGTATGCGTGGTCTAAACTATTCGTAATCACAGCTCACACTGTGGGTTTGCTCAGTCTGAAGAGGATTTTCTTAGGAGGGGATTTTATTTGTAACAGTAGAAAAGGCGGTTCTATGACGCCTAATCATGTCTGTGCTCACGGGGGCGGGCCAATGACTTAGTGAAACGTTAAAGGGAATACAATTCTCTCACAAAGGATTAACATAACATTACAGAATTTCACAAATAGTTTCATCTTTACTCATTCATTTAATTCAGTAATTAGATGAAAACCTTATAACTGAGGCACCTGTATAAACATAGTTAGGGTAATGTGGCTGTAGTGTCTTTCATGAGGTCACAAACATGAATCAAAATAGATCGGGTCGTACCTGGCTTCTCCACCGACCGTTTACACATTCTCCAAAATATGGATGTTGTTCAGTTCTCAAATTCTGGAATGTAGTAGAATTTGGCGGGAGTTCCTTTGTTCTACTGTGAAACTCTCTGCATGAAAAGGGGGAGAGAGTCTCCGCCAGGAATTTACGACTTGAGTTAACTTCTCTTGGGCCAGTGGGATGATTTCGTCCCACCTACGTAACAGCCAGTGGAATCCCATGGCGCGTTATTCAAATACCTTAAATGCTATTACTTCAATTTCTCAAACATATGACTATTTTACACCATTTTAAAGACAAGACTCTCGTTAATCTAACCACACTGTCCGATTTCAAAAAGGCTTTACAATGAAAGCAAAACATTAGATTATGTCAGCAGAATACCCAGCCAGAAATAATCAGACACCCATTTTTCAAGCTAGCATAGAATGTCACATAAACACAAATCACAGCTAAATGCAGCACTAACCTTTGATGATCTTCATCAGATGACAATCTTAGGACATTATGTTATACAATACATGCATGTTTTGTTCAATCAAGTTCATATTTATATCAAAAACCAGCTTTTTACATTAGCATGTGACGTTCAGAACTAGCATACTAGCAAACTTCCGGTGAATTTACTAAATTACTCATGATAAACGTTCACAAAAAGCATAACAATTATTTTAAGAATTATAGATACAGAACTCCTCTATGCACTCGCTATGTCCGATTTTTAAAATAGCTTTTCGGTGAAAGCACATTTTGCAATATTCTAAGTAGATAGCCCGGCATCACAGGGCTAGCTATTTAGACACCCAGCAAGTTTAGCCCTCACCAAAGTCAGATTTACTATAAGAAAAATGTTATTACCTTTGCTGTTCTTCGTCAGAATGCACTCCCAGGACTTCTACTTCAATAACAAATGTTGGTTTGGTTCAAAATAATCCATAGTTATATCCAAATAGCGGCCTTTTGTTCGTGCGTTCAAGACACTATCCGAAAGGGTAAAGAAGGGTGACGCGCCCGACGCGTTTCGTGACAAAAAAAATCTAAATATTCCATTACTGTACTTCGAAGCATGTCAACCGCTGTTTAAAATCAATTTTTATGCCATTTTTCTCGTAAAAAAACGATAATATTCCGACCGGGAAATCGTGTTTTAGTACAAAGAGAGAGAAAATAAAAACATGATGTCGCCCCGTGCATGCGCCTCAGTCTGATGGTCCTCTGATAGATCACTTACCAAAGGCGCTAATGTGTTTCAGCCAGGGGCTGGAATTACATCATTCAGCTTTTTCCCGGGTTCTGAGAGCCTATGGGAGCCGTAGGAAGTGTCCACGTTACAGCAAAGATCCTAAGTTTTCAATAAACAGAGCCAAGAAGCCCAAGGAATGGTCAGAGAGGGCACTTCCTGTACAGAATCTTCTCAGGTTTTTGCCTGCCATATGAGTTCTGTTATACTCAGACGCCATTCAAACAGTTTTAGAAACTTTAGGGTGTTTTCTATCCAAAGCCAATAATTATATGCATATTCTTTCCTTGGGCCCCTTTCCTTCCCCCTGCCTTGTGCCCCTTTCTAAAGCAGTTTCATCTGATAATATATTACTTTGATTTAGGACATTTATATAATATTTGTATTAAATGTATTATTTCAGCTGGAAAGTTGAAAGCTTCCAAAGTCTTGAATTGGAAAGGCCATTCAAGACGATCAAAGACCTTTTCGGCATTGACAGCCATTATTGATAAATATATATCTGTTTTATGTATTGTATTAAACTGAAACATGTTCTTGTATTTGTTTGTAAGTGTCTATTTTTAAACCCTGTTTGATTGATGTAAGACTTTTGCCATTCAATTGCTTGTAAATGTTATTATTTTATTGTCAAAATGTATTAAACTAAGGGTCTATAATCAGAAGGGGACTCTCCAGATTTTTCTGGTTTTAATATAACAGAAATAACTGTTTGATAAATGGAACTAGGAAGTACTGAATTAAGTGACATGTGTTGTCATTTGTGTAAATAGGGGGGCTACTTGGTCGCAAAATGTTGAATAGAATTCTATGGGAAAGCCATACAATGTTTTAACAGTATCTAATATTTATTCTTGGGTGATCTCTGTTAATGATGATCATTTTTGGTCTGCTGATAGTTGCTTCAGAGTTGTTGAGTCTAAGAAGGCTATAGGACCCAACCCACTGTTATTTCATTCTGATTTATATAAATGTTCACAGAAACTTTTAAAATTGTCATTATATATAATTACCGCTTTTGTATCTTTTTATCTTTTAAAATTATAACTGGTTTAGCATGTATTTGTTTTGTGAGAGCTGTGTGATACTTACCAGGTTTATTTGCTATTAATTAAGTAGTATGCTTTATTTGAGTTTAACCTGTAGTTGTTAGCTCTCTTCAGAAGTAAAAGATCATATGTAAGGGGTGCGTATTGGCGGCAGAGAAGTCAGACGCAGGAGAGCAAAAACTGCGGTTCTAACGGCTCAGTTTAATAATAAAAACCCATCGGATTACAGAACAATAAGAAATGGGTACATAACCCGACGCACACCAGAACATAACGTGCACAAGCACTCACTCACTTACTTACTCACTCACTTACTTACTTACTTACTCACTCACTCACTCACTCACTCACTCACTTACTTACTTACTTACTTACTCACTCACTCACTCACTTACTTACTTACTTACTTACTTACAAACAAACAATACCGGACAAGGACATGTGGGGAACAGAGGGTTAAATACACAACGTAATTGATGGGATTGAAACCAGGTGTGTGGGAAGACAAGACAAAACCAATGGAAAATGAAAGGTGGATCGGAGATGGCTAGAAGACCGGTGACATCGACCGCCGAATGTCGCTCGAACAAGGAGATGGACCGACTTCGAAGAAAGTCGTGACGACATATTCCTGCTTAAATTAAGAAATGGTGTTTTTTTTTTTTTTTTACCTTGCAGACTTTTTGTAAGATAGTGATTTATTTATTTTATTTCTAAATCAGATGTAACGTTTGCCGAGTATCAGATTACCATTCCCCTAATATACGCCTTAAAGGCATCCCAAATTACTGTTTCGGGGGTCAGCTTTTCTCTGTCCTCTGTCTACATTTGTCATTTTTATTTAATTACATTTTTTTAGTTTATGTATTTAATACAAATTCGGTTCCGGAAGATGTGCTCTTTTCATTCTCCAAATTCTGTCTCTAAATATACTTACTATTGGTGTAATTAAGCGTAATACCGGAGAATTATCCAAGATCCCTATGTCATGCATTTTTTTATGCAGTAAATTGTTGAACGCATTTCGGGAAATAAAAATGTTGTAAATTCATGAATAGTTGAGATGAACATTTTCAGCCTCTTTGGAGGCTCCCTAAATGTGCCTTTTTTTATTAATGCATCTGTCAATGTTATCAAATGTATGTTTTCAGTCACTTGCTAAAATAATCGTTCTTGTCTGGATTCGATCTAATATAGCTGGAATTCTATCTAAAAACACCAGATTTGCTCCTGGTTGGATGTACAATGAAATCGATGTGTATTTTTCACAGTGTAATGTACAATTCAACATTTGAAAATGGCCTTGGTCCATATGCTGGGATATAAGGGAAAATTGTGTATTATTATTTGTCAGGATCTCTACACCTCTGCTGTTACTACAGTAGGTAGCAGCATAGGCCTCTCCAACCCAGCTCCTCTTTAAAAGTTAAATTTCTCTTTTGTTATGTAACTCTTGCAACAACATAAACACATCTGCTGACAATCTCTTTAGGTGTTCAAGAACCATATCAGTGGTGTAAAGTTCTTAAGTAAAACTACTTGAAAGTACTACTTAAGTAGTTTTTTGGGGTATCTGTACTTTACTATTTATATTTTTGTTACTTTTACTTCACTACATTACTTAATAAGAAAATGATGTACTTTTTTACTCCGTACATTTTTCTTGACACCCAAAAGTACTCGTTCAATTTTGAATGCTTAGCAGGACAGGAAAATTGCCTAATTCACACATTTATCAAGAGAACATCCCTGGTCATCCCTACTGCCTTTGATTTGGCAGACTCACTAAAGACATGCTTTGTTGTAAATTATGTCTGGGTGTTGAAGCATGCCCCAGGCTATCTGTATTTTTTTTTAAATAATAAGAAAATGATGCCGTCTGAAATGATTTTGAAATGATTTATACTTTTACTTTCGATACTTAAGTATACTTTAGCAATTACATTTACTTTTGATACAAAAGTATATTTAAAACCAAATACTTTTAGACTTTTACTCAAGTCATATTTTACTGGGTGACTTTCACTTTTACTTGAGTCATTTTCTTTTAAGGTATCTTTACTTTTACTCAAGTATGTCAATTGGATACTTTTTCCACCGCTGAACCATATTTTTTTTCTCCCATCATGGAGCCCGTGGACATTCCATGTGATAAGTTGGATTTTGTTGGTCTATTACTTGTATAGAATCAAACTTAACCTTATCTGTTCCGTCTATCATTGAAGAACAAAGTAAAACATTTTTAACATACATGACATATGAGGGTGGTGGGAATTCCATAGAATGGGAGGATCATAATATAAATTCATAGTTAGTGTATACATTACATATATAGAATTTGTGGGTTTAGTAGACCAAAAAACTTTTTTTAAACAAAGTATGTCTGTACTTGAGGCGCTATGCCTTTTTTAGAGCTTTTTAGCTCCGACTCCTCTCCTAATGTACCAACAAAAACACTGTGGATGCATACATTGTACAACATTTTGAAGAAAGACTGCCCCTTAAATACTGTGGTTGGTTTATATTACCTTATAAATTAAATTAAAGTACAGTGGCTGGTGAAAGTATTTTTGTGGTGAGTGGGTGCTCAGAGAGACTGAGATGGGATGAGTGGAGGCCCCACGCACACCTAAGTAAAGTGTCTGAAGCCCTGCCGACACCCCATCCCAATCCTCCGGAAATAGCCCCTCTCCATTCTCACCAATAACCACCATTAAATCTTAATTGCAATGACAAACAAGGAATAATAATGGTTTGATATCCTTTCCTAATCTGTCCAGAACTCTTATTCATTTTACCAGGGGTTTACAAGTCATATTTTTTTAAAGCAAAATAATGATTCCTTCTATCTCTCCCAAACCAAATCCATCCCTCTCCAACACCCCCTCCATGTTCTCCCCCCTTTACCCCACCCAAGCCAAGCTTATCCCCACCTGCCATCTTTACTCCCCCTTGTCCCCCCCAAGCCAAGCGTATCCCCACCTCCCATCTTTACTCCCCCTTGTCCCCCCAAGACAAGCGTATCCCCACCTCCCATCTTTACTCCCCCTTGTCCCCCCCAAGACAAGCGTATCCCCACCTCCCATCTTTACTCCCCCTTGCCCCCCCAAGACACGCGTATCCCCACCTCCCATCTTTACTCCCCCTTGCCCCCCCCCCCCCCCAGCTAAGCTTATAACCACATCTCCTCATTTGCCCGCTCAGGCCCTGTTTATCCCAACCTCTGTCTTTTCCCCTACTCCTCTTCTCATAATCATCTACACCCCTCTACACATCCACCCACTCATCCATCCACACACAACATACAGCCCACGCCTCAGCACACCCATTTTCTCCTACCCGCCCTCCCACACACATCCCCATTCCCCCTCCCTCACTCTCCATTCATATGCACAGACTCATAACCACACATACACTCACTCACAGCCTCTTGCCCACACACACACATCCATAGAACAATCCCTGAAAGTTATTGACTTACATTCTATATTTCCTCTTTTATATTGCCCTTTCAGTGTCCATGTATCTCATTGGCATCGGCTAATTCTATAGTTACTTCCTAGAGAAGAACAGTTACTTGGGGACAGTAGAGATTGTATTGGAGGGAGGGGGAAGGAATATTGTCTCAATTTACGATAAGCTGGTCTTAGGCATCACTGTATGTAGCCTAGTGTGTTTTTTCCACCTCTCCTCAGGGCACTGGGCTCTCTTTCAACTGGAAAGGTTTCCTGCAGCCTGTTCAGGGCTTCATCGGAGCTTGTATACTCCATTCTCTGTGTTCCCTTCCATACCCACAGTACTGCCGGGAATCGGAGTTGGACTTGATTCCTTTTTACTCAAGTGACTGTCTGATCGGAGTGAATTGCTGCCGTTTTTTCCTCAGTCTGGCAGACAGGTCCTGGACGAATCGAATTAACTGGCCCTGGACCTTGATCTCCTTCCCCCCGTGCCCTCAGAATATTGTCTTGGTCAGATAGTTCCACAGCTTAACAATTACAGTGCAAGAGCATTTAGCATTCTTCTGCTTCACATCAATCCAATGTCATTACGCCAGATTCTCCCGCACCATGTCTCTGTCACTAACAAATACAGTCATGGCTAGTAACGCTACAATTCACTCAAAAGCTAAAACACTCTGGGATATATTCAAATAAGGTTTTACATTAAGGAGTGTGTTAATTTAACCATAGTTCCATTGTGCATATGGTCCCACTCTTTCAGTGTTGATTTAAAACTGTAGAATTTGCTGTGTAGCTCTGTATATTGACTACTGATTTGTATCCGTCAACAGGAACGCCTTCAGTCCCATTGGACGATAGTCCAGCATAGCATAATGCTCACTCTGATAGATAGCATCTCATTTGATCTAATTAGCCCCTGAAGGCAACCTTTCTGATCTCATTAGATTTAATTAGGGAAACATTACTGTTCCTGTCCTGTGCTGTGAAACATATAACCTTCGCCCAGCTTGGTAAAAGGGGCTATACATTTCTAACAACCTTGAGCTGTTTGTATGTAGTGATGGTTATCTAATATGGCGGTCACCACATGAGATCAAGGGTACTGTGATAAAATAAAAGCAGGTTGGTTTGGGCCATAGCTACCTCAACTCTAATCATATCATTGTGTCTGCTCAGCGTTGTACTGCTACCCCCTGGCTGCTCTGCTCAATGCAGGATGGCATGGACTGATTTAAGAAAAAGTACAATATCATAAAAAGGGTGCATATATACTGTATTATACATTTCTCAAGCCGAATACTTACAGGAAAGTCCTTGGTTTTCTTCTGAGGGAAACCATTAGCCAACAGTAATTTAAAATCAAAACTTCACACCAAAATGACTTTACCAGTATCTGGTATTTTGCCCAGGCATGCTGAAGGTCTATAAAATCCAAAATGTAATGTTATCTTGACTTCTTTATGAACATGTTCCTCCATCTCTGCCATGAATAATTCGTTTCTACAGAAGTATTCACAGGGGGATGGATACCAGACCAGTTCATAGTTTCTTTTTAGAAGCTACCTGGATTTCACTCTAGCTATTCTAATGGCCGTATCCAAATATGTCTGATATCATCTGTGCGCATAATTAAGCAATAATGCATGAGAACCCGGGTATTATCGTGTGATAACGCCTGACTAAGGGCTGTTCTTAGGCCCAAGGTGAAGCCCGCTTATCAACCAATCAGCATCCAGGATCCAAACAACCCGTTTTATAAGACTATTTAATGTGCAGACCTGAAGAAAATGAACCTCTGTGGAAAAGGTGGTCAATATCGCATTGCTACAGAGCACTCAAAAGTATGGTGAAATACATGAAAATCTCAGCAACAACGTTATAGATATGCGTGTGTGTCAGACCTGGATTCAAATACTATTTAGGGTATTTCAATTACTTTCAAAGATAGATATGCATTTATATATGTTTTATTTGAAAAGAAAAGTAGTTGGATTTGGAAATACACCTGGAAATCATTTGAAAATACTCAAATGCTCTCTAACTCAAATACACTCCCATGTAGCACAGGTATTTGAAAATAGTATTTGAAACAACTCAAACACAGAGAAAATAACTATTTAAATAACAAATAATGAAATGTGTCGTATGAGTGTGCGTGTGCGGCTCAGTTGGTAGAGTATGGCACTTGCAACGCCAGGGTTGTGGGTTCGATTTTCATGGAGAGCAGTACAAATGAAAATGTGTGGTATTGCTACTGTAAGTTGCTCTGGATAAGAGCATCTGCTAAATTACGTGTGTGTAGAGTGTATGTCTGTTTTTATTGAATTGTACAGAAATCCATGCCAAAATTAAATCGCACTTGAAACACCATGCGAACTTACAAAGCCTATAACACCAATTTCCTTACTTTGATTTGAGATGCCTGAGTCATAGCAGCAGCGCAATGCTGACAAAACACAAACTCAAGGCTCTCTTTGCATTTCAGGTGGTTTGTCTGAGCAGGAGGGCGTCCACCGGGAGTTGGAGCTTCAATTTAATCGTTTCATTTCAAAGACTAAAGTAAACATTGTTTCTCTCACCTCCTGTGATTACTGTAGTTTCCATGGTATTTCCACGCTCTGTTGGGTGTATTTGATTACATTTTCTATATTTCTATTGCCTACCTCTCAACACAGCAACTAGAGCAACAAAGTGAAACAAAATATGAGCTGAAAGGTAGAAAATGAATCTTAGAGAGCATCAAAACGATCTAATTGATCAGCTGATTTATGGAACGGGGGCATCCCAAATCCACTCTCCAATTAATTCACTTTTCACAAGAATGTCCCAATTTATACCACTGTTGCACACACCCCATTTGTAACAACCCCACAAAGAAACGCAACATTCATGTAGGCTACTTCATGCCAATAAAAGGCGTCTGCTCTTGAAAGGTCTCATATCATTATGAATACACCGTGCGCGTGTCACTGCATCCCATGTTGCGGTTGTCACCTGCTGCATTCTACACCCTAAAACACAGGGCTCCACGGTCCACTCACAATATTCCATGAACTATGATCTAGTCTACTTATGCATATCAAATTCAGAGTAAATTCAGTATTAAGTTACATTACTTCATCATTCTGAATAGAAATACACCATACACAAATACCATAATTTTGACTAAATGAGTCCGGTGTCAAAAAATAGGAATGAATGGGGAGTCAATCCATTCCATTCACATTTTCACCTTCGCCAGAACCATAGTGGGCAATTTGTAAATTAGGCATCAATGATGCTGACTAGCAAAGGGCGAATAAAAGGAACATTATGTTAAAACATAATGGTAGACAACTGAATTATTCCGGTAGCATGCATCGGTAGCCTACGGGTAAAGCGTGAACCAGGCAAGTTTGATCGGACTGCGCATCTCTTACGCCCCTGCCTCCCTGATTCTCTTACCTTGCTCTGCATTCACGGCTGTCAGGGTCTTCACGCACGAAAATAATCCCGATATGGTGAGAAAGGCGCTTATAAATTCGGACATCGTTGCGGAGTGTGGATTAAACAGCCACAGCATTTCTATCACGAGTGTCTCGGAGAGCCCCCCTAATCGAACGTCGTTCTTCAGGGATGCCAAGAGGAATATGCAGAACGGATCAGCAACACTTCCTCACTCTGTACATTCACATAGATCTGTAGTTATCTGCTAGGTGTTCAGCTAAACAGACGTACGGGAGGCAGTATAAGAGAGAGGCAAATAATGGGAGGCGGGGGGTGGGAGTGTGGGAGGATACATAATGTTGCACGTCTTGGCTTATTTAAACACATAGTATTGTGTTATATTACATAGAGGCGTTGGAAGATGGGAATCCGTTAAAGGTCCCGTGCACTCATTCTGATTCCCATGTAAAATAGCCTTTTGAGTGACTAAAATATAACCCATAATATTTTTCCATTATAAAAACGATCAAAACGTGAGAAAAATTAATTTCCCTCTCATATCAAATTACCAAGAAGTTTGGAAAGACAGACTGAGTGGATGGATGGATGGATGGATGGATGGATGGATGGAGAGCTCACCTTGACTGGAGGTTCTTTGAAATCACCTATGTCAAGCAACATGGATGCAGTGGGCAGTGTTGCAGGGAAATGATCAAATCACAAAGCAACTCAAACACCATAATTCACATGGTTTCACAAATTATTTGTTTATCCTGTTTGGTTATTTTTAACGTAATCAATATCGTCACAATGTTAGCTATATGATTTAGCCCCAATAACGTTGTCAGCACTGTTTATCAAGCTAGCTAGATAAGTTATCTTAGATCATTTCAGTTGAAACTTTACAGGGTGAGGTCAGGGTACTTTTCATTAAATATACAGCTCTGGAACAAATTAAGAGACCACTGCAAAATTATTAGTTTCTCTGGTTTTTGTATTTATATGTATGTGTTTGGGTAAATTACATTTTCTGCTTTATTCTATAAACTACTGACAACATTTATCCCAAATTCCAAATAAAAATATTGTAATTTAGAGCATTTATTTGCAGAAAATGACAACTGGTCAAAATTAAAAAAAAAAAAATATGCAGTGTTGTCAGACCTCAAATAATGCAAAGAAAATAAGTTCATATTAATTTTTAAACCACACAATACTAATGTTTTAATTTAGGAAGATTTCAGAAATACATTTTTGGTGGAATAACCCTGATTTTCAATCACAGCTTTCATGCGTCTGGGCATGCTCTCCACCAGTCTTTCACATTGATGTTAGGTGACTTTATACCACTCCTGGCGCAAAAATTCAAGCAGCTCGGCTTTGTTTGATGGCTTGTGACCATCCATCTTCCTCTTGATCAAATTCCAGATGTTTTCAATGGGGTTCAGGTCTGGAGATTGGACTGGCCATGACAGAGTCTTGATCTGGTGGTCCTCCAGCCACACCTTGATTAACCTGACTGTGTGGCATGGAGCATTGTCCTGCTGGAAAAACCAATCCTCAGAGTTAGGGAACATTGTCAGAGTAGAATGAAGCAAGTTTTCTTCCAGGACAACCTTGTACGTGGCTTGATTCATGCGTCCTTCACAAAGACAAATCTACCTGACTCCAGCCTTGCTGAAGCAACCCCAGATCATCACCGATCCTCCACCAAATTTCCCATCCTCCAGCCCCACAGAAGTTTTTTGAGCGAGAATTAATACGACTTTTGGGTAGTAAGACGTATAAAAGCAACAGATACCATTAATAAGAAGGGGTTAGAAGCGTCTTATATGGTGAGCTACCGAGTGGCTAGGAAAGGCAAACCCCATACTATTGTGGAGGACTTCATTCTTCCTGCTGCCGCGGATATGGCTGAGACAATGCTTGGGGAAAAGGACAAAAAAACTATTCAGACAATGCCTTCATCAAACAACACTGTTTCACGACACATCATTGACATGGCAGGAGATGTTTTGAAACAATTACTGCTTCGCATACAAGCCAGTGAATTCTATGCATTACAGCTGGATGAGTCAGCAGAGGTGCAGACCTGGCACAGCTCCTGCATTATGTCCATTACGTTTATGGGGGGGTCAATTAAGGAAGACATCCTCTTCTGCAAACCACTGGAAACAATTATGGCAAAAAACAACATTTGAGAGTGCACTGACCCTGGTGCTAGAGGGGGTACGCAGCTGGAGGTTGAATGTTTGATGGGGTATGGGACTATAAAAAGATTGGGAACCACTGCCTTAGATGAATAGGTGAAAAAATAATACTTTTTGTTGACACGCTGCAGTCAAATTTTGGCACCAGTAGACAAGCTACCTAGCTATTTAAACCACGCCCCTTTGCGAACATGACTTCTGCGATATTGGTTACAAGGCGGTGCTTATTTTAATTAGGTAAGAGAATAAGACATTACCATTGGTGTGTATTCAAATGTTGATGTATTCAAATGTTGATGTAACTTTATGATCAAACTTTATCAATGCTGAAGCAACAGTCATTTTCATACTTTGATCATCTTACTTTGATCTGGTTTCATCCAAATATCAAATTTCAAAAGAAAACATGATTTTGACTGTTCGGGACCTATAATTTCTCATGGTTAGTGAAACACTGTAAGACTTTTCTGTAATTTCAACAGTAAAACACTAGAATGCACAGCAGAATACAGTAAATGTGTTTTACATAATTCATGATGGTGCATTGTGGGAAAATGTTGTGGGCGGGGAAAAAGTACCTGGCTAATTAACATATTTTAAGACGTGCCTTGTAAGAGGCTATATTTGTTGTACCCATGAGTGAGAATGTTTTACAACCACACAATACAGTAATATATTGTATTTTATGTATTCCACAAGCCTTGTCCTGAAAATCTACAGTAACCTTTCTGGCCAATTACTGCCAGTAATTCAAAAGAAAGTACCATACTTCATTTTTGGAGCACCAAAAACCATTTGAACACTACACTGTAAAGGGGTTATCATGAATTTGACAATTTACAGCATACTCAGTGGCAAGTAAAATTCTGTATTTAATATTACAGTACACCTACTGTAATATAAATACTGTGTTTTGATCCACACCGGTTAAAAAAATATATATGAAAAGGGTTGGCCTGTTTTGCGTGTAATTCTAGCATTAATTTGTGTCACATATCAATTTAGCAAACAATGTAAGAAAGAATAATCCTTGAGTTAAATGAAGCAACATACCAGATGGTGTCTTTCTTTGAGTAAGGTAGCTCCAAAATGCAGGTGTTTCAGCCTAGCTCAGTGCTTTCTGTGGTGGAGTGGAAGCCAGCGAAAGCACTGAACATAGGTATTGTTAATCTTCTTTGGTTGTGCCGTGATTGGCTCAGGGTTCTGTCACTCATGGGGACACGACTTCACCACAGAATTTACGGGAGAGCTAGGCAGGTCAAGCTCCCCTTGGGTGCTGTCAAACAGTAGAAGTGTCCGTTTACAGTAGAAGTGCACATCCAAAAAGGCTCAAGATCATTGGCCACAGATAAAATGATTTCAAATCATATTATACACTGTATACCAAAGTATGTGGACACCCCTTCAAATTAGTGGATTTGGCTATTTCAGCCACACACACATAGACAAACATTGGCAGTAGAATGGCCTTACTGAAGAGCTCAGTGACTTTCAACGTGGCACTGTCATAGGATGCCCACTTTCCAACAAGTCAGTTTGTCATTTTTTGCCCTGCTAGAGCAGCCCCAGTCAACTGTAAGTGCTGTTATTGTGAAGTGGAAACGTCTAGGAGCAACAATGGCTAAGCCACAAAGTGGTAGGCCACACAAGCTCACAGAACAAGACCGCAGAGGGCTGAAGCACATAGCGCATAAAAAATCGTCTGTCCTCAGTTGCAACACTCACTATCGAGTTCCAAACTGCCTCTGGAAGCAAGGTCAGCACAATAACTGTTTGTCAGGAGCTTCATGAAATAGGTTTCCAAGGCAGAGCAGCCGCACACAAGTCTAAGGTCACCATGCGCAATGCCAAACGTTGACTAGAGTGGTGTAAAGCTTGCCGCCATTGTACTTTGGAGCAGTGGAAACACTTTCTCTGGCGTGATGAATCACGCTTCACCATCTGGTAGCCCGAAGGACGAGTCTGGATTTGCCGGATGCCAGAAAAACACTACCTGCCCCAATGCATAGTGCCAACTGTAAAGTTTGGTGGATGAGTAATAATGGTCTGGGGCTGTTTTTTATGGGTTGGGCCCCTTAGTTCCAGTGAAGGGAAATCTTAACATTACAGCATACATTCTACACGATTCTGTGCTTCCAACTTTGTGGCAACATTTTGGGGACAGCATGACAAGGCCCCTGTGCACAAAGCGAGGTCCATACAGAAATGGTGTGTCAAGATCGGTGTGGAAGAACTTGACTGGCTTGCACAGAGCCCTGACCTCAACACCATCAAAAACCTTTGGGATGAATTGGAACGCCGACTGTGAGCCAGGCCTAATCGCCCAACATCAGTGCCCGACCTCACAAATGCTCTTGTGGCTGAATGGAAGCGTTGTACTGATCATGTCAACATCATACTTTCAAAATCTTAACTAGCTAGCTAGATTAGCAGTCATCATCCTGAATCATGTTGTCAATCTACTGGCAAAGCCATTCAATCCTTGTGATATGAAGAGAAGTTAGAGATAAAACGTCTCGATGCTCATCTGTCATTGGATATAAACATTACACAGAAAGTTGGAAATCGCAAATTAAACATTGAGTGATTTGGAAGGAAGCAGTGGCTAACTGTGAGCAAATCAATCACTATTTTGCTTCCCCTGCCTGCTAGGTATTTTCAGGTGTATTTTTGAGACCATGCATGAAGGAGATGACAGGCTACAAAAGGCATTATGACGACCAACCCCTTTGCGAGGGCAGCCTACATCAAGCACGATCCAAAACAAACACCCTTAAAATGATAAAAACCTTCGCACATGGACTAGAACAGGTTGAATGCATTGGCCATGCTGTCAATCCAGCATGACTTCAAATTCATCCAGAGAATGCCAAAGTAATGCCAAAGTAATTGAGAATTTGTCCACAAGAAGGACCTTGGCTCCACCTTCCTGTTCAAGTGAGCACAGCTCAACAATGGTGAGTCAAAAAATATGTCTTCTATGCTGCTGCATCAGTGATGTAATATGCCTGGGAGATTTGTATACTGCAGCTAAGAAAGTAACACCAGTTTTATGTTGTGTAGTAAGCTGTCTCACCCTAAGAATTTGGTCCATCTACCCCTCAGAACATAACCTACTGTTCTGACTTGGTAGTGCACATGTAGCCTAGAGAAATGTCATCATCGAATATTGTAAGAGCTTTCATTGCCTGCTTATGTGCCCCCGTTTAATTAGCCTACTGTTCTGCCTTGCCTTGGTGTACAGGCAGAATACCGTGAGAATGGCCCATGTTCTGAATTTTGTTGTGGTCCATTTCAAAAGTGCTGAACGAATAGGCATATAGGCTACGTCCGTCTCAGCTCACTCATGTCTTAATCGAAATTACGGCTTGCCATTTATCCACTCATCGTTCCCTTATGCCATAGTTTACATCTCCATTGTTACAGTATATTGCTATCTCATTAGTATCTTATTCATAATTTTAGGCAATGTTAGATTGATGCCGTTAATTGCTTACTTTTTGTATTAAAGTTAGCTCGTGCTTTTCTCCACAAGGAGCAGCTACTACAGTGCCCTCTGTAATTATTGGGACAGTGAAGCTTTTTTTCTTCTTTTGGCTCTATACACCAAGAGTTTGGATTTGAAATCAAACAATGACTATAGGGTTAAAGTGCATACTGTCAGCTTTAATTTGAGGGTGTGTGTATATTAAAGTAGTAAAAAGTTAAGTATTTGGTCCCATATTTATAGCATGCAATGAATACATTAAGCTTGTTACTCTACACATGTTTTAATGCATTTGCTCTTTGTTTTGGTTGTGTTTCAGATGATTTTCTACGCAATAGAAATGAATAGTAAATAATATATTGTGTCATTGTGGAGTCATTTTTATTGTAAATAAGCATATCATTTGTTCCAAAACACTTCTATATTAATTTAGGATAGTGAGAAAGTTACAGATGGCAAATATCATACCCCCAAGACATGCTAACCTCTCACCATTACAATAACAGGGCAGGTTAGCATTTTTAGATTTTTTTGCGGGGTATGACATTTGAACTTCTGTATCTTCTGGAATATAGAGCCAATAGTAGAAAAAAATGTCCCTGTCCCAATAATTACTGATGGCACTGTGTATAATGTTGTTGGGTCTGTAACCATGTTTGCCAGTGGCAGTCTTCCCATTATTATATTTTTGTTACAGAAAAGGTTCAGTAATAGGTCATTGCAGTTCATATTGTGAGGGTTATTTTGTTTGCTCATTGTGCTGTCTGGCGTCGGTAGATTGTCTATAAAAGTGGATCCTCGTAACTGTATTTTCCTTCCTTTTTAGACCACATAATAAAATACTTCAAATTGTGGGCTGAGTCTCTCCCTCTCGCTTTCTCATTGATCTGCGTTTCTGCCGCTGTCCATTTTGAAAGTGCTGAACGAATGGGCCTATCTCATCGCAGCTCATTTGCTTGCACTTGCTTATACATAGAGCTAAGTGTTGATGATATTTGAACAAACATGAATTTACAGAACATAAATGTAATAATGTTTGTGTATGGTTCAAAATGTTTTACATTGTATTGTACATCACATATAATAATATTTTTGTGCATTTATTTTGTTTCCTTACAACTACATTTTCTAAAGACATGTTGTGCAAGTACTTTTTTCCCAGCATTGACACTGGTGACCAGTGACCCCCATTGAGAGATCCTCATTATTTCAGAGATCACCTCGTGCGTATTAAACATTTCCCTACTAGAGAAAACAGTACAACGAACTCTATCTGCCTGTCGTGTCAGCCCTAGATCCTAATTACCAACACTGTAACACCTATAGAATCATGTCAGCTTAGACATAAAGCCCTTATGCTAATAATGATGGCAGCCATGTCCTGGGAGGGCTTGCATCAGTCAATAAGTGTAACGCTCACTCCGGACCTGGCACACACACACACACACACACACACACACACACACACACACACACACACACACACACACGACCTGGTGGCCATGCTTTTAGAACTAGGCTTCAAGAAAGACACATTAATCTTCCCCTCATGCATCACGTCACTCACTTTTCCTCCACCGACACACACAGGGAGATGCACACAATCATGCAAACAACATGCCCCAAGGTCATAAATGATGGGGTTCACATAGAGATTAGTTATGCGTTGTTTATTGTGCCTTTCTCAGGTGTCTTGAGGAATGTGCTGTATGCCATACCAAGACAACGGAACTGATTTTATGTAATGCGAATACTCATCTAACCTCTCACCCTTACCCAATAGAGTAGGCTAAGCATATTTTGAGTCAGCAAAGTAACTTACAAAACGAGTAGCTATTTACCGTTGACCCCTCCTGTCCTGGTTGTCTCCTGGTCTGGTTCATCATTGTCAGATTGCTATTCAGCCCAATTCTGCTCTTTCAAAAGAACTGGGGTTATAAAATAGCATTTGAGTTTGCAGAACAAAAATGAACATAACATTTTTTCAATTGTTTCTTGTTTATGTTGACACACATTTGATGGAAGAGCAGAGCATGAAATGGATGGGCAAGCAGGGTTACAACGGTACCGAGGCCAGTGTTGTTGTGCTGTGCACAACAGTCCTACTGTAAATGGCAAAAAGTCCAGCATCCCACAGAGACAGAGAGACAGAGAGAGACATAGCGAGAGTGTCCTGACCTCACTCATGTCAGATTGAAATTAATTGGTATTTTCACTAGATGTGGCCAATACAAAACAACAGAGCAGGGCCTGGTTGGCAACGCAAAAATGTTGAGAACAAAAGCAACGTCTCCATCGTCCGTTCATTCATGTTTAAAAAGGGGTGTGTGTGTGTGTGTGTGTGTGTGTGTGTGTGTGTGTGTGTGTGTGTGTGTGTGTGTGTGTGTGTGTGTGTATGCGCGCACACGGTGGGGATAAGCCACTATCAAAATGATTTAAGGGTCTACACCCACACAGTCAGCCATAATTATATATTTTTTTCATGTTCTCTCCAACATAGAAGTGCTGTTGAGGTGTCTTTGATTTTACAGTTTTGAAATAGAAAGCCGTCCACAGCAATCCATTTTGATACAATCATCATATTCAACAAAGACATGGACTTTTCGTGTCCATAAATTAATTTGACAATTGCCTGACATTTTCCATTAATATTGTCATCAAAGGAATTACATATGATTACATTTTATTACAAAATACTAATCTAATTTGCATAATTTGCAAAGCCTGGTGCAGTTGTTTTAAAACACAAAGCAATCTCAAGTTAATTAGATTGGTTTTAACAGAATAATATGACAACCTCTCAATTTATTCAAGGAATGAGCAATAATCTGTGTTTGGCAAACAGAGCATACAGTATAAAGGGTTTGCCATGAATGTGACAGCATCTTACAGACAGCTCAGTGTTGGGTAGAATTCGGTATTTTGTATTAATACTGTAATATCAGTAAGGTATGAAAGCAAGCACTGTGTAATGACACACAGTACAATACCGTACAATTTACTGTATTATACTGTAAAAACGCCAATGCTACCGTAATCGGAATGAATGAATGAATGAATGAAATTAATTTAGGGGAGGGTTTTGTATTTCACAGTATTTTACTGTAATTACAAGGGATTGGTGTAAGCACGTTGGCTGCTAGGTAAAGTGTTTATACATTACAATATATTAATGAATATTGGATGATTTGATGAATATATCTTACATTTCTAAAGGCCTTAACAAAGGCTTCCAAACTAGAAGCAACTACAGGACAAAACAGATCGAATGGACATGGCAAAACACGCAACCATTAAAGGTTCAAGACTTGCTGCCATTCCAATCTATCCACCATAAATGTTATCTTAATGGTAAACTATAACTACATTAAGTTAAATTGGTGCAGCATTCTCACTCACAGGTCCAACAAATATAGCCTCTTACAAGGCATGCTTCAAAATATGTTAATGAGCCAGAAACAACAATACCATTACATTTACATTTAAGTCATTTAGCAGACGCTCTTATCCAGAGCGACTTACCATGCACCCACTAGAGGTCAAAAGGATTTTGGCACTCCAAAGATACGGTTTGGTATTGTATTCTGTGGATTGGAATTACAGTACCATTCGAAATACAGCAATTTCCCCACAATGCACCATCATTTACAGTATGCTGCAGTAAAACAATTTACAGTGTGTTGCAGATAATACCTAAGATTACCGTATAAATTACATTTTCCATCACAGTAATGTAATATCAAACTACTGGAGCGCTACAATACAACGGAACACTGTCTCTCTCTTCTGAGTTAAGCCTTCACCTTTGAATACTCAAGCAATACTGCCATGGCACATGCCCTCGATAAAAGATACATACTGTACTACACGCATGCATGAACACAAACACACATAAGCTCGCACACGCGCACACGCGCACACGCGCACACACACACACACCACACATACACTTGTTGCATGGTTGGAAATGCACTGTGACATATTTAACTTACTACTGCCATCTAGAGAACAAGAGACTTGCTTATTTGCAGCTCCTTATAATTATTTTAATATTAATGGTGGGGAATAAATTATTGTGCTAACAATAAGAGACCCCCACCCAATTTTTTTGTAATTTTGTATTTGATATATTTTGAAAATAGATCACCAAAAATAGAGTAACATATTGAATTACCCTGTGGTATACTGTATGAAGTTTGTTTGACCATGAAAAGACAACGACACATCGTTATACTTACTACCTACAGTATATCCACATGTTATGAGAACAAAACCAATGACTGTTTCCCTGCCTGGCTGGATCAGTTTAGGTCCCTCTCCCTTTCTCTCTCCCTCTCCAATAAGCCACCTGGGTCCCAGAAGAGTAGAGAACCAGAGGAGCAGAGCTCGCACAGATGGAGCTTCAAATACAGCTCATTGTGGGGACACACACTGACCAAATAATGAACACCATCTTAGCTCTGTCTGTGGACGAGAGGGGGGAAGTGAGGGGGAGTGGAAGTGAGGGAGTAGATGGATCGGCCGCAGACACACACTGAGGCACATAGACGCACGGACACACAGAAACCGACACACCCAGCGCATGCACACATACAGACACGCACACACACACACATACACACCCTGGGCGTTAGAGACCCTGCTGATTGACTTAAGAGAAGAGGATTGATGCCGTGGGCTGAGAGGAGCAGGTTGCTGGAGTGATATCCTGGTAGGCAGGTTGCTCAGTGACCTCAGTGGGCTGTGTTTGTGTGAGTGTGTGGGTGGGTGGGTGTGTGTGTGTGTATGGGCATGTGTGTGTTTACTGGGTTGAGACCAGAAGAGCAGATAGAAGAGGAGGGGAGCGTATAGCCTCTGGACACCTAACTTATGAGTAATGACCACTGAGTTGAGATTAAGCGCTATTGATTGGCTTAGCTGGAGGTGTCAGCATCAGCACTGACAGTAAGTCAACCAACCAACACTCCCCAGACCACAACCCTCTACACTGTTAAACCATGAAACATGTGACATGTTTATAACCTAAACGTCAGTATTTAAAACATTAGGCATTTAGATTTGCCAGTGAGTGTTCTCATCTTAAACACAGGTGTTTAGAATGCAAGATTAAACATGATAGTCCGTTTAGTCATTAGAATCTGATGTGACTTTACATGCCTTTTATTCAGATCAGTGTTAGGAATGTCTTTCACCTTACATACATTTCTTCACAACTGAACAGGACATTTGATTCCAGAAATCTTTCAGTCGTGTGGTGTTGTTAGTCGACTGTGTTGAATTAATTTCATTTCAACTCTGAGTGAAAAAGAAACGTGAGGGGCCTCATATTTCCCAGCATGCTTTGTTGCAGGTTTCCTCATGCACATCGACTGATTAATTGATCGTATACTATACAAAGATAAATAACTTACAGGGTTTGGACCTCTTTTTACCAGTTTAGATGGTTTAGGTATTTTTGTTTGTTCAGTTCTTCACCCTATCAGACATTCATGGTGTAGGTTGTGGCTGATAAAATATTGAAATTGTTGAATATGCGCCATCTGGCTGGATTCCGATAGGAATTACTAATAATTTTACAAACCAGCATATTATGAATTGCAGGTCTGATGTGGCCAATGAGCTAGGTTTTTCAGACCACAGTGACGAGGAACGCTGGGCCATAACTAAATATGTGGTCATAAAAGTACATTTATTTGGTTGTTCCAAAAAATGTAATTATCAAATGAATTTGGTTAAAATTCAAAACAAACAATTCAAGCAATAAGTAAGTAATCAAATTTAAGCTAATCATATCAAAATTAAACAAGAAAAAATCAAAAGAATGCATTCAATCAAAGAACAGGTGGCAATAATGAGTTAACCAATTAGTTAATGTGGTCAAGAAGGATTTCTTATTAATTGCAACACATTTGTTTAGATAGTCACTTAAAGTTTTCATGGTTAGAAACAACTGAATCCATTATGCATGCCTCTATCACTAACAAACACAGACATGGGTGGTTATTTATCATGTTTACTGTCACGGGTGTCGTAGGGATTGGACCAAAACGCAGCGGGAATGTGTAAACTCATCTTCTTATTTTATTAAAGAAGGAAAACAAAAGAAACACGTATACAAAAACAACAAACAGTCCCGTCAGGTGCACGAACACAAAACAGGAAACAACTACCCACAAATCCTATAGAAAAAACACCCCTCTTAAATAGGACCTTCAATTAGAAGCAACGAGGAGCAGCTGCTTCCAATTGAAGGTCAACCCAACAAACACCACATAGAAATAAACATACTAGAACTAATATAGAAATAGACTAACATAGAACATAGCCCAACAAACCCCGAAACACTCTAAACAAACACCCCCTGCCACGCCCTGACCAAACTACAATAACAAACAACCTCTTTTACTGGTCAGGACGTGACATTTACTCGAAAGACATGCTTGGAAATATGCAAATACATCTTTACACCTACAGTGTTTAGTGTTTAAAACCTAAACGCCTTGTGCTGAATAAATATGTTAATGTGTTTAAAAAGTGCTACAGCAAGTAATAAAGTTCTGGTGTTTACAATCTTAACAATGTGACACATTTTCATAGAAATTCCAAATGCTTTGCTGTGTTTAAAAAGGGTTACAGAACAGTGTTAAGTTGTGTATAGATGCTAAACACTTGGTTTTACAGTGTGCAACCCTTCAACCCCTCCAACACAACACACATAATATGACTCCTTTAACTGGAAGGATATGAACTATGAGACAGGTTAAAACTTGAAATTATTTGAAATTACAACACAAAATCATCAGTATCACATAATTTACATTCCCAAAAATACCAGGTAGTTACTCAGGAAGTACATGGTAAAAAGATAATGGCACAGTAATAACATATATGAACTACATGTTTCTTTCTTTAGGAACAATGAACCTGTCACATTATGCTGGCTTGCGAAGTACTGTGTAATTCCTATTGAAATCCAGTCTGAGTGGGAATATCTAACCTTCAGAATGTTTTATTACCCGCAACCTGCATTCAGATTGTCTGCCAGAGTTTGCCCCCGGGGCCAATGTATAGTATGGTTTAATGTGTTATTTGTTTATTTTCTCCAGTTAGGAGGCATCCCCTGTCTCTATCTCTCTCACACACGCGCGCACACACACACACCATGTCTAACTCATACTGACAGACCTCCTTCATGGAGCTGCCTTTCAGAGGGTGTGGCAAACGGCCAATTCCTACGCACGCAAACACACACGCACACACAAACACACAGACACAAACACACACACACACACACACACACACACACACACACACACACACACACACACCACACACACACACACACACACACACACACACACACACACACACACACACACACACACACAGGGCTCTTCACCAGCAGCGAGGCTAGCTGTCTGGTTGAGATCTAAATAGGTAATTATCTGACTTGTGTGAGCCGGAGAGAGGCAGGAAGGCCCACGTGACCAGCCTTAAACTAAACTCTCCTCTCGGCACAGGAATATTAATTGCCTTTCCAAGTCAACAGACGTTTTGAGAGTGTAACATTTGTCCATACCCATTTTACCCTCAACAAGCCACAATATTTTCTAGCAAAGTTAATTTTGGATAAATACTTACTGCAGTCTAGTTGTTGTAGAGAACACAGTCAGCAATGCCTAACGGAAATGCACAATTCACTGTCTGTGTCTCTTTGGAGGTTATGTGTTTGCAGTACTTGGAATTTTGCCATTCTGAGAGAGAAAGAGAAAGAGAGAGAGAGAGTTAAAGAGAGCTAAAGAAAGCTTTTTTTCAACCAATCAAATCAATTAATAATCAACTTCAAATATTATGTTTCAAAACAATCAAAAGATTTTTAAAAATAAAATCAATTCTCATCATATGGCCGGTTTTATCATGTACAGTGTGAAAGGTGAGAAATTGTTTTCCCATAATCACTAAGGAGTAATTGTTTTCCCATAATCAAATGCATATGTTAGATAGAGATCTGGCCATTTCTACCACACAGCAAATTCCCCAGTGTTAAATTAACACTGAAAGTGTGGACCCATATAGACACTGAACAGTCTTGAATTAACACATTACAATGTATTTAATAATGCCTTATATTGACAGCTTACACTTAAAAATATACTGGCTTGTTTGGATGACCCAACTGCTGGGTTGCAGGATTTTTTTTAAAGACCAAGGTTGGTTTGTTGATGCTAGGTTATTGAGATAAGAGAGAAAAGATGACTGGAGGCTTGGTTTGCTAGGGACGTGGCTTTTAGGAAGTTGTTTTTGGCCACCCATGAGAGTAAACATCATTCCGGTTAATCTGTTGTGTTGAATTGTTATTATTTGTTACGGTTGAACATGACACCTTTTAGGCTTTAATGAAGCGTATAATATTGAATGAGTTCTTTAAAAGCCTATGCCAATCCAAATGTGATGCTTTATTGCAATTGGTAAATAACAGTGTTAATATTTAATCTGGGATACTTTAAAAGGGAGGAGAGAGGATGAGTTTTAAAGTGAGTACAGTAAATCCAATCCAACCATTCCCCTGGATAATATGCTAGCATCGCACAAGCAGACTGCCATAGTGAAGGAGATTTACATAGTGCAGCAAGTATACTATTATGAGTGGAGCTTACTTCCCTGCGCTCTGGAGAGATCGCAGCTAGTTGGTCAGAAGGCTCTGGAGGTCCTTGGACCAGTCTGTCTCTGTAACACCTGGAGTGAGACAGATAGAGGTAGTGGTGAGTGTGCTTGAAAGAGAGAGCCCTCACCGCTGACCTACCACTGGTCCAGGGCCTCACAGTCTCTCTGACAGGTAGTTACTCCAGGAGTAGACAGTTGTATGGTACATGTGGCTTCTCCACTTCTTTTGAGTGTAGTATTAGCTCTTGAAATGGTATAATACAATGTAAAGGAAAACTTTGTTCTCCGTGTTCCTGCTGACAACGTCATACATCCCGTCTATTTCTACAATTTCTCTTCTTAAAATCTGATTTAAACCTAAGCCTAACCTAAACACACTGATAACCTTATACCTAACTTTAAATTAAGACCAAAGCAAAAGTTTGTTTTCATTTCATTTTCATTGACCAATTTTGACTTTGTGGCTCTGGTAAATAGTGGAAACCCAACAGAGCTGACAACAAATATGCATGCCATTTTGTGATAATGGTTATGACAAATTACATGGCATCCATGTGAATTTGTAGCTAAGCTATTATTTATATTAATGGCACCGTAAATCATTTCACTAACAATTGCTACCTCGACTTACTCCATCATGACATCAGCGACATCATGCTCCTTATTTGACTGTATCAGATGCAGCCTGTGATTGAGCCCAGGCAAATTTTACAGCCAAACTGCTTCAAATAGGGTGATTAGACTAGGTAGCTAGCTAGCTAAATGATAATCCTATTAATTCTAGAAGTATCGACTCTATTGCTTAATTCGAAAGTAGGCTTCACCTCCGAGTTACATCTGTAGGCATTAGCTTGCTAGATAGCTAATGTGATCTAGCTAAGGTGAGCTAGTTAGCCAACATGCATTGTTTCTGACATGCAACGATCCTGTTTACTTTACATCTGACAGATATGTAGCTACTAATAATGGTTTATGATAATTGACATTAGTTAATTATCTAGCTAGCTAACTATACTGAACAAAAATTTTAAAAACATGTAAAGTGTTGGTCCCATGTTTCATGAGCTGAAAGAAAAGCTCCCAGAAATGTTCCGTATGCAGAAAAAGCTGATTTCACTCAAATTTTGTGCACACATTTGTTTACATCCCTGTTAGTGAGCATTTCTCCATTGCCAAGATAATCTATCCACCTGACAGGTGTGGTTTATCAAGAAGCTGATTAAACAGCATGGTCTGTACACAGGTGCACCTTGTGCTGGGGACAATAAAAGGTCACACAGTGCAGTTTTGTCAAACAACACAATTCCACAGATGTTTCAAGTTTTGACGGGTGCAGCAATATCCACCAGAGCTGTTGCCAGAAAATGTAATGTGTATTTCTCTACCACAAGCCACATTAAAAGTTGTTATAGAAAATTAGGCAGTAAGTCCAACCGGCCTCACAACCGCAGACCATGTGTAACCACGCCAAGTCAGGACCTCCACATCTGGATTCTTCACCTGCGGGATGTCTGATACCAACCCCCATACAACTGAAATTAGGAGTAATTCTGTCTGTAATAAAGCCTTTTTGTATGGAAAAACTCATTCTGATTGGCTAGGCCTGGCTCCCCAGGGAAGGCCCACCCATGGCTGCGTCCCTGCCCAGTCATGTGAAATCCATAGATGAGGGCCTAATGAATTCATTTCAAGTGACTGATTTCCTTATATGAACTGTAACACAGTAAATTTGTTGAAATTGTTGCATGTTGCATTTACATTTTTCTTCAGTATAGATAGCTAAGTGTAAAACGCAGCTAGCTAGCTAGCTAACCGACTAGGCATTTATCAAAGACACTCGGTAATGTGCCATACCTTTCTGATCAACTAGACATTACGACTCCTTCTTGCCTAATCCCGTCTGTAGGTCTTCCAGTTTCAAAACAATATGATTGCAGTCAGGTGCATCATTGTCAAAATAAACCAACTCGCACACTGCCATCTGGTGCAGCCTGGCAGTCAATGACTCAGCTTTCCAAAAGTATTTACCTGGATCTAACCCTGGACAATGTTGTATTTCACATTTTTATGGTGCATGTGCAGCCCAGAAGTATATAATAGAACATATCTCCGATTTACAATGTCGGATTGAAAAGAAAAGGTGACATATCAGATTCATACATACAGTTGAAGTTGGAAGTTTTCATACACTTAGGTTGGAGTCATTAAAACTTGTTTTTCAACCACTCCACAAATGTCTTGCTAACAAACTATAGTTTTGGCAAGTCGGTTAGGCTATCTACTTTGTGCATGAGTCATTTTTCCAACAATTGTTTTTCTACATATTATTCCACCTATAATTCACTGTATCACAATTCCAGTGGGTCAGAAGTTTACATACACTAAGTTGACTGTGCCTTTAAACAGCTTGGAAAATTCCAGAAAATAATGTCATGGCTTTAGAGGCTTCTGACATAATTTGAGTCAATTGGAGGTGTACATGTGGATGTATTTCAAGGCATACCTTCAAACTCAGTGCCTATTTGCTTGACATCATGGGAAAATCAAAACAAATCAGCCAAGACCTCAGAAAAAAAATTGTAGACCTCCACACGTCTGGTTCATCCTTGGGAGCAATTTCCAAACGCCTGAAGGTACCACGTTCATCTGTACAAACAATAGTACGCAAGTTGAAACACCATGGGACCACGCAACCGTCAAACCACTCAGGAAGGAGACGCATTCTGTCTCCTAGAGATGAATGTACTTTGGTGCGAAAAGTGCAAATCAATCCCAGAACAACAGCAAAGGACCTTGTGAAGATGCTGGAGGAAACAGGTACAAAATTATTTATATCCACCGTAAAACAAGTCCTATATCGATATAACCTGAAAGGCCGCTCAGCAAGGACAAAGCCACTGCTCAAAAATCGCCATAAAAAAAGCCAGACTACGGTTTGCAACTGCACATGGGGACAAAGATAGTACTTTTTGGAGAAATGTCCTCTGGTCTGATGAAACAAAAATATAACTTTTTGGCCATAATGACCATCATTTTGTTTGGAGGAAAAAAGGGGAGGCTTGCAAGCCGAACATCATCCCAACCGTGAAGTACGAGGGTGGCAGCATCATGTTGTGGGGGTGCTCTGCTGCAGGAGGGACTGGTGCACAAAATAGATGGCATCATGAGGTAGGAAATTATGTGGATATATTGAAGCAACATCTCAAGACATCAGTCAGGACGTTAAAACCTGGTCACATATGGGTCTTCCAAATGGACAATGATGCCAAGCATAATTCCAAAGTTGTGGCAAAATGGCTTAAGGACAACAAAGTCAAGGAATTGGAGTGGCCATCACAAAGCCCTGACCTCAATCCTATAGAAGATTTGTGGGCAGAACTGAAAAAGCGTGTGTGAGCAAGGAGGCCTACAAACCTGACTCAGTTACACCAGCACTGTCAGGAGGAATGGGCCAAAATTCACCCAACTTATTGTGGGAAGCTTGATGAAGGCTACCCGAAAACATTTGACCAAAGTTAAACAATTTAAAGGCAATGCTACCAAATACTAATTGAGTGTATGTAAACTTCTGACCCACTGGGAATGTGATGAAAGAAATAAAAGCTGAAATAAAGCATTCTCTCTACTATTATTCTGACATTTCACATTCTTAAAATAAAGTGGTGATCCTAACTGATCTAAGACAGGGAATTTTTACTAGGATTAAATGTCAGGAATTGTGAAAAACTGAGTTTAAATGTATTTGGCTAAGGTGTATGTAAACTTCCGACTTCAACTGTATATACACATTTTTCCAAAGAGAGGAACCACACAGAATCAAATAATATACATTTTATTTTTCTGCCTGCAAGCAGTGGATGTGATACTGTTTTGATCTGGATGTCGCTGTATTAATATGCAATGAGGGTTTACATTGATGACTGCCTGCAGCTTGCGATCAATTCTGAAATCAACTTTACTTAAACTACATTTTGGGAAATTGGTGGTGGGGATGGGGGGGGAGTGAGTGTGTGTTTGTATGTGTGTGTGCTTGCGCACATGAGTCTGCATGGATGTGTGTGATCAAGCCGATAAATGCTGTAAAGCAAGATGAAAAGAAGGGAAGGGAATGTATGATATAGAGCATTTCCTTCACTTCCTCATTGCAGTTCCTGTTAGACAAATAGGTCAACTTCAACCAAGAGCTTTCACCTGATCAGTAAATATCCATCTTTTGATTTCACAGAACCTAGTTTTGAGCACAATAGGCTGAGCATGATCCCACACTGGAGATACCACAATACTGGCATGAAGAGTCAGTATTAGTACCACAGCGTGCAGAGTAAGTGGAGTCAGGGAGAGTCAATGTTTTTAGATATAGGGCATGGCCACTGATTCTGCTTGCCAAATTTAACTTGTCCATCAACTACTGTACTGTACTCTACTGTACTGTACTGTACTGTACTGTAGCACCGGCTCAGCCTTCCCAGCCTGCTCAATATTCCTCCCCTTCTTTCTTCTATTCACAGTTTATCTTCTGCACATGAATGGGACAGATAGTGTTTACGTAACCTGACACTTTGTGGTCGTAGCGTGCCACCCCTCTCATCTCGATGGCCTGTTATGATGGATGGAGTGAGGTTACAGAGTGGACTGTTTTGCTTCTCCTCTGTCCCGGTCTCACTGTAAGCAGCAATAACTCTCCTACCTACAGTGTGCAATGTTGTCGGCTCCAAAACAGCATTTGATGAATAACGTATTCCAGTATATGTTCAATTTTCCAGCCCAGTCAGACATCAATGTTGCAGGAGAGGTTGGTTGTGTGTTACAGTATGTGTGTTTAAGCACACCGTAGAATCCATCATGTAGCATAACTGTACGTTAGAAAGGTAACCTGCAAGAATATAACTTTTCCTCAAAGATATTGCTCCCCTATCTCTTTCGGTTATCAACTAGTATATTCACAGTCCATAAACCTGATACTCTCCCTCCATCAGACTGTCAGGTAGGTAAACACACACACACACACACACACACACACACACCACACACATATTTTCCTTCTGTGTCAGTGTGGTGTAGAGACACTGACTGACTGGCAACAAATGATCCTGCTCCAGGCAGCTCAGCTCAGCTCACTGCAGCAGCAGCACAGCTGAAATAGCCTGCATACACTCAGTGGCAGCATGGCTGCTATTCAAATAGATTACCATTCAGTTGCAGTGGACGGAGACAACTTTAAGATAGATTTCCTCTGTCATTCTCCACTCAGGCATAGTTTCCACTTCCAGCTTTAAGGTTTCACTGTAACTGTAAGTTTGCTAATTAAGCATGTACTGTATGCTGTTGTTGTCCAAGATGCTAGTGAGGCATAACCACCTGTCTAACAGCTCACTGTGAATCTCTTCTTAGGTGTTGTTTGGAACAGCATAATTAGCCAGCTAGAGTAAACAGTTGTGGCATTTGAAGTATGAAGTTCGTTGACGGGGGTGGTTTAGAAAATATTCATCCAATGTATTACTATTATTATCACAGTAAAATGGCACATATTGTTATCATACTTTTTGTAACACAGTCCTTCATGAAAAAGGGATAGGATATTTTCTTAATGTTTAGAGCGATTTGCAATTCAGGTGCTGGGAGTCAGAGGTAGAAGTGCAGAGAGTGTTCCCACCAGTGGCATTTTAGCATGTATATCTTGATGGGGCAAACTCCCCAAATTTTGGGTGGATGCATGCCTGCAAAGCCGCTACACAACACTAAACAATACATTAATTGCACTATAACGGTGATAAATGGTGCCCACGAACTGTTACGGCCTACATAAAGCTGTCCCAAAGGAGACATGGAGTGGATCCTTACCATCGCTACACCTGGCTATCAGAGGAGCCTTGTCTGGCAGCGAAACAGTTCATTCAGCCTCATTTACTGCCTTTTAAAAAAACATAGTTGATATGGCTGACTTACTTAAACAAATGTGGTTTATACTGACAATTGAGATGTAGAAACTATGGCATAAGGGGACGACGAGCAGATAAGAGGCAATCTGTAATTTCGATTAAGACATTAATGAGCGAACTAGGAGAGACTTAGTCAATATAACTATTTCTTAATCACTTTTGAAATGTACAGTGACAGAATTCAAAACATGGGCAGTTCTTACAGTATTCTCCCTGTACACCAAGTCAGAACCGTAGGATAAATAAAAGGGGCATATAAGCATTCAATGAAAGCTGTTACAATATTCGATGATTACATTTCTCTAAAACAGGCACCACCAAGTCAGAACAGTAGGCTAAGTAATTAGAGTGGGAAAGGGACCAAATTATTAGGGTGAGGCACATGGGCTACTAACAGCTTACTACACAACATACACTTGGTATTACTTTCTTAGCTACAGTATACATATCTCCCTGGCATATTACATTATAAATGCAGCAGCATAGCAGACAATTTTGGACTCACCTTGTCGGGCTGTGCTCACTTGAACAGGAAGGTGGCTCGGCATTCCTTCTTGTGGGCAAATTTTGTCATCAAAGTCTGGCATTATCTGGATTTATGGTGCTTTAAAGACAACTGGGAACTTTAAAAAAAAAAACAAGGTTGAATCATGACGTCAGTGATTTTCAGGTCTGAGCTCTAGTAAGAGGCCAGAGATCCTGACTTGGAATTCCGAGTTGGATGACCGTTCAAAACATATTTTCCCAGTTGTGTTGAACTCACTGAAGTCTGAGATTTCCCAGTTCCGAGTTCCCATTTGTTGGATTGACAGTATGGCCAATGTATTCAACCTTTTCTGGCCCACTATGTTGAATGATTATCCTTTTAAGCTTGGAAAAGTGACCCTTAAACCCAGACTTGGACCACACACCCACTCCACTGAATAGCAGGATAGTGATTGCTTTGCAACGCTCGCAGTTAGCCACTGATTCTTTACAAACCACTCGTTGTTTAATTTGCGATTTCCAACTTTTTGTGTAATGTTTATGTCCAATGGCCAATGAGCACCTATACGTTTTATCTATAATTTATCTTCATATGACAAGGATTGAAAAGGATTTGCCAGTAGACAGTCGACTGTCGACTTGATTCATAATGATGCCTGGTTGTCTAGCTTGCTAGCTAAGATTTTAAAAGTATGATGTTGACATGATCAGTCCAATCAAAGCTACGGTAGATATAACGCGATTTGACAACATTTTATCTGTGGCCAATGACCTTGATCCTTCTTGGATGGGCACTTCTAATGTAACTCTAAGGCAGCTCCCAAGGGGCTTGAATTTTCGAGCTCTCCCCGTAGATTTTGCGGCGACGTACAGTGGGGGGAAAAAGTATTTGATCCCCTGCTGATTTTGTACGTTTGCCCACTGATAAAGAAAGGATCAGTCTATAATTTTAATGGTAGGTTTATTTGAACAGTGAGAGACAGAATAACAACACAAATATCCAGAAGAACGCATGTCAAAAATGTTATAAATTGATTTGCATTTTAATGAGGGAAATAAGTATTTGACCCCCTCTCAATCAGAAAGATTTCTGGCTCCCAGGTGTCTTTTATACAGGTAACGAGCTGAGATTAGGAGCACACTCTTAAAGGGAGTGCTCCTAACCGCAGCATGTTACCTGTAAAAAGACACATGTCCACAGAAGCAATCAATCAATCAGATTCCAAACTCTCCACCATGGCCAAGACCAAAGAGCTCTCCAAGGATGTCAGGGACAAGATTGTAGACCTACACAAGGCTGGAATGGGCTACAAGACCATTGCCAAGCAGCTTGGTGAGAAGGTGACAACATTTGGTGCGATTATTCGCAAATGGAAGAAACACAAAAAAACTGTCAATATCCCTCGGCCTGGGGCTCCATGCAAGATCTCACCTCGTGGGGTTGCAATGATCATGAGAACGGTGAGGAATCAGCCCAGAACTACACGGGAGGATCTTGTCAATGATCTCAAGGCAGCTGGGACCATTGTCACCAAGAAAACAATTGGTAACACACTACGCCAGGAAGGACTGAAATCCTGCAGCACCCGCAAGGTCCCCTTGCTCAAGAATACATATACATGCCCGTCTGAAGTTTGCCAATGAACATCTGAATGATTCAGAGGACAACTGGTGAAAGTGTTGTGGTTTGATGAGACCAAAATGGAGCTTTTTTGGCATCAACTCAACTCGCCGTGTTTGGAGGAGGAGGAATGCTGCCTATGACCCCAAGAACACCATCTCCACCGTCAAACATGGAGGTGGAAACATTATGCTTTGGGGGTGTTTTTCTGCAAGGGGACAGGACAACGTCACCGCATCATTTGTAGGGGCCATGCACTGTCAAATCTTGGGTGAGAACCTCCTTCCCTCAGCCAGGGCATTGAAAATGGCTCGTGGATGGGTATTCCAGCATGACAATTACCCAAAACACACGGCCAAGGCAACAAAGGAGTAGCTCAAGAAGAAGCACATTAAGGTCCTGGAGTGGCCTAGCCAGTCTCCAGACCTTAATCCCATAGAAAGTCTGTGGAGGGAGCTGAAGGTTCGAGTTGCCAAACGTCAGCCTCGAAACCTTAATGACTTGGAGAAGATCTGCAAAGAGGAGTGGGACAAAATCCCTCCTGAGGTGTGTGCAAACCTGGTGGCCAACTACAAGAAACGTCTGACCTCTGTGATTGCCACCAAGGCTTTTGCCACCAAGTACTAACTCATGTTTTGCAGAGGGGTCAAATACTTATTTCCCTCATTAAAATGGAAATCATTTTATAACATTTTTGACATGCAGTTTTCTGGATTTTCTTGTTGTTATTCTGTCTCTCACTGTTCATATAAACCTAACATTAAAATTATAGTCTGATCATTTCTTTGTAAGTGGGCAAACATACAAAATCAGCAGGGGATCAAATACTTTTTTCCCCCACTGTAGCGTCCCCATGAGTGACACAACACTGAGCCAATCATGGAGCAACTAGAGAACATTACCAACCCCTACTCTCCATATTTTCCACTCGCTGCCCCACCACCACAGAAAGCACTGAGCTTGGCTGAAACACCTGCATTTTGGAGCTGCCTTACTCAAGAAAGCATAAACGAGAACATGTTTTTGTATGCGGTTTTATTAACTCAAAGATTATACTTTTTTTTTACATTGTTTGCAAACTGATGTGTGACACGTATTCATGCCAAAATAACATGCAAATAACAAAATAACATTTTTAGCTAAACAAATTACTGAATGACGGGTCGCCACTGGTCCCCACAAGGAGAGAGACGCCAGATAAGTACATCTCTGATGATTAAGAGCTGCATCTTTCCCCAGGTGACTCTCTCTGTCTTCAGAGACACATCATCTTCCTGATCATTTCCAAGGTATTTTTAACACTGTTGCTGTTGACAGAGAGAGGGAGAGGGAGAGAGAGAGAGAGAGAGAGAGAGAGAGAGAGAGAGAGAGAGAGAGAGAGAGAGAGAGAGAGAGAGAGAGAGACCAGGTATCTCTGGATGGATCTGAAGTTATTTATCTTATAGATGAGTTGATCCTAAAGCCTCTAGTCTAGATGTCTAACTGTGAAGAAGTAAGATGGAGGGAGCTGCTGAGGTACTGACAGGCAGCTTCAGCTTCATAGCCCTGTTCTCTTCATAGCCCTGTTTGTGCACATACACTTACATTAGTTCACAAAGACAGGTCCTCTACTGTCTACATCTCAAAGGACACTGCTGTAATCAAAGTTGATCCCCCTATGATTTAAATAAGCCTGCTGTTTCCCTCTTGGCAATATATTCAGCTTCACACCACTATGATGTATGATAAAGTGTGAGCCGTACTGTTGGGGTTTTGCAGTTGAATATAAAACAATTAAAATGAGGTTCAAACATTCTGGAGCTCTCTGGTGAATCACCTGTACATTGTTTCATAATGAATTAGCTAATAAAAAGGTACTTTTTTAAAGAGAACCAGAGGCTTCCTGTAGTCTTGTTACGTTTGATACTCCGAGGCATGCGTTGAAATCGCTAAGCAGTTTACTTCGAAGCTTGTATAACTGTATCAGAAGCACATGATCAATGACACCCAACGCTTTGTTTCGTTGAACAACTACCTGATTGTTTTGGTATTGGTTTCGGTAGAAGACAAAAAATCTACACTGTGCACGCGCTAAGACGTGTGGGACATCATCTATAATAATTTGTTAGCTCTAAATTATTTTGACCAGCAGGTGCCGCTAGTGTACAGTGTGTAAATCAAAGCCTCGAACAATGAACCTATTTTGGACATAATTGGCTGGTAAACATTAATGCTTCAGGAAGCTTTGTTTCCCCATCACTAGTTATTAAAACGATATAACTGGGCTGTTGTTCCAGGCAAACCTTGGAACCACAGGACATAATTAAGAATGCATTAGGTATGCCGCAAAAAAAGTTTTGTCAAAAACAGAATTTGTATAAATATTTAAATCCTTTCCATCTGAGCTTGGTCTTGGGCTCTCCACCAGGCCTGTAAAATGTGAATCTGTCAGTATAGCCCTGGGACAGTTGTCAGAACAAAATGGTTTAATGCAAAATAGATGCATCCCCTACGGTTTTGTTTAAAATAGAGGCGGACGCCATTACCACAGCAGCTAGGGTTCAGTCCAGGAGCCAAGCCAACCTAAGATCAAGGGAGTTAGCTAAGTTATCATCCATGCACTGACTGGCTGCATTCTCTCTGCATTAAATACACACGAGGCATGAACTAGCACTACCCAGTCCCATTGAAATACAGCATACTGTATAAAGGCAATTTGATGTGGACAAATTAAATATTGATTTGTCATTGAGATCCAGGTTGCCTGTGATATTTCTGAGTTCTGCACGATGTAAGATGCAGACCTGGCATTCCAACTGATTATAAGCTACTAAAGCCAAAGACATACTGCTGCGCCACAGAGTTTTGATAAAAACAGTGGAGAAAGACAACGCCTACAACATCTGATAATCATACACACCACTACAATTGTTATTGAGCTTGCCTGGAACCAATAGAATATTCACACAATGGCAAACCCTGCCCATCTGGCACTCCAAGCAGGCTAAAGCCTGAGGTAGGCTATATGATCACACCGGTAATAGATCCATTGTTGTATTACTTGTGAGGCACAGCTGAGTGGGCATACATTTAAATAATTAGCTTTTTATTTTACTGGGCTGATGGTGCCTGCATCTGATGTTCAGTCTCAGTGGAGGGAGAGAGCAGCAGACTGAGGGTCCGTCTCTCAACATCCCTCCACTCTCCCTTTCCTCCCCTGACACTGACCAAAAAGGGACACCGTCTTCCAACTAATGGCGAAACTCGAGTCGCACCGTATTATTTCTGCCTCATGCACTAATGCATGTTGTTACTCCTATGAACAGAGAAAGTGAAATATTCCTTGATATTAAAAAAGACCCAAGCCGCTAATAATAACAACAACGCAAGCCTATAGATACACTTTCCTACTCATTCATTACTGCTGCACTGCTTGTTGTAGCGCTGAGTGGAAATAGGAAGAACACACATTTTATGGCTCATAAAAGTGTTGACAGTGCTGAGTAAGAACTTAAACATGAACTCACTCATAAAAACAGCAGCTCTTTGCTGTATTCGTTGACAGTCTCTCTCTAGTCATGGTTTTAAACGTTTTGAAATCTCACAGTATCAATTTTGCCATAGCTTTCTTTATGCCTGCTACGTTACTGCAGACTCCGTCATCTGAGCAATCTGATTGGCCAGCGGTAGAATAGTACACTTGATTGCCTCTCCAGGCCCACCGGAAAGGCAGAGTTTGTACCTTCAGACAGATGAAATAGCAACAGTTTGCCAACCCGGCGCGCAGGGCAGCTGATTTGGCGGCACCTACCAGAAACAGCCAGAGACTAATAAAAAAAATAGGAACACAAGGCTTTATCGTTGGGTTTTTTACAGAAATGTTTGGCAATCGACTAGAAATGCCTTGGAGATCGACAAGTTGATCGCGATCGACCGGTTGGTGACCACTGCTTTACACTAAGCAGTGTGTTAATATAACACTGTTCCAGTGTCTATATTGGTCCACTGTTGATTTAACACTCTCAGTGTTAGAGTTTTTTTTCACACTGGAGAATTTGCTGTGAAGAATTTTACTTGCCACCGAGCTGCCAGTAAGCTACTGTCAAATTCATGGTAACCCCTTTACAGTGCATTCATAGCAGCTTTAATCATTATCAGGGTTGCTGAGACAGCAAATTATGCTGTGCTCATTAATATATGACATTGTCCTGATTTCTATCCTGATTCTCAGGGAATGCACATAGGTATGGCATTGGACCAGCCTCTTATAGCACATTGCAGTTAATCTATTCTACAAACAATATTTGATTTTCAACTACAGAATTGCATTAAGGGTCCCACCCACTCTATTTACTGTAAATTACATAATGAATTATAAAGAAAAATGTTGTAAACTTAATGTATATAATTAGCAGACTGGAAGCACCTGCTTCCTGCCAATTAGAGGAGTTAAAACATTAGTTACTTCATACAGTATATGTAACATGGTGACCACAACGAATGTACCAAACTGTATGGATGTCTGACTTCCACACTACCCACACTGCCTCACTGCTGTGCGATCTTTTCCATGTGTATGAAGAGGGGCCTTCAAGGTCAACAGCCTATATCACTTCTAATCCCAGAGTGACCCCTACAGCTACCCGTAAAGCACTTGAGGGATCTCACTACGGTGGAAGCAATTTGTCATGTTCACGAAGTAACTCAGCAATTACCCTGGTTACATATAGGTATTATGCATCATTGACTTCAAGAAACCCATCATAGAACCTCACGGTCTCCAAAAAGTACCAAATTCAGACTAGAGAAACAACACGGGGAATTTGACCTCAAATATGTAATTTTTGATGGAAAGCCAATGAGGAATCAGGTGAGAATTACACAGCTCAGGCAGGTGTACTCTCTCGCTTCATACCTAAACTATATCCTTGATTATATAAAATAGTGCACTCAGCAACTTTATGATTATTCTCTTCATGTACAACAGTATTTTGATCCATTATTTGGTCATTGTGTAGGGTCAACAGAGAGCCTAGAGACAGCTTAAAGTGAGACAGGCCATGATTGTGGTTGTCACAGTCGGCAAATAAAGCTGACGACGCCAGCCCAGCATGAACTCCTTACTGAACTATAAACTGGTGGCTTAGAAACAGAGAAAAATAATGAGAAAGAGAGAATGATGTGCTTTACATGTTAATAATCCTTTGACAATAAACTGTAGCAATTAAACGAAGTAGAAAAATCCACAGAAGTTCCATTTATGCCCTCTCCCTCTCTCTCATCTCTCCCAGTTTCTAACGTTTTGGCTCAGACCTGGGTTCAAATACTATTTGAAATCTTTTAAACGCTTTTTAGCATTTGCTTTAGCCTGCTTGGAGTGCCAGATGGGCAGGGTTTGCCATTGTGTGAATAATCTATTGGTTCCAGGCAAGCTCAATCAATCCCAGAAAAAGTATGCAATGTTTTCAAGTAGTGTTTGAACCCAGGACTGCTTTGGCTCTCCAACATTCTCCACACTTCACCTTGATATACACCATCAAGGTGTTCCTCTGTCCAGTGTCTGTGTTCTTTTGCCCATCATAATCTTTTCTTTTTATTGGCCAGTCTGAGATATGGCTTTTTTATTGCAACTCTACCTAGAAGGCCAGCATCCCGGAGTCGCCTCTTCACTGTTGATGTTGAGACTGGTGTTTTGCGGGTACTATTGAATGCCAGTTGAGGACTGTGACGTGTCTGTTTCTCAAACTAGACACGCTAATGTACTTGTCCTCTTGTTCAGTTGTGCACTGAGCAAGAGGACAAGTACTCCCACTCCTCTTTCTATTCTGGTTAGGGCCAGTTTGCGCTGTTCTGTGAAGGGAGTAGTACACAGCGTTGTATGAGATCTTCAGTTTCTTGGCAATTTCTCGCATGGAATAGCCTTCATTTCTCAGAACAAGAATAGACTGACGAGTTTCAGAAGAAAGTTATTTGTTTCTGGCCATTTGGAGCCTGTAATCAAACCCACAAATGCTGATGCTCCAGATACTCAACTGGTCTATAGAAGGCCAGTTTTATTGCATCTTTAATCAGAACAACAGTTTTCAGCTTTGCTAACAAAATTGCAAAAGGGTTTTTTAATGATAAATTAGCCTTTTAAAATGATTAACTTAGATTAGCTAACACAAAATGCCATTGGAACAAAGGAGTGATGGTTGCTGATAATGGGCCTATATACTCTGATGTAAATACAGTATTCCATTAAAAAGTCAGCCGTTTCCAGCTAGAGTCATTTACAACATTAACAATGTCTACACTGTATTTCTGATCAATTTAATGTTATTTTAATGGACAAAAAATGTGCTTTTCTTAAAAAAAAAAAAGGTTATTTCTAAGTGACCCCAAACTTTTTATCGGTAGTGTACAGTTGAAGTCCGGAAGTTTACATACACCTTAGCCAAATACATTTAACCTGTTAGGGCTAGGGGGCAGTATTGACACAGCCGGATAAAAAACGTACCCGATTTAATCTGGCTACTACTCCTGCCCAGTAACTAGAATATTGCATATAATTATTGGCTTTGGATAGAAAACACCCTAAAGTTTCTAAAACTGTTTGAATGGTGTCTGTGAGTATAACAGAACTCATATGGCAGGCCAAAACCTGAGAAGATTCCATGCAGGAAGTGACCTGTCTGAGAAGTAGTGTTTCATCTTGGCTCTTTTTATTGAAGACTGAGGATCTTTGCAATAACGTGACACTTCCTATGGCTCCCATAGGCTCTCAGAGCCCGGGAAAAAGCTGAACGATATCGAGGCAGGCTCTGGCTGAAACACTTTATTGCATTTGGCAAGTGGCCGCTCAGAGTACTATGGGCTTAGGCGCGTGCCCGAGTCGACCGAATGCTTTCTTTTCTTTTGTCTGTTTACCTAAACGCAGATTCCCGGTCGGAATATTATCGCTTTTTAATGAGAAAAATGGCATAAAAATTGATTTTAAACAGCGGTTGACATGCTTCGAAGTACGGTAATGGAATATTTAGAATTTTTTTGTCACGAATTGCGCCATGCTTGCCACCCTTATTTACCCTTTCGGATAGTGTCTTGAACACACGAACAAAACGCCGCTGTTTGGATATAACGATGGATTATTTTGGACCAAACCAACATTTGTTATTGAAGTAGAAGTCCTGGGAGTGCATTCTGACGAAGACAGCAAAGGTAATAACATTTTTCTTATAGTAAATCTGACTTTGATGAGTGCTAAACTTGCTGGGTGTCTAAATAGCTAGCCCTGTGATGCTGGGCTATCTACTGAGAATATTGCAAAATGTGCTTTCACCGAAAAGCTATTTTAAAATCGGACATATCGAGTGCATAGAGGAGTTCTGTATCTATAATTCTTAAAATAATTGTTATGCTTTTTGTGAACGTTTATCGTGAGTAATTTAGTAAATTCACCGGCAGTGTTCGGTGGGAATGCTAGTCACATGCTAGTCACATGCTAATGTAAAAAGCTGGTTTTTGATATAAATATGAACTTGATTGAACAAAACATGCATGTATTGTATAACATAATGTCCTAGGGTTGTCATCTGATGAAGATCATCAAAGGTTTGTGCTACATTTAGCTGTGGTTTGGGTTTATGTGACATTATATGTTAGCTTGAAAAATGGGTGTCTGATTATTTCTGGCTGGGTACTCTGCTGACATAATGTAATGTTTTGCTTTTGTTGTAAAGCCTTTTTGAAAGGTTAGATTAACGAGAGTCTTATCTTTAAAATGGTGTAAAATAGTCATATTTTTTGAAAAATTGAAGGTTTTGCATTTCTAAGGTATTTGAATAACGCGCCACGGGATTACACTGGCTGTTGAGTAGGTGGGACGCAAGCATCCCACCTAGCCCACAGAGGTTAAACTCAGTTTTTCACAATTCCTGACATTTAATCCTAGTAAAAATTCCCTGTCTTTGGTCAGTTAGGATCACCACTTTATTTTAAGAATGTGAAAACTCAGAATAATAGTTGAGAGAATGATTTATTTCAGCTTTTATTTCTTTCATCACATTGCCAGTGGGTCAGAAGTTTATATACACTCAATTAGTATTTGGTAGCATTGCCTTTAAATTGTTTAACTTGGGTAAAACGTTTCGGGAAGCCTTCCACAAGCTTCCCACAATAAGTTCGGTGAATTGTGGCCCATTCCTCCTGACAGAGCTGGTGTAACTGAGTCAGGATTGTAGTCCTCCTTGCCCTCACGTGATTTTTCAGTTCTGCCCACAGATTTTCTATAGGATGGAGATCAGGGCTTTGTGATGGCCACTCCAATACCTTGACTTTGTTGTCCTTAAGCCATTTTGCCACAACTTTGAAAGTATCATTGGGGTCAATGTCCATTTGGAAGACCCATTTGCGACCAAGCTTTAACTTTCTGATGTCTTGAGATGTTGCTTCAATATATCCACATAATTTCCTACCTCATGATGCCACCTACTTTGTGAAGTGCACCAGTCCCTCCTGCAGCAGAGCACCCCTACAACATGATGCTGCCACCCCCGTGCTTCACGGTTGGGATGGTGTTCTTCGGTTTGCAAGCATCCCCCTTTTTCCTCCAAACATAACGATGGTCATTATGGCCAAAAAGTTATACTTTTGTTTCATCAGACCAGAGGACATTTCTCCAAAAAGTACGATCTTTGTCCCCATGTGCAGTTGCAAACCATAGTCTGGCTTTTTATGGCGATTTTGGAGAGCAGTGGCTTCTTCCTTGCTGAGCAGCCTTTCAGGTTATGTCGATATTGGACTCATTTTACTGTGGCTATAGATACTTTTGTACCTGTTTCCTCCAGCATCTTCACATGGTCCTTTGCTGTTGTTCTGGGATTGATTTGCACTTTTCGCACCAAAGTACGTTCATCTCTAGGAGACAGAACGCGTCTCCTTCCTGAGCGGTTTGACGGCTGCGTGGTCGGTGAATTTTAAGTGAAATAATCTGTCTGTAAACAATTGTTGGAAAAATTACCTGTCATGCACAAAGTAGATGTCCTAACTGACATGCCAAAACTATAGTTTGTTAACAAGAAATTTGTGGAGTGGTTGAAAAACGAGTTTTAATGACTCCAACCTAAGTGTATGTAAACTTCCAACTTCAACTGTATGTCTAAAGTGGGAGGGCCCCAACTTCCCCTGTTGCCACATTGCTCAATGAAACAGTCACCATTTTCATCATTGTGTCTAACTTCTTTGTTTTCCAGCCACAATATTATCTCCCAAACAATGGCATTTCCACAAATATTTCCACGGGTCTCGACTAGCGGGTGGGTGTCTGCATTTGCATGGATTGGATATAATACCTGGCTGCAAACACAGGCTTAGCGTCTGTGAGCTGATTCACAAGTTGGCCTGTAATTCAAATTGCTTTGTCTGTTAGTGATTTAAAACGTCCTGAAATTATATAACCGCTTTCTGGTTCTGGGAGAAAATTCCATGTTATTTAATCCAAGGTCTTGCATATGATGTAGCACATTTTGATAACATTTAAGAAGATTTTACTAACAAGCAGGCCTTTTAAATTGTATGCAATAAAAATCGACTACAACATATGACAGGTACAGGGGCGGACCTGGACCAGAAATCAGCCCCAGGCATTTGTAAAACACAGGCCAATTTCTTTCCTTGAGGCCCCCACACCCCTTATTAGCCAGTTAAAGATAATTTAACGCAAAAAAAACTAGTTAGACAGACCCACTGGGCTAAAAATGGACCAGCCCATCTAGCATTTGCCCGAAATGCCAGATGGCCAGTCCACCACTGGACAGGTAAGCTTAGTGCAACTGAACAATATACTTTCCATCCAATTCCAAGCCCCAGAAACCCACAATGACTATGCACTTCCTTTCTGTATTGACAATGGTTATGCTGAATTTAATGCTAAAAGAAGAAGCTGACTTGATTTCAATTGCAAATGTTCAAAAGATGGTTCTGAATGCATTCATTACAAAAATCTACTGCTTTTTCTGAAAGGAATGGAATGTATAAACCATTGTTTTTTTTGCATAGTTACAGTACGTGTATTAAAACTTTATTTTCTGAGGACAAACTCCCCCTGAAAGCCTGTCTACTAAAGTAAATAGATTACTTTAATCCTGACTTTAATCTGCATCACTTCACCATTATCTTGCTGAGACAACATCAACTTCAAAGAGAAACCATTGAACAATATGGATATACATACTGTTAAGGAAATGTATTTGTCTCTTCCTCCATGTAGGACTACAGACTTATCTCAATAGATGTTCAGGACTAAACAGTGTGGCACCTCTCTCTAGCTCAGGGGTCTTGTTTTCTCCATGCACACTTCACTGTAGGGTACTTGTCTCCTTCCTGAAACACTTCACAGGATGTGACACGGCCCTTTCTCCAGGACAGGGAGCCAATCAGATCCACAGGGGGAGACTCACCCCAAGGCCAGATTTATAACCGACATCTCATGATGCAATGGTAATACTTCTGTACAATATCCTCCTCCAGTGAAGTGAATGCTTCCATGGGCAATAGTTTGTCAACAAAGACACTGTTCTTCAGCATTGTTATGGCAGGTGATGTTTGATTGAATCTAGCCCCTAGAGAGAATAGCTAGACCAAACATTTTGAAAAGGATAGAGGCATCTTTCCAAATAAATACATGTATTTTTGACCACCTTATAACAACTGGCTCCTGGTGACCTTTAGCTGGTCATACTAATAAATAGCCTAAAGTCAGAGTTAACCTTTCTGGATGAAAACATGACACGATTCAAATAGTTATGTATTTCCTTAAATGGTGTCTGGGACACAGACAGATCTGTCCAAAGCTTTTCAGAGTTGACACTTTCTCTTGGGCACTGTGCGTTCGGTTGACAGTTTATCAAAACGCTGTCTGAGACAATATAATCCTCCTCTTTCAGACTTGTCAGAACATGGTAAGTCGACCCTGTCCTGTTCTGTGTTTTGTTTTTTTCTAAAGCCTTGATCTATTTTCAGAGGAGCTCAAAGCCTTGATTTTTCATCTCTGAACTGTCAAGATACTGAGGGAAAATCATTTCAGTTGATGTAAGTATTGCAGAAATAATTGGAAAGAAAAGTTGGATGAAGAATATCTTAGTTGAATAATAACTGTATTGAGCGTCTGCCCTCTCTTAGATGAACAATCCCACTCTCTACATAGGCTACTGCAGTTGCATAGTGTCATTTTTCCAACAGGTGGGGCTATTGTCAACACAACACGGGCACTGCTTACAAATATTGCTAGCTTACGCCCACATTTCCAAACGAAATAGCCTAACTACTGTAAATATTCAACCTCAAAACATATTGGCTAAACTCACAAGCATGTGGGAACGGATGTTAACAGAGGAACACTGGTACCAGTTTCTATTTTAGCCAACATTAGTCATGAGCTGTGCTGAAACAGCTGATGGCCTCGGCACTGAGATGTAGTATTACTGCAGGGCCGGCGCCAGAACTAATCAGTTGGTTGGGCCTTTAATTTCCATAGGCAGGCAGGTTTTTTCCCGGGATCTCTTATGTGTGCACGTGCTTTCATGTTCACAATTTTTAAATGGGTGTAATAGTAAAGAAAATAGGTATCTCATGAGTTTCAAGTTTGTGGTAGCTTATTTATCCTACCGTTTTTACCGATCTGCATGCCAGTTATGAATATTTTTACATGCACATTTTGGAGGAACAGTTTTATTTCAATAATATTGTTTTTGTTTCTCAAAATCATTGTCACGTTGTTAGACATAAAAATCTCAAGTAAAATGATTCACTATGGCGAAAGCACCAGCCTCTGCTATGTGGACACATTCATACACTGTGATCTATTGAAGGCTAAAGAAATGAGAGCATAGAACTCAGAGATAGCCTATAGGCCAATGCAGCAGTAGACTGGAGGTGTGGGTTAGTAGGGGCGTGGCATTCAAATTGTTTTTTTTGGCCACCTGTGAGAGTAAATTTAATTCCAGTTCATGTTCTGTTGTATTGTCATTACATGTTGAGTACTGAGACTTGTGTAACTTTTATAATGCTTACACAAGTGGTAATGCATATTACTTTCTTTCTTGTTCCACCCAACTGGCTGGATCAAAATATCCCAACCTGTGTTCTGTTCAACATTTACCCAAATTGGGTTGTTTTTACCCAATAATTTTTTGGTGTCAATACGTATTTCATAATGTTTAATTTTGAGGGCTTAGTTTTACGCAGTACAGGGGCCTAAAACTCATACATCCTCCACTCATACACATCTCTTTTAACCAAAATCATGCCCATCATTTTGATAGTTCCCAGCAGCCTCTTTTGCAGGTAGATCATTTAAATTGCTAATTTCAATATCTATGTTTGTGCATGCACATTGATTGATTAATTTGATGCTACACAGAGATAAATAGCATACATTTCTAAACTAATCCAATCAGTTAGTTAGATTTTTTTTTACCCGTTACTGAAATGTTTGTTCCAGTTTAAATGCCTTAGATCATTTTCATCCACACAGTTTATATTATAACTCCATTGTTATTCAATTATAATGCAATTTCCAAAGTCCTATGGAACAACAATGTTGCTATTGTAATAATCAAAGTTACTACACATGTGTAAGAACTTTATGTCAAGTGTTACTGCATTACCTTATGTCTCACGTATTACGAAATTATATGTGTTACGTCATTTTGAAGCTGCGAAAGTGGTCTACTCTAATGTGGAGATGACTCCATGTATTTAATTTAATTTAATAGTAGTAAATTGTAGCTATAGGCTATATTAAGATTAATATCTCAGAGCCCTCCAAAGCATGTGCTTATGATCATATATGGAGACTAATTCAACTGTTGTAGTTTTTGATTCTTCATGAAATATGTGGTAGACATCAACTAAATAGTTTTTAGTCTTTTCAAATAAATTGCATATATTCAAAAACCTTCAAATATTATTTGGTTTTCTAGGATGTATTCAAAATACTTTCAAATATAAATTGGTTTTTCTGAGACACCACATTTGAATATCAAAGAAAATAGTTGTCTTTTAGTTAACTCTATATAAACTATATTCGACTACCTTGAGTATTTGAAAAGTTTACATTTTCAAATAAACTACAAAATACAACTCTTTTCTGCCCAGGTCTACTAGGCTGGGGCATAAACATGTTTAGTAATTTTTTTGTTATGAACTTTTAACTTTTCTGAACTTTTGACCCTAAGCCTGCTGGGTACGTTATTTGTTAATTTGACTAATTCCTCCTTTTTAGAAAAGAGTGAAACCAATCAGGTTAAGTTATATGTTTAGAAATGACATGTCTCCTCCACAACCCCATAACACTAGCTGTTAGTGAAGGGATACAGTGTGTCACTACAGTATTAATGTTTGGATCGCTGTCTACAACGGTGTTGTTTTAGGGACAGCCACTTAATTAACATTTTAGAGAGAAGTGTGAACGAAGTTAGTTGATTCTAAGTTAACTGAAGAGACGTTGAACATTTTAATATTTTACATCTTTTGACCTCAACTTACATGTACTGTATGTAAATTAAGTAATCCATAAAAGGCAACTCAGTAAGTAATCTTGAGAGCACAGAAAGCTAGTCATAGTATCAAAATATATACCTGGGGGAGAGGGGAGCAGGTAGTGGGAGCGACATCCATATTTAATAGTGATTGTACAATATTTATTCATTCTGAGAGAAGATTAAGATAATATTAACATGACAAGTGGATAGCTGAAACAGCAAGATTATTTTCCATCAAACATTTTTTTAAACTATGCTTTACCAGAATGCATGAGACACTGATCTATTCCAGTTTGATTAATTCTGAGTCATTCTCTGTCCTCTTCCTCTCTCTCTCTGTCACTCTCTCTCTCTCTTTCTATCTGTCAATAGGAGTTGTGTCTTCTGAGCTTCTCATCCTCATCGTAATGACCCCCTCAGGGACTTGGGGAGCTGTCTGTAATGCTGTCTGTCTGTAATGCTGTCTGTCTGTAATGCTGTCTGTCTGTAATGCTGTCTGTCATGCTGTCTGTCTGTAATGCTGTCTGTCTGTAATGCTGTCTGTAATGCTGTCTGTAATGCTGTCTGTAATGCTGTCTGTCTGTAATGCTGTCTGTCTGTCTGTAATGCTGTCTGTAATGCTGTCTGTCTGTCTATCTCTCTCTCTCTGTAATGCTGCTGGTCTGTTTTCTGGAGGAGGAGTTCACCACTTCATGTGGAACACTAAAGGATTGTAACATGGTGGAGTATGCTGACTGACCAGTCCCTTGTTAAAAGCTCTGATCTCACAGCAGAGACCTCCACATTAGGATACATTATTACAAACACCCTGTACACTGGATGGATAGCAGGACAAACATCTGACAGTACTGTTTCTACCCTGTAAAATGTGTCTGGTTCACAACTGAAATATTTTAGTATTACAATTTTGTCCAAGGGCACATACGCCATTCCACAGATGATAAAACAATAGCCCTGATAAATATGCATTGTACACATAGAGCTTCAGTCTCTTTCGTTCTGAGCACACGTGAATCAAGAGGGACAATTTGTGACATGAAGCTTTTAGTTATCCAGCAGTCCTGAGAGCCGCTGTATCCTCCATTAATGATATGTCACACACCACATGAGAGACACTTCTTGAGAGACATTAGATTATATTAAACACTGATGACTCTGAAACAGAACGGCATCCTCCAGTCCCTCTCCCCTCCCCTCCCCTCTCCTCTCCTCTCCTCTCCTCTCCTCTCCTCTCCTCTCCTCTCCTCTCCTCTCCTCCCCCTCTCCTCTCCGTGGATTTCCATGTTGATTAAAAACACATCTAACAGAGTCATTGGAAACCATTAGAATAATGTCTGTCCTGTCATCTGTCTGCCTCTTGTAAACCCCCTCTGACATCCCTCCAGATTGGATAGTTTACATTATGGTAATAGAGTCATCTTGTTCAGTATAAGGTTATTACTAAAACTAGTCATTACTGTTCTATCAACAGAATCCTGACAGGGTATCATATTTTTGCTTTGAGATACAGATCCTGTCCACATAAGAGATAAATCAATAAAGAGATAATACACAAGATGCTGTGGTATATGTATTGCAAATATTTAGCCTCATGCCAGGCAACTCCCCTCTCGCTATGACAGTATTCATGATATACAGTACCTCAGCCTTTTACTTTTTACTTTTTACCTTTATTTAACTAGGCAAGTCAGTTAAGAACAAATTCTTATTTTACAATGACGACCTACCCCGGCCAAACCCTCCCCTAACCCGGATGACGCTGGGCCAATTCTGCGCTGCCCTATGGGACTCCCGATCACGGCCGGCTGTGATACAGCCCAGGATCGAAACAGGGTCTGTAGTGACACCTCTAGCACTGAGATGCAGTGCCTTAGACCGCTGTGCCACTCAGGAGTCTCAAGTGCATGCAGCCTCAATGTCCACTGTATTTTCATCACAGAAAGTGTAATTTTGCAATATAATTTTGATTGTTATGGGTCATTTTGTTGAGCAATATTGAATCAACGGCATATTCACTGTGTGTTTGATATTCACCACCAGCTAACTTCACCATTCACTGTACCATTGGATCAACACTGTCTATATTTCAAGGTCATTTCTAGGGTAGTACACCTGGACGTATCATGTCTTTCATCCTATATTAGAGGATTCCTGCTTGCACAATTATTCTTCATAATTACCAGTGCATCTCTAGTGTACCTCTAGCGCACCTCTATGGATAGATGAACAGGGCTGAGCTCCCAGAGCTGTAATCAGGATGTTACTCTCTTAGTTGTCTCAACAAAAGAGGACAGGATCATGAATATGCAGCAGTAGGATGAGAGAATCCCCTCCAGCTCAGAAAAAACACACCATAAACTCTGATAATCTTCTTCTGCTCAGACCAATAGACAGACATAATCACATTCTATAATATGTTCTATATCATCCCACATGAAAACATACTACAGTTTACTATAGAATACTACAGTAATTACTATAGAATTCTGTAGTAAACTGTAGTATACTGTAGTACACACTGGAGTACCCCTCAATCGTGTAGCGCTTACTATAGAGTGTTGTAGTATACTATAATAAATACACATTTTATCCGGGGGAAAAAACACTCTAGTAAATACTTCAGTAATGTCTGCCAAAACACTACAGTCTGTAAAAATACCATTTTTAAATATAGTAAATACTACAGTATTTAATTTGCATATACCCTGCCCATTCCCCTTCCCATGTCTCAATTTCTGCTACTCATAAGTGAGAAACCTACATAATAAGTATGGACGATATATTGTGTTCCCTACAGGGCCCATCTGTGGAGGATCAAGCTCAACCCCCCAGAAAACCCTGAGTGTTCACTTCTACAGGCACACCAAAAGAACCAAGAAAGTGGATCTTAAACTGTATGGACAGGCACTCCAGATGACCCCAATGGTCAAGTTCCTTGGGGTCCCATTCCAAGAAAACATGTCTGGGAGTGCCCACATAGAGTGCCTGGAGAAGGGGGGAAGGAAGCGCCTGAGGAAGAAAAGGAGGAGACACACCCGGAACAACCATAAGAGTGTACCAGAGCTACATCCAGATGCTCTCTGAGTCTTCTATAATATGCTATAGTAATGGGTAGGTAAGCTCTTTTTACTGACTCAAATCGTTTCGACTGGTTCAGTAAAAATAACAAATCTTTCGACTCACTTCGTTCATTTGACTCAGTAATGCCCAAAGCACGAAGGACCCCCTACCAGCAAACGATGAACTGAAAACTTGAAAGAGTCATGATTCTACAAGCCTCTCATTCACATCATTCACCATGAGAGGCTTATTGGAGCTTTCATTTGTGACTGATACTTGTAAATGTGTGTTTTAAACAATGTAGCCTACATTTCTTAATTGCTAGGCATACAAATTAGATTATTTCATGATACATTTGAAATGAGGTCTAGTCGTGGCCACAACCAGACTAGATTGTGAAAGACCTCTTAGCAGAATGCATGCTTGACTACTGTGAGGGTGATAAGCACAATATCATTCACGAACTGCATCACCCCAAATGACTCGTTCGAGTGAATTTTTTTTGAGCAGACTGCGTGTATGTTTTAATAATACAAAGCTGTGTCCATCATAACATTCAATAATCAATTGAATTGCATTTACTCTTGCACAATGCAATCAATTAACAGTTCTAAAAATGGATTTTTCTTCTTTATGCTGTTAGTGGTTGGTCGGAGCACCTCGCTGGAGCCACTGTGCCAGAGGAACGTGTACTAAAAGCCAATGTGGTTAGGAGGCTCAGTACAGAGGGTGTGATGCAGTTGTGGAGCCTCTGGAAGCCTAATCGAGCGCCGTACAATGACGCTGGGTGTAACAGTGTTGCTTCCGTCCCTCTCCTCGCCCCTACCTGGGCTCGAACCAGGAACCCTCTGCACACATCGACAAACATCACCCTTGAAGCACCGTTACCCATCGCTCCACAAAAACTGCGGCCCTTGCAGAGCAAGGGAAACATCTACTTCAAGGTCTCAAAGCGAATGAAATGCTATTTCACACCGGTTACACTCACCCTGCTTTTGACCTCCTTTTCCACAGCAACCAGTGATCAGGGTCAACAGCATCAATGTAACAGTCTTGCTTCCGTCCCTCTCCTCACCCCTACCTGGGCTCGAACTAGGGACCCTCTGCACACATCAACTGACACCCTCGAAGCATCAGTTACCTATTGCTCCACAAAAACCACGGCCCTTGCAGAGTAAGGGAAACTACTTCAAGGTCTCAGAGCGAGTGACGTCACCGAATGAAATGCTATTAGCGCGCACCCCGCTAACTAGCTAGCCATCTCACACCGGTTACACGTGCATCTCCCAAATTTTGTAATGATGCAGAGGGCTCCGCATAGCTCCATATAGCTCTGCATTGACGGTACGGTACATACTGTATAAATACAAACTCACTTCCTTGACAACTTCCTTGATATCAAACATGGAGAATTTTGAGAAAAGGAAGAAATTCACAAATAAACATTTGATACCTTGTGTAGGGATAAAGACACAAAAATTACATTAAACTCCTGGAAAAGATTGGGGAGGTAATGGGGATAGATGAGGTAAAGAGGTCAATGGAATACAGACCGTGGGGGATAGAAGGATGATGGATTGGAACATATTCAACTAATCTAATCTAACAATTGATGATTTCTAACAGGCCCACAATGTGGTTATTAAAATCCAATTTGGTATCAGGTATGACCCAGACGCAGACAGTGTTGAAGAAACAAAAGTTTATTTCTAGTACATGGGCAGGAAAACAACAGGTCAAAGGCAGGCAGAGGTCAGTAATCCTGAGAGGTTGTAAAAGTTCCAGAACGGCAGGTCAGGGCAGGCAGGGGTCAATAATCCAGTGAGGTAGGGCAAGGTATAGAATGGCAGGCAGGCTCAGGGCAGGCTGAACGGTCAAAACCGGGAAGGACTAGAAAACAGGAGCAAGAACAGACAGGAGCAGGGGCACAACCGCTGGTAGGATTCGCGAAACAAAACGAACTGGCAACAGACGAAAAGAACACAGGTATAAATACACAGGGGAATATGGGGAAGATGGGCGACACCTGGAGGGGGGGTGGAGACAAGCACAAAGACAGGTGAAACAGATCAGGGTGTGACATTTGGGTATTGTTGGCTGTGTTCTCTGCATAACAGTTGTCTATTTAGAAATTTCATGTTTAGATAAGAGACTGCTAAATGCTTACTCCCGTTCATATAAGCTGTTAGCAGAGAAATCGGTGGTGGCAGTAGAAGTAATATTTAACTAATGCAGTTGATTGATGACATGAACATGTATTGGGGTTGACATCCATACAAGCATTATACTAAGATTTTTACTTCATAGTGTGAAATACATTTAGGCAATTTGTGTGAATGTTAATTTTGCTGGGGGGCAATGGGGAGAGTCGTGATGGAGATGCCAGTGGGAAAATGGCGCAGTATTTTTACTTCAAGCTATCTTGGCTGAGCTCCTATGTTAAGCACCGGGAAATGGACTCAAACATCTCAGATGAGGTAAGGTCTTGTCTTTTAGTTTGGCCAGTTGCTTGTAATTAGCTGGATGGTTATAGAAATTAGCCTTGAATCACTAGGAGAGGTACAGTGCTAGGAGGGGTACAGTGGATGGGTGGGCGTCTAGCAACCTAAAGGTTGCGAGTTCATATCTCATCATGGACAACTTTAGCTAATTAGCTACTTTACAACTACTTAGCATGTTAGCTAACTCTTCCCCTAACCTTAACCCTGTAACCTAACTCCTAACTTTAACCCCTAGTCTAGCTAACGTTAGCCACCTAGCGAGAATTCATAGCATATCATACGTTTTGCAAATCCGTAACACATTGTTTGTTTTGCAAATTTGTAACATATTGTAACATATTGTACATTTTGCAAATTTCGAATTGTAATTAGTAATATATACAAAATGGGTGATGGACATCTACAAATTAACAATGTATCTTTCGTACAACGGCCGAAGATGTAACTTGTGTTTTCCAAAAAAACGAAGCAGAGAGAACATTCGCTAAGTTTGTCGTTGATGCATGTGTTGATACTGATAGGATCGAAAGAAAGGAATCACTGCTCTCGGATCAGTGTTCTCCCTTTCCAATCTTACCTTAACATTACTATTATTCCACAAAATTTGCCCAAGAACAGCCAGAAGCAGGGCCAACCACTCTTAGGGACACCGATCCCGTAGAGGACGATGCAAACATAAAAAACATCAACAACCACAAGCATTCATCCCACCACTCAAAAATTACAAACCACCACCCCCTTCCCAGTATCCTGAAGAACAAGTTTCCATCCCCTACTTTACATTTTTTATTAAGTTATTTACCCCCTTCCCTAACCCAAGCCGCTTACCCTAAACTGGGTATGTACCCTCTACCCAAGCCCTCTTCCTCCATTTTATTTTGTATTTTCTTTACAGGTTATAGAAAATGTGCTATTTTAATATACAGTGCATTTGGAAAAGTATTCAGACCCTTGACTTTTTCCATATTTTGTTACGTTACAGCCTTATTCTAAAATTGATTAAATAAAAAAAAATCCTCGTCAATCTATACACAATACCCCATAATGACAAAGGGAAAACAGGTTTCCCATTTCACATTTTTTGCACGTTTATAAAAAAACAGAAATACCATATTTACATTACATGTACATATCCACATTTCGGGGCGGCAGGTAGCCTAGTGGTTAGAGCATTGGGCCAGTAACTGAAAGGTTGCTAGATCGAATCCCTGAGTTGACAATCTGTCGTTATGAACAAGGCAATTAACCCACTGTTCCTAGGCCGTCATTGTAAATAAGAATTTGTTCTTAAACTGACTTGCCTAGGTCAATAAAGGTTCAATTGAATTTTTTTTAAATAATTATAATTTCAGGGCAAAAACCAAGCCATGAGGTTGAAGGACTTGCCTGTTTGCCGAAAAAACCTGGAGTTTGCCAAAAGGCACCAAAAGGAGTCTCAGAACATAAGAAACAAGATTCTCTGGTCTGATGAAACCAAGATTGAACTCTTTAGCCAAGCATCACGTCTGGAGGAAAGCTGGCACCTACGGTGAAGCATGGTGGTGGCAGCATCATGCTGTGGGGATGTAATTCAGCAGCAGGGCCTGGGAAACTAGTCAAGATCGAGTGAAAGATGAACAGAGCAAAGTACAGAGAGATCCTTGATGAAAACCTGCTACAGAGCACTCAGGATCTCAGACTGGGGCAAAGGTTCACCTTCCAACAGGACAACAACCCTAAGCACACAGCCAAGACAATGCAGCAGTGGCTTCGGGACAAGTCTCTGAATGTCCTTGAGTGGCCCAGCCAGAGCCCAGACTTGAAACCGATCGAACATCTCTGGAGTGACCTGAAAATAGCTGTGCAGCGACGCTCCCCATCTAACCTGACAGACCTTGAGAGGATCTGCAGAGAAGAATGGGAGAAACTCCCCAAATACAGGTGTGCCAAGCTTGTAGCATCATACTCAAGAAGACTGGAGGCTGTAATCGCTGCCAATGATGGTTCAACAAATTACTGAGTGAAGGGTCTGAGTACTTACAGTGGCAAGAATAAGTATGTGAACCCTTTGGAAATACCTGGATTTCTGCATAAATTGGTAATACAATTTGATCTTATCTTCATCTAGGGCACAACAATAGACAAACAGTCTGCTTAAACTAATAACACACAAACAATTATACGTTTTTATGTCTTTATTGAACACACTGTTTAAACATTCACAGTGCAGGGTGGAAAAAGTATGTGAACCCTTGGATTTAATATCTGGCAGCAATAACCTCAACCGAACGTTTTCTGTAGTTGCGGATCAGTTGCAGATCAGACCTGCACAACGGTCAGGTGGAATTTTGGACTATTCCTCTTTACAAAACTGTTTCAGTTCAGCAATATTCTTGGGATATCTGGTGTGAACTGCTCTCTTGAGGTCATGCCACAGCATCTCAATTGGGATGAGGTCAGGACTATGACTGGGCCACTCCAGAAGGCATATTTTCCTTCTGTTGAAGCCATTCTGTTGATTTACTTCTGTGTTTTCGGACACTGTCCTATTGCATCACCCAACTTCTGTTGAGCTTCAATTGGCGGACAGATAGCCTAACATTCTCCTGCAAAATGTCTTGATAAACTTGGGAACAATTTTTCCATCCATGATAGCAAGCTGAGCAGCAAAGCAGCCCCAAACCATGATGCTCCCTCCACCATACTTTACAGTTGGGATGAGGTTTTGATGTTGGTGTGCTGTGCCTTTTTTTCTCCACACATAGTGTTGTGTGTACTTTACATACAACTCAACTGTAGTTTCATCTGTCCATAGATTATTTTGCCAGTAGTGCTGTGAAACATCTAGGTGCACTTTTGCAAACTTCAGACATGCAGCAATGTTTTTCTTGGACAGCAGTGGCTTCTTCCATGGTGCCCTCCCATGAACACCATTCTTGTTTCATGTTTTACGTATCGTAGACTCGTCAACAGAGATGTTAGCATGTTCCAGAGATTTCTGTAAGTGTTTAGCTGACACTCTAGGATTCTTCTTAACCTCATTGAGCATTCTGCGCTGTGCTCTTGCAGTCATCTTTGCAGGACGGCACTCCTAGGGAGAGTAGCAACAGTGCTTTCTCCATTTATAGACAATTTGTCTTACTGCTGACTGATGAAGAGCAAGACTTTAAAAGATACTTTTGTAACCCTTCCCAGCTTTATGCAAGTCAACAATTCTTAGGTCTTCTGAGATCTCTTTTGTTCTAGGCATGGTTCACATCAGGCAATGCTTCTTGTGAATAGCAAACTCAGTGTGTGTTTGTGTTTTTTATAGGGCAAGGCAGCTCTACCCAACATCTTCAATCTCGTCTCATTGATTGGACTCCAGGTTAGCTGACTCCAATTAGCTTTTGGAGAAGTCATTGGCCTAGGGGTTCACATACTTTTTCCAACCTACACTGAATGTTTAAATGATGTATTCAATAAAGACAAGAAAAATACAATAATTTGTGTGTTATTAGTTTAAGCACAATATGTTTGTCTATTGTTGTTACTTAGATGAAGATCAGTTCAAATTTAATTACCAATTTATGCAGAAAACCAGGTAATTCCAAAGGGTCCACATACTTATTCTTGCCACTGTACGTAAATGTGATATTTCAGTTTTACATTTTTATACAATTGCAAAAAATTCAAAAAAATCTGTTTTTGCTTTGTCATTATGGGGTATTGTGTGTGGATTGTTGAGGGGGGTAAAAACAATTTAATACATTTTAGAATAAGGCTGTAACGTAACAATATGTGGAAAAAGTCTAATTTTCCGAATGCACTATATCTCCAGTAGGTTTCCTCAAGGAGAAAGCCTGCACTTCTATATTGAAGATGATAAAACAAAAACACTACAAATACTACAGTAATGTCTGCAAAAACACTACTAGAGTAAATACTATAGTATATACTTGTAACGTTCGTCGTGCAGGAAGGAAGAAGTGGACCAAGGCGCAGCTGGGAGCGAACTCATGTTATTTATTACAGACTGAAAATAACACGGTCAAAACAGAGAATAAACGTATCGCTACTGCTCCAACAAAAAGAGACAACAACCCACAAACATCGTGGGGGGAAAAGGAACTTAAATATGATTCCCCAATCAGAGGCAACTAGTGACAGCTGTCTCTGATTGGGAATCGACAGAACCCAACATAGAAATACGCCCCAAAGCAAGGCTATACCAAAAACATAGAAAATAAACTATAGAAATGCCACACCCTGACCAAAATAGAAGAGTTCACCTGGTCAGGGCGTGACAATACTACAGTTATTTTACTACAGTATTCATACTATAGTTAACTGTAAATACTACAGTATACTACAGTAAATACTATAGTATTCAGACTTTAATCCGCAAAAAACACCACAGTGAATACTACAGTAAAGTCAGCAAAACACTACATTAAATACTATAGTATTTGTACCACAGTATAATGTAGTATGTTTTCATATGGGATCAGTTTCTATACAGGTTATCTGGTTCTCTGAATCCTGGTAAAAAGTAGCGTACGATCATATTAATATATTACATTAAAGTGAAGTGAAGCCATTAAGAGTCCAAACAACTCACTAGACTAGACTGTTTGAAGACTACATGAAGGCCTACATTTGATCAGGTTCATGATATTTCAACTCTCTTATACTGTTGATGCCACTCCCATCATGCTGATACCCTGCCCTTAGGGGTCAGCAGAGGCAATGAGCGGAATCCGACATCTGAAATAGAGTCTCGGTGAGTGGATGCAAGTCCCAACAGCAAACTGTGCCCCTGTCTCCCTCTGTGCATCCCAAATAGCAGTCTATTACTTATATAGTTCTCTACTTTTGACCAGAGTTCTATGGGCACTATATAGGGAATAGGGTGCCATTTGGGATGCATCCTCCTGTCTCAGGTGGGTGAAAATCTTCTATCTGACTCCTCACTATCTCCCAGTCTCATTCCCCTGCTGCTGTCTCCATCTCTGCTGCTATCAGTTAATGAAGCCCATGCTGGGGCTTTGCACCTGTGGAGCTCTGTGGTGGACGGAGAAGGGATTTAGGATTTCGGCACCATGGACAGGGATTCAGCTCAGCTATCATTCAGAGCATCAGGCTTAGTGAAGTCTTACATTATGCCCCAGTGTGTGTCGAATTGAAATGGTAAATATTATGTAACTATTGATGACATTAACCTTTTTTGTTTATTAAGCTTTTCTTAACCTTTTGACATCAAGGTATGCTTTTTATAGCTACAGGAATTCCTCTCTCGCTTTTCTTGAGTTGCCAAATACATACTATGAAAACATTGAAGATGGCAGCCAGTCAATGCATTCCCTAAGGTGCAGTGTTCACGAAAAACAGTAAGCAACAGGCTGACCTCTGTGGGCGAAAGGGCAGGCAGTTAGTTGGCGATTGCCCATTCAGGGCTATCTAGGATTGAGTCCCAAATGGCACCCTATTCCCTATATAGAGCACTACTTTTAACCTACACTGTTAACCATTTTGTAATTTTATCAGTAACTTACTGTATTAATCAACAGTATGATACTGTATAAACTGAATACAGTGGATTACCGTAGAATGTAAACTCCCATACATTTGTTTACAGCTCCCTGTAAGACCTTTCTGTAATTTCAACAGCAAAACACTGTAGAATGCACAATAAAATACAGTAATTGTGTTTTACAGTATTAATTATGTTGTATTGTGGGAAAATGTTGTGGGCAGGGAGTCTCTGGCTCATTAATATATTTTAAGACGTGCCTTGTAAGAGGCTATATTTGTTGCATCTGTGAGTGAGAATGCTGTACTCCCACAGAATACGGTAATATACTGTAATTTAGGAATTCTACAAACCTTATCCTGAAACTCTATAGTAACTTACTGACAATTTGCTGCCAGTGATTTATTGTAATTCAGAATACAGTACCATACTGCATTTTTAGAGTGCCAAAAACCTTTTGAACATTAGTGGGTGCATGGTGTTGTTGTTTCTTACTCATTGAGCTCCCGAGTGGCACAGCGATCTAAGGCACTGCATCTCAATGCTACAGGGGTCACTACAGACACCCTGGTTTGAATCCAGGCTGTATCACAACTGGCTGTGATTGGGAGTCCCATAGGGTGGCGCCCAGTGTCGTCTGGGTTTGGCTGGTATAGGCCATCCTTGTAAATAAGAATGTTTTTAACCTTTAGTTAACCAGTCAGTTAAGAACAAATTCTTATTTACAATGACTGCCTAGGATCAGCGGGTTAACTGCCATGTTCAGAACAACAGATTTTTAGCTTGTCAGCTCGGGAATTCAATCTAGCAACCTTTCGGTTACTGGCCCAACGCTCTAACCACTAGGCTATCTGCCGCCCCTAAATGAATGAATGTATTTTGAGGCGTGTCTTGTAAGCAGCTATACTAGTTGCACCTGTTAGTGAGAGCGCTGTACCAATTTAAGTGATATGTGGTAGTAGTTCCATGACAAGTATATTTATACAGGAGACAGCTAAGTGTGGCAGCAAGTCACAAACTCAATGGTTGAGTGTTTAACAAATTAATTTTCATCTGTTTTCCCCTGTAGTCACTGTCAATTTAGGAGCCTTTGTTACGCCCTAAAAGGAAGTGATATTAAACACCAATATGAGTTGATATGCTGTAATATGTAATTTATATTTACCATGAGCAATTGCAGATGTTATTTTCAATACAATACAGCAATAAAGTACTGTATTGCTGTTTTGCTATATATTTACTTAAGCATTTTGTAAATGATGGTGCATTGTTGAGAAATATTGTGGGAGGTGAAAGAATCGCTGGCTTATTAACATATTTTAAGTTGTGCCTTATAAGTGGTTATATTTGGTGAATATCCTGTACCAATTTAAGTTATTTGTGGTAGTAGTTATCTAACAATTAAATGTATATAGCGAGCAGATTAGAGTGGTAGTGGGTCTTAAACCTTTCAAACCTTTCGACCCATGTCTGTTTTGCCCTGTAATCACGGCCAGTTTGGAAGCCTTTGTTTTTGCCTCTAGAAGTACGAGTGATATGAAACACAGAATATTTATTCATATGCTGCAATATCCAAATGCATACAGCCAATCTGCTTTCATTTACCCCTTGTAATTCGCTCTGGCATCAAGTTGCTGTGAATATCTCAGTATTGTATTGGCCTTATCCAGAGGTATATCATAAGATATCTTGTAATGACAATTATTTTGAAGACCAGTGTATCCTTAACTACAACAACATTTTCAGGAATGGTTACAGAAACGTTTTACTTGCTATGACTGTGATATGATTTTTTGTATCAAACTCGGTTGAATGCACTGACTGTAAGTTGCTAAGGACAAGAACGCTCACTAAATTACCTAAATGTAAATGAAAACTCACAAGAACACTGGGCAATATGTCGCTGCATTGGCAATTCCAGTGTAAATTACATTACAGTAACATTTGTGGTAATGTAAATGGATTACCATACAATGGATTACAGTAGCTGTATTGTAAATGTATTACAGAAGTACCTATAAGTACATCTCCAGAGAAGGGATCCTCCCGTCCACACTGAAACTCAACTGGCATGTCACGTCCTGACCATAGTAAGAGGTAATTTTCTATGGTAGAGTAGGTCAGTTTTTCTATGTTTTCTATTTCTATGTTCTTAGGTTCTAGTTTTTGTATTTCTATGTTGGCTTGTTTGTTCTGATCTCCAATTGGAGGCAGCTGGTCCTCGTTGTCTCTAATTGGAGATCATATTTAAGTAGGGGTTTTTCTTCCTGGGTTTTTGTGGGTGATTATATGTTTGTGTAGTGTTTGTTCTCCTCTGCGTCACAGTTTGTTGTTTTTTCATTTTCAGTTATTTGTGTATTGCAAAGTTTCACGGATTTAATAAAATGTGGAACTACAACCACGCTGCACTTTGGTCTGCTCCTTTCGACAGCCGTGACATGGCATTGCATTATTTTCTCTTTCTGACTAATTTGTAGCCTGCATAGCAATACATAAACCTCTTCTGACGTGGAGAGAAAATGGGAACATTTAAAGGGCTTTGTTTGTCATCATCTGTCCACGTAGATTTGTTACCATCAGACCCATTGGACCTTGGGGTATCCAGGCTGGTGTCAAAGTACTGTATATCTATTTCACTTTGGAAAGGAGGGGTTTGATGGAAAGGAGGGGTTTGATGGTAATGATTGGCATTTGGATCTATGACACATAGTCATCTTCCTTGTCGACCACAAACTTTCTCCAGTTGCTACGGTCACTAGCGAGGTTTGTTATTTGATATAAGGCACAAAGTAATTCATACTTAAGTGGGACCACTGATCCTGCTCTCACAGTAGGCATCAACTTCACTGAGACTATTACATCATGGGAATCAGATAGGAGTGACATTTCAACGTTTTTCAAACCCCAACATACACAACAATTCTGTACATACTGTAGTCACATAGTCCTATGCCAGCAATACTGCATAAATAGAGTCACAGAGGACTTAATGTATTCTTGATATACACGCACACGACTCCATACTCACCGTAGTGAGGCTGTATAACTGGCAGGGTGGAGGAGAGGCGCTCACACACACACACACACACACACACACACACACACACACACACACACACACACACACACACACACACACACACACACACACAAGGGGAGTAGCTAATCTAACATGAGGGAAAATGCCAAGTGTCTTATTAGTGGCTCAGTAGAGGTGGCTGGGAATCGATTGCTGACCTACTGGTCATAACCACAGCTCTCCCAGAGACTCAAATCATGGTTCTCACTCTCTACTATCCATCATAAAAACACAATTATGTTCCTCTCCCCCTGAACTCAAAGAAAGTTGCTGTAAAGTGATCCAAAGGAATGGGACAAGGATGTCCCCAATCTAGTTTGTTCCATAGAGAGGTGTCCCCTTCTAATGCACATCCTAGTACTAACTATAAGGAAGTTTTATGCATTAAAAAGACATGAATACACCCCCCCCCCTTCTATATGAATCATTAGAGAGTCAATCAGCTGTGGGCTAATGAGGTTCCTGGGGAAAGAGTGTGAATCTGCTTCCCTGACACCTGCAGACTGTTCAGAGTGTGCATCCCAAATGCCATCCTATTCCTTAAATAGTGCACTACTTGTCACCGTTGCCCATACTATATAGGGAATAGGGTGCCATTTGGAAAGCATCTCAGTGTTTTTCTTAGTGCTTAGACATGGGTTAGCTTCATCATTACTTCTTGATTTGGCTTTGTCCATACCTGCACTGAGACAGAAAATGAGCTCAGAGATGCTCAGGCAATGGCTGAAGTGCATTTAAAAAAAGTGCTGGCTGTGGGTGAAATACCTGCCTATCAAAAGCTAAGCAGGATTCCAAAAGTCCATCCCAAATGACACCATCATCCCTAATTCATAGGGCTCTGGTGAAACAAAGTTCACTGTAGGGAATAGGGTGCCATTTGATAAGCAACCTAGTAGTTTTCCCTATGAAGACAAAGATCCTGGCTGCATCCGCCACTTCATGAGGTATGAAGTGAGGAAAAACCCATGCACTTTTAGTGATCGTGTCTGTTCCAAATGGCACCCTATTCCCTGTATGGTGTACTGCGTGCCATTTGGGATGCACAGTGCACCCTGTCTTCAAAATGTCAGTTGGTTCGTTCATCTAAAATAATGGCAAATAGAAATTAAAGGAAATTAGGTTTGAGTACTTTTACATGCACACTAATAATTCGATATTTAACTGATTGTCAGTGGGCCGAGTATGGAGTTAGTCATGTAAACACCTTTCTCTGCTTATTTTAATCGGCGTACGATCATAATCGAAGTAAGCATATGGCGATTAAAACACCTGGTTTTCTGAGCAATCTTTAAAATTATTAGGACATGTAACGCCTTAATCGGAGTTCTAGCTGTGTATTTCATCTGCGCATGTGCAGCCGAGGGAGCCTCCCTCTTTAGGGCGAGTAAAGTGTGTTCGGAACAACTGAAAGTATGCAACTTAGAAGTTTTCACATACAAACTGTATATGTCCCAACTCAGAATCAAATAGGCTTCGCAAAAATAACATGGTCGCTGTGGTATTTTGATTAAGAGATTTTCTGCATTTATCAGGTAGCCTCATTTCAGATCAGTCAATTTAAACAAGATTATTAGGAAATAGTTATTTTTGGAAATAAAGTAAACATTTTAATTGAACCAACATATTTGACTATCCACGATAACCGTATTATTATGTGCATGTAAACCTTATTGTCTCTTGTTCTTATCTATCTGATTGTCATGCCCTGACCATAGAGAGACTTTTATTCTCTATGTTGGTTAGGTCGAGTGTGACTAGGGTTGGTAATCTAGGTTGTTTTATTTCTATGTTGGACTAGTATGGTTCCTAATCAGAGGCAACCGTTTATCGTTGTCTCTGATTGGGGATCATATTTAGGCAGCCATTTCCCCACTGTGTTTTGTGGGATCTTGTTTTGTTTTTGTGTAGTTGCCTGGTAGCACTCCAGAACGTCACGTTTCGTTTGTCGTTTATTGTATTTGCTGAAGTTTCACTTTACAATAAAGATGTGGAATGCTACCTATGCTGCGCCTTGGTCCAGTTCTTACGATGATCATGACACTGATGGCAATTATAGCCAAGAACAACTAACATGGTATTATAACAAAAATAAATACAGGTTCTTCTTTGTGTTTTTTCCACAATTTTTTTTTATATCTAATATCATCTAAATAAAGTTTGTGTCTGGTATCCATCTTTTCCTTTCCTCTGTCTGTCCAAGTGTTAGTCTCAAACACACAGTTATCTATTTAAAACTTCTCCATCATACTTGGGGTTTAATTGACAGGCTAGGATAGTAACAGGAAACTGTGACCGATAAAAAGCTTTGTGCGTGGATGTTTGAATTATGGTAGTCTCAGCTATGCTGCAATGTTAGTGGTGCTGTGGGTAAAGTGTTTTTACTCTACACAGAACTTTATATTTACTTGTATTTCTTTTCAAAGGAAATGAGTACAGAGTGCAAGGTGAGTAGTGAAGAGCAATGAAGGAGTTATTGCTTTAAAGGCTGTAGTGAACTACTTACTGTACTTTTGATCAGGGTTCTTGTCAAACATGGTGCACTATATAGAGAATAGGGTGCCATTTAGGACACAGCCCAAGTGATCAGGTTGTGAGATGAGGCAGAATTGATCCTGTCTCCTAACTCACGTATGTTCACATGCCAGCTGTAAAAGCCACTACCTAAGTCTTCTGGGGCGGTGAGAGGACTTGTAACATTGAAGGATAGAGGGTTTAAATCCTGCTCATAACTACAACTTAATTCCACTGTATAATCAATACCCTGCAAAGGGCTGTTTCCACACAAATTCACTCTTCTGTTCTGGTAATCTTTTAATGCGCATTAAGTTTCTCCAACGCAAAGCCTTTGGTCCTTTTCATGTTGGCTAAAGACATACAGTAGGACAGTCCCTGGCTTGTGTTAGTGATCAACCCTACACATTGACAAATGTTGGATCTAAGGAAACCACTTCAGTTTTTGCTTTGTGTGGACATGTGACAGTAGCATAGCATCACTTTGGCTTCAGAGTACAACATAGATTCCCTATGTTGTACTCTGAAGCCAAAGTGACACTATGAATGGGGAGCTGTTGCACTGTCAAATATTGTTTTTTACTTTAATAATTGCTTCTAGATGCGAGCTTGCATGTCATATCTGTAGAAAAACATGAAAGCATTCCTTTGTGTCTAAATGTCTACCCCTTCATTTCGAGTCAAATTCCTTAAAGCATAGCACCCTCTTGGACTCTATTGCCAAGTGAGCAAGAAAAAAAAAGATATCTTTATTTTTCAAAATGCCCAGTAAATTAGTTGTTTCATTTTATTAAGTTACTGTTCTATTCATTTTGGGCTTCATGTAGATATTAATGGTCAGTACCAATTGAAACTGACAATTGTTGGTTCCTGGCTAGACAATATCATCTTTAAATCAGGTAAGAGTAAATACCAGCATGTTTTAAAGTAGCCATAGTCCTACCCATGTAGTTTGAAAGTATCTCTTACTTTTCAATATAACATTCGTTTTCTGTTTCCGTTTAACTTTAGCTGGCGTCTGTCTTCCAAAAAACAGAAAGTCTATGAATCAGAACAACCTGCAACCATCATTCATTCAAAAGTGACCCTTCAACTCTAGCCTTGATCCATGATATATTATATCAATAGTAGCAGTACATCAATCAAGAGCCAATCTCAAGTCTAATTGGCATACGCCATCCACTTATTTAATTTACTGTAGGCTTCATTCTTCCTCAAATAAGGTTATTTTTTAATAAACCATCTACCTCAGTCCAAATGCTTTTTAACTTGTCAAACGCCCACATTTCCTTAATTAGTGTATTTCCAGATCAAATGAGGCATAAAGTAGTAACCGCTGTGTGTGTGTTGCTAATAGGCTATTTCCACTAAATGAGTAATTACAGACTATGATGTCTGAATAAAAAAAGCTGAATATACTTTCAGATAAGAGATTGCACTTTGAGAAGTCATGAAATGCACGGTTCTGAGGGGTGGCATCATTGCCCCGGCTAGGCTTGAATGACAGGTAGCAGATTGCCAGTGAGTGACCTTTTTTGCATCAAGACCTTTTTAGCAGGCAGCCCTTATTTTTTTTAATTTTACTTTAATTAATCAGGGGAGCCTGTTGAGACAATGGTTTCATTTTCAATGGTGCCCTGAGGTTAACAACAAGAACGTTCCAATAAAACATTTATAAAAAAGAATACAGGTTACAATTTCAAAAACAAACATTTCAACACCACAATACATTTTTACATTAAATCAAAACAAATGCAATTCTCATTTAACAAATGTAACAGACTCCTAAACTGCACTCACGGTACCGGGACATCAACAATTAGGGAGTTCTGCAGGTTATTCCAAAAATGGGGGGCATTAAACTATTACCTAATTTGGTGGAGACCCAAGGAACCTCAATAGTTAACCAACCCTGTGAACAGGTTAGGTATCTCAGGTTTTTTATGCTTCACTAACGAAGTTAGGGAAGTCGGAAGCTTGTGTAGTAGGGCTTCGTAAACAAAAAGGGAATAGTGAAGTTGTCAATGTGACTTTAATGAGGACAAGACAATCTTTTGTTACAGGATGCAGTGATGCGTATTAAAACTGTCACCTGTGAAAAAGTAAAGGGCTATGGTAGACGGCATCCAAAGGTTTTAAGAGTAGTGGCTGTTGCATTCTGGTAAATGGTTCTGGTAAATGGTGTCACCATATTCAAGAACTAACAAGAAAGTTGACTGTACAATCTGCTTCCTCCTGTTAAGCACAATGTAAGATATATTGTAAAAAAAAAGAAGCCCACTTGAAATCTTAGCTTTTTAATTAGCTCATCGGTATGTTTTTTTAACGTTAAATCCTTGTCAATCCAAATTTCCAGATACTTATAGATGTGAACTTGATCGATTGGAGAACCATTCAATTAATAAATATGCAGTCCATCTGAAAATATTTTGCGAGAATTAGAGAACTACAACACTATCAGTCAAAGGTTTGGACACATCTAGTCATTCAAGGGTTTTTCTTAATTTTTTTTACTATTTTCTACATTGTAGAATAATTGTGAAGTCATCAAAACTATGAAATAACACATATGGAATCATGTAGTAACCAAAAAAGTGTTAAACAAATCAAAATATATTTTATATTTGAGATTCTTCAAAGTAGCCCCCCTTCGCATTGATGACAGCTTTGCATACTCTTGGCATTCTCTCAACCAGCTTCATGAGGTAGTCACAGGTGTGCCTTGTTAAAAGTTAATTTGTGGAATTTCTTTCCTATTTAATGTGTTTGAGCCAATCAGTTGTGTTGTGACAAGGTATACAGAAGATAGCCCTATTTGATAAAAAAAAAAACACCCATCTGGTGTGTCCAAACTTTTGACTGGTACTGTTTATTTAGTCTTGCCTACATTTAAGTACAAGTATGAAACTAACCAGGGCTTTTTGTAAGGCAACACATTCAGATAGCAGCTCAAACAGCACCTGGTCTGCAGTTGGGGCAGTGACATACCTAACAGTATCATCTGCATACAGATTAATATTGCAAGTTTTAACAGATAGACCAACAGTATTTATATAAAGAGCAAAGAGAAGAGGTCCCAATACCTACCAATTATACCTTTTGTAATTTCCAGGAAACTAGAGTTAACGCCATCAGAAATCAAACATTGTATCCTGTGTGACATAATTCTCAAACCACTTGCAAGAAGCCTGATCAGACCTAATTCAGTCAACCTTTGAATGAGAATGTGATGGTCAACAGTGTCGAAGGCCTTGGAAACGTCTAAAAATAAAGCAGCAAAATGATTATTATGATCTAAGCAATTTAACACATCATCTAAAACAAGATGATTATCAGTGAATCTCTATCTGTTCATCTCCATACAATAAGAAAATACTGCACTATAATAACTTTCAATTGAAATAAATAACAAAAACAACAAACTCATTTTGGAGAGTAAAGCACAAACCAGAGGAGAAGGAGTTTTTCTATAGTCTACATTACAGATATAATTTGCCATGGTAGATGTTAATATTATTTAAGTAACTGTATTGAATGTCTTTGTTATATTATGCATGGTTCTTACTAATATAATTGCCACCTACCTTTCCGGGAAGAGTCAATGAATGCATATGTAAATATCCCTGGTTTCTCTCAGTCCATCGCTATACCCGTGTGCAAAAGGCCACACAACAGCAAAGCAAATGGAAATGGAATAGACTGCTTATTAGCATGGAGATAAAAAGTGATCTTGTGTCAGGCCAAAGTCCCAACGCTATCCCCAAGGGTGCTACTGGCACTGTCTACACCTCAAAGCATATATACTGTATGCTTGGCCAGTCACAGAGAGGGAAGCAGAATATCACTGGTTTACATGTCTTAAATAGGACATGCTGATGCATACATTTGAATGTAAATGTATCTTTGAATGTAACCGGTCATCTCCTTCACTGGATGTAACTAAACTCAGCAAAAAAGAAATGTCCCTTTTTCAGGACCCTGTCTTTCAAAGATAATTCATAAAAATCCAAATAACTTCACAGATCTTCATTGTAATGGGTTTAAACACTGTTTCCAATGCTTGTTCAATGAACCATAAACAATTAATGAACATGCACCTGTGGAACGGTTGTTAAGACACTAACAGCTTACAGATGGTGGGCAATTAAGGTCACAGTTATGAAAACTTAGGACACTAAAGAGGCCTTTCTACTGACTCTGAAAAACACCAAAAGAAAGATGCCCAGGGTCCCTGCTCACCTCTGTGAAAGTGCCTTAGGCATGCTGCAAGGAGGCATGAGGACTGCAGATGTGGCCAGGGCAATAAATCGCAATGTCTGTACTGTGAAATGCCTAAGACAGTGCTACAGGGAGATAGGACAGACAGCTGATTGTCCTCGCAGTGGCAGACCACGTGTAACAACACCTGCACAGGATCGGTACATCCGAACATCACACCTGCGGGACAGGTACAGGATGGCAACAACAACTTCCCGAGTTACACCAGGAATGCACAATCCCTCCATCAATGCTCAGACTGTCCACAATAGGCTGAGAGAGGCTGGACTGAGGGCTTGTAGGCCTGTTGTATGGCAGGTCCTCACCAGACATCATTGGCAACAACGTCGCCTATGGGCACAAACCCACCATCGCTGGATCAGACAGGACTGGCAAAAAGTGCTCTTCACTGACGAGTCGCGGTTTTGTCTCACCAGGGGTGATGGTCGGATTCACGTTTATCATCGAAAGAATGAGCGTTACACCGAGGCCTGTACTCTGGAGCGGGGTCGATTTGGAGGTGGAGGGTCCGTCATGGTCTGGGGCGGTATGTCACAGCATCATCGGACTGAGCTTGTTGTCATTGCAGGCAATCTCAACGCTGTGCGTTACAGGGAAGACATCCTCCTCACTCATGTGGTACCCTTCCTGCAGGCTCATCCTGACATGACCCTCCAGCATGACAATGCCACCAGCCATACTGCTCGTTCTGTGCGTGATTTCCTGCAAGACAGGAATGTCAGTGTTCTGCCATGGCCAGCGAAGAGCCCGGATCTCAATCCCATCGAGCACGTCTGGGACCTGTTGGATCGGAGGGTGAGGGCTAGGGCCATTCCCCCCAGAAATGTCCGGGAACTTGCAGGTGCCTTGGTGGAAGAGTGGGGTAACATCTCACAGCAAGAACTGGCAAATCTGGTGCAGTCCATGAGGAGGAGATGCACTGCAGTACTTAATGCAGCTGGTAGCCACACCAGATACTGACTGTTACTTTTGATTTTGACCCCCCTTTTGATCATGGACACATTATTCAATTTCTGTTAGTCACATGTCTGTGGAACTTGTTCAGTTTATGTCTCAGTTGTTGAATCTAGTTATGTTCATACAAATATTTACACATGTTAAGTTTTCTGAAAATAAACGCAGTTGACTGTGAGAGGACGTTCATTTTTTGAGTTTATATACCACCAGCGTACTGTACAAGGTCCTTCCTCAGTAAAATTATTAGTCAGTTGTTACGAATAGCAGATCAGAATCACAATCAATCGTTCGTTTTGGCCACATCTCATCTTTATGTCCAAACACAATATTATTTCACCCGTTACTCATGTTGTTAGAGGATTTCCATCAATTCACCCCTCAATTCACGGCACTTTCTCTGGTTCATTCCCTACTTTATAGCTCCATCCAGACAAAGCACACTGAATTCCTTATGCAATCATTGCACACAGCTCATGCAGATCAATGCAGATAGTAGGATTGGATAGTATTCCCATGCCTTCTGCCATTGTTCTCATTCTCACTGCCCTGCAGTCTACCATGACTTAGAGGTTTCCTCTCTCACCTTCCATGCTGAGTCCCTTCCATCACAAAGCCCTCTGACACCCAGGGTCAAACACATAATCATAAATAAATTGTTGTCCGATACAACATCCCGGCTACGTCCCAATTATCTCTCCTTCTGCCGAAAGTGTACGGAAAAAAAAGTTTACTTCCCTTCACTGATTTGAAAGGAAATGACTGGTATAAGGAATTTGATGAAAGCTTTTAGGTATGTGTACACTTAGGAGAAAGGAGATATTATTGGGACACACCCTCATCTGATGACTATGTAAAAAGTAGGCTGTCATGGCCGAGTGTGATTAGAAATGTAATTATGCTGTCAGGATAATTTTTTACACTTCACACATATAAATGATGCCTAATTAATTATAAATTAGGCCTAATACCTTGACAAGTGTGATCATGCTGTTTACTTTTTCCTTCTTTACCCTCTCTCTCCTCCAGGCTGTCCTTGTACTAAGTGTCCACAAAGATGATCTATTATATTGACAAGATAGCAAGTGACCACTGTAACAACTGAAATGCATGTCCTCAATGAGTGAACGCAAGTGAGGTCAAGTGGGACCATTCTAGCCGTGAACAACAGGCACAACTAAGCTGCTTTTCTCAAAATTGCTGGAATACCACATGCATCCACTTATATCAGTACATTTGTAACAGCCAAAACATTACAAAACTTCTATTTGATCAAATAAGCCTCACGTATTTTAACACTCTCTCATAGACCTCCATACAAAATAGGGCTTATCCCATGCGAACAGATTTTGGGCAGAGTAAATTCTCTCACCCTGCCTCTTCCTTTCTAGTGTCCATCAGTGTTCTACAAGTAGAGGTTGTGGAAATAGTTCATGTCAGGTATGGTGATAAACAATACAGGTTCATGAACTTCAGCAGATCATGATGGTAAACACATTAAAACTTACACTCAGTATACAAAACATCAGGAACACCTTCCTAATATTGAGTTGCACCCCCCCTTTGCCCAAAGAACAGCATCAATTCGTTGGGGCATGGACTACAAGGTGTCGAATGTGTTCCACAGGGATGCATGTTGACTCCAATGCTTCCCACAGTTGTGTCAAGTTGGCTGGATGTCAATTGGGTGGTGGACCATTCTTGATACAAACGGGAAACTGTTGAGTGTGATAAACCCCGCTGCATTGCAGTTCTTGACACACTCAAACCGGTGTGCCTGGCACCTACTACCATACCACATTCAAGGGCACATAAATATTTTTTCTTCCCCATTCACCCTCTGAATGGCACACATAGACAATCCTATTGCCTCAAGGCTTAAAAATCCTTCTTTAACATGTCTCCTCCCCTTCATCTACACTGATTGAAGTAGATTTAACAAGTGACATCAATAAGGGATCATAGCTTCAGCTGGATTCACCTGGTCAGTCTATGTCATGTAAAGAGCAGATGTTCCCTAATGTTTTGTACACTCAGTGTATATGAATTCTCTCTTCACTGCATCTGAAAAGTAGTGAAGTACTATCTCTGATGAAAAAATATAGCTGAACTCTGTACGGTATGTATTGTTCTCTAGACCTACAGGGTTGTTGAAAGGTGAGGCCAGATACTGTCTGCGATGCTGTTGAATTTGAATCATTAAATGGCCTATTTAACATTTCCCAGTGCAGTGTACTCCTCTTGGCTCTGTTCAGCCATTTAGAAAGACAATTTCACTGATCTTTAAGGTGGCTTCTCTCTCTGGGTCATCTATTGTGATACAATGGAGACCTTTATAGTCCCAAATCCCCTCTCCCTGATAGCTACACAACAGGACAGCAATTATAATGGACTGGTTTCACAGATCAAGATTAAGCCTACTCAAATCACATTTTATTCGTCACATGCTTGGTAAACAACAGATGTGGACTAATAGTGAAATGCTAACTTACGGCCCTTCCCAACAATGCAGAAAGAAAGAAAATAGAGAAATAATAAAGTAAAACACGTAATAATAGATACACAATGCATGACGATAATGTACAAGAGGTACCATTACCGAGTTGATGTGCAGGGGTACAAGGTAATTGAGGTAGACGTGTACATATACCTAGGAATAAAGTGACAGATAGTAAACAGTAGCAGCAGTGTATGTGATGAGTCAAAAAGTTAGTTCAGGTAACTATTTGGTTTAATATTTAACTAACTATTTATCAGTCTTATGGCTTGGGGGTAGAAGCTGTTCAGGGTCCTGTTGGTTCCAGACTTGGTGCATCGGTACTGCTTGTCATGAGAGAAGAGTCTATGACTTGGGTGGCTGGAGTCTTTTACCATTTTTAGGACCTTCCTCTGACACCGCCTGGTATAGAGGTCCTGGATGGCAGGGAGCTTTGCCCCAGGGATGTAATGGGCCATACACACTGCACTCTGTAGCGCCTTGCGGTCAGATGCCAAGCAGTTGCCATATCCAAGCAGTGATGCAGCCAGTCAAGATGCTCTCAATGGTGCAGCTTTATAACTTTTTGAGGATCTGAGGGCCAATGCCACATTTTTTAGCCTCCTCTGGGGTAAGAGGCGTTGTTGTGCCCTCTTCATGACTGTGTCAGGTGTGTTTGGACCATGATAGATCCTTAGTGATGTGGACACTGAGGAACTTGAAGCTCTCGACCTGCTCCACTACAGCTCCATTGATGTGAATGGGGGCATGCTCGGCCCACCGTTTCCTGTAGTCCATGATCAGCTCCTTTGTCTTGCTGACTTTGAGGAAGAGGTTGTTGTCCTTGCACCAAACTCCGGGACTATCTGGGTCTATTAAACCAGCCATATAAGGTACTAAAATGATAGGCCTACTCTCAAGCAAGGTGTAGGATCTTAATTTGAACCAATTTGCTATAGTAGGAAAATAATCCTGCAGCAAAAGGAAATGTGAATTATTATGTAGATTTTAATTTATGGACATTTCTGTAGAGGTTCATACATTTTTCATAAGGAAAAATCTCATCTGAAATTTCAAAGTGAAAATTACAAACTTCTGAAGCCTTTTTTAAACTCAAATACACTACCAGTTTTTAATTTCCTGCATTACAGGAACGTTCTCCTGCAACAGGGTGATAAAATGAAGATCCTACGTCTGTATATAAAGCCTCACTTACTTAAACCTCTGCCACCGCCACTTCGCTCATAACTCCTTTAGTCTCTCCCATCTCACTATGTGGATCCAGGCCTTTACACAATGTGGGGTTTGTTTGCGTAGCAGATTTGGGGATCCACCATCCATCATCAGTCATCTACAAAGAGACAATTACTCAAATAGAAATTTGCCTTACTGACAAGAGTCTCTTGTACTGTGCAATCAAACATAATTTACTGGCTATATGAAAAAAGTGAATCAGCAGTATGGACACGTCCATCCTATTATCAGGACTGGAAGAGAACATTGAATACAAACAGACATGTAAAGTTATTAATGGTGTGACCGCCACCTTGTGGCCAACAACTATACCCCCCCCCAACATCCTATAGTAGGTCGATAGCGCAGTGCCCTAATAATATGTTATTTTATGTCCATTATATTTATGTTTTGTTCCAGAGCAATTACACTGAGTCTGTTTCTCTTTCTGTGTAGTAAAAGGACTGAGGGTGCTTTATCACTGACCATAACTCATCCCCAACATTAGCTCAAATATAACGAGGGTTATAGAGGACGAGCCACTCTGTGGAATGATAAAAGGCTTTGGAGTGTGCTGATGACACTGCATTGGTCATTAGCCTTCCTCAGTTTGCCCTTTCCATACATTTCTAAATAAGTAAGCTTTGAGTTTAACATAACACCTAATCTGTGTGCTTAAGAGGGGCACAAGAAAAATATGTATCAGAGCTGGATGTCAGGGAGGGTAATAAGCCTAGAGCCACCTTAACTAATCAGCCACCAGACAATAGGAAAATGCATTCTCAGTCAACTTACTTGGTAAAATAGAGGTTAAATAAAAATAAACATTAGTCTACTGGTAATACCAGCATTCACATTACCAGTGATGGGCAGTATTTCTGTTACAGGTATTTGAAATGTGGATATGAATTGCTTCTGGGAAATGTATTTTCACTCCAATGTATTTAGTTTTTTGTATTTTCAAAGCACTGTAATTAGTATTTTCAAAATACCTTTCTATACCATTTTATCAAGATGTTTACATTTTGTGGCCTCCCTTTCACCCTACATTGGTATCAGCAGTCTGATCGCACTATGGTGTGATAAGAGCATCTGCTAAATTAACTATATATAAATGTAACATACTTTGATAAATACTTTGTTGGGGGAAAATGTACTTGATGCGATGTTGTTTCACCTAGCTAGCTTAAGATGAATGCACTAATTGTAAGTGGGAACCTCTTCTCTACAGTTTTAACCACCAAATCACAAAACTCCCCTTCTAACTCACCCAAACTCCCTTCAATCGCTTTAAATGTAAGAGCATTTGCTAAATGACTAAAATGTGAATGTAAAAATGTACAACTGCAAAGCATGCTGAGTATAATTCTAATGAACTCTGCCCAGAAAACAAGGCCAATAATAATACCCAGTGTATTTTGCAGTTTATTTTGGTATGTTCTTATTCACATATAAATGTATATTTCGGTCATTTAGCAGACACGCTTATCCAGAGTGACTTGCTCAACTAAGGTAGTTAAACAACATCACAGCCATAGCAAGTAAAACATTTTTGTAACTGTTACTGAGAATGGTGTTGCTGTTCGGAAAACCTAAATCAGAAAATACAATATTTATTTTGTTTATTTTGATACTGTACATTGATCTTCATGGTATTGTTTTATTTTGCCCATCCCTGCTGAACAGCAGGATGAATCTGGATGTCAGTTTTCATAGAGTAGAAAAGAGCGCTATTGGATGTATAGCCCTCATAAATAGGTCACATTTTTAACTAAACTAACCTGAACAAAATTATAAATGTAACATGTAGTGTGTTGGTCCCATGTTTCATGAACTGAAATAAAAGATCCCAGAATTTCCATAAGCACAAAAACCTGATTTCTTTCACATTTTGTGCACACATTTGTTTACATTCCTGTTAATTAACATTTCTGCTTTGCCAAGATAATCCATCCACCTGACAGGTGTGGCATATCGAGAAACTGATTAGACAGCATGATCATTATACAGGTGCACCTTGTGCTGGGGACAATAAAAGGTCACTATAAAAAGTGCAGTTTTGTCACAACACAATGCCACAGATGTGTCAAGTTCTGAGGGAGCGTACAATTGGCATGCTGACTGCAGGAATGTCCACCAGAGCTGTTGCCAGAGAATTGAATGTTAATTTCCCTAACCTAAGCTGCCTCCAACTTCATTTTAGAGAATCTGGCAGTATGTCAACCGGCCTCACAAGCGCAGACCACTTGTAACCACGCCAGCCCAGGACCTCCACACCAGCTGGATAGTCTGAGACCAGCCAGCCGGACAGCTGATGAAACTGAGGAGCATTTCTGTCTGTAATAAAGCCCTTTTGTGGGGAAAAACTCATTCTGATAGGCTGGGCCTGGCAACCCAGTGGGTTACCTATGCCCTCCCAGGCCCACCCATGGCTGCGTCCCTGCCCAGTCATGTGAAATCAATAGATTAGGGCCTAATGAATTTATTTCAATTGGCTGATTTCTTTATATGAACTGTAACTCAGAACACCTTCCTAATATTGAATTGCACCCCACTCCACTTTTGCCCTCAGAACAGCCTCAATCCGTCGGGTCATGGACTCTACAAGGTGTCGAAAGCTTTCCACAGGGATGCTGGCCCATGTTGACTCCAATGTTTCCCACAGTTGTGTCAAGTTGGCTGGATTTAATTTGGGTGGTGGACCATTCTTGATACACACGGGAAACTGTTGAGCGTGAAAAACCCAGCAACGTTGCAGTTCTTGACACACTCAAACTGGTGTGCCTGGCACCTACTATCATACCCGGTTCAAAGGTACTTATCTTTTGTCTTACCCATTCACCCTCTGAATGGCACACAAACACAATCCATGTCTCAGTTGTCTCAAGGCTTAAAAATGGTAGTAGACATCAATAAAGATCAAAGCTTTCACCTGGTCAGTCTTTGTCATGGAAAGAGCAGGTGTTCTTAATGTTTTGTATACTCAGTGTGTATATAACCACCTCTTCCTCTCTTACTAACAATAAATCTGTGTACGTTGCAATTTTATTCTCATGATATGTTTAGGAAAATTACCAAAGTCTAGCTAAGAAGTTTTGGGGTTCAAAGTCCAGTATTTATTATGTTTGAAATTCCGGATGTAGCTAGCAAAACTCATGTTTTCAAACCAGCTAGCTAGTCCACGAGTTGTTACCCCGTCCGGTCACTTTTTTGAGTCGGCAATGTGAACGTGGAAGGCAAGAAGGAGCGGTATAACGCCTAACCAGTTAACCTTCTGGTGTTCAACGTTTCATGGAAATATGCTCAGTTGTTACAATATTATCCACATGTGCATGGCTTACATGTGAGGTTGAGATGAAATATCCTGTTAACAGATCATCCGAGCAGCCCAAGCACCCGCTATTTTCCCCAATCCTCTCCTCCTTCACATGTTCGAATATGCCCAAAACCAGAACGGAGTTTATCAGGGAGCGAGCTAACTAGCCGGAAAGAGAAAGAAAAAAGATCCACCCGCTCCCGAAATATTGGTAAAATTGAGAAGATACCGTATCTGATTAAATGTTTGTTAAAACGTCTCCCGAAAAGAATGCACTTTTATTTACCAACATGATCATTAAAATTGATATCTATATGCAAGCTAGCTAGCAAGACAACCCATGCCAGTCTAAAGCCAGCTAAATCCAAATAAATATAAGTATTAGTTAATAAAAAAATTCACCTGAAAATCTTAACAATATAACCATCAAAATCTAGATAGCTAGCTTGATAGTCCACGCAAGTCTATTGATATAGAGCTGTAAGGCAATGAGTGGCTTGCAGTCTTAGGGGTATTGAGCTGTCAAGCCAAGGGACCTAATAACTCTTTCTCTACACTCCTGGGCAATATCTTAGTAACATCTGTATGCTTTATGACTGTAATGAAACAAGCAAGTATATACTAACATTATAACATAAATGCTTAATGGCTATAATATTTTCAGCCATTAAAGAGATTATTTGGTACTCTTGTATACTTTTTAGCCAGTAGTTATGAAAGTAGCACTCACGAGATAAAAGTGGTCCCCGACAATTGCGTCCTACGTCACATATGTGCAGAAATGTCCACCATGTCAATGGGCTCTCTGCTTTGTCCACTGAGCCGTTGAGCCCGCCCTACAACTTCATTGGGTAACACTGGGCTTAAAAAAGCTGTCACTCAAATGCGAAGAAGAAGCTCATTGGCTCAAGCTTGTTGGCTTGGGAGGGAATGTAGGGAAAATGGCACGGCACAGCTTTAAGAAAACAGTCACTTTTAAAGTAAGGATTTCATGGCCAATTGAGGTACAACAGTAATTCTGCTCATAAATTAAGCAAGTATGAACTGCACATTGACACATCCAGCCCAAAGTGGAAGTAAAAAAAAAAATACTTTCTTAGTCACCAAAGTACCGGAGCATGCCAGGGCTCTCTGGCCCCCGTTCCTGGAGCGCTACCCTCCTGTAGGTTTTCAATCCAATCCCAGTTGTAACTAACCAGATTCAGTTTATCAACCAGCTAATTATTCGAATCAAGTCTGCTAGATTAGGGTTGGAGTGAAATCTTACAGGACTGCAGGTCCATAGGAACAGGGTTGTAGAGCCCTGTTTTTTGCATCATCATAACACGTGACATGTATCCATCGAAATAACGGCACATGTATGCAATCAGAAACACAGTTGAGAGGTTTATCAAGTACTGGAATACTAGTATGCATTTCCAAATATACATTAAAAAAAAGTACATCAAAAGGAAATATTGTCTACTCCCATTTGGTTGAATGAAATACATTTTACACACTGTATTGACAATTTTACTTTAAGAAGACCACACCAATATTACAAAGAAAAAAGCATTTATTTGGCAACATTTTGAAGTCTTTTTTTGTTCAGAAGACAGTGAAAAACCTAGCAATAGTAGACTAGCTTTAAAACAACAGAAGAGGACACACATTTTTATAAAAGAGCAGAACAGTTAGGACAGTTGTTGGAAATATTACTTTACTGTTGTAGGGCAGAACAGTGACTGATCCAACAATAACAGCAAACAAACTGTGTCCCTCACCAGAGTGGCGTTCATTAGGGCACAATGTTTTTCAGCAACAACAAAAAAGTCCCTTCCTGTTTCAGTCAATTTTCTTCCATTTGGTGCCAAATAACATGACCCAGGGTTCATTCACACGGACACAAAGGAACCAGAAGTATCAACTGTTGTCTGATGCACATACATTCACTCAGTTAATTAACAAACATTATCTATATAGAGAGTAGTGATTAGTTGGTAGGCGATATCATGTTATCCTTATGTTGATGGCACAAACTGCTTTTGCATTCTCTAGCATGGGAACTCTGAACAGTTATTTTTTTTAAGGTATTGGAAACAATGTAGTGCACTTTCTACAAAAAAGCATTTGAATAAAACCCCAAATAAGTACAAATATTAATAACCCAAAGCAGAAGGTGACTGGCTGATGGTTATGGTGCCAACTGACCCATATCTAAAGGACTAATGGATGTGGCGGCAGTTCCATTTTCAGTTCCTTTATTTACCAAGGAATGCCAGCAGGGGGCTCCAGAAACACTGCCTGTTCATTACCACAGGACCTCTGGTTAGTAAACTCTTACAACTTCACACTTCAAAATCCATCATACTTAGATCAGGGACAGGAGTTTTTCCTGACAATGTAAACTGACTGGCCCTAATAATATCACATGTGCTTTGAATCCTAAGACGATGAGCCTTCTTGATTGACAATTGCTTTATCCTATTGTAGAGGAAACAATGACATGTTCAGTCCTAGTCCCCAACTCTTACTAACTAGTAAATATCATTGTTTTGTTAATTAACAAACAAAGCTTAGTCTGATGTTCATACCACATATACAGACATCAATGAAAAGTATTGAATAGAGTTTCGCTACATTTCTGTCCTTGACTGAACCTATTCACAGATCCATTCCCATTCTGGATTAAAATCCCCATGCACGTTCTAGACTAAAATAATGTTTGGGGCAGTTTGGTAATTGGGTTGTTGTTATCAGGGGAGACGTCAAGCATTGCAGTCCAAGTCGTAGAACAGTGGTCACCTTCCATTAAAAACAATAAACAGTCAGAATATCTATCAAAGCTTAAGTTTTAGATGCAAAAACAGTGGTTGAGAATGTGGTAAACCCCTGGGTTGGAAAGAATGTCCATTTCACTTCAACAAGTAAACTGAAATTCCAATTTTCTGTATTGAAAAGCAATGAGCAAAATTGCAATTGGAATATTAGTTAACTTCTGGAATTGACAGTTTAAATAGAACTGACCCCACACCTGCTAAACAACACTAATGTGGCCAGATTCAAAACTAACAGACACATATTTCAACTCAACGCGAGGATGGATGCTCTGTGATTCTGATCAAGTTGGTTCCTCAGCGTAACGATAGATCGTGGTGTTTTGTGTTGTAAAGGTCCATGTTGCATTCAGAGTAAACAGCATCGCTCTTTGAAACTCTTCTTGTTCTTATTCTTGTGCTTCCCCTTGCTGTTTTTGTCCTTGTTTTCCGACATCTTCTTTCCCCGCACCTCCCGCATCAGGTCAAAGAATACCTTGAGAATGAAAAGGAACCATGTTACCACACACACTTACCTAAACAGACAATTACTCAAGTGATAGTCCACCACTATTTCTGAATCACTTGACCACCTTGAAAATGACATATAGAAGAGAATTGTCTGCAATATGTAATTATAAACACACCCACCCACCCACCCATACACACAAACACACACAGTGACTGTACCTTGTCGACGTTGGCTCGCGTCTTGGCTGATGTCTCCACGTACTGCACCCCCCACTCCTCTGCCTTGGCTCGGGCCTCGTCTACAGACACCTGTCTGCGGTCCTCCAAGTCAGACTTGTTCCCCACCACCAACAGAGGAATCTTATCCTCTTCCGCTTTCACACGCAGGATCTGCTCTCTAAAAAAACACACATTATAAAGACTTATTAGGATTGTACATCCACAAACAAGCATTTAAGGTACACAGGTCCTAGATGCATGCACCTCTTCTTGCAAGCAGGAAATCATAGAAACACACACACAGCCACACACACACACACACACACACAGCCACACACAGCCACACACACACACACACACACACACACACGTACACACACACACACACACACACACACACACACTAATCACGGCTTGGGTCTTCTATCGTTACTGTCATTGTGACTCTCCAATCTGACTCACCGCCATATGACTGTCATCACTGCCATACATGCTAACTAATGAAGGATCACCAACCTGAACTCTGCAGTGGCTGTGAAAGACTCGTGTTCTGTGATGGAGAAGACTAGCAGGAAGCCCTCTCCACTCCTGAAGTAGTTGTCTCTGATAGCAGCATAGTCCTCCTGTCCAGCCGTGTCCAGGATATCGATCTGGACCTCCTCTCCATCCAGCACTACCTTCTTCCTGTAGCTGTCTGCCTTAGTGGGCTCGTAGTCCTCTACGAACTAGGAGGAGGAAACCACAGAACCGTCATAATGTCTCCAGCAGACAAGACTACGTTAGGCAGATAGTATGTAGCCGTCTGCCTTGGTGTCTCGTAGTCCTCCACAAACTGGACAGAGGACCAAGACGAACACCTCAACCACACAGTCATTGTGTCACAGAACTTAACGGGAAACAGTTGAACTTTGGGTAATGTGAACTTTTATTTAATTCTTGTCAAGTTAGATAACAGGGTTCAACACAATGTAACAATGATGTGTGACAGGCTAGCAAACATGGAATGCTCAGTTTGTGTGAGCATGAACCGTGTCAATACTGCTGTAGCTATGCAATGAGTTGAGCTAAGTGTGTGTGTGCGCATGTTCTCACCTCGTCGTACATGAACTGCAGTGTGAGTGCAGACTTGCCCACACCACCACTGCCCACCATGATGACCTTGTGCAGGGCCAGAGAACTCTGGGTCTTATTCTTACTGGCAGCCATCGCTGGTCTCTGTCTCACACACACACCGTCTCACACACACACACACCGTCACACACACACACACACACACACACCGTCACTATGCTCAAAACACTCACTGACACCACCTGTGGACACAGAGGGCACAACAGTTAGACAGTGAGTAAAACACATAAAAACAAACAATATTGATATTACACACAGTACTACACACAAGGCCCAGTCAACAGTCTACAAGGCTTGGGCGGTATATTGTATATTCCGTATACTGTGGAATCTGGAAAAAGACACAGGACGGTTTTTCAATACCATCAAAACTATTTCTCTGAAGTTCTCCAATAAATGGAAATATTCGTAGCTACTTTTTAAGTTAATACCCGCAGTCAACTGGTGCAATACGTTAACAGAGAAAGTAGATTACGTTCTTCATTTCACCTGTCACATTATTTTACATTATGAAGCTTACTGTAGTTCCGTAGAACAGTTGAGCCAGTCACGTGTTTGTAAATAGCACAACAAGAGAAAGCGGGAGCCGGTGAGTCCATAACCTTCTATATCTATCGGCGTGTCTCTGTTGTGCAGTGCACATGAGGTGATGAAGTTACACTTTTATGCAATTTCCTACTAAATGTTTGCCATTAGAAATATTAGAATGGCTTTCTGGCAGAAGTGAAGGAGCTCTAGATGAGTTATATGTACAGTTGCAATTTTTCCCCTGTGCTTCCTACTAGTGTTTTATTCTCCGCCATTCTTCTCCCCTCTGCACATGTTGCTCTTCCTTCAGAAAAGCTTGCATCACAACTTTGTTCATTTGCACAATTTCGCTCATTCACTTTCACTTGTAAATGTCCACACTATCCAAAAATGACGGTAGCTACTGGCTATGCTTGTATAACTTTATAAGCTGGATTTGCCTGTCTTTGCAATTTAGTTTATTTCGCTTTTGCTCGTTAGCATTTGTGATTTCGCTATTAGTTTGTTCTAATTGTGTTAGCATTCTGGTAATCTAGGCCCAATGGGCATTTCTTGCCTTTTTAGCACCCCCTTGTGTGCTATGCTGGTAATACTGTAAATCCCGGGATGAAAGACAATATGATGATATGAAAATCTGTATGATGATATCAAGCCATCATGCCTACTACTGTTGGGTGTCATTTTGAAATACGATAAATCCCTCTTAAGGACAGCCTAACTCATAGAAAACCTCAGAAAGAGACAGACACGTTCAGGGCAGGGAAATAGCTTTGCATACACAGAACACTGTGCAGTTGCTGTCAGGTGACTTTTAGTGCCAAGAGACATTATGTCAAACTAGTTCAGTGGGTGAAATTATAATATGCTCTGGCCAACTTGATATCCCTTGACAAGGCTGTTTAATAACATATCGTCTGCCATATATTTTAACAATCATGGCCTTTGAGCTTCAGTGAGAACAGTTCCAGAAATTCTTATAGCAGTGTCAAACTGGGAGTTATCAATAGAAAGAGTCATGGAAACAGTAGATTTAACTTTTTTTTAGGCAACTCTCCAACACACATTGACCAAGCACAAGTGAAGTAATCTCCAAATGTTTCAACAACTACCCTCATACAGCATCATAGCCCCACCCCCCCAACAACACATTTTCTCAGCTCCCCCACCCTCCTCCCCCAGTAGGGGCATTATGTGGGTAGGCAACAACAACAAAAAGTAGACAACATTTTTTTCAATCACGATTAAAATTCAATGGCTGTTTACCGTATTGGCTGACTTTAGGACCATGTTGAGCATTGCTGCCAGCCTGTGCCCCTTTTCTGTCACTTTTAGAGGGCAGAGACAGTGCCATTTGATTTGCTGGTCAGAGGTTTAGGCAGTGTGACAATTGCTTTGAATTTGATGTCAGCATTTGAACTTGGCCTAGTAAACCTTGTTGTAATCTGATAGCCAGGGGTTAATTTAATTGGGAAGTGGGGAGCCCACCTTTTTGGTGGCCATTCAAAACCACACGCCTTTAATTTGCTATTAAAATATAGGTTGTGATAGCTGTGAGCCTAATTGTTATTTTAATTTATTCACCCAATGGGCTACTGCAATTTTGGTTTCACCTAAGCCTATCGGTATGAAAATAAACTGAACAACTTGCTATTTAGAACATTTCCTCAAAATACATGTCTTGTTTTTGGCTTCAAAGACAATAACAATTTTAGGCTATAACAAATGTGTATTCCCATGCAGTGACAGAATGATAATTGAGAATGCAAATAATGAATGATTACCTAATATTTTTAACTTCTTTCTGTAGGCCTACGTCAGCATCCCTACATGTACAGTGGCAAGTGTGAACCCTTTGGAATTACCTGGATTTGCATACAGCCCCAACAGATCCACAGATGATGCCATCTCTATTGCACTCCACACTGCCCTTTCCCACCTTGACAAAAGGAACACCTATGTGAGAATGCAATTCATTGACTACAGCTCAGCGTTCAACACCATAGTGCCCTCAAAGCTCATCAATAAGCTAAGGAACCTGGGACTAAACACCTCCCCCTGCAACTGGATCCTGGACTTCCTGAGGGGCCGCCCCCAGGTGGTAAGGGTAGGTAACAACACATCCGCCACGCTGATCCTCAACACAGGGGCCCCCAGGGGTATGTGCTCAGTCCCCTCCTGTACTCCCTGTTCACTCATGAATGCACGGTCACCCACGACTCCAACACCATCAATACATTTGCCGATGACACAACAGTGGTTGCCCTGATCACCGACAATGAAGAGACAGCCTATAGGGAGGTGGTCAGAGACCTGAACATGTGGTGCCAGAACAACAACCTCTCCCTCAACGTGATCAAGACAAAGGAGATGATTGTGGACTACAGGAAAAAGAGGACCGAGCACGCCCCCATTCTCATTGACGGGGCTGCAGTGGAGCAGGTTGAGAGCTTCAAGTTCCTTCGTGTCCACATCACCAACAAACTCACATGGTCCAAGCACACCAAGACAGTCGTGAAGAGGGCACAACAAAATCTATTCCACCTCAAGAGACTGAAAAGATTTGGCATGGGTCCTCAGATCCTCAAAAGGTTCTACAGCTGCACCATTGAGAGCATCCTGACTGGTTGCATCACTGCCTGGTATGGCAACTGCTCGGCATCCGACCGCAAGGCACAATAGAGGATAGTGCGTATGGCCCAGTACATCACTGGGGCCAAGCTTCTTGCCATCCAGGACCTCTATACCAGGCGGTGTCAGAGGAAGGCCCTAAAATTGACAGACTCCAGCCACCCTAGTCATAGACTGTACTCTCTGCTACCTCACGGCAAGTGGTACTGGAGCGCCAAGTCTAGGTCCAAGATACTTCTAAACAGCTTCTACCCCAAGCCATAAGACTCCTGAACATCTAGTCAACTGGCTACCCAGACTATTTGCAGTGCCCCCCTCACCCCCTCTTTAAAACACTGCTACTCTCTGTTGTCATCTATGCATTGTCACTTTAACTCTACCTACATGTACATACTTCCTCAACTAACTGGTGCCCCCGCACATTGACTCTGTATTGGTACCCCCCTGTATATAGTCTCGCTATTGTTAGTTTACTGCTGCTCTTTAATTATTTGTTACTTTTATTTTTTTGAAACTGCATTGTTGGTTAGGGGCTCCTAAGTAAGCATTTCACTGTAAGCTCTACACCTGTTGTATTCGGCGCATGTGACTAATACAATTTTATTTGATTTCTGCATAAATTGGTCATCTGACCTGATCTTCATCTAAGTCACAACAATAGACAAACAGTTTGCTTAAACTAATAACACACATTATTGTATTTTTCTTGTCTATATTGAATACATCATTTAAACATTCACAGTGTAGGTTGGAAAAAGTATGTGAACCCCTAGGCTAATGACTTCTCCAAAAGCTAATTGGAGTCAGCTAACCAGGAGTCCAATCAATGAGACGAGATTGGAGATGTTGGTTAGAGCTGCCTTGCCCTATAAAGAACTCTCACAAAATTTGAGTTTGCTATTCACAAGAAGCATTGCCTGATGTGAACCATGCCTAGAACAAAAAAGATCTCAAAAGACCTAAGATTAAGAATTGTTGACTTGCATAAAGCTGGAAAGGGTTACAAAAGTATCTCTAAAAGCCTTGATGCTCATCAGTCCACGGTAAGAAAAATAGTCTGTAAATGGAGAAAGATCGGCACTGTTGCTACTCTCCCTAGGAGTGTCCGTCCTGCAATTATGGCTGCAAGAGCACAGCGCAGAATGCTCAATGAAGTTAAGAAGAATCCTAGAGTGTCAGCTAAAGACTTACAGAAATCTCTGGAACACGCTAACATCTCTGTTGACGAGTCTACGATACGTAAAACATGAAACAAGAATGGTGTTCATGGGAGGACACCACGGAAGAAGCCACTGCTGTCTAAAAGAAAACATTGCTGCACGTCTGAAGTTTGCAAAAGTGCACCTGGATGTTCCACAGCGCTACTGCCAAATATTCAGTAGACAGATGAAACTACAGTTGAGTTGTTTGGAAGGAACACACAACACTGTGGAACATGTGGAGAGAAAAAGGCACAATACGCCAACATCAAAACCTTATCCCAACTGTAAAGTATGGTGTAGGGAGAATCTTGGTTTGGGGCTGCTTTGCTGCCTCAGGTCCTGGACAGCTTGCTACCATCAACGGAAAAATGAATTCCCAAGTTTATCAAGTCATTTTGCAGGAGAATGTTGGGCTATCTGTCTGCTTTTTGAAGCGCAACAGGACAACCACCCCAAACACAGAAGTAAATCAACAACAGAAGAAAATACGCCTTCCTAAGTGGCCCAGTCAGAGTCCTGACCTCAACCCGATTGAGATGCTGTGGCATGACCTCAAGAGAGCAGTTCACACCAGAAATCCCAAGAATATTGCTGAACTGAAACTGAAACAGTTTTGTAAAGAGGAATGGTCCAAACTGACTGTTGTGCAGGTCTGATCCCCAACTACAGAAAACGTTTTGTTGAGGTAATTGTTGCCAAAGGAGGGTCAACCAGTTATAAATCCAAGGTTTCACATACTTTATCCACCCTGTACTGTGAATGTTTACACGGTGTGTTCAATAAAGACATGAAAACGTATAATTGTTTCTGTGTTATTAGTTTAAGCAGACTGTTTGTCCATTGGTGTGACCTAGATGAAGATCAGATTTTATGACTAATTTATGCAGAATTCCAGGTATTTCAAAAGGTTCACATACTTTTTCTAGCCACTGTAGTATACCTGCATCTGGTATAATGCATTTCCACCTCTTAGTCTCGCTTGTCCATCTTCCTGAATTAAAATGAGATTCTAACAGATCAATCTTGCTGGCAAAACGTAATTAAACATAATTTAGCTAGAGTGTGGATGTAGGGCTGTTTTTTGTATATAGTGAGCACCCAGATGCTGTGTAGGCAACACAATAATATCAGAAAGAGACAAGCTGCCTCTGCGTTGGCTACTATGTTGCAATATTAATATTCTTGGAGTGGTCTTGTTGATACAAACGTTTCAATGTTCTCTGAGCCGCCTTGCTCCTTTATACAATGTTTCAATATTCTCAGAAACACCTTGTTGATACAATGCTTCAATATTCGCAGAATGTTTCCATTTTCTAGTGAATAATGCAGACAGGAAAATACAAAAATGAACTGGATGCACACATTATAATGAACATCTCTCAATGCAGAGCAACAATTTTGGTGGGAAGCGCACGAGACAATTACACTGTATGCACCGTTCCACAAGGGTGACTTCATATAGCAGGGGGTCTGCAACTTACAATTGATCCTACAATTTCTAAAGATATGTGTGCAGTTAGGATTTTCATATAAAGCATTGTAGGCTACTAAACTGTGCCCATAAAATGTCTAATTGCCCACAAACTGAATAGCCTAATTCTAGCTGGCTACTAGACAGAGACACTGTCCATTCAGCCACATTCCACGGAGCTCCACTATGCCTACCTGTACCGAGGTGCTGTCCATTCAGCGGTACTGAATCACGGGTGCGGCCTTAACGTGTAGAATTGTCTTCATTCCTTGGTCGAGTTCATTTGTCTTGTCGTTGTCAATTGTAGGCCTTAGTCAATTCTTTTGATGTATGCCTTATTTCAATGCATGTGTAGGATTTATCTGGCATAGTTTGCATTTGCAGTCAGCTGTTTTATGCTCTGGTTACTTTTACATTGACGTCGGTATTTGAAGTCGGCCTTGATAGAGAGTATTATGCATCTATTTCATGTTGCACTGTATGCACTGTTCCACAAGCAGGCTAAATGAGTCAATGTAGCCTATGTATGACGAGGTTGAGTAGTATATTGTACACACCATTCCACAGACCTTTAAACCTAATATACTGTAAACCTAATACTGCTGTGATACTGTCTGGGGGACATTTTTTGGTTGTGTTTTTGCTGTTCTCCAAATAGCATTTTAGAGCAAAACAAACACAGCACCCCCACCCCCCACCCCAAAACTTCTTCCCGCGGCTATATACAGAGTCACTGTAATGATGATAAATTGGAGCTGGAAAATTAACTGCATCCTGTAATATACTGTAACAACTCCCTTCACACTGTTGTGAAGGCTTTGTCAAGGAAGGGACCAAGCCCTGTCCGTCCTGCTTCTGTGTAGGATAGCCTACTGACACACCACTTTCTCTCTCCACTCTACCCCTCCCTCCCTTAGGGGCATGGCCACAGCCAAGCTTAGCTGGTTAACATGACAACCTCCACCCCACCCCAGTACAGGTAATGTCTTGTTGACACATACACATAACATAAATGGTTGTAGCATCTGTCGACAGACTGTGGGATGCAATGACTAATGAGGAACTTGGTTCCAGTACGCTGATTTTGTCACTGATCATTTCAAGGGGACATTTAGCCCATTGATTTGCAATAGACTTGCCCCAAACTGGCAGAAATGTTTCCGTTTAGAGGGGTGGAGACTTCACTAGTCTCATTAGTACATTTTCTAACACATCTTCCCGAAGAATTTAATCGAGCATCTGACACAATTATACAAAACAAATTGTTCTGGGTGTACAGGTAAACACATGAACTATAACTGCTGTAAAATTGATGCCCGGTTTACATTGTGACGTATTTCATTAGGCCGTACGCAAGATGGAGGTGAGCCCATCTCTCGTCAGAGATCGCATTTATTTTGGGAGATTGCAAAATATGATCTTTTTATTCAAGACATGATATATAATAGATTGTTTCAGGTGATAATAAAACATGTTTTGTTAATTTTTCCTCAACTTGTTTCTCTAACTTTACAGCAAGTCAAGCTAGCTTGCACTGCAGAGCAGCTAGCTACCTAAAAGCTAGCCTAGGTTGAAGATACCACTGTAGCTAACGACCTATATCTAATAATTATCATCAAAAACTAACATCACGGCCTCCTGAGTGGCGCAGAGGTCTAAGGCACTGCATCACAGTGCTTGAGGCATCAATACAGCCCTGGGTTCGATCCCAGGCTGTGTCACAGCCAGCCATGACCGGGAGACCCATGAGGCAGTGCACAATTGGCCCAGTGTCGTCCAGGTTAGGGGAAGGTTTGGCCGGCCTGGATGTCCTTGTCCCATCGCGCTCTAACGACTCCTTGTAGCGGGCTGGGCGCCTGCAAGCTGACTTCGGTCGCCAGTTGTACGCCGTTTCCTCTGACACATTGGTGCGGCTGGCTTCTGGGTTAAGCGAGCAGTGTGTCAAGAAGCAGTGCAGCTTGGCATGGTCGTGTTTCGGAGGACACAAGGCTCTCAACCTTAGCCTCTAATGAGTCCGTACAGGAGTTGCAGTGATGGGACAAGACTGTAACTACCAATTGGATATTAGGGAGAAAAAAAAGTGAGGCAACAGTTATAATATAATTGGCATAGCAGCCAAAGTGTATTATTTAATATTACTATTAATATAGTACTCACTTATAGCAATGGGTAATTGTTAACAAGTTGCTAGCTATCCCATTAAGCCTTCACCGAAAACATCTTCTTCTGTGGTTTGGTAACAGACTCTTGCTGGTCTGAAGACAACGTAAAGTCAAAAAAAATTTAGAATATATATGGAGTCCGTCTCGCAATGGATCCTTCAAACGCAAGGGGGCATGGAGATTCCACTCGGTTGTGGACATCCCCATTGAAATACATGACATCCGGCGCAACATAATTGAGTGCTTATGGGTAATGTGGAGGCATGTCATGACACTTTGCTACTTCGGCTTGGTTTCTGAGTAAAGGCTCACACACATCGCACCGAATGTGGATCTAGTGTTCTTCTGCCGATTGTTCAGCGCTCTGTGTTTTAGGGACCACCCGCTGCAGACTTCTGACTGCCAAACATGATTCTACATGTAAAATCGGTGCCCACTCGGTTAGCAAATTATGTTCAGAGGTGCTAAATACTCTCGGCCAGCAAATGCTATTGGTGTGTCTGAGCCCTGAAGACAGACATTTCCATTCAAAAACTGAGCACACTACACGCACATGACAGACAGAAGAAAAGATCAACAGGAATCAATTTATCATACAGTCAGCACACAAAGATAAGAAACAGCTGTTCACTGTTAAGGCAGAGCAGTAAGCCAGTCTTAAGTCTATTTCCGAAGCCTCTGCATGTCACCCAACCCACTTTGACATATCTTTACCCCTCCCCATCCCCCTCTCTTTCCCTCTCTTTTCTGACTTTCCCTCTCTTTTCTGTCCTGCCTCGGGGGACTTCAGTCACAACTTTCCCAGCTTCATGTGAATGTCTCCAGCAAACATGTCAGCGTAACATAAACAAACACAAAACACTATTTCACTAAACTGTGCATATTACTGTTTGACTAGCTGCCAGTCAAATGAATGGGATCCGGGATAGAGAATTTTAAATCCAAATGGTGAAAATGACACAAAACAAATGTTTCATTACTGTTGCGTATATTGATTAACATGCATCTGGACACTCAAGTGTTTTAATGCACACTTGGCCACAGTTAAGTAATAATTTATCTACAGAGGAAAACTAATAACTTCATTAGGTTAGTTGATTATTACCAAAGTGATACATGAGAAATACTGACACACACAGGCTCCATAATAAATAGATTATAGCAGATGTATTGCTGTGGGGCGTCACAGTCAGCTACGGGCTACGGTCAGCTGGGCCTAGGCTATACTGCTGGGACATGTCGGCCTAATGTCAAGATAAAACTCCACTGACTCGGGGGCTAGGGCAGAAGTAGAGTTATTTTCAAATAAAATGTTATTTGTCTGGTTGGGGTATGTGCGTACAGTCACTGTGGGGACGACGTCATCAATGCACTTATTGATGATGCCAGTGACTGATGTGGTGTACTCCTCAATGCCATCGGAAGAATCCCGTAACATATTCCAGTCTGTGCTAGCAAAACAGTCCTGTAGCTTAGCATCTGTGTCATCTGACCGTGTCACTGGTGCTTCCTGCTTGAGTTTTTTTTGCTTGTAAGCAGGAATCAGGATAGAATTATGGTCAGATTTGCCAAATGGAGAGCGAGGGAGAGCTTTGTACACGTTTCTGTGTGTGGAGTAAAGGTGGTCTAGAGTTTTTTTCCCTCTGGTTGCACATTTAACATGCTGGTAGAAATTAGGTAAAACGGATGAGTTTCCCTGCATTAAAGTCCCCGGCCACTATGAGCGCAGCCTCTGGATGAGCATTTTTCTGTTTGCTTATAGCCGTATACAGCTCATTGAGTGCGGTCTCAGTGCCAGCATCGGTTTGTGGTGGTAAATAGACAGCTACGAAGAATATAGACAACTTGCTTGGTAAATAGTGTGGCCTACAGTTTATCATTAGATACTCTATCTCAGGCGAGCAAAACCTTGAGACTTCCTTACTATTAGATTTCATGCACCAGCTGTTTATAAACATACACAGACCACCACCCCTTGCCTTACCGGAGGCGGCTGTTCTATCCTGCCGATGCAGCGTAAAACCCGCCAGCTGTATGTTATTCATGTCGTCGTTCAGCCACGACTCTGTGAAACATATATTACAGTTTTTAATGTCCCATTGGTAGGATATTTGTGATTGTAGTTTGTCTATTTTGTTATCCAATGATTGTACATTGGCTAATAGTACAGATGGTAGAGGCAGATTACCCACTCGCCATCAGATCCTTACAAGGCACGCCGATGTATGTCCCCGATATCTCCATGTCATCTGATTCACAGGGATTTGGGCCTTGTCGGGTGTCTGAAGTAAATCCTTCACCCCCGACTCGTTAAAGAAAAAATATTCTTCCAGTATGAGGTGAGTAATCGCTGTCCTGATATCTAGAAGCTCTTTTCGGTCTTAAGAGACGGTGGCAGAAACATGTACAAAATAAGTTACAAATAATGCAAAAAAACACACAATAGCACAATTGGTTAGGAGACTGTAAAGCGGCAGCCATCTCCTCCAGTGCCATTATTACATTTACGGGATGTAACATATTTTACGCCAGTGTATCTTCTTGTCTTTGTTTCTAGTAACCATGGCAACGTGGAGGCCAACTGACAAAGGCAGCCCTGAACTGACAGGAAGGACACACCGGCTGGCAGCAGTCATCAGGCCCTTCTGGCTGACTGCAGAACTCAGCACTTTTAAACAGGAGGTACATGTGTTACTAACTTCCATCCAACACACAATGAGACAGGGCAAGAGAAGCGGAACTGTTACACTACAACTCAACCTAGTTTGTCACACATTCACTTTCAGTTAGGTCTCAGTTTAAAATGTTGTACCAATACAATGCTACTGCCTAATCTACACTACATTACAGTACTTTAACAGTATCATTACGGATAATGTCATTGTAGAACAAACCCTGATTCGCTTGTGAATGAGTCCGAGTCATGGGATCCCTTCTTCATTTCCTCTAACTTCACGGCCAGTCAGTGAAAGTCTCAGCTAAGTTTAAATGGAGGTCGGTCCCTCGTGCCAGGCCCCAGCAGGAATCACTGCCTTCTACCTGACCTATATATACAGCCTAGTACAGTACAGGGCTGTAAGGATGTACTAGGCCTATCTGACTGGTCCATCTGTGTCTGACAGCTTGAGGCTGCGCAAATACCCCCAGGGGTACGCGTAATGCCGTCAGGGATACACCAAATAAAAATGTGATAAACATTTTTAAAAAATGAGTATCCTCATTTAACTGCCAAAAATAAAACCAAACCATCTAGTGTTCAGCAAAATAACAACTCAATGTCAAATACAGGTAGCCTAGTCAAAAAATGAACATCTAAATCACATTAACCGTTATTCTCTCACGGGAATTCCACTAACGGTTCGTATGTAGCCAAACGTAGCTGCTGCTCATTCCGTTTGTTTGAAAATGTATAAATGGTTAAAAAAAAGTAAGGGCCGCGTCCAGCTGCTACTACCAGCAGTACTACACTGGCACCTGTCAACGACACAAGTTGTTCTGCTTCCACGAGCACATCCAATGATAGCATCAGTAATTCTACATTTGTTGTTAGCCCACCTAGCATGGACACTGACAGTTGTGGATCTGATGCAGCCGAAGAGCTACTGCCCCCTTACCCGGGAAAGCACCGGATAACAGACAGGGACATTGGACCATCGAAGAGGCGCAAATATGATGAGAACTACATTGATTTGGGGTTCACTTATATTGGGAGTAGTGCTGTTCCTCAGCCAGTGTGTTATACAGTGGTCCCTCCTTTAAAAGTTGCAAGCTTACACCGCGGGACTTAGAGGTAACCAGCGTCACAGCTTCATTGCTCCAGACCACCTCAAGGGGGAGTTAGAGCACTCATTATGCATTTGGGTCCCAAGGTTTTTATATGACCAATCATATCGAGTGGTTCCACTGACTAATTTGACGCGGGCCACCAGTCCCTGGTGACATTCTTCAGCAAAGATGGCTGACAAAACATTACGGTGGGAGCAAATGTAAGTAGTTATAACGTCATAATGAGTCAAGCAAAACATTTACAATTGAGAGGAATGTGTTAGTTAATGTAGGGACAAACGATTGTGCATATGTTTTTGTCATAAAGTTAATTTACGAAAATCACTATTTAGCAAGTTAGCTGACTAGCTAACATTAGCCAGCTAGTGTTATGACATGAGTATGAATTTGTAATTCGTGTTGTTTAATTCCTGAGAAAACCAGCAAACCAGGCTGTCGTCTTGTGAAACAGTGGATGAAAAGAATCTAGCTAGCTAAAGCATTTACTGCAAATTGAATGTACAGTTGTGTTAGCATGCCTTGCTTATTTTTGCCATGCAATGCAGCTGAAGTAACATAGCTAGCTAACTATTTATTTGCTTATTGTGTAGTGGAGAATAAGAATAACTGTATGCCTATGGATGTGTAGCTAGCTACAGTATGTAGCTGATCTGTGTATGGACCCTAAAAATGTTGGTATGAATATTAGTTCAGAACCTATCGATGAACCTCAGCTATCATAGTTGTTGTATCGACTTCAAATCTGAAATGGCATTAATGAAGCCTATGGATAGAGTAGAATACAATAACTTTATTGTGCCAAGTATGCAAGTCCTATATACATGTACTGTAGTTATTACCACGAATGAGATGCCCACATTGTAGCCTGTACATTGAATATATTCACTGATCATGTACTTTTCTTTGGCAAATAAAAGGTGCTGTTCAGGTATGAATCTCTGAGACATTCTTTTTCAGTCCTCCTTAACCAGGTGTATCAAACTCCATTCTTTGAATGATGCTGTGTCTGCATGTATGTATTACAATTATACACTTCAACATTGTTCACCACTCCTGCTCCTGGGAATCAATGATTCCACATTGTAACTATGCAATAGACTAGAAACATGATTTAAGTAAAGGCTGATTTGTAAAACAAAATGTACACTACACCTATGCATACCTACCTCCCTTCATCTGCATTTATCTGAGGACACAGGATAGGTGTAGTATTCCAATGAGATACTTAATTTCAACCAGTGGAGAATGTGAAAAGCTTTATTGAAAGTTCATTATCCAGGTGTTATAAATACATACATTATAAATATTATAATTGTAATATTCTAAATACAAGTTCAATCTGTACTTCAATGCACATATGATGTGCATTATAAAAAAAGAGGAAGAAAGAGGTGGGGAGAGTGTAGAAGACAGAAAAGGAAAGAGGTAAAACAGAGGAGCAGGGAAGACAGCATATGATTAATGAATTACAGTGCTACCCTAATATTCTCTCAGTTCATCACAATTCCATAGTGTCTCTAGCGGTGTCTCCTAATCAGCCTTGGGCTCCCAGTCGTCCCGAATCTTATGGGTGAGGTGGCTATGACGGGACTGGCTTCCTCTCTCATATCAAAACACACCTGTAGACGAGAGACAGATGGATAGAGATAGAGCGCATGATTAAGCTTTGTTTTTTTTATTCTAAACACGGTCAGTCATCATAATCATCAGGAGGTGAAATGCAAAAACTGACCTTGGATCATTAACTCTGGGACTACTACATCTCTATCTGTATTTCAATGTTTTTTTATTTTGTATTTTTTTATTTAACTTTTATTTAACCAGGTAAGCCATTAGAGAACAAGTTCTCAATTACAACTGTGACCTGGTCAAGATAAAGCAAAGCAGTGAAACACAAACAACAACAGAGTTACACATGGAATAAACAAACGTACAGTCAATAATACAATAGAAAAGTCTATATACAGCGTTAGCAAATTAAGTAAGATTAGGGAGGTAAGGCAATAAATAGGCAGTAGTGGCAAAATAATAAAAATTTAGCAAATAAACACTGGAGTGATAGATGTGCAGCAAATGAATGTGCAAGTAGAGATACTGGGGATGAGGTAGTTGGATGGGCTATTTACAGATGGGCTATGTACAGGTGCAATGATCTGTAAGCTGCTCTGATAGCTGATGCTTAAAGTTAAGTGAGGGAGATATGAGTCTCCAGCTTCAGTGATTTTTGCAATTCGTTCCAGTCATTGGCAGCAGAGAACTGGAAGGAAAGGCGGAATTGGCTTTGGGGGTCACCAGTGAAATATACCTGCTGGAGCGTGTGCTATGGGTAGGTGCTGCTATGGTGACCAGTGAGCTGAGATAAGGCGGGGCTTTACCTAGCAAAGACTTATAGATGACCTGGAGCCAGTGGGTTTGGCGACGAATATGAAGCGAGGGCAGGGCCAACGAGAGCATACAGGTCACAGTGGTGGGTAGTATATGGGGCTTTGGTGAAAAAACGGATGGCACTGTGATAGACTGCATCCATTTTGCTGAGTAGAATGTTGGAGACTATTTTGTAAATGACATTGCCGAAGTCAAGGATCAGTAGGATAGTCAGTTTTACGAGGGCATGTTTGGCAGCACGAGTGAAGGATGCTTTATTGCAAAATAGGAAGCTGATTCTAGATTTAATTTTGGATTGGAGATGCTTAATATGAGTCTGGAAGGAGAGTTTACAGTCTAACCAGACACCTAGGTATTTGTAGTTTTTATACAGAAAGTAACTCCTCACAAGATGTTACAATATGCATAATACAAGTAATTATTTTTATAATTCTACTATATCAATATTTACCTTGAAGGCCATCCATTGCTGCTGACTCCATCCATAAAGTATCCAAAAGCAGTTGCTGCTTTGTTATTGGCCGCAGTGTCCAGATGGAACATCTATACAAGAGTTAGCCTACGCTTAACACCAGCCTGGTATTGTGGTTGTTCATTAGGTGATGGGAAATATACAATATGCATACAAAATGATATACTTACCTTCCTTGAAAATCTATCTATACCACCAAAGATGACAACGTTGTATCTTGAAAAAAAGCATTGGAATTAAAAGTGAAATGTTTAACCTATTAACCTGCTTCATTATTTCTGTATTACCAGTTGATGAAGATCAACTCCAATACATCATTGAAAATTTGTCTACGAATAAGTACAAATAAAAAAGTTTAAATAACTTAGATTTTATGGAGACATTATACATCTTAGTACCTTGTATCAATGTGGACGAGAGGCAGGGGAGCAGGAACAGAGTATTTTTGCCGAGCAATGCAACGAAGCTGGATCATTCTGGCAATGATACCTGCACCATCTACACGCTGCAAAGACTCCCTAACTCTTCGCCATTGTACACAATGGCCCATGGCTTGGATACCTCATTTGACCATTCTAAAGCCTGCATGGGGCATCTTTGCCTTAATGGCTCTGACTTTCTGGTCTAACTCTATATCTGACATATCAGAATAGCATTCCCTGACAGACATATTGTGTGCTCTCATCCTTCTGTAAAAAAAGCTAACCGTCACACTGTCATGAAATAGGATTATATATCGACTATGAAACAAATAGGACATGGCCTGCTTATGAGTTGCAAGAAAGTTGGATGAATTCAACTGAAAATGGTGAGAACAGACATTCGTAGCTAAAATGTTTTAGGTTAGCTTGAGAATATTAATTGCATGATTTATCATTCTACGGTATGTATGTAAGTAATATAGTAGAATGTTATGAACCGACACTGAATCGTAAGAGCTAACTACTAGCTATGTAGAAGTTGTACGGAAGAATGCCCAGTGCTGCTTACCTGAGATGCCATCATCACACAGTTCTTCATAGGTGTCCGCTATGACTTCCTTTGTGTTGGTAAGAAAGGCTCAACAGTATTGGTTGTAGCCAAACCGACACGCAAAAAATTGCCAAAATGGAAAGTGGTTGATAGCAAAATTAATTTGAGTTTAGTTTTCAAATACATTTTTGGTTCTCCAAAAAATTTTGGGGAATAAAATGCATAACATTTTGCACTCTATTACAAAATATTTGATTGCAATATATATTTTTTTTACTTTGAAGCCTCGTTTTTCCTTTCAGAACAATTATTTTTGATTGAAAATAAAAATGTTTTGCTCTCGAAAAAAAGACACAAATGTACTTACATAGCATATAACAATTTTCCCGTGAATAACCAGACCTTCATACAAACTTGCTATGAAGAATTCTTGACGCACAACCGAAGATGCTGCCATATCCTGCCAGCACAGGCACAAGCGAGCTACTCAGGTGGAGAATGACGCGTGGAAGAGGGCAAGGACAAGATGGGAGAAACAACAATTTGTTGCAAGTTGGGGAGGGGCGCTAATACCTGAACAATAGACTATTCAACCTTACTAAAGAATAGTCTAAATAGCCGAGCTAGTTGTGAAAAACCCCTCTCCTATCACAGACCAGATTTGCCCTAACGACCGAGGAGGAGTTAGAGCGCTGATTATGCTTTTGGGTCCCAATGCACTACTGTGTCTCTAACTGACAATTAATGGGAAATATAAACCAAATAATAAACTGATAACTGTGCATGACTTCAAATGAAACAAGCAGGGTGTCACGATTACCAGGATCAGTAGAGAGGCAGAGTCAGGTGTAGGAGACAGAGGTCCGGAGTAATAGTGGGTTTTAATAGAAAATACGGGAACAACACAAGAAGCCGAAAGGCACAGGGCGCACATAAATTCAACTCGGGAAAACACGTTCCCAAAACAAAAGACGCACGGGGCGCAGCCCGGTAAATATAATTAGCAACGAGCGCAGCACTCACAACTGTCCAGAGTTGACATAAAACAATCCCGCACGAGAACCCAAACTGAAAATACACACTAAATAACCCCCCACTAATGACAGACACGAAACAGGTGCGGGATACACAGACAAAACCAAAAGACACAGAAACATAAATCGGTGGCAGCTAATAGGCCGGCGACGACGATCGCCGAGCGCCGCCCGACCGAGGAGGGGCGCCACCTTCGTTGGATACTGTGACACAGGGAGCAGGTTTCGAACCCTCAACTTTCTTGCCCGAAGTCAGCACGCTATCGACTGTGCACCAAAAGCATGCTCAAGCCGCAGAGTTGATAGAGCGCGTCCTCACGGTAGCTTGCTACTCAATGTAATAAAGTAATGACTTTTGAAACAAGTTACCTTACATGTTATGTTGGCTGACAATGTTAGCTACGCTGTCCTTACAAACCACATAGCATATCATTACAGCAGTATGTACTGGTATGTTAGCTATCTACCTAACGTTAGTAGTTATGCATCAAACTTGACAGTATATTAACTATAGGCTAACTAGCCAACGTTTATTGACTTGATTATTCCCGTCATTCTTAGTTTAGCTAAATGGTATAGTCTTTGTGCGTTCTCAATGGACATTTGGGTGCTTTTGTAAATTCGCTCTGGCTATCTACTCCAATTTCAGAGCACTCTCGTCTCAGTGTACCAGAGTGCAGAATAATGAATTTATGAGTGCTCAACACCCGTTGAATATGGCCGGTGTCAGTAAACGTCACAAACGTTCTGGTTAACACGAAAACTGCCTAACCAGCTGTGCTAGGGCGAGTAAAATGGTCAGAGTGGTCTCATTTGTGTCTGGAAGTAGCTAGCAAGCTAGCCAACGTTAGCTTGGGTGCTTGACTGCAGTTGTAAGGCCAGAATGCTCAAATCAACACTACTCCTCGACCGAACGTCCAGTGTGCACTCCGAGAGTGAAACGGTCTGAATTTACAAACTGACAATGCTCTGAATTTATGAGCGCAGGCACTCCAGATTGAATTTAACTAGGCAAGTCAGTTAAGAACATATTCTTATTTACAAGGACAGCCTACTCCTTCCTCCCCGTCGGGGAATTGAATCCCGGTCTTCCCGCGTGCCCTGCCCGCACGACACAGGGATTCTTTAGCAAAATAGCCCAGTACTGCACTGCCGACCGTCACGTTGTACAGCGCCATATTTTCCGTTCCATCCTAACAGAAACCCAGAGGGTTTTTCATGGAATAGAAACACCATAATATTAATCAAATGAATTAAGCAAGTACCAGTCAAAAGTTTGGACACACCGACTCATTCCAGGATTTTTCTTTATTTTTACTATTTTCTACATTGTAGAATAATAGTGACGACATCACAACTATGAAAGCAGTTAAGAACAGTTTATTATTTACAAGGACAGCCTACTCCTTCCTCCACGTCAGGGAATTGAACCCCAGTCTCCCACGTGCCTGCATTTTGTAGTACAGACATGGCCTGCTCTCCCTTATGTAAGGAATTAGGCACTTTCCCATGTTTACTACAGTATGTATTGTAGGCTGTTTACTTGTCAGACTGCACAGTAGCCTAATAAACAAATGCAGGTGGCAAAAGCCAGCAGCATACCACCCTGCATCCCACTGCTGGCTTGCTTCTGAAGCTAAGCAGGGTTGGTCTTGGTCAGTCCCTGGATGGGAGACCAGATGCTGCTGGAAGTGGTGTTGGAGGGCCAGTAGGAGGCACTCTTTCCTCTGCTCTAAAACATATCCCAATGCCCCAGGGCAGTGATTGGGGACACTACCCTGTGTAGGGTGCAGCCTTTTGGATGGGACGTTAAATGGTTGTCCTGACACTCTGAGGTCATTAAAAGATCCCATTGCACTTATTGTAAAAGTAGGGGTGTTAACCCTGGTGTCCTGGCTAAATTCCCAATCTGGCCCTCATACCATCACAGCCACCTAATCATCCCCAGCTTACAATTGGCTCATTCATTCCGCTGAAACTATTCCCCAGGTCATTGCTGTAAATGAGAATGTGTTCTCAGTCAACTTACCTGGTAAAATATTTATTTATTTATTTATCTTCAAAATGCTTTATTATCCAAATGTAAAAGCATATACTGCACAGTACTGAATACTTTTTCAAAATGCAGATGTTGATTTAGTCATGGATCCATAGCAAATTACTATGGTAATAAGTATCACTGATTTACAGAAATATTGGAACAAAGTTGTCTAATGAAGGCAAACAATTTAGAATCCCCCAATCCTCTTATGCTGTAGCCTACTCCCGACCGTCACACTGTACAGCGTCATATTTTCCATTCCATCCTAACAGAAACCCTGAGGGTTTCATTTTTCTCGGAATAGAAACACCATAATATTAATCAAGCCAAATTTCTTAAAATCAATCCCATACACTATGTTATTACAAAAAAGGTTTTAAATTCTCTTGTAATGCCAATATAGAAGACTATCAAATGCTTCTCAAAGATGCCCTCTGGTGGTCAAACTAGCTCTAACTCGCATGAACAGAATGGCTGACAATTATGGCTGCCACAGAATGCTGCAGCAGCCCGCAAGGTGTGCTGCAGCATGACGCAACTTTTAAAGAAGCAACCACTGTCTGTGCAAAAGTACTATCTCACAACTCGATGAAACCTTCACTCTTGCGCAGGAATTTAGAAACGAAACATGCCAATTTGAAAAATAAGCCACGGGAGTTTTTGGAGCGATAATGAAGACAACTTTCGAGTAGTAAGACATGTATAAAAGCAACAGATACCATTAATAAGAAGGGGCTAGAAGAGTCTTATATGGTAAGCTACCGAGTGTCTAGGACAGGCAAACCCCATACTATTGGGGAGGACTTAATTTTTCCAGCTGCCGGATATGGCTGGGGGAAAAGGCCCCAAAAACTATACAGACAACGCCTTCATCAAACAACACTGTTTCACGATGCATCAGTGGCATGGCAGGAGATGTTTTCAAACAATTACTGCTTCGCATACAAGCCAGTGAATTCTATGGGTTTCACTTGTCTGACTGCTTGCATGATGACAAGTTTCTCACATGACTGGCCTATCTGGGTGATCTGAATCTAGGATTACAGGGACTCTCCGCAACTATATTCAATGTGCGGGACAAAATTGAGGCTATGATTAAGAAGTTCGAGCTCTTCTCTGTCTGCATTAACAAGGACAACACACAGGTCTTTCCATCATTGTATGATTTTTGTGTGTGCAAATGAACAAGCTTACGGACAATGTCAAATGTGATATAGCGAAGCACCTGAGTGAGTTGGATGCACAATTACGCAGGTACTTTCCCGAAACGGATGACTCAAACAACTGGATTTGTTATCCCTTTCATGCCCTGTCTCCAGTTCACTTACCGATATCTGAACAAGAGTGCCTCATCGAAATGTCAACAAGCGGTTCTGTGAAAATTGAATTTAATCAGAAGCCACTGCTAGATTTCTGGATTGGGCTGCCTTGGCAAATCGCACTGTTAAGACACTGATTCTCTTTGCAACCACGTACCTATGTGAGAGTGGATTCTCGGCCCTCACTAGCATTAAAACTAAATAAAGGCAGACTGTGTGGAACATTATTCAAGACTGAGACTCTCTCCAATACAACCCAAAACTGCAGAGTTATGTGCATCCTTTCAAGCACACCCTTCTCATTAACCTGTTATGGCTAGGGGGCAGTATTTTCACGGCTGGATAAAAAACGTACCCGATTTATTCTGGTTACTACTCCTGCCCAGTAACTAGAATATGCATATAATTATTGGCTTTGGATAGAAAACACCCTAAAGTTTCTAAAACTGTTTGAATGGTGTCTGTGAGTATAACAGAACTCATATGGCAGGCAAAAACCTGAGAAGATTTCATGCAGGAAGTGGCCTGTCTGACAAGGTGTCGTTCTTCTTGTCTCTGTTTATTGAAGAGTGAGGATCTTAGCTGTCCCGTGACACTTCCTACGGCTGCCATAGGTTCTCAGAAGGCGGCAAAATGCTGAATCGTGGCTTTGCAGGCTCTGGCTGAAACAAAGTAGCGCGTTTGGGTAGTGGCTGGTTACAGTACTGTGAGACTCAGGCTCGTGCCCGCGTCGACCGAAAGCTTTGTTTTCTTTCCTCTGTTTAGCTAAATGGACATTCCCGGTCGGAATATTATCGCTTTTTTACGAGAAAAATGGCATAAAAATGGATTTTAAACAGCGGTTGACATGCTTCGAAGTACGGTAATGGAATATTTAGATTTTTTTGGTCACGAATTGCGCCATGCGCGCGACCCTTCTTTACCATTCGGATAGTGTTTGGGACGCACAAACAAAACGCCGCTATTCGGATATAACGATGGATTATTTTGGACCAAACCAACATTTGTTATTGAAGTAGCAGTCCTGGGAGTGCATTCTGACGAAGACAACAAAAGGTAATCAAACTTTTATAATAGTAAATCTGATATTGGTGAGTGCTAAACTTGCCGGGTGTCTAAATAGCTAGCCCGTGATGCCTGGGCTATGTACTTAGAATATTGCAAAATGTGCTTTCACCAAAAAGCTATTTTAAAATCGGACATATCGAGTGCATAGAGGAGTTCTGTATCTATAATTCTTAAAATAATTATGCTTTTTGTGAACGTTTATCGTGAGTAATTTAGTAAATTGTTAGCAAATTCCCCGGAAGTTTGCGGGGGGTATGCTAGTTCTGAACGTCACATGCTAATGTAAAAAGCTGGTTTTTGATATAAATATGAACTTGATTGAACAAAACATGCATGTATTGTATAACATAATGTCCTAGGTGTGTCATCTGATGAAGATCATCAAAGGTTAGTGCTGCATTTAGCTGTCTTCTGGGTTTTTGTGACATTATATGCTAGCTTGAAAAATGGGTGTCTGATTATTTCTGGCTTGGTACTCTGCTGACATAATCTAATGTTTTGCTTTCGTTGTAAAGCCTTTTTGAAATCGGACAGTGTGGTTAGATAAAGGAGAGTCTTGTCTTTAAAATGCTGTGAAATAGTCATATGTTTGAAAAATTGAAGTTTTTGTATTTTTGAGGAATTTGTAATTCGCGCCACGCCTATCATTGGATATTGGAGCAGGTGTTCCGCTAGCGGAACGTCTAGATGTAAGAGGTTATTAACCTGTGGTGAGTTATTCACAATTTGATGAACAAATAAAGTTTTATATATAAGATGGCTAAATAAAAGAGCAAAATTATTGATTATTATTATTATTATTATTATTATTATTATTATTAGTGCCCTGGTCCTATAAGAGCTCTTTGTTACTTCCCAATGTTCTCCACTGCCTTCCCCCTTCCACATCACATACATACAACAGATAGCACAGTGAGTCCATATAGCAGCATGGAAGAGCCAGGCAGCCCATGTTCTCTACTACACTGTCTTCCTCCATGACAGCTGGAATAGCCTACCAGACAGTGAGACACACATGTTCACTCTTCAACAGCGACAGGAGTTTCATACATTCAAAGCAGGGTGATGTAATGATTAATGAATCTGATATATTGAGACAAGATGGGCCTGCACACTAATGTACACAGGATTTACAGTCATGTCAGTTGACGACACACCTCACAATGGGGAAAGTCCTTATTAATCAAGCCTGCCAAGGCAAAGTTCTTTTTAATCAAGCAGAAAGTGAATAAATCAGTTAAAAATGTAAAAATCCCAAGCCTAGCCATAGTCTTCCACAGCCAGTCCCTGTAGGCCTATTTATTAGTGTAATATGCAGAGTAGTATCAGCATATAAAACATGTCTCAGTCAGCATTCATTTGCATGTGTACTACACTGTATACCATTTTTATTTTTTATTTAATCTATATTTAACTAGGCAAGTGAGTTAAGAACAAATTCTTATTTACAGTGGCGGCCTACGAAAAGGCAAAAGACCTACTGCGGAGACGGCCCTGGGATTAAAAATATATAAATATAGGACAAAACACACATCACGACAAGAGAGACAACACAACATTACATAAAGAGAGACCTAAGACAACAACATAACACGGCAGCAACACATGACAACACAGCATGGTAGCAGCACAACATGGTAGCAGCACAAAACATGGTACAAACATTGTTGGGCACAGTCAACAGCACAAAAGGCAAGAAGGTAGAGACAACAATACACCACGCAAAGCAGCCACAAGTGTCAGTAAGAGTGTCCGTGATTGAGTCTTTGAATGAAGAGATTGAGATAAAACTGTCCAGTTTGAGTGTTTGTTGCAGCTCGTTCCTGTCGCTAGCTGCAGCGAACTGAAAAGACGAGCGACCCAGGGATGTGTGTGCGTTGGGGACATTTAACAGAATGTGACTGGCAGAACGGCTGTTGTATGTGGAGGATGAGGGCTGCAGTAGATATCTCAGATAGGGGGGAGTGAGGCCTAAGAGGATTTTATAAATAAGCATCAACCAGTGGGTCTTGCGATGGGTAAACAGAGATGACCAGTTTACAGAGGAGTATAGAGTGCAGTGATGTGTCCTATAAGGATCATTGGTGGCATTTCTAATGGCTGAATGGTAAACAACATCTAGCCGCTTGAGAGCACCCTTACCTGCCGATCTATAAATTATGTCTCCGTAATCTAGCATGGGTAGGATGGTCATCTGAATCAGGGTTAGTTTGGCAGCTGGGGTGAAAGAGGAGTGATTACGATAGAGGAAACCAAGTCTAGATGTAACTTTAGCTTGCAGCTTTGATATGTGCTGAGGTGTTCAGAACAAGGTTAAGGGTAGAGAAAGCTTGTTGGACACTAAGAAAGCTTTGTCGTAGAGCATTTAACACAAAATCTGTGGAGGGGCCGGCTGAGTAGAAGACTGTATCTTCTGCATATAAATGGATGAGAGAGCTTCCTACTGCCTGAGCTATGTTGTTGATGTAAATTGAGAAGAGCGTGGGGCCTAGGATCGAGCCTTGGGGTACTCCCTTGGTGACAGGCAGTGGCTGAGACGGCAGATGTTCTGACTTTATCTCTGGATCTGTGCATGGTTGGATGAGAGGTGCTTGACCAGGGTGACCTCACACCCTCTCCATAGCAGACAGGAGATAAGGGGGAGGGCTGGGGCCGATCAAGGCACATGTCAGGACAGGAGCTCAGCCCAGGACACTGGGGGAGGGGTGCAGGAAGAGGAGGAGCAGAGCAGGTGACTGCTGCTGGAGACATGCCAAGTTAAATCAGTGAGGATAAAGTCAGGCAACATGCGGTTTACTGGTTACTGCACTCATGACACATAGTACAGCCTAGCAAGTGACACTAAAGCTACTGTGGTGTTTGATCCAAATTAAACAGCAGTCATTTTTTTTTTTTTTATTACATTTTTTGTCATTTTAGCAGACGATCTTATCCAGACCGACTTACAGTAGTGAATGCATACATTTCATAAAAACATTTCTTTCGTACTGGTCCCCCGTGGGAATCAAACCCACAACCCTGGCGTTGCAAACACCATGCTCTACCAACTGAGCCACACAGGACCAGTCAACCCGAATAGAACATTAAGTACTATATTTTAACAAACCTAACCCAATTGTAAATCTAAGACCTGACAGTAGCACTATAGGTCCGGGGGTGTGTCAGAAATTATTTTAGCTATTTTCACAGCCGTTATTATGAGCACAATAGCTGGTGGTGGTGCAAAATGGTGGGTTTTTGATGAATAATCAAGGTTTAGGTGTGACAAGGGCTTGGACACTCACTAACCAATCAAGGCATTCCATGGCTTAATACTGCACGAGTTTGTCTCAAGTTCTGTATATTTAACTCCAATTCAGCTGGGGGCACAGAATATTCTCATCCTAGTCCATTGTGGACTGGTACAGTATTTTATGTTACTTAATAAACTGTAGTAACAAGTGATAGCAACTGTAAGAAAAAATATGAAATAACATCCAGTGTTTGCTACATATATGTTTGGAGTGTTGACAGTCAACATTGGTGTAACTGGCTTTAATGAATATTAACCGGACAAGAGGCGCTCTTGGGAAATGGGGATGGGTACAAGCTGAATGGAGTATGTACTGCAGGTAGGTCTATGTGAATTGGGAATAATGCAAAAGCCTCATGAGTAGACCATTTAGAAATATTTTATGGATAGGATACTTGGGTAATGCATGGCTGGGATAAGAAAGACACCAGACACATTGCTGTTGAATCGTTATAGGCTACTGTAAGGGCTTGTTTTCTGATCAAACAAACAGAAAACAAGCAATTGTTAAAGGAAAATAATTTAAATGTTTCTAAATATGAGCATCACCGGATTATCCAATCTCTCTTTCCATAGCCTTCATGTATTTATTTTTTTAAATGTTTAAAACGCACATCCAAAATAATAACAGGAGCTGGCTAAAATAATGTAATTGCCTACATAGATAAAACGGTGATGTCTGCTCACTGTTTTGCTGTTGCCAAACTTGATCTTTTAATGAAGCTTATTTTCAAAGCAGTCTCAGGAGCCAAACCCTTTATTGATTTTTGTTTTTTATGTTTCTAAATACGAGGTTTACGGGCACAAAAAACACATCTCTTGTGCTTTTTGTGCATCATGGCTGGATAGGCTGCACTTCCGTGGAAAAAACTCCATGCAATAACCAATGCACTACCATTAAGACCAGTTTTCGGTTGGTCTTAAAATATCCCCACCAGTGCATACTGAAATTGGCACCTTGGAGCACGTTTAAGGACACACCTCAGATATTGCCACTCCTCCCACCTCAGCGCAAGCGAGCTCATATAAGACAGGTATATTACCAATCATGGTGCTTGGGTTTGAAAATAGAAGAGAACAGGTGTTGTACCAAAAATCCCCCCCCAGTTCATTTTTTATGTCGGTTTCATTGCAGGGGAGGCACTAGTAATGTCTACAGTTTTCAGTTGGCTATTTGTTTCAAGTGTATTAGTCTATAAATAAATCTCTTTGCCAAAATTCGTAATCTCTCCCATGTCTTATTCGACTAGTAGTTGTTCTGAAGTGTTTATTGCTTGCCTACATTTTACTCCCTCCTATGTTTAATATAACACACACACACACACACACAATATTAAGTTTGGTTGCCTATCCTGACGTGAAGCTTGTTGTATAGAAATTAGAAGGGGGGGGGGGCAATAAAATGGTCTTGCCGAAATCCTCCCCCCTTCTAATTTCCTTCATTTTGTGGCTAGAGTCAAATACTTTCTGTGGCACACACTACTGGTCAACATGAGCTAAGAGGTAAAAGGTAGGCACCCTCTACAACCACTGTGATTATGATTATTTGACCCTGTTGGTCATCTATGAACATTTGAACATCTTGGCCATGTACTGTTATAATCTCCACCCGGCACAGCCAGAAGAGGACTGGCCACCCTTCATAGCCTGGTTTCTCTAGGTTTCTTCCTATGTTCTGGCCTTTCTAGGGAGTTTTTCCTAGCCACCGTGCTTCTACACCTACATGGCTTGCCGTTTGGGGTATTATGCTGGGTTTCTGTACAGCACTTTGTGACATCAGCTGATGTAAGAAGGGCTTTATAAATAAATGTTATTGATTGATTGAGAGATGACGAAATTGCCAACTACCGTGCATTTGACAATTGTGCTGGCTTGACGCCAGCCGAAAAATAAAGCCCTAAATAAAATAGTGATACATATTAATGTGATACAGAATATATCCTGCCAATTACAAATTAAGTTTTACACTGTGACTCATCAATAGCACACTGACTGAAATATACTTGTATAGTACTGGGACACAAACTGATTTAATTTGATGTAACGTGATCAACATCAGATCACTTAATCATTCAGTGTGTCATGCTACGATGTCGTCAACAAATTTTGGGTCAGTCATTCCTTCCTTCCTTCCTTCAACATAAAAATGAGTTGAAGCTATAAAACCTGCTGAGTTTCAGAACATGTGCCGTGATGGGACCAGTTTGTTAGCATACTGTAACTGCTCTTCGATTTCAACATCAGCTCTGGTAAAGTGTTCAGAATGCAGTTGGCAGGCTAGATTCCAGTTATATAAATATGAGAGAGAAAGAGATTTCTGTTCTAGATATGAGTAATGAATCTACAGGAAACCAGATGACTCTCCCTGCCTTCACCTCAAGAGGCCAGTTGGGGACTTCCTGAAAAATCTAGTGGGGAATTACAGGCCCAGAAAACATCTCCCAGCTAGGAGGCCTCTCTTCCCTTCCCTTTCTGAAAACCCTGTCTCTCACTCCAAGCTACAGTATGCATTTGCTCTGGGTGAGCTCACATCATTCCAGAACAGTACCAGGACTAGCCAGTTCCTCATCACCTGTTCACTATACCATGCACTAGGGGCACAGGACTGTCAACCATGATACCTCACTGATGAGAGAGTTTCTTGTTCTCTTTTGTCCTATTTCAACACAGTGAATGGTACACGCAGGAAGTTCCCTTCTAGTCTTACTCTACAATAAGTATCGTAGATAGCTTATGGACTAGTGTTGCATAGATTGTAGTCAGAGTGGACTACAGTTGATATCACAAGGCAGGTGTTTAGGGGAAAGGGGATTCCATCTGTTACATAAGCAGCACCCTGTACAGAGAGACTCTGGCTTTTTCCCAATTATCTCCCCTTCCTTCCAAAGTGTACACTTCCCTGATTTGAAAGGGAATGACTGGTATAAGAAATATGGTGGAAATGCCCATGCTTTTAGATTTGCATAAAGTAGTGGATTAGTGCACACATCAGGAGAAGTAGGGCTCTCCCAAAAGAAGAAAAAAAAATATTGGTCGACCAAGAGTGATGGAATTTGAAAACGAGTATTTTTCGAAATATAGACACCATGTGTCCTTAATTAAAAATGAAGACAAATTACTAAAAAGAGGGAGCCAGAGATCATATAGCCTAACCAGAAGAAGAAGAAAAAACTGTGACCCTCCTCCCCACTGCTGCTAGCCTTGTTAAGCTCCTGAAGTTAACGGTAGTAGGTTACACCAGTGGTCGGCAACATTTGTTCCATTTGGAGTGACAAGATTTTCAGATGTATATTTTCGTGGAAGTTGAGTTTCATTTATAAAAGTCTTCATATCTCAAAATCAATGTCATGTGCTTAATAAAAGTTATATCTAAATGAAAATGATACAAATCTAAAAGTAACTTCTATTGCCAATATGTAAATATAGCCTACATAAAGCCAACAAATAAAAACATTGCAGCCCACAGGTAGAAAATATCCTGATAAAAATATATATCCTTTAAATCACATTGGCTATGCATGGTCTGTCTGCAAGGAACTTGAAACATTGTATCAATTATTAACTTGGTCCAGCCTGCTCATGCTGGCAAATTTGCAACATTATGTAAAATATTCTTGGATCTCAGTTTCCGGACAGACAAACACAGCTGTAGGCTATTTGCGCAACGGATAAGAAGTAATCGGGTAGGCAATTTTATGACGTTTTGACAGGATCAGAGCATGACATTTTTTTCACTTTCATGCAAAATACTGGTCGACCAACAGCCCATCGACCAAACAAATCGACCAGTGGACTAAATGGGGTCAGCCCTAAGGAGAAGATAAACTATTATTGGGATACACCCATTGTTTATCATCATGGAGTAGGTATTAATAATGTAGGAGAGAAAAGGGTTTTGCTTTAATTGCATATTTGTCAATGTTTACTTTCTTAAAGATCATGTTTGAAACAGTACGTAAGGTCCATTCGGTTAAAATACAGATTCTGTAGCTAGTTTGTGATATAAGGCAGCTCCCCAATCTCAGCCGCCCGACACCCCACAATGCATACTAACCATCCCCAGCAGAGGGACACACAAAGGACTCTGACTCATTTTGGCAGCAGGATGCTAAACTCTGTCTCTCTTTCAAGCCTGAGTCAACCACCCTAGTCGCTTAGTAGTAGATTCACTCTTCCGAATTCTTAACACCCCTAATTCGCTTCATTCATAAATTCACTTGTGAAGTGCCTTCCCTTGTATTTAAATTGAGGGAATAGATCATAGATAAGGGCTGATCTAACACACTTGCACATATATGTCTTAGAGCAGCGGTGGGCAACTCCAGTCCGAGGGCCTGATTGGTGTCACACTTTCCCTCCATCCCAAGCAAACACATCTGATGAATCAAATTGCATTCTAAACCGAAGATCATGATTAGGTGATTGTTGGAGTCAGGTGTGTTAGCTGGGGCTGAGGCAGGGCAATTTACTATATCTTCCTTCTTAGAGGAAGATATAGTAAATGCACAAAGTTCTGGAATATATAGAGCAAAAACACCATGTGATGACATCAGAGAGGAGTAGTCTTTCAGCTGGGGGGCCAGTATTAGAGAAATGGCTCTTCTGAGTCATCTGGAAATGATTAAGGGAGTTACTAATAGAGGGGATACAAGGAACCTCCCAATGACTAACACCCTCCTACATTCCCGAACACTCACCCCCACCCAATCCCAAACTACTGTCACACACTCATACTCCCAAGTAGGGATGGGCATTTGAAATTATTTTACTATTCGAATAATATGACTTTTTTTTTCAGATTTCCCCCAACAACAAAAAAAATGTGCTTAAACTGTTGGCTAATCAGAATGACACAAATCCACATGGCAGAGGTAAACATCGGACAGGCTGCTTGCTTTTCTCTGGTAATTTGGCCAACAGTAACAGCGAAAGAAAAGTCTGATTCTGTAATTGCTATTTGAACTGGGGAATAAACAATAGGGCTTAATGCACAGCAGTAGCTCCACGCACCGTTATAAAAACTACATTCAAAAGTTGCTTTAATTAAATTAAGAATTGGTATATCTTTGTAGGTAAAATTTTCACAAGTATCAATTGAATTGAGACAAAGCTTTTTCATTGTTAAAATAGGCCTACAATTTTTATTCTCCAAAAATGAACACTCAAATACTAATGTCTGTCCGGATGTATTCAATTAGCACTCTCTCTTTCCTTTCATTAGAGACCCAGGATACATTTCTTGAGCTCTTCTACACATTTACAGCTCCCTCTCCATGATTTCCAACAAAGAATCTGCATCCTACTCTCCTAGTTCTCATGAGGCCAACACTCAGTCATGGCTCTAATCTGTTAACAGTTGTAGGACTAATGTATAGGCCCAATCAGTAGGCCCAATCCAACACACAAACCAAAGCAATCAGAGTGATGGCAACAATCATATCTGACAAACGAAGAGGTGTAATGGGTTCGCAGTCAAATGTTGCATAAATCTTCATTAATCAAAGTTTGACATTTTTTACTGCATTGAGGATAGCGTACACAGACATTTTGGCTTTACAGCCTTCAGTGTGTAAGTACAATTTTCTTGAATTCAAAACAGCATTTTTAAAGAATAACAGATGGGCAGAAAGCGCATCTAATCAGGGTTGCCACTCATCTGCCAATCAGGGACTCGGCCCCTCTGGTCTACCTGTATACAAATTAGTCACAAAAAGATAGAATTATAGGGTATGGGAGCGGGCACGAAGGGCAAATCAATCGCCCCAGGTGTCTCACCTAAATACATCACATCAATTCATGTGAATTGATGTCCTTTGTGGTGGGCTAAGACGTTCAGACATATGTGGGGCCAACTCATAAACAATATGCAAAATCTGATATGGACAGTGTTCTTGTATAACATTCTAAATGTGGCTTATAGGAAGGAGGTGAAATCGAATTCTTAATTTAACCTGTTATGGCTAGGGGGCAGTATTTTCACGGCCGGATAAAAAACGTACCCGATTTAATCTGGTTACTACTCCTGCCCAGTAACTAGAATATGCATATCATTATTGGCTTTGGATAGAAAACACTCCAAAGTTTCTAAAACTGTTTGAATGGTGTCTGTGAGTATAACAGAACTCAAATGGCAGGTCAAAACCTGAGAGATTCCTTTACAGGAAGTGGCCTGTCTGACCATTTCTTGAACTTCTTTGCCATCTCTATCTTTTACAAAGGATCTCTGCTCTAACGTGACACTTCCTACGTCTTCCATGGGCGCTCAGAGCCCGGGAAAAACCTGAATGTCGTCATCCCAGCCCCAGGCTGAAAAACATTATCGCCTTTCTCAAGTGGCCGATCAAGGGACTGTGGGCTTAGGCGTGTGCCCTGGCCGCCCCCGTCTTTGTGATTTTTCCTCTGTTTGCCGAAAAGGAGATTCCCGGTCGGAATATTATCGCTTTTTTACGAGATAAATTGCATAAAAATTGATTTTAAACAGCGGTTGACATGCTTCGAAGTACGGTAATGGAATATTTAGAATTTTTTTGTCACGAATTGTGCCATGCGCACGACCCTGATTTACCATTTCGGATAGTGTCTGGGACGCACGAACAAAACGCCGCTATTCGGATATAACGATGGATTATTTGGGACCAAACCAACATTTGTTATTGAAGTAGCAGTCCTGGGAGTGCATTCTGACGAAGACAACAAAGGTAACAACATTTTTGTTATAGTAAATCTGATTTTGGTGAAGGCTAAACTTGCCGGGTGTCTAAATAGCTAGCCCGTGATTGCTGGGCTATGTACTTAGAATATTGTAAAATGTGTTTTCACCGAAAAGCTATTTTAAAATCGGACATATCGAGTGCATAGAGGAGTTCTGTATCTATAATTCTTAAAATAATTGTTATGCTTTTTGTGAACGTTTATCGTGAGTAATTTAGTAAATTCACCGACAGTGTTCGGTGGGAATGCTAGTCACATGCTAGTCACATGCTAATGTAAAAAGCTGGTTTTTGATATAAATATGAACTTGATTGAACAAAACATGCATGTATTGTATAACATAATGTCCTAGGGTTGTCATCTGATGAAGATCATCAAAGGTTAGTGCTACATTTAGCTGTGGTTTGGGTTTATGTGACATTATATGCTAGCTTGAAAAATGGGTGTCTGATTATTTCTGGCTGGGTACTCTGCTGACATAATCTAATGTTTTGCTTTCGTTGTAAAGCCTTTTTGAAATCGGACAGTGTGGTTAGATTAACGAGAGTCTTATCTTTAAAATGGTGTAAAATAGTCATATTTTTGAAAAATTGAAGTAATAGCATATCTAAGGATTTGAATAACGCGCCACAGGATTCAACTGGCTGTTGAGTAGGTGGGACGCAAGCGTCCCACCTAGCCCATAGAGGTTAAAGACAAGACTCTCCTTTATCTAACCACACTGTCCGATTTCAAACAATTATTTTAAGAATTATAGATACAGAACTCCTCTATGCACTCGATATGTCCGATTTTAAAATAGCTTTTCGGTGAAAGCACATTTTGCAATATTCTCAGTAGATAGCCCGGCATCACAGGGCTAGCTATTTAGACACCCAGCAGGTTTAGCACTCATCAAAGTCAGATTTACTATAAGAAAAATGTTCTTACCTTTGTTGTCTTCGTCAGAATGCACTCCCAGGACTTCTACTTCAATAACAAATGTTGGTTTGGTCCAAAATAATCCATTGTTATATCCAAACAGCGGCGTTTTGTTCGTGCGTTCTAGACACTATCCTAAAGGCTAAATAAGGGTGACGAGCATGGCGCAATTCGTGACAAAAGAATTCTAAATATTCCATTACCGTACTTCGAAGCATGTCAACCGCTGTTTAAAATCAATTTTTATGCCATTTTTCTCATAAAAAAGCGATAATATTCCGACCGGGAATCTGCGTTTAGATAAACAGACAAAGGAAAAGAAACCATTCGGTCGAAGCGGGCACGCGCCTAAGCCCATAGTACTCTGAGTGGCCACTTGCCAAAAGCGATAAAGTGTTTCAGCCAGAGCCTGCCTCGATATCGTTCAACGTTTTCCCGGGCTCTGAGACCCTATGGAAGACGTAGGAAGTGTCACGTTATTGCACAGATCCTGAGTCTTCAATAAAAAGAGCCAAGATGAAACACTACTTCTCAGGCAGGCCACTTCCTGCTTGAAATCTTCTCAGGTTTTGGCCTGCCATAGGAGTTCTGTTATACTCACAGACACCATTCAAACAGTTTTAGAAACTTTAGGGTGTTTTCTATCCAAAGCCAATAATTATATGCATATTCTAGTTACTGGGCAGGAGTAGTAACCAGATTAAATCAGGTACGTTTTTTATCCAGCCGTGCAAATACTGCCCCCTATCCCCAACAGGTTAAAATGCTGTGAAATAGTCATATGTTTGAAAAATTGAAGTTTTTGTATTTTTGAGGAATTTGGAATTCGCGCCACGCCTATCATTGGATATTGGAGCAGGTGTTCCGCTAGCGGAACGTCTAGATGTAAGAGGTTAAACACTGTGGAGATACAGAATTTAATGTATACACTACCGTTCAAAGGTTTGGGGTCACAGGGGCCTCTCAAGTGGCACAATGGTCTAAGGCACTGCATCGCAGTGCTAGCTGTGCCACTAGCGATTCTGAGTTTGAGTCCAGGCTCCGACCAGGAGACCCGTGGGGCGGCGCACAATTGGCCCAGCATCATCCGGGTTAGGGGAGGGTTTGGCCGGCAGGGATGTCCTTGTCCCATCGCGCACTATTGACTACTGTGGCGGGCCGGGCGCAGTGCACGCTGACACGGTCGCCAGGTGTACAGTGTTTCCTCCGACACATTGGTGGGGCTGGCTTCCGGGTTAAGTGGGCATTGTGTCAAGAAGCAGTGCGGCTTGGCTAGGTCGTGTTTCGGAGGATGCACGGCTCTCGGCCTTCGCCTCTCCCGAGTCCATAAGGGAGTTGCAGCGATGACACAAGACTGTAACTACCAATTGAATACCACGAAATTGGGGAGAAAGTTTATTAATTTAATAGTACCCGCAAAAAAGCAGTCTCAACGTCAACAGTGAAGAGGCGACTCCGGAAAGCTGGCCTTCTAGGCAGAGTTGCAATAAAAAAGCCATATCTCAGACTGGCCAATAAAAAGAAAAGACAGAGTTCCTCTGTCCAGTGTCTGTGTTCTTTTACCAATCTCTTATTTTTATTGGCCAGTCTGAGACATGGCTTTTTCTTTGCAACTATGCCTAGAAGGCCAGCGTCCCGGAGTCGCCTCTTCACTGTTGACATTGAGACTGGTGTTTTGAGGGTAATATTTAATGAAGCTGCCAGTTGAGGACTTGTGAGGCGTCAAGGTTTTACTGCTAACCTACAAAGCATTACATGGGCTTGCTCCTACCTATCTTTCCGATTTGGTCCTGCCGTACATACCTACACGTACGCTACGGTCACAAGACGCGGGCCTCCTAATTGTTCCTAGAATTTCTAAGCAAACAGCTGGAGGCAGGGCTTTCTCCTATAGAGCTCCATTTTTATGGAATAGTCTGCCTACCCATGTGAGAAACGCAGGCTCAGTCTCAACCTTTAAGTCTTTACTGAAGACACATCTCTTCAGTAGGTCCTATGATTAAGTGTAGTCTGGCCCAGGGGTGTGAAGGTGAACGGAAAGGCTGGAGCAACGAACCGCCCTTGCTGTCTCTGCCTGGCCGGTTTCCCCTCTTTCCACTGGGATTCTCTGCCTCTACCCCTATTACGGGGGCTGAGTCACTGGCTTGCTGGTGTTCTTCCATGCCGTCCCTGGGAGGGGTGCGTCACTTGAGTGGGTTGAGTCACTGACGTGGTCTTCCTGTCTGGGTTGGTGCCCCCCTTGGGCTGTGCCGTGGCGGAGATCTTTGTGGGCTATACTCGGCCTTGTCCCGGGATGGTATGTTGGTGGTTGGAGATATCCCTCCAGTGGTGTGGAGGCTGTGATTTGGCAAAGTGGGTGGGGTTATATCCTACCTGTTTGGCCCTGTCCGGGGGTTTCATCGGATGGGGCCACAGTGTCTCCTGACCCCTCCTGTCTCAGCCTCCGGTATTTATGCTGCAGTAGTTTATGTGTCGGGGGGCCAGGGTCAGTCTGTCACATCTGGAGTATTTCTTGTCTTTTCCGGTGTCCTGTGTGAATTTAAATATGCTCTCTCTAATTCTCTCTTTCTCTCTTTCTTTCTTTCTTTCTCTCTCTCGGAGGACCTGAGCCCTAGGACCATGCCTCAGGACTACCTGGCTTGATGACTCCTTGCTGTCCCCAGTTAACCTGGCCGTGCTCCAGTTCCAACTGTTCTGCCTGCAGCTATGGAACCCTGACCTGTTCACCGGACATGCTACCTGTCCCAGACCTGCTGTCCCAGACCTGCTGGAACCCTGACCTATTCACCGGACGTGCTACCTGTCCCAGACCTGCTGTCCCAGACCTGCTGGAACCCTGACCTATTCACCGGACGTGCTACCTGTCCCAGACCTGCTGTCCCAGACCTGCTGGAACCCTGACCTATTCACCGGACGTGCTACCTGTCCCAGACCTGCTGTTTTCAACTCTCTAGAGACAGCAGGAGCGGTAGAGATACCTTCAAAGATCGGCTATGAAAAAGCCAACTGACACTTACTCTTGTGTTACTGACTTGTTGCACCCTTGACGACTACTATGATTATTATTATTTGACCATGCTGGTCATTTATGAACATTTGAACATCTAGGCCATGTGCTGTTATAATCTCCACCCGGCACAGCCAGAAGAGGACTGGCCACCCTTCATAGCCTGGTTCCTCTCTAGGTTTCTTCCTAGGTTTTGGCCTTTCTAGGGAGTTTTTCCTAGCCACCGTGCTTCTACCTGCATTGCTTGCTGTTTGGGGTTTTAGGCTGGGTTTCTGTACAGCACTTTGAGATATCAGCTGATGTAAGAAGGGCTATATAAATAAATTTGATTTTGATTTGTTCCTCAAACTAGACACTAATGTAATTGTCCTCTTGCTCAGTTGTGCACCGGGGCCTCCCCTCTTTCTATTCTGGTCAGAGACAGTTTGCACTGTTCTGTGAAGGGAATAGTACACAGCGTTGTACGAGATCTTCAGTTTCTTGGCGATTTCTCGCATGGAATAGCCTTCTCAGAACAAGAATAGACTGATGAGTTTCAGAAGAAAGTACTTTGTTTCTGGCCATTTTGAGCCTGTAATCGAACCCACAAATGCTGTTGCTCCAGATACTCAACTAGTCTAAAGAAGGCCAGTTGTATTGCTTCGTTAATCAGGACAACAGTTTTCAGCTGTGCTAACATTATTGCAAATGGGTTTTCTAATGATCAATTAGGCTTTTAAAATGATAAACTTGGATTAGCTAACACAACGTGCAATTGGAACACAGGAGTGATGGTTGCTGATAATGGGCCTCTGTACGCCTATGTAGATATTCCATAAAAATCTGCCGTTTCCAGCTACAATAGTCATTTACAACATTAACAATGTCTACACTGTATTTCTGATCAATTTGATGTTATTTTAAAAATTGACAAATGTTTTTGCTTTTCTTTCAAAAACAAGGACATTTCTTTCAAAAACAAGGACATTTCTAAGGGACCGCAAACTTTTGAATGGTAGTGTATATCCATATGGCTTCTCTTTGGAGTAATTTGTTGTCATAGTCACCTCCTCTACGTGGTGGTTGAACTTTTTCGATCCTGATGCAACGCAATTAATTAATAGAATGATTTTGTTCTATAAAGTGTCTCGCAACTGGCGAAGGGTGATATATTGACATCTAATAGTGAATTTATGCTCTCCAAGACGTACATTCAAGGCGCTGGATGTTTTTCCAATATAAATCTTATTACAAGAATACTGTAACATATAAATAATTCCGTTAGTAGTGTAAGTTATACATGACTAATCTCATAGGTCCTAGAAGTCTGAGGACATACAAAGTTACATTTCCTTATGGTGCTACAAGATCTACAGGGGAAGCATCCTTTTATGAATGCCAGTTCTCTCTCTGACCACATCTGATTGTGACACTCAAATCTATCCCACACATCCCACTCACTCAGATGCTATGTGGCCATAGTGGCTTAAAATCAAACTATCCCAGTGAGAGCAATGGTGATGGAAACAGACATATCAGGCCCACATCCCACTGACACAGCCGGGGCTCTCATAGCACTGAGCAGACTCCAGACCCCTGTCTCTCTGTCTGGGCTCTCATAGCACTGAGCAGACTCCAGACCCCTGTCTCTCTATCTCCCACTACTGCTTTATAACACGCTGCTAGTGCAGCTCTGGCACCATAAACCACTGTTCCATTACCAAGATAGAGAGGGGCTGCTGGCGCTCGACATGACCGGGAGAATGTCACACATCTGCAGTGGCATGTACTGTAATCAGCCTGAGAGGCACACGAGCAGCGTCCCCCGGCACAAGCAGGCACAGAGACATTGATACACAGCCAGAGTCAGTCAAATGGGATTCAGGCCAACTACCTCAATAGAGCACAGGCAGGCACAGAGACACTACCATACAAAGCAGGCACAAAGAGAGACAGTCTAACATACAGTGAGGGAAAAAAAGTATTTGATCCCCTGCTGATTTTGTATGTTTGCCCACTGACAAAGAAATGATCAGTCTATAATTTTAATGGTAGGTTCATTTGAACAGTGAGAGACAGAATAACATTAAAAAAAATCCAGAAAAACACATATAAAAAATGTTATAAATTGATTTGCATTTTAATGAGGGAAATAAGTATTTGACCCCTCTGCAAAACATGACTTCGTACTTGGTGGCAAAACCCTTGTTGGCAATCACAGAGGTCAGACTTTTCTTGTAGTTGGCCACCAGGTTTGCACACATCTCAGGGGGGATTTTGTCCCACTCCTCTTTGCAGATCTTCTCCAAGTCATTAAGGTTTCGAGGCTGACGTTTGGCAACTCGAACCTTCAGCTCCCTCCACAGACTTTCTATGGGATTAAGGTCTGGAGACTGGCTAGGCCACTCCAGGACCTTAATGTGCTTCTTCTTGAGCTACTCCTTTGTTGCCTTGGCCGTGTGTTTTGGGTCATTGTCATGCTGGAATATCAATCCACGAGCCATTTTCAATGCCCTGGCTGAGGGAAGGAGGTTCTCACCCAAGATTTGACGGTACATGGCCCCGTCCATCGTCCCTTTGATGCGGTGAAGTTGTCCTGTCCCCTTAGCAGAAAAACACCCCCAAAGCATAATGTTTCCACCTCCATGTTTGACGGTGGGTATGGTGTTCTTGGGGGTCATAGGCAGCATTCCTCCTCCTCCAAACACAGCGAGTTGAGTTGATGCCAAAGAGCTCCATTTTGGTCTCATCTGACCACAACACTTTCACCCAGTTGTCCTCTGAATCATTCAGATGTTCATTGGCAAACTTCAGACAGGCATGTATATGTGCTTTCTTGAGCAGGGGGACCTTGCAGGCGCTGCAGGATTTCAGTCCTTCACGGCGTAGTGTGTTACCAATTGTTTTCTTGGTGACTATGGTCCCAGCTGCCTTAAGATCATTGACAAGATCCTCCCGTGTAGTTCTTGGCTGATTCCTCACCGTTCTCATGATCATTGCAACTCCACGAGGTGAGATGTTGCATGGAGCCCCAGGCCGAGGGAGATTGACAGTTCTTTTGTGTTTCTTCCATTTGCGAATAATCGCAAAAACTGTTGTCACCTTCTCACCAAGCTGCTTGGCGATGGTCTTGTAGCCCATTCCAGCTTTGTGTAGGTCTACAATCTTGTCCCTGACATCCTTGGAGAGCTCTTTGGTCTTGGCCATGGTGGAGAGTTTGGAATCTGATTGATTGATTGCTTCTGTGGACAGGTGTCTTTTATACAGGTAACAAGCTGAGATTAGGAGCACTCCCTTTAAGAGTGTGCTCCTAATCTCAGCTCGTTACCTGTATAAAAGACGCCTGGGAGCCAGAAATCTTTCTGATTGAGAGGGAGTCAAATATTTATTTCCCTCATTAAAATGCAAATCAATTTATAACATTTTTGACATGTGTTTTTCTGGATTTTTTTGTGGTTATTCTGTCTCTCACTGTCCAAATAAACCTACCATTAAAATTATAGACTGAACATTTCTTTGTCAGTGGGAAAACTTACAAAATCAGCAGGGGATCAAATACTTTTTTCCCTCACTGTACAAATGTGATTGAGGCCTACCTCAACAAAGCACACAGTCAGGGACAGACTGATGGCAGAGGACAGAGGCATGGCTCCCGTGTGGCTCACTTAGTAGAGCATGGTGCTTGCAACACCAGGGTTGTGGTTCGATTCCCATGGTGGACCAGTATGGAAATGTATGCACTCATGACTGTAAGTCACTCTGGATAACAGCCTATGCTAAATGACTAAAATGTAAAGGTGGGCCTAGGCTTTGAGACCATGGGACATTGTTGTTCATTGAGAAATTAGAGTGTAGCATGGTAGAGCTACAGCTAGCCTTGTTTCACAACGACGGTTCTGCAACAACCTACTTCAAAATACAGCCCCGTTTGCTTTTTAGTAATTTTGCTTGGTGTTAAAATGAAAATAATCACAAAAAAGGTTAAAAACAGACTCCAAACATTGGATTCCATACCATTTAGGGCTAAGGAGGACACGTCTGATTCTTGTCGAACCCTGTTCCCATGGTAGTGAGCCTATGCTTAGTCTTAACGTCCTGTGTTAGGAGCACTGGCTCAGGGGGACCAGCCACCTCCTAGGGCTTGATGGGACACGCAGTGAGAAAACAAGCATTTTGTGAATACATCCCGGCTTCAGTCAGAGAGATATACGTGGAAGGAAGGAAAGAAAGAAAATGAGAGAGAGAGACATAATATGTATATAGACATATGACATTTGAAATGTCTCTATTCCTTTGGAACTTTTGTGAGTGTAGCGTTTACTGTCCATTTTTATTGTTTATGTATTTCACTTGCTTTGGCAATGTAAACATATGTTTCCCATGCCAATAAAGTGTTGAAATTGAATTGCGTCAACAGCAACCTTATGAAAATCCTCTGTATTATCATTAACAACAGACTCATACATTTCCTCAGCGAAAACAATGTACTGAGCAAATGTCAAATTGGCTTTTTACCAAATGACTGTACAACAGACCACGTATTCACCCTGCACACCCTAATCGACAAACAAACAAACAAACAAACCAAAGAAAAGGCAAAGTCTTCTCATGCTTTGTTGATTTCAAAAAAGCTTTCGACTCAATTTGGCACGAGGGCCTTCTATACAAATTGATGGAAAGTGGTGTTGGGGGAAAAATATACGACATTATGAAATCCATGTACACAAACAACAAGTGTGCGGTTAAAATTGGCAATAACCCCCCAGACATTTCTTTCCACGGGGCCGGTGGGTGAGACAGGGATGCAGCTTAAGCCCCACCCTCTTCAACATACATATCAATGAATAGGTGAGGGCACTAGAACAGTCTGCAGCACCCGGCCTCACCCTACTAGAATCTGAAGTCAAATGTCTACTGTTTGATGATGATCTGGTGCTTCTGTCCCCAACCAAGGAGGGCCTACAGCAGCACCTAGACCTTCTGCACAGATTCTGTCAGACCTGGGCCCTGACAGTAAATCTCAGTAAGACAAAAATAATGTTGTTCCAAAAAAGGTCCAGTTCCTAGGCCCATGAATACAAATTCCATCTAGACACCGTTGCCCTAGAGCACACAACGCTGTGAATGATCTGAGAGACAAGGCAAGAAGAGCCTTCTATGCCATCAAAAGGAACATAAAATTCGACATACCAATTAGGATCTGGCTAAAAATACTTGAATCAGTTATAGAACCCATTTCCCTTTATGGTTGTGAGGTCTGGGGTCCGCTCACCAACCAAGAATTCACAAAATGGGACAAACACCAAATTGAGACTCTGCATGCAGGATTCTGCAAAAATATCCTCCTTGTACAAACGTTGGTGAGTGGACCCCAGACCTCACAACCATAAAGGGCAATGGGTTCTATAACTGATTCAAGTATTTTTAGCCAGATCCTAATTGGTATGTCGAATTTTATGTTCCTTTAATTGGCATAGAAGGCCCTTCTTGCCTTGTCTCTCAGATCATTCACAGTGTTGTGTGCTCTAGGGCAACGGTGTCTAGATGGAATTTGTATTCGTAGTCCTAGGAACTGGACCTTTTTTGGAACACCATTATTTTTGTCTTACTGAGATTTACTGTCAGGGCCCAGGTCTGACAGAATCTGTGCAGAAGATCTAGGCCGCCGAAGGCAGACCTGGCTCTCAAGAGAAGACAGGCTATGTGCACACTGCCCACAAAATGAGGTGGAAACTGAGCTGCACTTCCTAACCTCCTGCCCAATGTATGACCATATTAGAGACACATATTTCCCTCAGATTACACAGACCCACAAAGAATTTGAAAACAAATCAAATTTTGATAAACTCCCATATCTATTGGGTGAAATACCACAGTGTGCCATCACAGCAGCAAGATGTGAGAACTGTTGCCACAAGAAAAGGGCAACCAGTGAAGAACAAACACCATTGTAAATACAACCTATATTTGTTTATTTATTTTCCCTTTCTTACTTTAACTATATGCACATCATTAAAACACTGTATATATACACAGACATGACATTTGAAATGTCTTTATTATTTTGGAACTTTTGTAAGTAATGTTTACTGCTAATTGTTTGTTTATTTATTTCACTTTTGTTTTATCTATTTGACTTGCTTTGGCAATGTAAACATACGTTTCCCATGCCAATAAAGCCCTAAAACTGAAATTGAATTGAAAACAAGCATTTTGTAAAGAGATTCTCAGCTTCACCCAGAGAGAGAGAAAGATATGAAATGAAGGAGAGAAGGGAGAGGGGGAAAGAAGGCAAGATGGATACAACAACTACAAAGTAGCTGGCGGATAAGTTAAGCAGGGCCAAAAAGACAATTTAGAAGAACCCTTTTTCCTCATGTAGGCCTACTTTTTCCTTATCAAAGTCAGTCGACCATGATTGGTCTGGGCTCTAGGTGAATTTGAGCAGAGCTGGAGGAGAGGTGGAGGAGCTGACTAGGTGACAGACAGGGGTACATTATGGGGAGAGGAGAGTCTGCCTCAGCCCAGCCTCCCTAGAGAGGCTCTGCTAGTAGACATGTTTATGCGGCAGAGAGAGTGAAGGGCTGGTACCAACTAGAGGTCGACCGATTAATCGGAATGGCCGATTAATTAGGGTTGACTTCAAGTTTTCATAACATTGCACTCCACGAGGAGACTGCGTGGCAGGCTGACTACCTGTTACGCGAGTGCAGCAAGGAGCCAAGGGAAGTTGCTAGCTAGCATTAAACTTATCTTAACATCATCATTAGTTAACTACACATGGTTGATGATATTACTAGTTTACCTAGCTTGTCCTGCGTTGCATATAATCGATGCGGTGCCTGTTAATTTCTAATCGAATCACATCCTACTTCACCAAACAGGTGATTTAACAAGCGCATTCGCAAAAAAAGCACTGTCGTTGCACCAATGTGTACCTAACCATAAACATCAATGCCTTTCTTTAAAATCAATACACAAGTATATATTTTTAAACCTGCATATTTAGTTAATATTGCCTGCTAACATGGATTTCTTTTAACTAGGGAAATTGTGTCACTTCTCTTGCATTCCGTGCAAGCAGAGTCAGGGTATATGCAGCAGTTTGGGCCACCTGGCTTGTTGCGAACTATGTGAAGACCATTTCTGCCTAACAAAGACCGTAATTAATTTGCCAGAATTGTACATAATTATGACATAACATTGAAGGTTGTGCAATGAAACAGCAATATTTAGACTTAGGGTTGCCACCCGTTAGATAAAATACCTAACGGTTCCATATTTCACTGAAAGAATAAACGTTTTGTTTTCTAAATGATCGTTTCCGGATTTGACCATATTAATGACCTAAGACTTGTATTTCTGTGTGTTATTATGTTATAATTAAGTCTATGATTTGATAATTGATAGAGCAGTCTGACTGAGCGGTGGTAGGCAGCAGCAGGCTCATAAGCATTCATTCAAACAGCACTTTCGTGCATTTGCCAGCAGCTCTTAGCTGTGCTTCAAGCATTGAGCTGTTTATGACTTCAAGCCTATCAACTCCCGAGATTAGGCTGGTGTAACCGATATGAAATTGCTAGCTAGTTAGCGGGGTGAGCGCTAATAGCGTTTCAGTCGGTGATGTCTCTCGCTCTGAGACCTTGAAGTAATTGTTCCCCTTTCTCTGCAAGGGCCGCGGCTTTTGTGGAACGATGGGTAACGATGCTTCGAGGGTGGCTGTTGTCGATGTGTCCCTGGTTCGAGCCCAGGTAGGAGCGAGGAGAGGAACGGAAGCTATACTGTTACACTGGCAATACTATAGTGCCTATAAGAACATCCAATAGTCAAAGGTATATGAAATACAAATGGTTGAGAGAGAAATAGTCCTATAATAACTACAACCTAAAACTTCTTACCTGGGAATATTGAAGACTCATGTTAAAAAGGAACCACCAGCTTTCATATGTTCTCATGTTCTGAGCAAGGAACTTAAACGTTAGCTTTTTTACATGGCACATATTGCACTTTTACTTTCTTCTCCAACACTTTGATTTTACATTGTTTAAACCAAATTGAACATGATTCATTATTTATTTGAGGCTAAATTCATTTTATTGATGTATTATATTAAGTTAAAATAAAAGTTTTTATTCAGTATTGTTGTAATTGCCATTATTACAAATAAATAAATTAAATCAATCATCGGCCGATTAATTGGTATCAGCTTTTTTTGGTCCTCTAATAATCGGTATCGGCGTTGAAAAATCATAATAGGTGGACCTCTAGTACCAACTAAGACCCAGACCTGGGGTCAATTTATATTTGAAATCATTAAAAAACACTGAGCATTTGCTTTAGTCTACCTGGAGTACCAGGCGGGCGGGGTTTGGTTACATTTCGCCAAGCTCAAGCCCAATCGAGCACAGCTAAAGTATTTTGAATTTCAAATAGTATTTGCACCCAGGTGTAGATGGTACCCACAAGACCCCTATCTCTCCTCTCTCTAGTAGGCACAAGGGGCAGCCAACAGGGCATTAATCACCAGGTCACTGATAGGAGCTGACACTCCTGCAGAGAGAATATGCAGCATTCCCTCCGACCAGAGCAGTAGATTGATGGCATAATGAACGGTCTCTTTCTGAATCAGTCTCTGAAAAATGGAGCTCATCCCAAGATGTCATAAAATACCTGTATATCGGTGCCAGTATAACCCAACCTTCAATGCCTAGACCATTAGCAGATGGTCTTCTAACTCAGATGACATTACATTCTGAATTATTTTTTGGAAAACAGGCCAGAGTAAGCCATCTAAGGTCTCTAGGAAGATTGTTAAAAGGGCATGAGGTTCCTGGTCTCGAATCGGAGCTAACTGAACCATGGTTAGGTTAAACTGGAAAGAAAGCACCCTGGAGGAAACGTATCGTTTTGGCTCTCCTGCTACTTGTATATCAGATAATACTCATATTCTTTCTGCTTTAACAGAAAGTAACCATAGGGATTACATTAGAAAGTAACATTCTAAACGAAAGAGACAGCTCAGAGATGGTGAAAATAAACATCCAGTAACTGAGTTAGTGCCTTGGGGTCAGGGGGAGAGAAGGAATTCAGGACCAGTCGAGTCCCATTCTCAGGACCTTTCTCCACCTCTTAAAAACAGAGATGCAGCCAGTCCTTCACAAGCAGTCAGTGAAATAAAGCGGCTTCTCTGAGATAGAACAGCAGCAGAACAGCAGCAGAATGTCAAGTCCAAATTCTTGACAGTTTCTCTTCTGAAAAAGTAATTCCTTTCTGACAACCATGCATACCCAAGGCCATTACCAATTCATAATCCTTGTCATAAGACATTCATAATCCTTTAACTTTAATGGGACGTAAACAAAACTGTTTATTCAGGTAGGGACAAACAAACCTAGCACGAACACACCAGCTGTGGGAATGAGAATGTGAATGCCTTGTCAGACTGGTTGTCTGAAGTTACTCCAAAAGATGTGAATTAAGACTAGACATGACACCTGCTGTAAAAAGATGTGTTATCTTGTTAAGAGGACCTAAATGAGGATCTGATAGTGCAGCCTCTACACTCCGCCTTCAAAGATAGATGAATGCTCAGAATGCAACCTTATTTTGAGTGCTTTCTGAAACATAGAGAACACAAGGAAGGGAAAGCGCAAGACGACACCACCTGTACTAATATACTGAACAAAAATATAAAACGCAACATATAAAGTATTGATCCCATGTTTCATGAGCTGACATAAAAGATCCCAGAAATGTTCCATATGAATAAAAAGCTTATTTCTCTCAAATGTTGTGCACAAATTTGTTTACATCCCAGTTAGTGAGCATTTCTCCTTTGCCAAGATAATCCATCCACCTGACAGGTGTGGCATATCAAGTAGCTGATTAAACAGGATCATTACACAGGTGCCGGGGACAGGTGCTGGGGACAATAAAAGGCCCCTAAAATGTGCAATTTTGTCACACAACACAATGCCACAGATGTCTCAAGTTTTGAGGGAGCGTGCAATTGGCAAAAATGTTGAATGTTGAGTTTATATGTGTTCAGTGTAGGCCTGTTTACATATGCAATATCTAGCCAGATACAATTCTGATTTCATTAATTTCATTGTGATTCCTTTATTTCCTACACTATTACTTTGGATTTTTCTAGGCAAGTCAGTTAAGAACAAATTGTTATTTATAATGACGGTCTACCCCGGCCAAACCCGGACAATGCTGGGCCAATTGTGTGCCACCCAATCACGGCCGGAAGTGATGCAGCCTGGATTTGAACCAGGTACTGCAGTGACACCTCTTGCACTGAGATGCAGTGTCTTACACCACTGCGCTACTCGGGAGCCCGAAGGAGGTGCCTATAAGGACCTTTTGGGTTGTGATAAGGGAATTTATATGTTTAAGGTAATGACTAAAGAATTCCACCCTGAAACGTAATTATTAGATTATGTTACATGTATTATGAATAATTAGACAAACATAACTATTAGTAATTATTAGATTATGTAACATGTATAATGAATAATTAGAGTGTTAAACTTAAGTCCAATAAGGTTTGTTCGAGACCAGTAAGGGAGAGAAATATGTGTGTGTGTCTAAGAAAATACAGAAGACAATTAAACTATACATGACCTGACCTGGTTGGAACTCTAAGAAACTTACGACAGGAAAGGGAGTCCTGTCAAGGTCCCTCTAATCTCGGGAGGATAGAACTGCCAGCCTGGTAGTGATAAACAAGGAATGTGGACTGTGGGGAAAGATACATCCCACCTACTGTTTGTTTGTCTGTGTGGGCATAGGTGGGGGTGAGAGTTATAAAAAGACATGTCTTTGCCTTTTTTGACTTTAGAACATTCTCTGAATAAACTGTACGGACCTTTTGCATAAGATGAGTCTTTGCCTAATTATTATTAAACCCAGGGTCTTATAAACCTTGGGGATTGGTCAAAGCTTAAATACCACACCAGCGGAACCTTTCCAGTTGAGAAGGTTCCTCGAGGAATCCCTCTGAAAAAGGTATTTGAGGAACGCCTGTGTAAAGATTCATACCGGAACCTTTATGTGATTGTAAGGATTAAATGTTTTACCTTTTTAATAATATATTGTAGAGGTGGCAGCCTTTCATATTTGCGGTGTGGCTTATTTGAGGCGTGGCTTTGAGATAGTTATTTCTGTTCACCCGTTAGCATTAATGTAATTCCCGTTCATCATGTTAAGTTTGTACACTGCTAATTAAAAATGTACCTTGAATATTTATGCATATTACATATTCTAATATAATATTCATATTGCTGATTACATAGAGTAATAGTGGTAAATATTCCATATTTGAGATTTGCATAGGCTCTTGAGGAACTCGTGCCTCATTGAAGCTACAAAACTGTCAGTGTTCAACCTTAAGATGTTCTTCTTCTTCGATGAGGTTTAACGGCGGTTGGCATCCAATATATTAAATGTTGCATTACCACCACCAACTAGACTGGAGTATAACTCCCTTATACTGATCAATATTGATTTATTATTATTTATTTTTTCACATCTAGGAACCTCCTTCCTACAGACTGCTGTCACATGCACATAAGCTTGACACCTGTAACAACAATGTGTTCGGCACAAAAGCTCGTACAGGATAGCTGAAATATCCTAACATCACTTTGTCAGGCAAAGAACCAACATCAAAACTCAAAAGAACAGACATTGACTCTTCTGTTTCACCACTCACGACACCCTGTCTGCGTCGCACCAAACGACGAGCATCACAAACACAGGGAATCTTCCCCTTCAGTTGGTCCGCTTTCACATTTACCACTACCCCAGTAATCACTCCTTTAAATGGCGCCCTTTTCTTGAGAGCAAAACAAGTCACATCCCGTCTCCATTCGCTTGGCGCAGAGCGCCAGCTCCCTCTGACCAGCAGAAACACAAACAATTATCACAGGACCATTTCGGGTTACCTTCTCCGATTACACTGCACTGAATTCCAACCCTGAAACCAAAAATGGATCAGCTGGCTGAAAGGCAGGGGTCCAATTTCTCCAAAAATTGCACTCCTACCATCACAGACTCATCTTCATAACTTAAACATGTGATGACAATACAACAGAACAGATGAACAGGAATTACATTAACTCTAACGGGCAGCCAAAAAAGATCTATCGTAAAGCCATGCCTCAGCTTAGCAATGGTTTCTTTAGTAACTCCAGGGGTACCTTGAGGATCTCCAGAGTTCCGCGAGTCACCACAAAAAAATGCAATAGTGTCAGCAAAACGCATCACATGGGGATGATTTCTGTATTTTAAAAGTTACATATCTTGAAAACTTGATTTTATATATATACATATATAGTTTTTGGGGTGGAGTATCCTTTAAGGTTGCTGCGCTCCAGAGTCCAATGTGGCACTAGCACATGAGAGAACAGACCTAGTAAAAATGTCTGGGTTTTTCCAGGCTGTATTCCTTCAGGGACCAAATTAAACTAGGACTTTCTCCACCTTGAGCCACGTATGGTAATGTTACTATTACACAGCTCAGCGTCTTATATTACCATATCATGGTGTGTGTGTGTGTGTGTGTGTGTGTGTGTGTGTGTGTGTGTGTGTGTGTGTGTTATATATATATATATATATGTGTGTGTGTGCCCCTCTCACACCCTGGTGTGGTGTTCCACACCATACGGTCCCTCAGACTGTCATGTCATGTGATAAAGGCCACATGTAAAGGTGTAATCCTAACAACAACAGTAACAAGCAGCTGCAAAATAACAGGCATGCACTGATCAAAACACAACAAAAAAGCTATATTGAAGTAATTTCTAAACTTCCTAAAGGTTACATGACATGATTGTTGTTGAGTATACCCAGGAAGGATCTGTGTTATTATTAGCCTACATACTTTTAACACCTAACATAATTCACCATTAGGACCATAAATACTCTGCCTCGGTTTCAGTACCAAATTAAAATGCCATTACTTAAAGGGCCTAAGTAGCCTTGCTCTGTTGACCTGGTGACATATTTTGACCAGGCAGTACACATCATTCCTTTTCAGAGAGCCAAGATACTAAGCCATGATTAATAGGTGTGTCCTAACGTACAGACAAGACGAGCAAAATGGAGTTTTGCTGACTGGTCAGATTTCACTAAACACACATGCATGTGAGCTACCTTGGGTGTGTCCACCTCATTAGACATGGGTAATATCAATGTATACATGATACAAACCATGTCGGCAGCACAGCATTTACGTGCATAAGGCAAATAAGGAACAAGCTGTGAAGTGTCCACTTCTACAGATTCTCGGGTAGATGAAGTCAGAATTTTCCTAAATAAGTGTTAACAGTGTTTACCTACAGCATGGTCAGTTAAAATCATCCATGGTAGACCCTAGGAGAGATGAAGAATGAACTGGGGAAGTCATCAGAGATAGAATTGCCAAACACACTGTTACTGTATCTAATGTGTAGCCTAGTTAATAGGCCTACTGCATCTGTTACCGTAGGCTATATAAAGGAAAATATATCAGTGACCTCTACAGGATGAAGGCTGTATTGGCCACTGAGAGCGTCACTGGGAAAGCATCAATCAACATAACATTTGTAGACTATGATTAATATAATTTGTTAGTTGAGGTTATTAAAACAGCTGACTACCAGACAAAAAAATAAACATAAGAAAATATTGCAGTGATAGAGTAGCCTACCCATCAATGATCGTTGTTTAGGCCTTGTTACAAGAGCAATATTATAGCAATATTGTTCGCTTTAGTCCATAATACCGCCGACTGCAACAATGTATCAAAATACAAGGACATTTTGACTGTCTCCAAAGGACGTCTATTATACTCGTGCCACATATCCGTTACCGCCTGCCTCGGGGAGTGTGCTTTCAGCTGGATCAGTGCAACTGGGAAAGGCCCTACCACTATTTTTAATTATTGTATTTTCTTCGTTTCAAAGAGCAGTCACAAATACGGACATGTATTATATAGTCTGTAAATCAAAAGATTTTCAGATTTCAATCTAGGCAGATCTTCTTTCTTTCCTTCCCTCCCTCCCTTCCTTCCCTCTCACTCTGTAAGTAGAGAGAAGTAGCCAAAGCCTATAGCTAAATAAATATTCTGTAATAAATTTATATTTATGAGATATTTATGAAAGCTTACCAAAGCAGGATTTTGACCTCTCTCCTTTCTTGCTGCTATCTTGATAAGCGCGTTAATGGTGCATACCGAGGCATAGGGCTGCTAAATACCACTGATTTAACACAGAACGACTAACTGTCCGCTACAACACAAAACCCCACCTTCCGGACGTGCACGGAGGAAGAAACCCGACAGGATATGATGTCGAGAGCCTATCATCGTCAGTAGTTACCACAGTCACAAAGTCATAAACCCCGCCTATTTTCACAATTTATCTTCTTAAAATTAGATTTTAAACCTAACCCTAACCTTAACTACACTGCTAAACTTAAGCCTAACCCTAACCTTAAATTGAGACATTTGTTTTTTAGTTTTCTGGAATTTTTACGATATACCCAATTTTGTGGCTGTGGTAATTATTGGAAACTAGCTCCCAGGCGCTGGCGTTCTCCAAATGGGCCCGTTTCAATAGGTTAGATACATCCTTCCTTCCCTAATTACTTGAAGTAGTACGGTTATCTCTGATCGGGCGTGACATGGATGGGTCAAGGCTATGGGTTAAAAATGTAATTTCACCAATCTATCTATTTTATGGAAGTGAGTGTTGTGTTTGAAAGCGTTTGAATTGTCACACAGCACTCTGTTGTATGAATATTGATATTAGTTATCTTTGTTTGTGTGTATAAATAATTCTGCATATATTTTTGTGTCTTCAAAAATGATCGGTTATATTTTGTCTGTCTTTCTTTATGGATTACATATGGTAGATGATTGAATAAGATGTGTAGATGTATCTGCTGAGATTGCCTAGGCAAGGGCTCTCCAACCCTGTTTCTGGAGAGCTACCCTCCTTTAGGTTTTGAAGGAGAGTTGGAGAGCCCTGGCCTAGGCCTATACATTTGTATTATAGTGCCACCTGTTGATAAGAATAGAATAGGATCGAATCTTAGAATAGAATCTTAGAATAGAATATTAGAATAGAATAGAATCTTAGAGTAGAATAGACTGACATGTCAAAGGAAATTAGACAAAAATGCCATGACCTATTATGGGGAATAATAAAAAATAATTATCACACTCTATCACTCCAAGAAAATAATGTGTTATAATTATTTAACATTGCATTAAGCAGCACTTTGTCTCTAATTGGCATATTTACACAAATTATAGCGGCAAAATAAACTGCATTGTTGGTTAGGGGCTTGTAAGTATGCATTTCACTGTTGTATTCGGCGCATGTGACTAATCAAATTTGATTTGAATTCAAGTTATGGAGATGACAGATAAGATTTCACAAATTATTTTAGAAATATTTATTTTTGATAGTTTTACAATGACAGAAGATATTCGACTGAAATTTGATTGACTGATGATTTGATAAGGAAGATGAATCAGAGTAGCATAATTGTCATATAGTTCTTTTTATAGGGTCAAGGCCGATGATGAATGGAATATTTCAGTATCGTAAATAATCACGCTTCTCAAAGTGTTTAAAGTGTTTAAAGTCCAGATGGATTGGCTAAAAGCCTATGTTGTCTTTTTCCTTTTATGTCATGGACATATTTTTCTATAGCCTATATAGTAATAAAGTGAATTACACTTACAGGCAACATGTCCATTTGACTATATGCAACTGTAAATTGTAGGCTATCACATGCTTTTCAGTGTTGAGCAATGGTTTCTCATTTTCAATTGAGAGACACCCACCCTTCCTGCTCAAACTACAACATGCCCCTTCTTCTGAAATGTTCTAAAAGCCTGGATGATCACAGAAGAGCAGCAAAACCTAACGAAGAGGAACAGATGGGATATCAAGTATCAAATCCGTAAGTATGCTCTCTATTATCTAACTTAAAACTAAAGTATTAATGTATAGGTTATTCAACGATGCAGTAAGTGGGTTCAGCTTGAGCTGTGTAGCTGTAATGAACACGAGGGGAGACAGAGAGCTGGTTTCAAGCGCAGCAGGTTTTTATTGTAAAGGACCACAGGAGGAGGCAGGTAGCTGGGTCCAGGAGCAGGCAGAAGGTCATACACAGGGGGTCCAAAAGGGCAACAGTACAGGCAGGGAAAAGGCTAGTAACGTAGTCCCGGATATCAGGCAATAGGTAGATAACTGGAAATCCAATAGGCTAAAGTACAGGCAGGGAATAGGTGTCGTTAGTGAGGCAGGCCAAAACTATCATACACGGGAGGAGCACATCAGGGGAGGAGCACATCAGGGGAGGAGAACATCAGGGGAGGAGAACATCAGGGGAGGAGAACATCAGGGGAGGAGAACATCAGGGGAAACCCAGCACTCCAAAAGCAGTGTGCCACAAAACAAGCCATGCCTCACAGTAATGGGGTGCAAAGAACTGAACTAAATAGTGTGTGATAATGACATACAGGTATGTGAACAGGTGATCAGAATTCAGGTGATTGGGATCTGGAGAGTGAGCTGCGTTCAGGGGATCTATGTGTTTGAGAGTGTGAGTTGGAAGCAGACGTTACAGTAGCCTAGGCTATGTAAAATGTAGCCTAAAATAAAAATAAAATGTAATATGTTTTTATTAGGCTATTGAAATTGTGTTGTTTAGTAAGCTATTTTAAAATCATAATATATGACGACATTATAAAGCAAAAATGATTGCAATGTAATGAGTAGGCAATGCAAATCATCTCTTGATCTCATCTTGATCTGTGAAAAGTTTCTGGGTTTCACTTCGGTAAAATGCACTTACTATAATGTAGTAGCCTGTTGGCAAAGGAGATGTGTACAGTAAGTAGCCTGTCCTTCATCTTGAGATTTTACTGACTAGGTTATAGTACTGATTTAGTAGGGAAATGTACACTGTGTTGGAAAACATGTAAATTATACAGTCATTTTGGGTATTATCAACTATAAAATACTCTGAAACATTTTACTGCAGCATACTATAATTCTGGTACATTGTGTGAAAATGTTGTGGGCAGGGAAAGTAATTGCTACATTTCAAATTGTACTATAATTCCAACCCACAGAATACAGTACCGTACCATATTGTTGGAGTACCAAAAACCTTTTGACCACTACTGTGTGCATGGTAGTGTTGTTTCTGGCTCATTAACATATTTTAAGGCCTGCCTTGTAAGAGGCTATATTTGTTGCACTCGTGAGTGAGAATGCTGCACCAATTTAACTCCTATGTGATTGTAGTGCACCATATAAGCTGGACAGATTGGAGTGGCAGCAAGTCTTAAACCTTAAACGGTTGAACATTTTGCCATGTCCTTTTGGTCAGAGTGCCACATGGTGGTGGTGTAATGGTACGGTCAGGCATAAACTACGGAGAACGAACACAATTGCATTTTATTGATGGCAATTTTAATGAACAGAGAGAGATACCTTGATGAGATCCTGAGGCCGATAATCATTCTATTCATGCACCGCTATCGCCTCATGTTTCAACATGATAATGCACAGCCCCATGTCGCAAGGATCTGTACACAATTCCTGGAAGCTGAAAATGTCCCAGTTCTTCCATAAGAACATTGAGCATGTTTGGGATGCTCTGGACTACAGCCTGTTCCAGTTCCCGCCAATATCCAGCAACATCACACAGCCATTGAAGAGGAGTGGGACAACATTCCACAGGCCAAAATCAACAGTCTGATCAACTCTATGTGAAGGAGATGTCGCATTGCATAAGGCAAATAGTGGTCACATCAGATACCGACTGGTTTTCTGATTTACGCCCCTACATAAAAAAAGGTATCTGTAACCAACAGATGCATATCTGTATTCCCAGTCATGTGAAATCCATAGATTAGGGCCTAATGGGTTTATTAAAATTGACTGATTTCCTTATATAAACTGTAACTCAGTAACATCTTTGAAATTGTTGCATGTTGCGTTTATATTTTTGTTAAGTGTAAATATCCGTAGCCTTTCTTGTATAGGGCAGGCCTTCACACAGGCACTCTTCTTGCCACACTCAAATGCGGAGGTTGAACGGCTGTTCAGCCAAATGAGTGTGGTCAAGTCAAAGTTAAGAAATAGAATGTCACTGCACACTCTCAACTCCATACACCTGGTGCGGTGGTGGCAGTGTGTACTGCCTTGTGTGCGAGAACAGTGGCAATATCTGGAGGAAACCATTGAGCAGCTAGCCAGCCAAGCAGCACAACAACCTGGAGAGAACTGGAGAGAGATGCCTAGCGCACACATCATTATTTGAGTTAAGTTGCTTGTTCAATAAGATAGCATATATAGCTTGTTATTAGCTTGTACCTATAATTGTTGATCAGTTAGGTAGCATGTTAACTACCAATACACTGCTTAAAACTACAATTGTTCAGAATGTGTAGGTTTACTAGTTGAAAAGAAAATAAATAAAATGTAATTGTTCAATAATGTGTAATTGTTTAATAATTCAATGTGTTGTGTTTAAAAACATCTGATCATATAAAATGTGTTGTGTTTATATTACTTTTCCAAATAAAAATATATGATAATAGAAAAAACAAATCTAAACTAACAATTGTCAAATCATATTTTTCGCTGAGATGGCCAGTCAATTTGAGTAACGTTATTGTGTATTCTACGTAATGATGCAGTTTTACGTTATTACGTAATGACATCATCACCCAATGACATCACAACGTCATTTAGCAACTTTTAGCAACAAATCCACCTGCCTCTAGCAACTTCCCCTGAGAATTAGTTGGCAACAATGACCGTGATGCTCTCATTCAAAATAATGACATCTGGTTTGCTGCCTACCGTCTACCTCGTACCATCTAAACGCAGCATATGTCCTACCAAGGAAAAATTGATGTCATATGAAGCTTTACTGCTTGCTCGGTAATATGAGTAGTATTTTGCTTTCAATAACAATCTTCTGACATATATAGAAAAATATAAACCAGCAGAGGGTGACCAATTTTAATGCACTTTTACATTAACTGCATTTGTAATGTTTACAAATGGGATCATAACTCAAAAACTAGCAAAGATCCCACTCTGGAACTTTGATATGGCAGTAGAGTATATTAGTTTCAACAATATATACAAATATATTTTCAATATTCATGTTTATATTTTTCAATATGTATATAATAATGTAAGAAAATTGGTATTGAAATCAAAATACTACTCATATTACAGAGCAAGCAGTAAAGCTTCATATGACACCAATTTGTCCTTTGTAGCACATACAGATGAAACATTATGGAGTCTTAAAGGAGGACAGGATAAGGCCAAAATGTCCAACTTCAATGAATTATTTCTCAATTGCTTTAAGGTACAAATGTCAAATATGTCAACAATCCTTCCTCCAAAAGACCCTTCTATGGATTCAATTGAGTGAAAATTACAAAAATCATGGTCCTGTTTTGTTCTAGTTTCGTGAGGAATCACCCTAAGTGGTTTGTCCATTGTAATTTGGAAAATCAACTATTCTTTGGTGCCCGTTTTATCTTATAAGTCTATGATACATGGCAAAAAATTACCACTGAAAAGGTCTTATTGGGCAGCTAACTATGGAAACATACTTGATTTCAGTTGGTCCCAGATCTGTTTGTGCTGTCTATGTTTGGCCTGAGAATAACATACGACTTGGCAAGACAACAAAACAGAGCTAGGCTCAAGCCCGTATGGAGTCACAAGAGGAGTGAGAGGAGTTATAAATGATACCTTGATATGTTTTAATTGCCTGCAGAGGGTGGGTTTCCCCACTGACTTCCCCACTCAGTCAGGTGCTCCATGGTCAATTCAGAGTTGGGTGCTGTCAAGGTAAGCACCCAAAGGACACAAGCATACTTCAGCAGCAACAACAAATGCTGCCCTGGCAACTGTGTCTGTGTAGGACTGCCATACTTTGGCGACAAAATGGAGTGTGGGGGTGGCCGACTATTTGTGTCCTGACCAATGGTGTTGTTTGGGGCTGCAGTGCATTGTCTCTGATATCAGGTGTCTCTGATATCAGGTGTCTCTTCACACCGGATTTATCACACCTAACGACAGAGTAGCCGTTCATAATCCAGGGAACTTTTCCATTCCCCTCTGAAAATGACATCAGAACCCCATAATAAATGGCTTACAGAAGTGTGACTGCTGTACCTTTTTCATCATTAGTCAGCAATGACATGCATACAGTAGTGGCTAGTGGCTGATACACAACTTCCGTTGTGTCTTCTTCATCCCCAGTTATCAGTCAGTGACCATTTTTCCTAAAGAGAGTCACAGCCCAATGACAGCCGACATTTTTGACATGCCTCTCACTGTTCAAATAAACCTACCATTAAAATTATAGACTGATCATTTCTTTGTCAGTGGGCAAACGTACAAAATCAGCAGGGGATCAAATACTTTTTTCCCTCACTGTACATACTATATACATTTTACGGGAACAGAATATTTTACAATAGTTATATTTTGTTTGTTTTTACTCCACTAACCTCAACCTCTCCCATCTATTTCTTTCACAGAAGTTCTGAACCTATATAAGTTTTATAGGCACAGTATGTTATACATTAGTTATGTTGTTGTTATTAGTTGTTATTATTCCCAACCTTCAGCTCCATCCAACCCCTCCCATATATCACTTAACACCATCCATATTGGATTTCTATTTGTCATATATTTTTAAACTGTGCTGTGATGTTTCACAAAAGTTCTGAACCTTTCCATTCTCATAATTTCAGATTGTAAATTAAGAACAAACATTTTTGATAAAAGTACTATTATATTATTGATTGAATGATTATGACTTTTTAGATCACCCAGTAGTGCTATCTGCAGTTAGCTCCAGGTAAATGTTCCAATTCTTCAGCCATTCCTGGACCTGTAACCAAAAACAAGCTACATATGGACAGTACCAAAACAAATGATCTAATGATTCTGTCTCTTTGTTGCAAAATCTGCAGAGCTGGGAAGGTTATATCCCCCATATAACATTCTATTGGTTGCAAGAATTTTGTATAATCATGTAAAATGAAAAATTATATGTTCTGAATCAGGCGTCATTTTGTGTATCAGTTCATAAACCATGTGCCATGGAATCAGTACGTCGAAAATCTCTTCCCAACTATTTTACAATCTATATTGCACAGCTGTAATTTTTTTGTCCCTTAAATGAAACTGGTGTGCTTTTTTATTTATCACAATTTTCTTTAACCAATTATGGTCTTTAATACAGGGCCGACAGACAAGTTCCTTACTTTCCCCCTTCCACATTCCTCTTCCATTTTTGCGGTAATGCTGCAATTAGTTGGTTGTAATTTTGGGTAGAGCAGAAATGTCCACATATTTTTGTTAGCTGCATGTGTGACATAACTCCACCAGTTCTATTTATGATATCATTTACAAAGATTATTCATTTTTTTATTTTTTTTATTTTAATTTTATTTTTATGTAGTATATTTGAGTTTAACCACAATATTTGTTGTATTATTTGTTCTGTTTTTTTTCTGGTGGATTAAATTAAATTGCAACCAACTTTCTATGGCTTGTTTTAAAAATAGCGATATTTGGGAGATTTCCTTTTCAAATAACTGAAAGTGCAAGGTTGTAATCTAAATAAAGGGAAAAAGGCCATTCTTGAACATGGAGCGAGATTCTTATTAATTTGCTAGGGAATCAGTTTGGATTTAAGTATAACTTTTGAATGACTGAAGAGAGGTCTAATGCTTAAATATTTAATCATTTTTGCCCCCCGAATTAATATTCATGATATAAACATGCCCGTTGAATTTTGTCTAGCTTGCCGTTCCAAATAAAATGGAATCGTTTTTTCTCATATAATTTAAATAACTGTTTGCTAGGTGTAATCTGAGTTAATCAGGCTGTTATTTCCACAAATAGAAAGGCATTTTCCTTTCCATGGCAGCAAGATCTTATCTATTTTTGCTAACTTTCTATTAAAATGTATTGGAATGAGATATTTTATTTATTTAGGGATATGTATACCGAGTATGTCCACATCATCAGATGATTTTATTGGTAAACTACACGGTAATGTAAAAGTTGTATTTTTTGTGATTCAATACGTAATATCATAATTTGGTTGTAATCCAGAGAGGTTAGAAAAAGTATCTAGATCCTCTATGAGGCTGTGGAGGGATCCAAATTGTGGATTTAATAAAAAACATGAATCATCACCGTACAATGACACCTGTTTTTAAGCCATGGATTTCTAACCCCTTGATATTATTGTTGGATCTGATTTTAATAGCTAATATTTCGATGGCCATAATAAATAGACATGCCGATAGTGGACAACCTTGTTTTAAGAGAAGTAGCCATTATTTACTATTTTACACCTAGGGTTACTATACATGACTTTAACCCATTTTATGAGATTCTCCAAAATTGAAATGTTCCAGGCATTTATATATAAACTCCAGTCGTACTTTATCAAAGGCCTTTTCAAAGTCAGCTATGAATAGCAGGCCTGGTTTCCCAGATTTTTCATTGTGTTCTATTGTTTCCAGTACTTGTCTTATATTATTTCCAATGTATCGTCCATGTAAACAACACCATTGTTTGTTTTTCCTTCCTTCCTCTCTGTCCGTCCTGTGGATGTGTTATACAAGTCAGGCCCCTCTAAGCTGGTAGGCCACTCAGCTTATTCCTGCCCATACCATAACTCCACCACCACCATGGGGCAGTCTGTTTACAACGTTGACATCAGCAAACCTCTCACCCACACGACACCATATACACTGTCTGTCACAACTTCCGCCGAAGTCGGCTCCTCTCCTTGTTCGGGCGGCGTTCGGCGATCAACGTCACCGGTTTTCAAGCCATCACTGCTCCATTTCTCATATGTCCATTTGTTTTGTCTTGTTCCATTCACACCTGGTTTTCATTCCATAATCACACTGCATGTATTTAGTCCTCTGTTCCACTCCATGTCTTTGTGTGTAATTGTTTATTGTTATGTGGATATTGTCAGGCGCCATACTTTTGTTATATTCCGTGTTTTTGGCACGTTTATGTTTTTATGTGCTGTTGTTTTTTGGACCGGAATTAAAGTGTGCCTGTTTACTACACTCTGATCTTCTGCACCTGACTTCGCCCCCGTACACACCCCTAACACTGTCTGCCATCTAGCCAGTACAGTTGATATGAAGAGCACACTTCTCCAGCATGCCATTGGCAATCGCAGGTGAGCATTTGCCCACTGAAGTCGGTTACGACGCCGAATTGCAGTCAGGTCAAGACCCTGGTGAGGACGACAACCATGCAGATGAGCTTCCCTGAGACGGTTTCTGACAGTTTGTACAGAAATTCTTTGCTTGTGCAAAATCACAGTTTCATCAGCTGTCTGGGTGGCTGGTCTCAGACGATCCCGCAGGTGCAGAAGCCAGATGTGGAGGTCCTGGTCTGGCGTGGTTACACATGTTCAGCGGTTGTGAGGCCATTTTGAAGTACTGCCAAATTCTCTAAAATGACGTAGGAGGTGGCTTATGGTAGAGAAATTAACATTCAATTCTCTGGCAACCGCTCTGGTGGCCATTCCTGCAGTCTGCATGCCAATTGCACGATCTCTCAAAACTTGAAACATCTGTGGCATTGTGCTGTGTGACAAAACTACACATTTTAGAGTGGCCTGTTTTAATCAGCTTCCTGATATGCCACACCTGTCAGGTGGATGGATTATCTTGGCAAAAGATAAATGCTCACTAACAGGGATGTAAACAAATTTGTGCACAAAATATGAGAGAAAGAAGCTTTTTGTGAGTATGGAACATTTCTGGGATCTTTTATTTCAGCTCATGAAACAAAGATCTAGAGTGTGCTTGCTGAAGCAAGTTATACTAAATATATGATATAATAATATAATGTATGCCATTTAGCAGATGCTTTTTCACCACAAGTACAGCTTCACCACCCGGTCCTGGGTAAAGCTAGCCGTGCTACCCAGCTTCAATCCAACACCCCACAGGATCTACCACTGCTGTGCTGGCCTAGGCCCCAGCTACCAGCCTGTTGTGACCACCACCACCAGCACTGCCCTGACTCCCAGCATCACCATCAGAAACAGCCTGGACAGCAATCTATGGCCATTCAAAAACAAATGCTTCCCTTCCTCCTCAGAGCTAGAGGGCACTATAGAGCTGGAGACATTAAGTAGCTCAGAGAAGCTATTGACTGAACTGGGGGACTATTGTAATGGTCTAAGTGGGAACGATGCCCAGCGCATTGGGAACTGTCTGACTTTATAAAATAATTGTTGTACTTTTTTCGTACTGGTCCTCCGTGGGAATCAAACCCACAACCGTGGAACTGCTACTGTAATATATAATTAAATATTCACTATTAGCAATTACTGATTTTATTTTCAATACAATTCAACAATAAATTATTGTATTTCTGTTTTGCTATATATTTACTGCAGCATACTGTAAATGATGGTGCATTGTGGAGAAATATTGTGGGAGGAGAAAGAATTGCTGTCTTATTAACATATCGTAAGGCATGCCTAGTAAGTGGCTATATTTGTTTCACCCGTTAGCGAAAGTCGTGTACCAATTTAAAGATTCACTATGCAGAAATCACTTCACCATTTCCTGGTTGGAAAAATTATATTTCAGTATCTATGATAAAACAAGAAAGTATACTGTAGAGTATCATTGCACCGTCTAAACCGCTGTGAAATATATTGTATTTTCAGCTGTTTGAAGCTGGTGTAGAAAACCAAAAGTAAATTACACAAAAACTAAACTTTAGAACGGGAAGTATAGAAATAGCACACATAAAACAGATCTGCCACTTCTTAGACTTGCTTTCATTGCGAATGACAGATCTGTAACCCACATTTCTATGTAAGTTTGGTCAGGTTGACCAAAAAGTTACATTACAGCTTTAAGTGATGTGTGGTAGTAGATCCCTAACAGAGTTTGCCAAAGTCAGGGCAGTCCAGGCAAAAGAGTAGGTTGATACACAGCCAATACAGTAAGTGATGGCATGCACCTACAACATTTGTTTGCGGACTGCCATAATACCAAAGAAGAAGAAGCAGAAGGGCCATCCAGAGCATTTCATTTGCAAAAGCTGTCAAAAGGGTGGAGGGAACGAAATGTACTCTTGAGGACTCCATGGTGTTGGGAAGGCCTTCAATGCAGGCTGCAGAATTTGCTTCCCACCAGCAGGATCCAGGGAGGTTACGTGTAAAGAAGGTGGACTTTGTGATTTTTATAGTAATGGTGATCAATGTCATGCTAAAGTGGAGGGAAAGTCCATGAAGATGGACATTATTGTGGATGCGGCAGAGCGGTTCCTGGGGCTAAAATATTTCTTAAGGAAGGGATTACATGAGGCTCTGTCACGAGCAGTGATACCCTCTCAGGCCCCAGAGCGTGGGGAGGGAGCTATTGAAGAAATGAGGGAGTGTGATATAGGTTTGTTAAGTCATTTTTTTGTATGGCATTTCCTTATTTACCTTAAGGAGTTTCCTTTTTCCCCCCTGTACAGATGGTGGCACCATAAATATAGTATGACGACCGCCGTTAAACTTCACCGCCGAAGAAGATGTTCACAAAAGATCATGAACAGTCAAAATCATGTTTTTCTTGAAATTGGATAATATTTGGATGAAACCAGATAAAGTTTAATCATAAAGTTACTGATCCCGTCCCCCATGTCAAACACTTGGATTCTGAAGGTGGGATTTTTAAGGGGATAGGGTAACATCACACTAACTCTTATTTTAATACACCAATGGTAACATGATATTATATTACCTAACTTAAATAAGTACTGCCTTGTAAGCAACATCAGAGAAGGCATGTTTGCAGAGGGGTCGTAGTTTATATAGCTAGATAGCTACTCTACTGGTGCCAAAATTTGACTGTAGGGTGTCAGCAAACGTAATTAAAAGTTACACTTCATCTATGGCAAACATACTTATATGTTTCCCCTTTCATCTGTGTCTGGTATTAGCTAGTTAATGGCTAGCTAGGTCTTCAGCCAGCATGGAACAAAAGGGGGGGAAGGGTTGTTCAAAACTCAGACGCAGTTGTCATGTCAACACATCTGTCAGTGCTGCTGTGAACTGCATCAATAAAAATAAAATAATCACATCCAGTTGGGAAGCCTTTGTTTAGGCCTCTAGAAGTGCAAGTGATATAAAACACCTAGTATCAATTAATATGCAAATGCCTACAGCTAACCTGCTTGGTATAATCCCTTGTAATTACAGTAAAATACAGTAGAAATCATTTTCTTACAGTTTAATAGTAGCATTTACTGTATTGTACTGTGTTTCATTGCCCTGGCCTCATTGTGAATATCTCAGTATTGTATTGACACTATCCAGAGATAGTCAGAGATATATCATAAGATTTCTTGTTGTAATTAAACTTCTACTTCGTGAGGTTCAACTGCGGTTGTCTTCTAATATGTTGCATTACCGCCCCCAACTGAACAATACTATAGATCCATTACACTTTATGATACGAAATGGGAAAGGGGAACCGTACAAATATACAGTTGAAGTCGGAAGTTTACATACACCTTAGCCAAATACAGTTAAACTCAGTTTTCACAATTCCTGACATTTAATCCTAGTAAAAATTCCCTGTCTTAGGTCAGTTAGGATCACCACTTTATTTTAAGAATGTGAAATGTCAGAATAACAGTAGAGAAAATTATTTATTTCAGCTTTTATTTCTTTCATCACATTCCTCTTGAGGCTATCCCCCCCTTCTTCTCAATTTCCGCCTGAAGACATACCCTAATCTAACTGCCTGTAGCTCAGGCCCAGAAGCAAGGATATGCATATTCTTGGTATCATTTGAATGGAAATATTCTGAAGTTTGTGGCAATGTTAATTTGAATGTAGGAGAATATAACACAATAGATCTGGTAGAAGAAAAGAGAAAGAAATAGCATATGTTTTGTGATTGTTGTAGCATCATCTTTCAATGTACAACAAATGCCAAACAGTCAGATAGGATGCTGGGGACAATTTAGTTGGAGAACACAAGAGGGCAACTGTAGTTGTGAAAAGTTTCAGACTGATAACTTCAGGAATGAGTGAGCTACATGACATTTAGCATGAAGTCACCCAGGTGTCCCACACAAGTTGCCCACATGTATCCAAGTGACCGAATTGGTGAAGTGATACATTTTTATGCCAATAACTATATACAACATAACAATATGTAATTCTAACACAAAAAAAAACACTTTATAAAAATGCAGCAGTTTTTTTTATATTTTTTATAAATTTTTATGCAAATAACTATATAAAAACATAACAAAATGCAATTCCAACAAACACATTTTTTTTATAAAAAATTGCAAAAAATATTTGTCAGAAAATATTTGTCAAAAAAAGGCACATTTTTAGTGCAAATAACTATATACAAAGTAACAAAATGCAATTCCAACAAACACATTTTTTTAATAAAAAAGTGCAAAAAATATTGGTCAGAAATTATTGGTCAAAAAAAGGTACATTTTTAGTGCAAATAACTATATACAAAGTAACAAAATGCAATTCCAACAAACACATTTTTTGATAAAAAAGTGCAAAAAATATTGGTCAAAAAATATTTCTCAAAAAAAGGTACATTTTTTGTGCAAATAACTATATACAAAGTAACAAAATGCAATTCCAACAAACAAAATTTTTTAATAAAAAAGTGCAAAAAATATTGGTCCAAAAATATTTGTGATATATGAGCCTTGTATCATCACGTAAAATAAACAGATATGTATTATAAAAGCAGAGTCACTATGTCACAGTCACTATGGTGAAGTGCTGTTCCATTCAACTACGGCCATTGTTGTGGGCCTGCCTGCCCTCCCCCCAACAGTGGCAATGTGTGTGTTTGCTGTTCTACTCCATTCCATTTTTAGAAAAAATGTAATACATACATACACACATCCACCCAAACAAACACACAGGTTATGGGTCATACACACACTATGTATTGCCAATGTGTACTTTGGCAATACATAGTGTGTTACACATTTCATCACATTTCATTACTGATTATATTTTTATAAATTCCACAAAAAAATATATTTTGCCAAAAAATATCAAATTATTTATATTTCAAACAACGGCATTAGCACTTACCAGTCCAGAAGAATGTCCTCTCCTTGCAACATTTCCTCAGCCTCCGAATCAAAGCTATGGTCACTCAAAGATTCATCGTCAAGTAAATATTCTGTCTCACTATCTATTTCTTCTAAAATGTTTTGCAAATTTGTATACTTAGCCTTCGACTTTTGCAGATTTATTCGCCATAATGTTTTCTATACAATCCCTGAAACTACTCTTCACAAAATACAACTGTGCGTAATGGCGTGTGCCTTCAACAAGTCTGATCTTCAATGGCGAATGAAGTTCGTTACGCGTGCATTTACTGACAAGGGCTGGTGTTCCAACCCATAACCATCACATACTGGCGTTTACCTCAGCTCATTGGCTATCTACCAAGCTAGATTTCAAGAAGATCAGTGGCCATTGGACAGAAATACAGTCAATCAACGAAACATCACTAATATTATTGGTGTGCAATGATGTCATTGCTCGTTGTCTTCAAATCAGTTCCTTTCGGTCAATATGCCCCACAAACAGAACCATCAAGTTTGGCTGTGTTACAAACATCCAGAGGATTGCAATGAAACCAACCGTGACTAGATAAACGTATGTTTAGTGTGAGTAATTACATCGAATGCTTCGTCAAAGTTGATAGACACGGAATTCACGACACAAGCGGTTTACAAACTGTTTCGTGTTAGGCTATCAAAATGGATTTTATCAAAGAAAACGGCACTTCATTTGATCACTGGGACCCCCAGGATGAGAAATAAGAGCAAGATTTCAGAATGTAAGTCATATTTTCACCGTCGGATGTGAATGTGTCATACCTGTCATGGCGGGAAAAGTTTGTTGTTGTTAATCGCTCTTCTCAAAGAAAAGCATGCCATTTTTTCTCTGTATTAGCCATTTTAAATCGGACAACGGAGTTTGATTACCAAGATTCTAATCTTTTGAATGGTGTAAGACACTTGTATTTTCAAGAATGTTTAATGTTACATTTCGCCGGATGTTGTCAAAGAATCCCGCTAATGGGATTGATATCTTGAAGGTGTCCCCTAGAGGTTAACTTGGGTCAAACGTTTCAGGTAGCCTTCATCAAGCTTCCCACAATACATTGGGTGAATTTTGCCCCATTCCTCCATGACAGAGATGGTGTAACTGAGTCAGGTTTGTAGGCCTCCTAGCTCACACACACGTTATCAGTTCTGCCCACACATTTTCTATAGGATTGATGTCAGGGCTTTGTGATGGCCACTCCAATACCTTGACTTTGTTGTCCTTATTAAGCCATTTTGCCACAACTTTAACTTCCTGACTGATGTCTTGAGATGTTGCTTCAATATATCCACAAAACATTCCTACCTCATGATGCCATCTATTTTGTGAAGTGCACCAGTCCCTCCTGCAGCAAAGCACCCCCACAACATGATACTGTCACCCCCGTGCTTCACGGTTGGGATGGTGTTCTTTGGCATGCAAACCTCCCCCTTTTTCCTCCATACATAATGATGGTCATTATGGCCAAACAGTTCTATTTTTGTTTCATCAGACCAGAGAACATTTCTCCAAAAAGTACGATCTTTGTCCCCAAGTGCAGTTGCAAACTGTAGTTTGGCTTTTTTATGGCGGTTTTGGAGCAGTGGCTTCTTCCTTGCTGAGTGGCCTTTCAGGTTATGTCGATATAGGACTCGTTTTACTGTGGATATAGATACTTTTGTAACTGTTTCCTCCAGCATCTTCACAAGGTCCTTTGTTGTTCTGGAATTGATTTGCACTTTTCGCACCAAAGTACGTTCATCTCTAGGAGACAGAACGCGTCTCCTTCCTGAGCGGTATGATGGCTGCGTGGTCCCATTTTGTTTATTCTTGCGTACTATTGTTTGTACAGATGAACGTGGTACCTTCAAGCGTTTGGAAATTGCTCCCAAGGATGAACCAGACTTGTGGAGGTCTACAGTTTTTTTTCTGAGGTCTTGGTTGATTTCTTTTGATTTTGATTTTTCCCATGATGTCAAGCAAAGAGGCACTGAGTTTGAAGGAAGGCCTTGAAATACGTCCACAGGTACACCTCCAATTGACATAAATGATGTTAATTAGCCTATCTAAAGCCATGACGTCATTTTCTGGAATTTTCCAAGCTGTTTAAAAGCACAGTCAACTTAGTGTATGTAAACTTCTGACCCACTGGAATTGTGATACAGTGAATTATAAGTGAAATAATCTGTCTGTAAACGATTTTTGGAAAAATGACTTGTGTCATGCACAAAGTAGAGGTCCTAATTGACTTGCCAAAACTATAGTTTGTTAACAAGAAATTTGTGGAGTTGTTGAAAAACTAGTTTTAATGACTCCAACCTAAGTGTATGTAAACTTCCGACTTGAACTGTATATATACAGTACCAGTCAAATTATTTGGACACCTACTCATTCCAGGGTTTTTCTTTATTTTTACTATTTTCTACATTGTAGAATAATAGTGAAGACATCAAAACTATGAAATAACACATATGGAATCACGTAGTAACCAAGAAAGTGTTAAACAAATCAAAATATATTTTGTATTTGAGGTTCTTCAAAGTAGCCACCCTTTGCCTTGCTGACAGCTTTGCGCACTCTTAGCATTCTCTCAACTAGCTTCACCTGGAATGCTTTTCCAATAGTCTTGAAGGAGTTCCCACATAGGTTGAGCACTTGTTGGCTGCTTTTCCTTCACTCTGCGGAAAAAATATGCAGGGCTTGACAATAAGATGTTTATCCACTTGTCCTTCAGACAAGGTGATTGAAAATGTGTTGTTTGATCCAAGAAACCACTTCATTATTATTCCCATACCATTATTACTGAGAATCAGACTAATTTTGCTACCCTCTGCCTATTGGCTACTTAGCTTATTCAAACCTGTCTCAAAATACAACAATTTAAGACATAAAAAATGCTCTTTGACTAGAAATTACCTATAACTGGGCTAATAGCTCACTTACTCTGAAATAATGGGGCGACAGGTAGCCTAGTGTTTAGAGCATTGGACTTGTAACCGAAAGGTTGCAAGATCGCAATCCCCAAACTGACAAGGTAAAAATCTGTTGTTCTGCCACTGAACAAGGTATTAACCCACTATTCCTAGGCCGTCATTGAAAATAATAATGTGTTCTTAACTGACTTGCCTAGTTAAATAAATGTAAAATAAAATAAAATATGAACAAATGTGCACACGTGGCTACATGTAGCTCTCGCTTTGATCTCAAAACAAGAGCATCTACTCATGACAACTCATGCTGTAAACACAGTCCAGTTCAAAGTGAATGGCATAGATCCATATATATATACACACTGATCAAAAAAATAAAGGGAACACTAAAATAACACATCCTAGATCAGAATGAATGAAATAATCTTATTAAATACTTTTTTCTTTACATAGTTGAATGTGCTGACAACAAAATCACACAAAAATAATCAACGGAAATCCAATTTATCAACCCATGGAGGTCTGGATTTGGAGTAACACTCAAAATTAAAGTGGAAAACCACACTACAGGCTGATCCAACTTTGATGTAATGTCCTTAAAACAAGTCAAAATGAGGCTCAGTACTGTGTGTGGCCTCCACGTGCCTGTATGACCTCCCTACAATGCCTGGGTATGCTCCTGATGAGGTGGCGGATGGTCTCCTGAGGGATCTCCTCCCAGACCTGGACTAAAGCATCTGCCAACTCCTGGACAGTCTGTGGTGCAACGTGGCGTTGGTGGATGAAGCGAGACATGATGTCCCAGATGTGCTCAATTGGATTCAGGTCTGGGGAACGGGCGGGCCAGTCCATAGCATCAATGCCTTCCTCTTGCAGGAACTGCTGACACACTCCAGCCAAATGAGGTCTAGCATTGTCTTGCATTAGGAGGAAACCAGGGCCAACCGCACCAGTATATGGTCTCACAAGGGGTCTGAGGATCTCATCTCGGTACCTAATGGCAGTCAGGCTACCTCTGGCGAGCACATGGAGGGCTGTGCGGCCCCCCAAAGAAATGCCACCCCACACCATGACTGACCCACCGCCAAACCGGTCATGCTGGAGGATGTTGCAGGCAGCAGAACGTTCTCCACGGCGTCTCCAGACTCTGTCACGTCTGTCACATGTGCTCAGTGTGAACCTTCTTTCATCTGTGAAGAGCACAGGGCGCCAGTGGCGAATTTGCCAATCTTGGTGTTCTCTGGCAAATGCCAAACGTCCTGCACGGTGTTGGGCTGTAAGCACAACCCCCACCTGTGGACGTCGGGCCCTCATACCACCCTCATGGAGTCTGTTTCTGACCGTTTGAGCAGACACATGCACATTTGTGGCCTGCTGGAGGTCATTTTGCAGGGCTCTGGCAGTGCTCCTCCTGCTCCTCCTTGCACAAAGGCGGAGGTAGCGGTCCTGCTGCTGGGTTGTTGCCCTCCTACGGCCTCCTGATGTACTGGCCTGTCTCCTGGTAGCGCCTCCATGCTCTGGACACTACGCTGACAGACACAGCAAACCTTCTTGCCACAGCTCGCATTGATGTGCCATCCTGGATGAGCTGCACTACCTGAGCCACTTGTGTGGGTTGTAGACTCCATGCTACCACTAGAGTGAAAGCACCGCCAGCATTCGACAGTGACTAAAACATCAGCCAGGAAGCATAGGAACTGAGAAGTGGTCTGTGGTCCCCACCTGCAGAACCACTCCTTTATTGGGGGTGTCTTGCTAATTGCCTATAATTTCCACCTGTTGTCTATTCCATTTGCACAACAGCATGTGAAATGTATTGTCAATCAGTGTTGCTTCCTAAGTGGACAGTTTGATTTCACAGAAGTGTGATTGACTTGGAGTTACATTGTGTTGTTTAAGTGTTCCCTTTATTTTTTTGAGCAGTGTATATATACTATGGCAATGGTCTATTTGTATATACGTTGTAGGGATACTGCAGCTCTGATTGGTTAAGCTGCACCGGGGTCTATAGAGTACGGGCTGAGTCATGCCTGTCAATGCAATAGAATCCTTCTCCTGTTGTAAGAACGGACGCTGGAGATGAGAAGCAGGTTCAAGGAGTTGAACATTTATTGAACAGACAAGTGACAGAACAAGACCAGCATCCGTACAGGGGGGGACAAAGCGGCAATAATGTTGAAGCGGGGACCAACCTCGGGAACAGACAGATATAGGGGAGGTAATGAAAGCAGGTGATTGAGTCCAGGTGAGTCCAATGAATCGCTGATGCGCGGGACGAGGGAAACAGGTGTGCGTAATGATGGTGGCAGGAGTGTGTAGTGCTGGGCAGCCTGGTGCCAGGGAGGGAGAGCGGGAGCAGTCGTGACAACTGTGCATTCTGCCTACAAGAAAATCTCTTGCATAGTTAGTTTTGCATACTAAGTCTTGCATAGTTGGTTTTGTTTCGGTATGTTACATTGAAAGTGGCCAATATTGGCAATTCCCACAGTAGAAGGAAACATTGATAGTGTTAAATAAAGGGGAAAACTAGAATGTTGAATGAAGTTCAATCTCATGCTTCTCTGCGTGGGCTGATATTTCTTCTGTTGCTGCAGTCCCAGGGGAGCTGCACAGCTTAAAGGGAACATTGACCCCAAGTACTTCTCTGCAGCTGCCACCACAACATTTATTTCCTGTGACTCACGTTCCATCTCTGAGGAATAGTTGATAACCATTGCTATGAATGCTATGGAGCCAACCTTACTGAAACATACACTGAGTGTACAAAACATTAAGGACACCTTCCTAATATTAAGTTGCACCCTCCTTTGACCTCAGAACAGCCTCAATTCGTTGGGGCATGGACTCTACATGATGCCGAACGCATTCCACACTGATGCTGGCCCATATTGACTCTAATGCTTCCCACAGCTGTGTCAAGTTGGCTGGATGTCCTTTGGGTGGTGGACCATTCTTGATACACACAGGAAACTGTTGAGTGTGAAAAATTCAGCACTGTTGCAGTTGTTGACACAAACCAGTGTGCCTGGTACCTTCTACCATACCCCTTTCAAAGGCACTTACATATTTTGTCTTGCCCATTCTCACTCTGAATGGTACACATACACAATCGATGTCTCACAATCCGGTCAGTCTATAGCATGGAAAGAGAAGTTGTTCTTAATGTTTTGTCCACTCTGTATATCACTCATTGGCCTATTCCTCTATTCTGGCACAGATCTACTATTCACAGGGATCCTCTCAGAATCCCTCACCCTTCATCCACCCTCCTTTACCTTCTTCACTGCCTCAACATACGACACCTTCTGCACTACTCTGACCCTGGCCATCTCAACCTGCCTCTCTCGCACTGGACACCTCTGATCCAAAGATACAAGAGCACCCTACAGTTGACATACACCATTTTTTCCACTGAACTATTCCTCTGTCCCATGTCCTTCTGCACACTTCCCACATTTTGGAATCTCCCTCCTACACACTGCTGCAACATGCCCATAATTGTGACACCTAGAACACCGCAATGGATTCGGACCCAAAAGCTCTAAAAGCATAACTCATATATCATAACATTAATTTGGCAGGAAAATTCTAAATAAAATCTCAAAAGAACAGACTGCGCCAACTCTGTTTCACCACGCTCTCCACTGGGTCTGCCTGCGTTGCACCAAACGGCGGGCATCACAAACACCAGGAATCTTCAACTTCAATTGCTCCACCTCCACACTTAACGCTACCCCAGAAATCACTCCCTTCAATGATGCCCTGTTCCTAAGCGCAAAGCACGATACAGGTCTTTCCCCCAAGTTGTGTCGCACCGAGCGCCTGCTCCCTCTGATCTGAAGAAACACAAACAAACATCACAAGTCAACTTCAGGTTATCTTCACCGACACAACAGCACCCACCATCTTTTCCACCCAACCTGAAACCACCCATTGATCAGCCAAAAAGGCCTGGTTCCACCCTCTTCAAAAATCGCACTCCCACTGGGCCAAACGTATCTTTATTATAACCATGTCCATAAATGCAAGGCTGTAATTATGCTACAGCAACATTTTCAGTAACGTTTACAGAAACGTTTTACTTGCTATGACTGTGATATGTTTTTAGTATTTTTTTTTATCAACCTTGGTTGAATGCACTGATTGTAAGTTGCTAAGGACAAGAGCACCGCTAAATGACCATAATCTAAATATAAAAATGAAAACTTGCATGGGTAATTCCGGGAATACACTGTAAATTAGATTAACAAAGTACTGAGCAAAGGGTCTGAATACTTATGTAAATGTGATATTTCCGTTTTTTATGTTTTATAAATTTGCAAAAATGTCTAAAAACCTGTTTTTGCTTTGTCAATATGGGGTATTGTGTGTAGATTGATGAGGGAAATAAACAATCGAATCAATTTTAGAATAAGGATGTAACATAACAAAATGTGAAAAAAGTCAAGGGGTCTGAATACTTTCTGAATGCACTGTATATTTTTGTTCAGGATACATAAATTATTATTAACTCTCTCTCTCTTTCTTTCTCTCTCTCTGGTGTCCTTAAGTGACTAACAAAGCTTGTGCCAGGGAAACTAAGTACTGTTGCCTAATCCACGACCACGCTTGACCGTTGGCTAATGCGCCATTTCACTTGTCCTACTAACCTACATCAAGGTATCGGAAGGTGTTGATGTTTTTTGACAAACTGTTGCATTCATTGGTACTTTACTCAGAAATAATTAACAGAGTTTCAGATTAATGGGCCAATAGTGTAGTGAAGGTGTTTCAACAAAGGATGGCGCTGTTTGTTTTCTTTTTTCTTGTGCGTAAAAGCGCACCGATGGCACGAGTTTCCAGAAATGTGTCTTTCAATTCCAAGTTATCGACAAAACCGAGTCGTTCACTGACTGTCGGAACTTGTCAATACCTTACAAAAATGTGATGGTTAAACACATTGGAATAGAATACAAAATTACTATGGTCAATCAACCCCGAAAACTACAGTGAAGTGTGTGTGTGTGTGTGTGTGTGTGTGTGTGTGTGTGTGTGTGTGTGTGTGTGTGTGTGTGTGTGTGTGTGTGTGGTGTGTGTGTGTGTGTGTGTGTGTGTGTGTAATAATCTCAAAATATCGATACAATTCTTCAAATTTTAGGGTATGAGGAATCTTGCAGATATAGCTCCATATTTATCAAAATGACAATCTGTTTTAGGCCTATAATAAAATCTATTATTTATGAGGTAATGTAGTGTAAAATTATAATAGAGAAATTGATATTCGGGGTTAAAAGGTGTCACTGGTATTCTATCCATCCTGCGCTGCGCTTTTCTCCCAGCAGCACTATTCCTGGCGCGCTGTTGGTGGAACTCCCCACGTGGTTTCAACTCCTGTATAAAAACTTTCGGTGTTAGGTGGCTCCGTGTCGTGATTGCAAAGGAGAAAACTGTAAAGATAACAGCATCTCTTACTGGGCGCAGAGACGTCCCATAGCCAACTCACCAATAGACAGCGAAGACAGTGATCAAGGGATCAGTTGGTTATGGAATGGATTGCAATTTAGTTGGATTCCTAAAGTTGCGCTTATATGAGTGAATTGAATGTAAAGAGCAGTGGTAACCTCATATTTGGAACTTCACATCAGACGTTTCGAATACAAAGCCAGCGTACCGGTGAGATACGTTTGATAACTATGCGTGGTTTGCAAAGGATATGGACTGTAATAATTCGTTTTGATACGTTTGAAAACGCGGTAGAGCCATTCATTTAGTGATCATTTCAAGTTCGCTGGTCAAGACCAAAACCTCTGGAATTGTGCTTTAGATGAGAACTGGACTGATAGTGAGCTTTGGACAAAAAGGACCCAAGCCTAACAGGGCTGGAGATTAAGCAAATAACATAATATCTGTAATAATCATTAGCTCTTGGCAGCAAGATCTTTTGGAATGCAAAAACTACATGGACTGTTTTGGATTACCGTAACTTGTGCATCAATCATCGTTCCATGTGTATTCCCGGTGGCGCATAGTAGGATCATTATCGTGATACTTGTGAAGTAGCCTAACCCTCTAACTTTGCTCTCTGTATTCAGGAACCACTATTCCTTTCCAGCGTGCTTTGGAATTCCAGTCTCAAAAATAGAAAATGAAAAGATATAATCTCACACTGGCTTGTTTAATGGCTTGCATACTTTCAATCCGCTGTACCTTGGGGACAACGCGGGCGCGCATAACGGGGGCAGAGACTCAAACCGTCACCCAGGAGTCGTGCGCATCGTGTGGGTTGCCGGAGGCGTCAGAACGGGTGGACATAGACCTTTTGGAAGCAGTTAAGAGGCACATCTTGAACAGGTTACAAATGAGAGAAAGACCCAACATCACTCATCCTATTCCCAAGGCTGCAATGGTAACAGCGCTGAGGAGGCTTCACGCCGGTAAGGTACGGGAAGACGGGAGGGTTGAGATCCCCAACCTTGATGGACAAGCTTCCTACAGTAACGAGGTGCAAGGGGAGACGTCGGAGATAATCAGTTTTGCAGAATCAGGTAATTATCGATAATCGTATGATTCATATCACTAATTTGATCACCCCTTTTATCTCCCTTTATTTCTGAGTTATGATTCATTCAGTGACACACAGTACCTTACTGTAAAATTCTCTATATTTAACTGAAAAAGGTAAATGATACCATTATCGGAATGAATGAAATTAGTTGAGTGGAGGGGTTTGTATTTGACATGATTTTACTATAATTACAAGGGTTTTTTTGCTACGTAAATTGTTTCAACATTACAACATATTAATTAATAGTTGGTATTTTATATCACTTGCGCTTCTAGAGGTCTTAACAAAGGCTTCCAAACTGGCAGCAACTACAGGGCAAAACAGACCAAAAGTACATGGCAAAATGCTCAACCATTTAAGGTTTAAGACTTGATGCCAATCGATTCTGTTTTCTATACATTTTAAATTCATTGGGCACTATAATCACATAGGAGTTAAATTGGAACAGCATTATGACTCACAGGTGCAACAAATATAGCCTGTTACAATGCATACCTCAAAATATCTTAATAAGCCAGAAACAACAATACCATGCATCCACTAGAGGTCAAAACGTTTTTGGCTCTCCAAAGATATGCTTTGGTACTGTATTCCGCAACTAGCTTTCACATTCTCACGTCAGAATTAGACGTTCATCCACGTTTCTCAAAATAAAATGTAAGATGAAGTTTAATCATTAACTCCGAATGGTTAAGGTAAGGGTTAAGGTTTGGGATATAAAACAAAAATCTAAAAAACAACTTTCTGTCACTGAACATGCAAACTTCTGCATTAGAGGCTTACGCCCATCCTCCATCCCTGTCCATAATACCCAAACAAAACTGAAACCTACTTGAAGGTAACAGCACGCACTGTTACCCCTAGTGGCCAGTTGATGTGCTCAGACATGGATGAACTTCTAATACTGACTTGTATCATGGGTGACCTTCTTTGGGGTGGAATTACAGTACCATTAGAAATACAACAATTCTTTCCCTGCCCATAACATTTTCCCAAAATGCACCATAATTTGCAGTATACTGCGGTAAAATGTTTCAGAGTATTTTTCTGTTGATAATACCCCAAATTACAGGATAAATTACAGTTTTCCGTTACAGTGTAGACAATCAGCACGTTTTTCTGTGCTCAAATATATTGAGCACAGAAAAATGGGTTTCCTCAAAACTTTTGAATAATAACAGCACATTGGGGTTTACAGTGGACTCACACACAGGGCCAGATTAGCAAATCATAGATGGTTGTGCATCAGAAGTTTTTCTCTTGTTATGTCAGTCACTGACAGTAACTCAATTAGCCATGTCAGTTACCAATTTTTTGATTGGTAAGTTAGTCTAGCCAGCTATCTAAACTTGTAGTAATCATGGCCGAATACCGACCAGGCACGCAGGGCACGTTCCCAGGGGCCCTGACCCCCAGGGGGCCCCAATTTATTTTGTTTGTCACTTTCACTCAGATATCATTAACATGCCATAAGTCATGGCAGAATGTGTAGAATCGCAGGTAATCGCAGGTAATTAGTGTTAAAACTGCAAAAATTACTCCCTGCCCCATGGAAAATATTTATAATTGCAGAAAACTTGCTTTAAAACTGGAATATTTTCTCTACGTTACCCAACCAAGGCAGGGCCCCCCAGTTATCATGTGGGCCCTCCATTTCCTCTCCTCCCCCATCTGATGGTTATCAGTGCGGCAGCAGCAGGCTGTCTACACTTATTGAGAGCAGGCTCCTGAGTCCTCCTGTGGTTGCGTTTGCATTTAAAATATATATATATATATATATATAAAATATATATATATAAAATATATATACTACATATATAATATACAGTATATTTAGTTTTTAATTCTTTATTTTGTTTCCCTCTTGGGCCTCGGCCTCAGCCCCTGTAAGCCCCTGCATTAATCCGGCCCTGTACACACACACACTCTATGAGCTCTAATCTATCATCAGTTAGATAACTGAAATCAATAATTGACAGGTTAGTGAGGTGAGAACGTCCTATTTAACTGTTTTTTTTTTAAAGGTTTTTTAGCAGAGGAAGCATAGATGCCGGTCGCACAGTACGACGCTGCAGCACAAACAGTACAATCAGCTTGGATGGATTCCTAGCTGTTGCCTTCGAATGGGATTTTTTAAATTTTATTTAACCTTTAATTAACTAGGCAAGTCAGTTGAGAACAAATTCTTATTTACAATGACGACGTGCCCCGGCCAAACCCTAACGACGCTGGGCCAATTGTGTGCCGCCCTATGGGACTCTCATACATTTGGTATGTTACATAAGACAGGTTACGCGAACGTATAGCAACCCAAAGGTTACGTGTTTGAATCACATCACGGTCAACTTTAGCATCTAATTAGCAACTTTGCAATTACTTGCTACTTTTTAACTTCTTTGCAACTACTTAGCATGTTAGCTAACCCTTCCCTTAACCCTAATCTTAACCCTTTAACTTAACCCCCAACACTAACCTTAACCCCAACCTTAATCCTAACCCCTTACCCATAACCCCTTTAGCTAATATTAGCCACCTAACTAACATTAGTGTTAACTACCTAGCGACCTAGCTAACGTTAGCCACAACAAATTGGAATTTGTAACATATCATACATTTCGCAAATTCATAACATATTGTAGGAATTGCAATTTGTAACAAATTGTACGAATTGCAAATTAATACATACCATATGAAACGTAACATACTAATTGGAGTGTGCCAGAACTACATTTTACTATGTTACATCTACCTCTGAGTCCATGTTAAACGCAAGGCAATTATTAGGTGAGCACCCCCGGTTGTGGGTTCGGGTGATGGAGAGATGGAGGAGGAGGGTGCATGGTGTGCCCATATCACAGTTTTCTAAAGAATGTTTTTGTCATATAATGGTTCACCAACCAGGCCTCTTTGCTTTTGCCATTATTCACGACACCTTTGAGCCTTTGTGCAGCATTGTGCCATGGAACTGGCTTTGCTCCCTGTTCTGTAGACCCCCCTCTGCCTTCAGGCCAGCTGGCACTCACCCCCAGAGCCCAGAGTCCAGACTGCCTGCCAGGGCATGGAGAGAGGGACAAGGCCCCTAGAGCGACCTGGAGAGAGGCAGCTAGACCAGGCCCAGGCACAGGCCGGGTGATGTCACAGTCAAAGATCAAGGTGTGCTGCTAGGGGCCAAGGGAAGTTTGTGGTGGGCATTACTGGTTGGCTGGTAGGGCTGAGAGGAGTTTGTGCTGGGCATTACTGGTTGGCTGGTAGGGGCTGAGGGGAGTTTGTGCAGGGCATTACTGGATGACTGATAGGGGCTGAGAGGAGTTTGTGCAGGGCATTACTGGATGACTGATAGGGGCTGAGAGGAGTTTGTGCAGGGCATTACTGGATGACTGATAGGGGCTGAGAGGAGTTTGTGCTGAGCATTACTGGATGACTGATAGGGGCTGAGAGGAGTTTGTGCTGGGCATTACTGGATGACTGATAGGGGCTGAGAGGAGTTTGTGCTGGGCATTACTGGATGACTGATCGGGGCTGAGAGGAGTTTGTGCTGGGCATTACTGGATGACTGATAGGGGCTGAGAGGAGTTTGTGCTGGGCATTACTGGATGACTGCGAAGTATCAGGCCAAAGTATTCTGTGAGGTGTGTGGGACGCTGTCCTATTTTATTCACATAGTTTTAACTGTATGGTTTTCAGCCTGCTAGGAGCTAGGAGGCAGCTATTGCTCTCAGTCACCAATCAGTCTTAGACTGCATAGCGGAGCAGAGGCTGAGACTGAGCTCACTGCCAACGTTCCAGGTAAGGAACAGTGCCAACCCCCCGTCTCTTATGACACGGTCCCGCGGGCCCTCGCTTTGGCGGCGGGATTCGGTGTCCCGTAACCACGGGAGCGAAGCGGAGGGCAGGGGGAGATGTGAGCATCTCGATTGTCGTTGGTATAGCCGTTTGGACCGGTTGAACTCCCTGTGACTCCAGTCCAAGTAACGGAATTAAGACTTCATTATTGGATGTCATTAACTCTGGCCCAGTCTCCGGGTTGTATCCCAAATGGCACCCTATTCCCTATATAGTGCACTACTTTTAACCAGAGCCATATGGGCCATGGTAAAAATGTGTGCACTATAGAGGGAATAGGGTGCCATTTGGGATGCAACCTTGCAGGGCTATAGGGCTGGCTTCTGGGTTTACTCTGGGACACAGTCTTTCATGAAGAAACATCAATCATGCCCTGTCTGGAGCTGCTCCAGGCATTTTCCACATCACACTCAATCCATGCACCCCCCCCCCCCCCTCAACCCCCTCCCTGTGTGTCATTTCTCCACCACTACCACCAAAGCAGCTCACTAACTGCTGGCCAAATGGAGCTCACCCTGACCTGCTGTGCTCTTTCCCCCTCTCCTATTTCCCTGTGTGGAATTCCTGGAGTGCAGAGCTGAGCGTTGTGCTCCAGCAGCCTAAGGGATGCCTGTCAGAGCCGTGTGTGTGTGTCACTGCGAGGCGAGGCTCCTGTCAAAGCAGCGGTGCTCCGCGATGTGTGGTCTCTGTTGACACAGACTTTGAGTAATGAGCATAGCACCCTGCTACATACACCCTGCCTATGTTGCGCACATGCACACACAAACACACATACACACACTGACTGCCGGCGCATCTGCCTTCCTGCCTCCCTGATTACCTGCTTACCTACCTGTCTGCCTGATTTCCCGCCTGTTTACCTACCTGTCTGCCTGATTTCCCGCCTGTTTACCTACCTGTATGCCTGATTTCCCGCCTGCTTACCGACCTGTCTGCCTGTCGGCCTGCCTTGTTGTTGTGTTGATAGCGCAGGTGGGGACACGCTGAGGCAGCTGTAGCTCCAGCAGAGAAAGAGAGGCCCACCCAGATGTCACCCTCCCTTCACCTGCCCTGCCCTAACCATGCCTGGCCCAGGAGCACATTGACCCCAGGCACACTCCGAATCAGGAAGCACACCTCCTGGTTTAACTGGTCTCCTCCCTAACCTCCTTCCTCACCTCGCTTCCCCCCTCACCTTCCCACAGCCTGTAGTCAGTGCACACCAGGGTTAAAGCACCTGGCTATGTGTTTTTGTGGTATTTTAGAAAATGAAAGAAAAGCTAAATAGTTTAAGTGTTTTCTAGAAGGATGATTCTCAATCCACTTCAGCATCCATTTTAATGTGGCCACCCACTGGGCACACACTGGTTGAATCAATGTTGTTTCCATGTCTTTTCAATGAAATTGAACCAACGTGGAAAAGATGTTGAATTTACGTCTGTGGCCAGTGGGCAGTCTCAGTGGGCAGTCTCAGATACCCTAACTTGTGGGTCATTAAACATGTATGTTATTTTTTTCCCAGATGGAATATAAAGCTTCACCACATTTTTTTTTTTACAAGATCATATGACCATGCTTCAGACTGGAGTATCTTTGTAGTCAGAGATTCAGACTGCCATCTCTCCCCACCCAGCACTTCATTGCCTCACATACACTGTCACTCAGGGTACAGATAGAGAAACGCCCTGGCCTAGAAGCTCCCCTGTTGATCACTGGGAGCTGTTGAGGCAAGCAGCAAGGCATGGTAGTAAATGAGGCGAGGTTAGATACTCCTTACCTCGGGCCATGACAGCAGTTAAAACAGGGGAAAACTGTTATTGAGTCAATGCCTTTAGATCTACACTTCTGATGCATTTCCACACATACAGTTCTTCTTACGTACTTGATACTGCACCCTGAGGGTTCGATGTCGATGTTGCTGAAATGCATGCACCTTGTGCTTTTGTTGTTGCCACAGGGATGTGTTTGTTTGTGTGTGTGTGTGTGTGTGTGTGTGTGTGTGTGTGTGTGTGTGTGTGTGTGTGTGTTACTTTGGCTCCCAGCTGACGTACTGTAGCGGGAGGCAGAACTAGTCTGAACAGGTCTGTGTGAAATGAATGTAAAATCACTGTTACTGGAGTACGTTGTAAACGTAGGATTGCTTTAAAAGGACCATCTTTGGTGGTCAGCTGTTGACACCAACTCACGCTAATCAGTGTGTAAACAAAGACATTTGGCCGCTTCAACATGTGCTCAGCTGTAGCCGATCCTGGCTAACCCCCAGACAGAACCCTCTCGGTTTTCACAGTAATTTGGAAGACATAATTAGGCTTCAAAAAAGATACGGCCGACTCCAAACTCCATTATGCCTTAGACATTTGGAATCTCTTCATTGTGTCATTTTAGAAAGTGGCCAATGTCATGCAAATGTATTTTATTTTTGCCTCATCATGCTATTGGTTAGTTGGGCCACGCGCTCAATGCCAGGCAGTAGCGAGGCTGTCTCCTAATACCTCAATGGAGTCTTTATGCTGTCAGTCTCAGAGGCTCCGGGGAGCTCAGGGGGTTTCACAGCAGTGCCTCACACACACGCATGCATGCACGCACACACGCACACACACACAAACAGCAAACTCAATTAACCCCCTGGGGCCCGGGCCTTGTCCACCCCCCTCCTCCACTCTCATAGTGTTCACAATCAGACCTGAGGCCAACTGGGCCTGCTCCCAGAACTGGGCTGTCAGGAGGAACAGACTGTAAGGAACTAGGCTAACGGCATGTGATGTATGAGAAAGAGAGTGGTGATGGAGGAGAGGAGAGACAGAAGTGACTGAAGTGCTCTTTCTGGCTCCCTGCTTGGGGCTCCCTGTGAATGTTTGTCCACTTTCTTTCCCTCTTACGAATGACACTCATATGTAGTGTGACATAACTTTAATTCACAGAGACACAAGTTGGAATACTGTGTGGATTTCATCCTCCTGTCCTGTTTTACTTTGTGAATCTTGTCAGATTTTCTAACTTGCCCTTTAAAATGGTCAGTTTATTCTCTTGACCCTTGACTGTACGGTATATATCACTAAACCCACGTTTCTCTCTCTTCTCGATCAGATGAGCTGGCTTCATCTCAAGCCTCTAAGTCCAGCCTCCACTTCCTCATCTCCAGTGAAGGGAACCAGAACCTGCATGTGTCTCAGGCCAACCTGTGGCTCTACTTCAGGCTGCTGCCCACCGGCTCCGAGAAAGGGCCTCGACGCAAAGTCACAGTTAAAATCCACTACCATGAGGCAGGGACTGGAGCTGCAGGTGGAGCCAGGGGAGGGACAGGGCCAGGGGCAGGGGGAGGAGGTCGGTGGACCCTAGTGGAGAAGCGTGTGGACCTAAAGCGCAGCGGCTGGCACACCTTCCCTCTGTCAGAGGCAGTGAGGGCCCTGTTTGGTAAGGGTGGCCGGCGGCAGGACCTGGAGGTGCGTTGTGAGGGCTGTGAGGCATTCAACGTGGTTCCTATCTTAGTTGACCCAGCAGAACCCTCACACAGGCCCTTTCTGGTGGTTCGGGCACGGCAGGTGGAAGGGAACCACCGCATCAGGAAGAGGGGGCTGGAGTGTGACGGGAGCAGTGGAGGCCTGTGCTGCAGACGACAGTTCTACATAGACTTTCGCCTCATTGGCTGGAACGACTGGATCATCGCACCCGCGGGTTACTACGGTAACTACTGCGAGGGAAGCTGCCCGGCGTACATGGCGGGGGTACCGGGGTCGGCGTCATCGTTCCACACGGCAGTGGTCAACCAGTACCGGATGAGGGGCATGAGCCCCGGCTCGGTCAACTCCTGTTGTATCCCCACCAAGCTCAGTACCATGTCTATGCTGTACTTCGACGATGAGTACAACATAGTAAAACGAGACGTGCCCAATATGATAGTGGAAGAGTGTGGCTGTGCCTGAGTTTCTGTGACTTTTTAAACTTTGAAAGTTAAATCAAACGACGATAGTCAAAATGTCTTGTACAAAAATACCTTTTTGTATGACACACATATAAATATATAGTTATATGGAAGCACACCAACAGGTACACACAAACAAGATGTATTTATGCTTTGTTGTATTTATCTGGCTGAGCGAGGCCAGGTTCTGTCCATTCCATGTTAAGAACTTCAGAACGGTTCCAGAGTTTTGGGAAGAGAAGGAAATGGTTGATCACCAAATGATAACATTTTTCTAGTTTGCCATTTCTAGAGGAAAAATAATGGTCCTTCATCTCTTCTCTGATGAAGATGGAAAGAAAAGCGCTTAGTGAAGCAACACACCAGGACATTGACTAAACAAAAGCACTGACAATGATAATTCATCAGCTTATATAATTCAGAAACACCAGCACTTCCATAAAGAATGTCATAAAGACACTGTGACTGTCTGATCCTGTGGAATTATAACATAAACTGTATCAGCAAGCGCTTATTATTGAATAAAGCTTTTCCAGGACTACACTCCTGTCCAAGTGAGGTAACGACACAACATTGACATATTGTTGTTGACATTGGACCACGTTCTTTCCTCCTGCTTGTGTAAGTGTCTGTCTGTCTGTCTGTCTGTCTGTCTGTCTGTCTGTCTGTCTGTCTGTCTGTCTGTCTGTCTGTCTGTCTGTCTGTCTGTCTGTCTGTCTGTCTGTCTGTCTGTCTGTCTGTCTGTCTGTCTGTCTGTCTGTCCATGCTGCAAGCAATCGCTCACTAAGTTCAAAGGTGAAGATGGACCTTTGTGCAAACTGCACTACATACACTTAATCCTGAGAACGGAGAGTCCCCACTGCCCCTACTTGTTCCAATAAAGTGGACCTCGAAGTGGCGATGAGTTGTTTGTTAGGCCCCAACAGGGCATGATGGTGCAGTGCAGCACTTGCAGACTAAACTCTTTAAATGCACACTCCCACTCCTAATAGCACTTGCATATTGAAATGCCTTCAAAGTGGTACTGAGTGTCCTGTCATAAATAAGTGCCACATGATCTATGCAATGTATAGTAACCCACCCATGCCCACCCATACAACTGAACATACCAGACTGAACTGAACTGAACTTTCTCCTCCTCCTATGCTAATGTAACTCCTATCAAATACTTGAAATGTGATCTTTCGCTTCCTTTTTTTCAAAGCGAATGATTGTTATGACATTTGCACTGAAAAGTTGCGGGATTAGTTAATAAACAAACTGCCATTGAGAAGTTATTTTTATAGAAGTAAATTGACATTCTTTGTTTAATAAAGTAATTTACCTACACAGCAAATTCTCCAGTGTTAAATCCACACTGAGAGTGTTAAATTAACACTGAATGTGTTGGCCCGTATCGGCACTGGAACAGTGTTAAATTAACACACTGATATGTGTAAAGCCTCATTTCCCAGCATCCCTTGCCTTTTGAGGTTCATATTAATAATTGTTTGTTTCAATATCTATGTTTTTGCATGTACATTAATTGATTGATTAATCCTATTATTCTCAAATATAAATTAGATACATTTTCTAAACTAATCCAATATGTTACTTGGATTTGTTGCACCTGTTACTGAAATGGTTGTTCCAGTTTAGATGCTTTCGCTAGTCTCATATTTCAGTCTTCCCAACCCTGGTAGTTGCATATGATAAAAAATTCAGAATGTTGGATATCCCCACTCTGGCTAGAGTTCAATCGGAATTACACAGCATTATACAAGCCAGCATAATGTGACAGGTTGCATGAATAAGGCAAAAATGTTGGGTTGTTTGGATTACCCAACATGGGTTAATTTAACCATGAATTTAGTTTTTATTCACCTTCATGCTGGGTTGACCAAATAGCTCTGTCTTTTCTAATGTCATCTATCGGTTAATTTCAGGAGGCAGGACTTATTAAGGGCATGGTTTTTATAAAGTTATTTTTGGCCATGTGAGATTAAATGTAATTCCTGTTGATAATGTAAGTTTGTACACTGCAATGTAACATTTCTATGAATATTATTGTACATTACATATTCTAATACAAAAATATTAACATTATGATTTACATATAGCAAGAAAGTGTTAACTATCCTATTGGAGAGATCACATTTGCATCGGCTTTTAAGGTACTCACACATTTCTGTACACTTTATTAACATTACCAAAGTGTTAGTGTTCAACCATAACATGCAATAACAATTCAACAGAACAGATTAACTGGAATTACATTTACTCTCATGGGTGGCCCAAAATAACTTGCTGAAAGTCACGCCCCTAAAAAGCCAAGCCTCCATGTCTTGTGATCTGACCTGCTGGGTCATATCTCAATAAACAAGCGTCAACAAACCAAACTTGGTCTTAAAAAATAATAACTAAATGACCCAATGCCTGCAACCCAGCAGTTGGTTCATGCAAACAACCCAGTATTATTTTGTTTATGTCCTCAAAATAAGGCCTCATGAAATACATATTGTATTTTTTTAATAATTACATTTTAATTTTGGTATTTTAATTTAGGATTTCACCTGGTTAAGACCACAGGACTGTAAGTGGATGAATGCAACAAAGCTTGTCTCTGTCACTAACAAATTCAGTCATGGGTGATAACTCCACAACTTACTCGAAATGCAAAGCACTCTGGGAAATATGGAAATCAAGCTTTACACTAAGCAGTGTGTTAATTCAACACTGTTCAGTGTCTATACGGGTCCACACTTTCAGTGTTAATTTAACTCTGGGGAATTTGCTGTGTAATAATGGAACCAAAGAGGCCAAGATTATTTTAGCTTGATCATAAGAGGCCTAATCTACGTATCAGGGTACACTATGATGATTTCATTTCTTAGTTCTATTATTTCCTTTCTCTATCTATTTTGTACAATAAACATGTGGAACACTTAATTTTTCATCTTTAATTCTATTTTTTCAGTTTTTCTATTTAATAAAAATATATTTTTAGTTCCTGTTTCAGAATAATTTAGTCGTGTAAATGTCATCTGTACAGTTTATGTAAAATAAAATGTGTTTTCTTAAAATATTTTGTAACTTTAAAATAAATTCTTACTCTGCATTATTATTGTATTCTCCAGTGTTGTGGTCGAAATCCTTTTAGTGAGTCCTTTCAGGCACTCAATTCAGCAGCTTCTAGATTTGGAAAGTAAACAAAGGAACTTCAATAGCAATCTGCATCTATACTGCTCCACATGTAAAACATCTCACTGTCAGTGTCAGGACTTTGCCCCTTGCTTACTAGCTGTACTATTCCGCATCATTTGCTGAAGTGGTGAAAAAGCTAACTGGTAAGCATGTAACTGTCTGTCAGAACAGTACTAGTTGTACCTAGCTGTCCGTCATTTGCTGAATGTAATACAGCTGAGAGACAGACGGTCACATATCATCTTAATTTCTGATGCTCCCCTATCAGTGTTGTGCTGGTGGGTTGGGTAGGTTTAATTTGGGAAACAGTACAGATTTGAGAGATCCTAGGGGCAGCAGCGTGTAGCCACATGGCCTTATTACATCACAGCCAACGGGTTCCCCTGAAAGAGTCTTATTTGACTGTTGCTGTTTATCAGAGCCACAGGCTAAGGTTGCCAGAATGCCAGTTGTAGCTATGTGTACAGATGTAGGATCTTAATTCGAGCCAGTTTTCTAGAGCAGGAAAATAATCCTGCAGCAACAGTAAATGTGAATTATTATGTGGATTATAATTAATGGACATTTTTGGAGAGGTTGAAAAAACATTTGTCAGGGAAAATCAAGTCTGAAATTTCAAAGTGGAAATTACAAACTTTAGAAGCCTTTTTAAACTTTAGACACACTACAAGTTTTAAATGTCTTGCATTGCAGGATCGTGCAACAGGGTGATCAAATTAAGATCCTTTATCTCTAAATACCATGTGCAAACAGAATGGGCCTGCACACCTACTAACCCATCGAGTGTTTCTGCAATGCAACGATCTTCTTGCAACACAAGCAAAACATACACAAGCACAAACCACGCGTTCGCAAAAACATTGCTTGAGATAATTGGTTGAAATGTGTCCATGTGGATGTGCCAAGTGGATGAGATAGATATCTACACCTGACGCCGGCCTGTAGGGTGAATAACATGTTTGGGACTGGGAGAGAGGGACGGTTCAATTTAACACTTTGCTTGAACTGAATGAGTCAGTAAGAAAGAGCGAGAGAGTGAGAGAGGGAGAGAGAGAGGAAGAGAAAAAAAAGTTTGTTGGAGGAGGAATAATTGTCTGGGGCTGTTTTTCATGGTTTGGGCTAGGCCCCTTAGTTCCAGTGAAGGGAAATGTTAACGGTACAGCAGACAATGGGATTCTAGACGATTCTGTGCTTCCAACTTTGTGGCATCAGTTTGGGAAGGCCCTTTCCTGTTTCAGCATGACAATGCCCCCTTGCACAAAGCAAGGTCCATACAGAAATGGTTTTTTGAGATTGGTGTGGAAGAACTTGACTGGCCTGCACAGAGCCCTGACCTCAACCCCATTGAACACCTTTGGGATGAATTGGAATGCCGACTGCAAGCCAGGCCTAATCGCCCAACATCAGTGCCCGACCTCACTAATGCTCTTGTGGCTGAATGGAAGCAAGTCCCCGCAGCAATGTTCCAACATCTAGTGGAAAGCCTTCCCAGAAGAGTGGAGGCTGTTATAGCAGCAAAGGAGGGACCAACTCCATAATAATGCCCATGATTTTGAAATGAGATGTTCGACGAGCAGGTGTCCACATACTTTTGGTCATGTAGTGTATCATCAGGAATGTTATTTTCTTGAAGGGGGGGTTGACACAGTGAATCAATAACGTCAAGGTTCTTCCCTCTGTAGGAAAACAACTAGAGCCTTGTCACTAACCATCCCCCACTCCCCCTCATCCCCCCTAGCTCAAAAAGTCTCACCCCCTCCTTCCTCCATCTTGACCTACTGACTCCCAGACCACTGAGGTACACTCAGGGCCACAAAGCCTTCGTTTGTGTGTCGTTCAGTGCCTAGCCTAGCTCAGCGCCAGCCAGCTCAGGGATCACCTCCACCCTCCACAGGAGCCCCCCGACCACAGCATTGGCCATGGCTGTGAAAGAGCTGATAGTCCAATATGCCACATAGACAGGAGGTTAGGGTTGGACAGGGAATTATGGTTAGACAGGGAATTAGGGTTAGACAGGGAATTAGGGTTAGACCGGGAATTAGGGTTAGACAGGGGGTTAGGGTTAGACAGGGAATTAGGGTTAGACAGGGAATTAGGGTTAGACAGGGGGTTAGGGTTAGACAGGGAATTAGGGTTAGACAGGGAATTAGGGTTAGACAGGGGGTTAGGGTTAGACAGGGAATTAGGGTTAGACAGGGAATTAGGGTTAGACAGAGGGTTAGGGTTAGACAGGGAATTAGGGTTAGACAGGGAATTAGGGTTAGACAGGGAATTAGGGTTAGACAGGGGGTTAGGGTTAGACAGAGGGTTAGGGTTAGACAGGGAATTAGGGTTAGACAGGGAATTAGGGTTAGACAGGGGGTTAGGGTTAGACAGGGGGTTAGGGTTAGGGTTAGACAGGGAATTAGGGTTAGACAGGGAATTAGGGTTAGACAGGGGGTTAGGGTTAGACAGGGAATTAGGGTTAGACAGGGGGTTAGGGTTAGACAGGGAATTAGGGTTAGACAGGGAATTAGGGTTAGACAGGGAATTAGGGTTAGACAGGGGGTTAGGGTTAGACAGGGAGTTAGGGTTAGACAGGGAATTAGGGTTAGACAGGGGGTTAGGGTTAGACAGGGAATTAGGGTTAGACAGGGGGTTAGGGTTAGACAGGGGGTTAGGGTTAGACAGGGAATTAGGGTTAGACAGGGGGTTAGGGTTAGACAGGGAATTAGGGTTAGACAGGGAATTAGGGTTAGACAGGGAATTAGGGTTAGACAGGGGGTTAGGGTTAGACAGGGAATTAGGGTTAGACAGGGAATTAGGGTTAGACAGGGAATTAGGGTTAGACAGGGGGTTAGGGTTAGACAGGGAATTAGGGTTAGACAGGAATTAGGGTTAGACAGGGGGTTAGGGTTAGACAGGGAATTAGGGTTAGACAGGGGGTTAGGGTTAGACAGGGGGTTAGGGTTAGACAGGGAATTAGGGTTAGACAGGGAATTAGGGTTAGACAGGGGGTTAGGGTTAGACAGGGAGGACTGATTCCCTCACTGTGACTCTGAGCCCCCATGGAGCCCGGGAGCCGCTCCACTCCCCCTCACCCCTCGGCCCTACTCCTTCAATATGATCCATGTTATCCATGTGTCTGGATATCTTGCTGTTGTTAGCCGAGACCTGTTTACCAGACAGGGTAAATTTAACTGCTCAAAGCCCAGTATTCTGGATGATGGGATTTTTTTTTAACCTTTAAAAGTGAAAATCCTTCTTGGTGACTCGCTCATTCGCTGGCAGTTAAAAGTAGAAGCAGGAAGTAAACAGTCTGTCTTTTGTTCACTCTTGAACTGAACATAGTTTCTGTAAGACATTCAAGTGAGGTGGTGCATGTGATAGAAAACTGATAGCTGGTAGTGCAACTAGCTCTCACAGCCTCAACGTCAGAATTAGACGTTCATTCATTTTCTCAAACGTCACATTTCTAAGTTGTTCTAAACATCAAATTTCTAAGTGTTTAAGGTTAAGTTTAGGCATTAACTCCGAATGGTTAATGTAAGGGTTAAGGTTTTGAATAGGCTCAAAAAATAATATAAAAACTACTTTGCTGTATTCAATCATGCAACCTTTAGAAACCAGCCATCCCCATTAAACAACACCCTAGCAAAACCGAAACCTACATGAAGTTAACAGCACTCAGTGTTCCCCCTCGTGGCCGGTTTCCACATCCTCTCCCGACGTCCTCAGACGTGGATGGACGTCGAATGTTGATTTGCATCACGGGTGACTTGCCTGGGTAGTGATTGTCACACGGTCAACACGTGTGAATGAACATGCTCAGGCTCTGTCTCTCTCTCTAGCGCCAATGAATGGCCCGGGTGCCTAAAGACAAATACAGTTTCTCCCTTTGTGAAGATACCAGTATACGACAAAGGGGAAGAATGAAGCGTTGGTGTAGGTGGGTGTGAGAGGGGGAATTCCATCCAGGCAGATGTAAGGTAAGTTGTGGTGGAGGATAATCTCTGACCACTTTAAAGAGAGCCAGCTGTCAGAGTGTGTGTGTGTGTGTGTGTGTGTGTGTGTGTGTGTGTGTGTGTGTGTGTGTGTGTGTGTGTGTGTGTGTGTGTGTGTGTGTGTGTGTGTGTGTGTGTGTGTGTGTGTGTGTGTGTGTGTGTGTGTGTGTGGTGAGAGATTCCTTAGCCAAGCCATCTGCATGTGTGTACAGTCTGAGTGCTCATTATTGTGCAGGTGCTCCATTGTTCTGTCCTTGTGGCGCTTTTCATCCTCACCCCTCTCCAAAACACAACACAACCTAACTTTCATCCTCACCCCTCTCCAAAACACAACACAACCTAACTTTCATCCTCACCCCTTTCCAAACACAACACAACCTTACTTTCATCCTCACCCCTCTCCAAAACACAACCTAACTTTCATCCTCACCCTCTCCAAAACACAACCTAACTTGCATCCTCACCCCTCTCCAAACACAACACAACCTTACTTTCACCCTCACCCCTCTCCAAAACACAACACAACCTAACTTTCATCCGCACCCATCTCCAAAACACAACACAACCTTACTTTCACCCTCACCCCTCTTCAATACACAACGCAACCTAACTTTCATCCTCACCGCTCTCCAAAACACAACACAATCTAACTTTCATCATTGCCCCTCGCCAAAACATAACACAACCTAACTTTAATCTTGACGACCTCCAAAACACAATCTAACTTTCATTATCACTTCTCTCCAAAACACAACACAATCTAACTTTCATCATCACTTCTCTCCAAAACACAATCTAACTTTCATCATCACTTCTCTCCAAAACACAACACAATCTAACTTTCATCATCACTTCTCTCCAAAACACAATCTAACTTTCATCATCACTTCTCTCCAAAACACAACACAATCTAACTTTCATCATCACTTCTCTCCAAAACACAACACAATGTAACTTTCATCATCACTTCTCTCCAAAACACAATCTAACTTTCATCATCACTTCTCTCCAAAACACAATCTAACTTTCATCATCACTTCTCTCCAAAACACAACCTTACTTTCATCCTCACTCCTCTCCAAAACACAACACAACCTTTCATCCTCACCCCTCTCCAAAACACAACACAACCTTACTTTCATCCTGCCTGATCTCCAAAACACAACACAACTTTCATCCTCACCCCTCTCCAAAACACAATGTAACTTTGAAAGGGGGGACTGAGTCAGGCCAGCCAAGATACACCAAAACTCCCATCAAAAGAAGGGAAAAAAGGACCCTAGGCCTACCAGTAAGTAGGAATGTCTGGTGAGATAAAAATGTAAACGGTAGAGAGAGTTGGGACGTTGTATGTGGTTCTGTAGTCATACACCTACAAAGGCAGGGACATTCTGAGCCGGACAATTTTCTCACATTGGGTGGAGAATGAGAAAGAGAGAGAAAGAGACAGACAGAGAGATACGTAAAAAGTATGCACACATGACTGTAAGTCGCTTTGGATAAAAGCATCTGCTAAATAGCATATATGTTGTTATTATTATTATAATATTAGCGAAAGGGTGAGAGAAGCGAGAGCATAATAGTATTAAACAGGGTGTCAGGGTTCATCATTAGCCCTTTGAGAGCAAAATAAGTTCAGTGAGCCAGACAGAGAGACAGGGGAGTCACCATTCCTTTGCATTTCACTTGTCGTTTACTTGTCTACTTGTCCTTTTTTATGGCAGGGAACGATTGGAATATACAACCATGATTATCAAAACATGTCTATGTCCCAAGATAATTCCAGCCAACAGACAGTATCAACAACACAGCACTGATCTGATGTGGAGAGGAGAGCTGTAGTGTTGTTCTGCTGATACCTGGTGTATGGATGACCTTATGGTGAAGTCCTATTGGTCCTTCAGCACGGCCTATGGCATGCAGTCAGTTATGAATGAGGTATTGGCTGATATAAAATAATAAAATAAATCTTATGCCCTCATATGCTAGACTCTCATAACAGATGTTAATAGCAGGAGATTTGATCCTGGGTGCCATGATTTCTCAAATACCAATATTATACTGTACAAACCGCAGCTCCTTGAGTTGGTTTGAGTTTTTCTGGCTTGAACAGAAGTCTCTCTCTCTCTCTCTCTCTCTCTCTTTCTCTCTCTTTCTCTCCTTCTCGCTCTCTCTCTCTCTCTCTCTCTCTCTCTCTCTCTCTCTCTCTCTCTTTCTCTCTCTCTCTCTCTTTCTCTCTCTCTCTCTCTCTTTCCGGCGACAGTAGGTAAAAGCCAACAGTGCTCTTCAAACACATGACTGCCCTCTGCTAGGAGGAAAGAGAGAGAGAAAAAACAAATCCTCTGTATCTGAAAGATGAATAATGACAGAGGAACATTTACTTGTGATCTGTATCTGATGGTAGATAGCTCCACAGGGAGAGTATACATACAGCTTGATTTTCCATATTGATTTACTAGGCATTGGGAGACATTACCGAAAAGGACATGGAATCAAAGCATACAGGGAGGGGGGCTGTCTGGCAGGCTGACTGGACTGGTTTCCCTTTGGGTGTGGACAGGAGTCCAGAGTTTGTTGTGGTTATCATTTGATCGTGCCAGGGGAAGAGAGTGAGTGCCATGCCACACACTGTCTCTGATTCTCTGATGATTTCTTAGACGATGTAAAGGCTGCGATACCATCTTGAGTTTATCAATCCTCTGCAAATGTTTTATCTTATCTCGGAAACTGAGAAGACATGCCCACACTCTACCACAAGGCAAGAGCAGAGCACACAACAAAAGCATCTCTTGTAAAAAGCAGCCATTGTGTGGGATTTTATGTCTTCTAAATACTTTGATTGTTGACATTCTCAGGTGCATTCTGAACATTCCTTGATTCCATGCCAGCAACCACAGCACAGGTAACTGTTAAAGAAGGAAGAAGAAAGAAGCATAGGCTCCAAGAGGGTGTGAGAGAGATTCAAGATAGATTAGCCACCACAGTATGACTGTATCAGTGAAACTGTAACATGTAAAGGTGACATTGTTTTCCAAAAGAAGGGGTTATCACTGGCTATTTAAAGAATAATCAAGTAGGAACAAAGGACACCATTTCAAAGAGATGTTTTCTGTGTGTGTGTGTGTGTGTTGGTCCTAGACAAGACCCAGATAAGCCAGACTGAAGTAAAGTCCTTTGCAGACTGTATGTTGGATTCAGTCTTTTACGATTATCACCTAGCACTATGCGATGTTACCAAATAAAAATCTAGCCAGATTGCACGATATGCTTCATTTCCGTCGTCACATTCTGCGATTGGCTTGCGAGGCTACGTCAACCGACGTAGGCTATGTCAACTGCAGCGGTGTATTTCATCTGAGTGTGTGCCAGCACCAGCAGCGCAAAACTCCCTCTATGCTTATGTGCGAGTGAAGTGAGTTCTGAAAGTATGCATTTCAGAAATTGTTTTCAAATACAAAATTTACGTCTGAATTCAGAATCAAGTAAGCTTCCCCAAAATAACATGGTTGCTGTAGTATAACATTTATTTTGATTGGCTATTTTGTGCATTTCTCAAAATCCCATCAGGTAGCCTGATTTCAGATGTGTCATGTAAACAAGATTATTAGGGAAATCGTTCTTGCAAAGCATGTACACGTTTAAATCGAACTATACTGGAAGAAAATATAAAAGCAAACCTGGAACAACTTCAAAGATTTTACTGAGTTACAGTTCATATAAGGAAATTAGTACATTTAAATTAATTCATTAGGCCCTAATCAATGGATTTTACATGACTGGGAATACAGATATGCATCTGTTGGTTACAGATACCTTAAAAAAAAGGTAAGGGGCATGGATCAGAAAACCAGTCAGTATCTGGTGTGACCACCATTTGCCTCAAGCAGCACAATCTCCTTCGCATAGAGTTGATCAGGCAGTTGATTGTGGCCTGTGGAATGTTGTCCCACTCCTCTTACATTTACATTTTAGTCATTTAGCAGACGCTCTTATCCAGAGCGACTTACAGTAGTGAATGCATACATTTCATACATTTTTTTTTTTTTCCTGTGCTGGCCCCCCGTGGGAATCGAACCCACAACCCTGGTGTTGCAAACACCATGCTCTACCAACTGAGCTACAGGGAAGGCCCTTGAAGTGCATGCATTTAGTTTTACTTGCATTTAAGAGCAGTTGGAGGCCACGGAAGGAGTGTTTTATGGCATTGAAGCTCGTCTGAAGGTTAGTTAACACAGTGTCCAAGAAAGGGCCAGATATATACATAATGGTGTAGTCTGCGCAGAGGTGGATCAGAGAATCAGCAGCAGCAAGAGCGATATCATTGATGTATACAGAGAAAAGAGTAGGCCCGAAAATTTAACCCTGTGGCACCCCCATAGAGACTGCCAGAGGTCCAGACAACAGGCCCTCCAATTTCACACACTGAACTCTATCTGAGAAGTACTTGGTGAACCAGGCGAGGCAGTCATTTGAGAAACAAAAGGCTATTGAGTCTGGCAATAAGAATGCAGTGATTGACAGAGTCGAAAGCCTTGGCCAGTTCGACGAAAACGGCTGCACGGTAATGTCTTTTATCTACGGCGGTTATGATATCATTTAGGACCTTGAGCGTGGCTGAGGTGCACCCATGACCAGCTCGGAAACCAGATTGCATAGTGGAGAAGGTGCGGTGGGATTCAAAATGGTCGGTGATCTGTTTGTTATCTTGGCTTTCGAAGACCTTAGAAAGGCAGGGCAGGATGGATATAGGTCTGTAACAGTTTGGGTCTAGAGTGTCTCCCCCTTTGAAGAAAGGGATGACCACGGCAGCTTTCCAATCTTTGGGGATCTCAGACGATATGAAAGAGAGGTTGAACAGGCTAGTAATAGGGGTTGCAACAATTGTGGCGGATAATTTCAGAAAGAGAGGGTCCAGATTGTCTAGCCCAGCTGATTTGTAGGGATCCAGATTTTGCAGCTCTTTCAGAACATCAGCTATCTGGATTTGGGTGAAGGAGAAGCGGGGGGGTTTTGGGCTGCGGGGGGTGAAGAGCTGTTGGCCGGGGTAGGGGTAGCCAGGTGGAAAGCATGGCCAGCCGTAGAAAATGGCATATTGAAATTCTCGATTTATCGTAGATTCATCGGTGGTGACAGTATTTCCTAGCCTCAGTGCAGTGGGCAGCTGGGAGGAGGTGCTCTTACTCTCCATGGACTTTACGGTGTCCCAAAACTTGTTGGAATTAGTGCTACAGGATGCAAATTTCTGTTTGGAAAAGCTAGTCTTAGCTTTCCTACCTGACTGTGTATATTGGTTCCTGACTTCCCTGAAAAGTTACATATCGCAGGGGTTATTCGATGCTAATCCAGGACACCACAGGAAGTTTTTGTGCTGGTCAAGGGCAGTCAAGTCTGGAGTGAACCAAGGGCTATATCTGTTCTTAGTTTAGATTTTTGGAATGGGGCAGGCTTATATAAGATGGTGAGGAAAGCACTTTTAAATAACAACCAGGCATCCTCTACTGACAGGATGAGGTCAATATCCTTCCTGGAGACCCGGGCCAGGTCGATTAGAAAGGCCTGCTCGCTGAAGTGTTTTAGGGAGCGTTTGACAGTGATGAGGGGTGGTCGTTTTCCCGCGGGCCCCTTACGGACGCAGGCAATGAGGTAGTGATCGCTGAGATCCTGGTTGAAGACAGCAGAGGTGTATTTAGAGGGCAAATTGGTCAGGATGATATCTATGAGGGTGATCATGTTTACTGATTTAGGGTTGTACCTGGTAGGTTCCCTGATAATTTGTGTGAGATTGAGGTCATCTATCTTAGATTGTAGGATGGCCGGGGTGGTAAACTAAACATATCCCAGTTTAGGTCACCTAACAATACGAACTCTGAAGATAGACGGGGGGCAATCAATTCACATACAGTGGGGCAAAATAGTATTTAGTCAGCCACCAATTGTGCAAGTTCTCCCACTTAAAAAGATGAGAGAGGCCTGTAATTTTCATTATAGGTACACTTCAACTATGACAGTCAAAATGAGAAAAAAAGATCCAGAAAATCACATTGTAGGATTTTTTATGAATTTATTAGCAAATTATGGTGGAAAATAAGTATTTGGTCAATAACAAAAGTTTATCTCAATACTTTGTTATATGCCCTTTGTTGGCAATGGCACAGGTCAAACGTTTTCTGTAAGTCTTCACAAGGTTTTCACACACTGTTGCTGGTATTTTGGCCCATTCCTCCATGCAGATCTCCTCTAGAGCAGTGATGTTTTGGGGCTGTTGCTGGGAAACACGGACTTTCAACTCCCTCCAAAGATTTTCTATGGCGTTGAGATCTGGAGACTGGCTAGGCCACTCCAGTACCTTGAAATGCTTCTTACGAAGCCACTCCTTCGTTGCCCGGGCGGTGTGTTTGGGATCATTGTCATGCTGAAAGACCCAGCCACGTTTCATCTTCAATGCCCTTGCTGATGGAAGGAGGTTTTCACTCAAAATCTCACGATACATGGCCCCATTCATTCTTTCCTTTACACGGATCAGTCGTCCTGGTCCCTTTGCAGAAAAACAGCCCCAAAGCATGATGTTTCCACCCCCATGCTTCACAGTAGGTATGGTGTTCTTTGGATGCAACTCAGCATTCTTTGTCCTCCAAACACGACGAGTTGAGTTTTTACCAAAAGGTTATATTTTGGTTTCATCTGACCATATGACATTCTCCTAATCCTCTTCTGGATCATCCAAATGCTCTCTAGCAAACTTCAGACGGGCCTGGACATGTACTGGCTTAAGTAGGGGGAAACGTCTGGCACTGCAGGATTTGAGTCCCTGGCGGCGTAGTGTGTTACTGATGGTAGGCTTTGTTACTTTGGTCCCAGCTCTCTGCAGGTCATTCACTAGGTCCCATCGTGTGCTTCTGGGATTTTTGCTCACCGTTCTTGTGATCATTTTGAGCCCACGGGGTGAGATCTTGCGTGGAGCCCCAGATCGAGGGAGATTATCAGTGGTCTTGTATGTCTTCCATTTCCTAATAATTGCTCCCACAGTTGATTTCTTCAAACCAAGCTGTTTACCTATTGCAGATTCAGTCTTCTCAGCCTGGTGCAGGTCTACACTTTTGTTTCTGATGTCCTTTGACAGCTCTTTGGTCTTGGCCATTGTGGAGTTTGGAGTGTGACTGTTTGAGGTTGTGGACAGGTGTCTTTTATACTGATAACAAGTTCAAACAAGTGCCATTAATACAGGTAACGAGTGGAGGACAGAGGAGCCTCTTAAAGAAGAAGTTACAGGTCTGTGAGAGCCAGAAATCTTGCTTGGTTGTAGGTGACCAAATACTTATTTTCCACCATAATTTGCAAATAAATTCATTAAAAATCCTACAATGTGATTTTCTGGATTTTTTTTCTCATTTTGTCTGTCATAGTTGATGTGTACCTATGATGAAAATTACAGGCCTCTCTCATATTTTTAAGTGGGAGAACTTGCACAATTGGTGGCTGACTAAATACTTTTTTGCCCCACTGTATGGTGTCCAGGGCACAGCTGGGGGCTGAGGGTTTTTTATATCAAGCGGCAACAGTGAGAGACTTGTTTCTGGAAAGGTGGATTTTTAAAAGTAGAAGCTCGAACTGTTTGGGTACAGACCTGGATAGTATGACAGAACTCTGCAGGCTATCTCTACAGTAGATTGCAACTCCGCCCCCTTTGGCAGTTCTATCTTGACAGAAAATGTTGTAGTTGGGGATGGAAAACTCCGAATTTTTGGTGGCCTTCCTAAGCGAGGATTCACACACGACTAGGACATCAGGTTTGGCAGAGTGTACTAAAGCAGTGAATAAAACAAATTTAGGGAGGTTACAGAAGTCAACAAATGAGAGCGCCTGTGTATAGGTGTGATGCTGGAGGCTACAGGGCCAGGGTTAACCACTACATTACCAGAGAAACAGAGGAGGAGCAGGATAAGGGTACGGCTAAAGGCTATAAGAACTAGTCGTCTAGTGAATTGGGAACAGAGAATAAAAGGGGCAGATTTTTGGGCGTGGTAGAATAGATTCCGGGCATAATGTACTGACAAGGGTATGGTAGGATGTGAGTACAGTGGGGGTAAACCTAGGCATTGAGTGACGATGAGAAAGCATGCATCTCTGGAGACACCAGCTAAGCCAGGTGAGGTCTCCCCGTGTGTGGGGTCCAATGAGCAGCAATAGGTGAGTCTGGGAGCCGTTCGGTAGTCGCTAATATGTTGGCGAGCGTGAGGCACGGTGTTCAGAAAGCTAGCGGGCCGGGGCTAGCAGACGGGTCTTCGGTGACAACGCAACGGAAAAGCCTGTTTAAACCACATCGGATGATTACGTCGGCAGACCAGTCGTGATTGATTGGCGGGGCTCCGTATCGGCAATAAAGGATCCAGGCCAATTGGCAAAAGAGGTATTGTAGCCCACGAATTAGCTGGTTTACCTCTTCGGCTAGCCGGGAGATGGGCCTAGCTCGAGGCTAGCTCAAGGCTAACTGGTGCTTGCTTCGGGACAGCGGCGTTAGCCAGCGGTAGCCACTTGATTGCAGCTAGCTAGCTGCGATGATCCGGTGTAATGGCCTAGAGCTTGCGGCAGGAATCCGGTGATGTGGTGGAGAAAAGCAGTCCGATATCGCACTGTGCAGACTGGCAGGTATTGACCGAGCTAAAGCTGGCTGGTGACCGAGCTAAAGATGAAGATTGCTAGTCGTGGTTAATAGTGACTACTAGATAGTAACTAGTTAGCTGGCTAGCTTCTGATGGAGGTTCCAGTTATAATGTATAAAAATAGCAGATCTGTACCTCATTGGGTGGGGAGGGTTGCAGGAATGTATATTTAGATTGTAGGTGGAAGGTGAGATTAAAATATAAAAAATATATACGAAAAAAAAATATGAGACCGACTACTTTACATGGGACAAGACAAACACACGTCCGACTGCTACGTCATCTTGGACTACAGATCTGAAACATGAGTTGTTGGCGGCAGGTGAATGGTGTATCAATGGGCCTCAGGATCTCAAATCAAAATCAAATCAAATTGTATTTGTCACATGCGCCGACTACAACAGGTGTAGACCTTACAGTGAAATGTTTACTTACAAGCCCTTAACCAACAATGCAGTTATAAGAAAATACCCCCCAAAAAGTAAGCGATAAGATAGCAAATAATTAAAGAGCAGCAGTAAATAACAATAGCGGGGCTATATACAGGGGGTATCAGTACTAAATCAATGTGCGGGGGCATCGATGTAGAGGTAATTAAGGTAATATGTACATGAAGGTAGAGTTACTAAAGTGACCACGCATAGATAATAACAGAGAGTAGCAGCAACGTAGAAGGGGGGGGGGTGGGGGGGGCAATGCACATAGTCTGGGTAGCCATTTGATTAGCTGTTCAGGAGTCTTAAGGCTTGGGGGTAGAAGCTGTTTAGAAGCCTCTTGGACCAAGCTTTGGTGCTCCGTTACCGCTTGCCCTGCGGTAGCTGAGAGAACAGTCTATGACTAGGGTGGCTAGGGTATTTGGCAATTTTTAGGGCCTTCCTCTGACACCACTTGTTATAAAGGTCCTATATGGCAGGAAGCTTGGCCCCTGTGATGCACTGGGCCGTACACATTACCCACTGTAGTGCCTTGCGGTCGGAGGCCAAGCAGTTGCCATACCAGGCAGCAACAAGTCAGGATGCTCTTGATGGTGCAGCTGTAAAACCTTTTGAGGATCTGAGGACCCATGCCAAAACATTTCAGTCTCCTGAGTGGGAATAGGTTTTGTCGTGTCCTCTTCACGACTGTCTTGGTGTGCTTGGACCATATTAGTTTGTTGGTGATGTTGATGCCAAAGAACTTGAAGCTCTCAACCTGCTCCACTACAGCCCCGTCCATGAGAATGGGGGCGTGCTCGGTCCTCCTTTTCCTGTAGTCCACAATCATCTCCTTTGTCTTGATCACATTGAGGGGGAGGTTGCCTCATCGTTGTTGGTGATCTACCACTGTTGTGTCATCAGCAAACTTAATGATGTTGTTGGAGTCATGCCTGGCCGTGCATTCATGAGTGAACAGGGAGTACAGGAGGGGACTGAGCATGCACCCCTGAGGGGCCCCTGTGTTAAGGATCAGCATGGCGGTTGTGTTGTTACCTACCCTCACCACCTGGGGGCGGGCAGTCAGGAAGTCCAGGATCCAGTTGCAGAGGGAGGTGTTTAGTCCCAGAGTCCTTAGCTTAGTAATGTGCTTTGAGGGCGCTATGGTGTTGAACGCTGAGCTGTAGTCAATGAATAGCATTCTCACATAGGTGTTCCTTTTGTCCAGGTGTGAAAGGGCAGTGTGGAGTGCAATAGAGGTTGCATCATCTGTGATCTGTTGGTGCGGTATGCAAATTGGAGTGGGTATAGGGTTTCTTGGATAATGGTGTTCATGGGAGCCATGACCAGCCTTTCAAAGCATTTCATGGCTACAGACGTGAGTGCTACGAGTCAGTGGTCATTTTGGCAGGTTACCTTAGTGTTCTTGGACAAGGGACTATGGTGGTCTGCTTGAAACATGTTGGTATTACACACTCAGACAAGGATAGGTTGAAAATGTCAGTAAAGATACTTGCCAGTTGGTCAGCGCATGCTCAGAGTACACGTCCTGGTAATCCGTCTGGCCCTGCGGCCTTGTTAATGTTGACCTGTTTAAAGGTCTTACTCACATCGGTTACGGAGAGCGTGATCACACAGTCGTCCGGAACAGCTTACGTTCTCATGCATGTTTCAGTGTTACTTGCCTCAAAGCAAGCATAGAAGTTATTTAGCTTGTATGGTAGGCTCGTGTCACTGGGCTGCTCTCGGCTGTGCTTCCTTTTGCACGTTCCCTCAAAACTTAAGACATCTGTGGTGTTGTGTGACAAAACTGCACATTTTAGAGTGGCCTTTTTATGCGTATTGACATTTTCTGGGATATTTTATTTCAGCTCATGAAACATGGGACTAACACTATACATGTTGTTTATATTTTTGTTCAGTGTATTATATTAATTAGACTATTTACAATAATCATGTTATTGTGTGTATACTCAGCCATGTTCCTATTGGTCAGTCACTGGTAAAATAGTGATTTATGCTTGATCCGGCAATGCGGTGCGGAGGCTCCATATGGAATGTGTGGCGCAATTGCAGAGCCTCCGGAGGCTTGTGGAGGCCAAATCGAGGAGGCTTGTGGAGGCCAAATCGAGCTGTTGCGGGACAAGCTTGTAAAGCAAAAAAAAAAGAACTGTTAAAGTGGGGATGTAGGTGGGACAATGGTGCCTTCTTTTTAATGCATGCTATCTTGACTGAGTTCAGTTGCTTGTAATTTGCTGTCTGGCTCCAGAGATTAGCTCTGAATCACTACGAGTAGTACGTTTTAAATGGTGAAGACCAATGTAGTGGATGTGTATGACACACTCAGCTCTGCTCCGTGACCCAAAGCGCAAGAAGTATGAATACTCTTGGCTTGTGTCAGCCGATCATCACCGTAAATGCTCTACGGCCACTTGCAGGATTGACCATAAATCTTTTAAACCAGCCACACTACACGATAAAGGCTAAATATTTCTGACACTGACAGAACTACGACTGCACATAGTGGTACATAAAATGTCTGACCTAAGAATTTGCCCACAATGTGGACATTTTGTCTGAGATGGCAAAATCATGGCATAAGACGACTAAAATTGTACAGTCTGTGGGGGGTTTAATGGACTATAGATTTCTCTTCTCTTACCTCATCAAGCTTGCTGCTGCTGCACAAAGTAATGCCTCAATTATCTCAGACACTCACTCACTTCCTGCCTGCCCTTGACCGCATGCGTATCAGCTGAGGTAAGGCTGCCTGTAAGGCCCTGGAGTATCCATCTGTATCAGGCTGAGTGGCCAGACCCTGGCTTGGCCGAGGGGTATCTATTGGTATCGGGCTAGTGCCCAGATTAGATTCGAGCTCTGGTCTTTCTGAGGGCCATGGAGGGTTCACCAGTTTAGCCCAGAAGTCAGTGCATAAACACTCAGGAGTGATGATACAGTACGTGCCTCATCAGGTTCAGCCCCTGTTTACTAGACCCACGGCGGCGGCTCCCTAATGTGTATTGTGTGTGTGTTTTAGGACCTGCTAGATCTGGATTATCATCCATGATGAGTCATAAAGGCTCTCAAAGGGAAAGATTGAGATGCTTCAGATGCTTTCTCAACACCGCAGGGATCAGTCAGCGGATCGTTCCTGCTGCAATTCAGTGGTTGGGATGGATGAGTAACTGGGGAGTCCCAGACATAACAACAGGGTGGTGTTTGGGATGAATAGAGAAGTAGGTTAGGTTATTCTGGAAGAATTACGGGTTCCATCAAAATGTTTACCGTAAATTGCAGTAGTGATTTATTGATTTATTGTTTCCATTTTGTAATGTAGCCCATTGTTAATCTTTCAGTAATTAATCAATGCATAATTAATCAACATCATTATGCGTTTGTTCATATAGTGGTTGGGGTGAGTAAGTGGGGAGTTCCAGACAGTCACAGCAGGGTGATTTGAGTTCATCTTGGAGTGGAACAGGAAGGAACATGTTTCATCAACATGTTTAATTAGCAGTTTTTACCTATTTCATTTCCAGTAGTGATGAATTTATTGACACACTAGTGTTTCCATATTGTGTTGAATTGTTCACATTAGTTGATTCCCACTATGGGGTTGCCATATTGTGTTGAATTGTTCACATTAGTTGATTCCCACTATGGTGTTGCCATATTGTGTTGAATTGTTCACATTAGTTGATTCCCATTATGGGGTTGCCATATTGTGTTAAATTGTTCACATTAGTTGATTCCCATTATGGGGTTGCCATATTGTGTTAAATTGTTCACATTAGTTGATTCCCACAATGGGGTTGCCATATTGTCTTGTAACCTATTGTTATTATGTTGTTATTCGACAGTCGTCATCCAACCTCAACACCTCAGGCTACACTATCTGACAGACAATATAACTGAATGTCTGTGTAGACCTACAAATGACAATATTATTAGATACCAATCACAAGGGTTGATAATTGAGAGTTAGTAGACATAGCACATTGTTGCTTGATTCTGACTTGTAAAGTATCGCTCGACAGACAGCTCTGTCTAGTAATCCCAGGAGCAGACTGCAGGTCGGTCTGTGTGTGAGTCTGTGTGTGAGTCTGTGTGTGTGTGTGAGTCAGACTGCAGGATGTGCTGCGCAGAAGGATTTGAAGCCATGTCAGATGTTCTGCTGTCTGTCAGCTGCACTGAGGGTTTTACACACACACACACCACACACACACACACACACACACACACACACACACACACACACACACACACACACACACACACACACACACACACACACACACACACACACACACACACACACACACACACACACACACACTAACACACACACACACACAAAAACCACTACTGAACTCAAACCACTGGCAGATAAGGAGACTGAAGCAGAGAGGGATTTGAAAGCCCATGACTCAGATATACACAGACAGGTATCAGTCACATCTCATGCTTGCATGCAGGGCTTGGCTGGCTGGACCACAGACAGATGTACGTTTAACATCTAACCACGTGACCACTGGCTAGCCCAGAACTGAGAGCATGCAGAGGACAGGGCACAGCCAGGTGTGCCCCCTTTGGCATTGGCTGTATGGACATGAGCTGTCTAGGTCCGGGTGATCAGCTTCATTCTCTTGAAAAAGGAGGGAGGAGAAGGAGTAGAGAAGAAGATGAAGAAGTGGCATGTATATATGGATGCCAACGGAGGCTTCGCCCAAAAATTGACAAAAATAAATAAATAATAGTAATTAATCTTTCGTCTCTCTGTGTTTCCTAATTTTCCTTTCAATTCGCAAGAGGCTGAATGTATCCCATGGAGAAAGCATCTATCTGATGCTGTCTGGTCAATGCAAAGGAAGCCAGTGAGAATTTGGCCTCCCTTGATTAAAAAATGCATGAAATAATAGCCAATCAGCTTTGAACTAAAATGAGTGAGCTCAGATGTGAATGGTCCTGGCGCACCAAAAAAAAGTGTCAAGGGAAGCCAGATTGGATTTGGCTTCGCTCCATTCAAATCACATCGAGAGCCAAACGTTGTTGACAGAAATAACTTGAATTAACAAGTTTAATTGTTACATCTCGTTGTGTTGTTGTCCTCCGGTGGCTAGCTAGCTACCTAACATTGGCGCTTTCCTAAATTAGCCATAGATGGAGATAGGGATTTGGACTTGTGGTTTTACTTAATTCTCCATACTGGCTAATGATTATAATGGCGATTCTGATGCAACTCTAAATTCATACATTGTGCCCCTGGCCTGAGAAGTTAAATATGTAGTTCAATATGTAGCTAAATGTAGAAGACTAATGGTAACTAGCTGGCTCATCGTTGCCCATTTAAAGCAAGTTAAGCTAATGAGCAAGCATTTTAGCTAGGTAGCCTAGGACAAACAAAAATAAAAGTGTGTACTTTATGACAGAGTGATATACCGTTTCGTCAACATGAAAGAGAGAAGGATGGTATTGGCATTTCTCTACAAGTAGGGTGAGTCAACATGTTGCTTCTACTTGCACCAACGAACGGATGTATATTTCAACTTGAACTGGCTAGCTAAGAAGATCCCTGCTAGCTAACGTTAGCTAGCTAGCCAATTTATTTCAACTCGGACAGAGATATTGATAACTAACCCAGAAGGTAGCTAGCTACTTTTATGAGAACAGGTCTGTAGTTTGGGTTAGCGCTTGCTCTCGATAACTCAACTCAAGCTCTGGCAGTATTCTGCCTTTACTGTAATGGAACTGGGAGTCATGATCAAGGGATGGGTTAGAACTAGTTAGCATTCGGGGGCTTCATCTACTACTAGTGCTAAGACAAAATGCCTGTTCTCCTAAAAGTCTATTGTGCATTTTTGTTGGGAAAATATAAATGAAGGATGGAACTTGTCTAGCCTGAGTACCAGTCTTTTTAGCTAACATGCTACAAATACGTGTCAGCAAGCATTCAGCAACACAACGTTACACAACTGGTTGCATAGTAATGGCGTCAGCGTCACTGGCCTGAATCTATTCTGTACATAATCACTCTATTAATATAATTACTTCCATATTAGAGAAAAGTTATTTTTCTCTATATATGTTTATTGAGTGATATTTAATTTCATTCACAGGCTACTTACAAAATCTGGTGGACTTGTTGTTCAGCAGTGTCTTGGGACCCTCCTACCTTATCAGCAGAAGGCTGAGGCAGTATGTGGCCAGGCACCAATTCCACATCGGGTTGGTCACATTTGATTTGGTCATAGGTCAAAATAATATCACTTGTCTGTCCTGGAATTCGCCTAACAACTATTGATAATATAATCAGTGATGTGCGTATTAACTCTACCTTGTTTTTCTACAGATGGAGGACAGGAGAGATGGTGTGTCATGGAGTCCCTTGACTAAAAGACAGGTTGATTCCGATGTCTGAACTGGGAGAAACATTTGACTTGGCATTAAAATTATTCAAGACACATCTATTACTTCTTATCATCTTTTGTTATTATAGCATTAATGTTAGGGGGGGCTGTGTATTCTTCAAACATGTCAGGGAACTGTCTTATATGGGGATGATGAAGGGAAGACAAATAACATGTACCCCCAGACAAAATGCTGAATGCTACAGTATCTGTATCCGCTGAGAATGACAGTATAAGGTAAGCAGAACACTGCATCTAGAGTATTGTGTGAAGGATGGTTTGTTCTCCATGGAATTGTTACACTTAAGTTATCAAAACACTTTGTTTAGAATGTGTACATAAGCAATTGCAGTCTTCCCATATTACTCTGTAGGCTACTGACCGATTCAAAGCTTCCTGCTGGAGAAAGCTTGGTCAGTAGATACAGAGTGCCATCTTCCTGCACCTCACATCTGCCTGTATTTATTGAACTTTGCCTGCTGTATCCTTGGGTTGAGGCAAACTCTGTCATATCCAGGATGGAGTGTAATGCACTCCACCCCTCCTGCCACCTGCCTGCACCTGTCCATAACCTGTAATACATTATATAGATAGAAGGGACTTCATCACCCACTGTAGACTTGAAGACAGAACCTCACCCAGAGAGCTGTGTATGTCAGTGTGTGGTTAGACAGACAGAACCTCACCCAGAGAGCTGTGCATGTCAGTGTGTGGTTAGACAGACAGAACCTCACCCAGAGAGCTGTGTATGTCAGTGTGTGGTTAGACAAACAGAACCTCACCCAGAGAGCTGTGCATGTCAGTGTGTGGTTAGACAGACATAACCTCACCCAGAGAGCTGTGCCTGTCAGTGTGTGGTTAGACAGACAGAACCTCACCCAGAGAGCTGTGCATGTCAGTGTGTGGTTAGACAGACAGAACCTCACCCAGAGAGCTGTGCATGTCCGTGTGTGGTTAGACAGACAGAACCTCACCCAGAGAGCTGTGTATGTCAGTGTGTGGTTAGACAGACAGAACCTCACCCAGAGAGCTGTGCATGTCCGTGTGTGGTTAGATAGACAGAACCTCACCCAGAGAGCTGTGCATGTCAGTGTGTGGTTAGACAACCAAATCCTTAGAATAGATCATAGAAATACAACTGAATGCCATGCTAGTTCTGCTCCTTGTTCTATCTGTGGTTATACTCTACACACAACTTATTTTAATTTGATAGGTAAAGTGTAGGCATACTGTCTTTATAAGTGAATCAATATGATCATGCCTATTTACAGCAGAAAATGTTTTGTCTTTGTTACACAAACACACCCATCGATTTTTTGTTGTTGTTGTTGTTGATGAATGTATCTGCACTCAAGCTAGCTAAGCTATGTTTGAGCAATGGCCACATGTAGCCTACATCTGTAGGGATATTAATTGTGGGATTTGTCCCCAGGAAAGTTCTAACAGAGGATATAAGGAGAGATTTGGTGAGACATAATATAATATTGTGTTGACCTCATGAGCTGACTTAAGATCGGGCATTTAACTTGCAGTTGTTGATCTAGCTACATGATGTGATAAAACATACATTTGCAAGCTACTTTCATATCAAGGTGTTGTAGAACGAGTGTCTCATGTCTCAGTTCAGACACTGGTACTTTTTGCTATCTTGGCATAACTGTGATTTGACAGAGAAATATCAGCTAGCTAGATAGGCTAGTCAGCTGTAGCTATCCCCAAACTATGCTAGCTAGTTACCTGCTGTCAGATTGGCTAAACACATAGAACTGAAATAGCAGATCATCTTGAGATGGCAAATCAGTCAGGAGGGGAGAAGTCCTCAACTTCAAAAACTTCTCTCTGTAGCAAAGATAGCTTAGCTTACCTCGCTGTCACTAAGTTACTCACTACTGCCCTTATTTGTTTGTTAAGATTGAATGGCAAAGACACACCCAAGAAACACCCACATAAAACCACACCCGAAAGACAACTCTCGTTTGGGCTTCAGTAATGGCCGCTGCAACGGGCTCTGGAAAGGCAACAGTGGAGTCAAGCGTCCTCTGAAACATGATCCGCTTAACCCGGAAGCCAGCTGCACCAATGTGTTGGAGGAAACACCGTTGAACTGGTGACTGGGGTCAGCCTGCAGGCACTCAGCCCGCAAAAAGGAGTTACTAGAGCGCGATGACCCAAGTAAAGCCCCACCAGCCAAACCCTCCCCTAATCCGGACGACGCTGGGCCTATTGTGCACTTTATTGGACTCGCAGCCGATTGTGGCACAGTCCGGAAATTAACCCGGGTCTGTAGTAGCGCCTCTAGCACTGCGATGCAGTGCCTTAGACCTCTGCACCACTCGAGAGGCTGGCCGCATTTTGTAATGAGCACCCAAAGAAACATTATGAGAAATAGGTGAGTGCAGTTCACCTTTAACACTGAAAGTGTGGACCCGTTTAGACACTGAACAGTGTTGAATTAGCACACTGATTAGTGTAAAGCTTTATTTGCATATTTCCTTGAGTGCCTTGCCTTTTTTGAGTTACCACTCATGACTAAATTTGTTAGTGGCAGAGACATGCTTGTTGCATTCATACATGTTCAGTCCTATTGACTTCACCAAGTGATATCCTAAACTCAGCAAAAAAAGAAATGTCCTCTCACTGTCAACTGTGTTTATTTTCAGCAAACTTAACATGTGTAAATATTTGTATGAACATAACAAGATTCAACAACTGAGACATAAACTGAACAAGTTCCACAGACATGTGACTAACAGAAATGGAATGTGTCCCTGAACAAAGGGGGTCAAATTTAAAAGTAACAGTCAGTATCTGGTGTGACCACCAGCTGCATTAAGTACTGCAGTGCATCTCCTCCTCATGGACTGCACCAGATTTGCCAGTTCTTGTCATGAGATGTTACCCCACTCTTCCACCAAGGCACCTGCAAGTTCCCGGACATTCCTGGAGGGAATGGCCCTAGCCCTCACCCTCCAACAGGTCCCAGACGTGCTCAATGGGATTGAGATACAGGCTCTTCGCTGGCCATGGCAGAACACTGACATTCCTGTCTTGCAGGAAATCACGCACAGAACGAGCAGTATGGCTGGTGGCATTGTCATGCTGGAGGGTCATGTCAGGATGAGCTTGCAGGAAGGGTACCACATGAGTGAGGAGGATGTCTTCCCTGTAACGCACAGCATTGAGATTGCCTGCAATGACAACAAGCTCAGTCCGATGATGCTGTGACACACCAGCACCAGACCATGACGGACCCACCTCCTCCAAATCGATCCCGCTCCAGAGTACAGGCCTCGGTGTAACGCTCATTCCTTCGACGATAAACGCGAATCCGACCATCACCCCTGGTGAGACAAAACCGCGACTCGTCAGAGAAGAGCACTTTTTGCCAGTCCTGTCTGGTCCAGCGATGGTCAGTTTGTGCCCATAGGCGACGTTGTTGCCGGTGATGTCTGGTGAGGACCTGCCTTACAACAGGCCTACAAGCCCTCAGTCCAGCCTCTTTCAGCCTATTGCGGGCAGTTTGAGCACTGATGGAGGGATTGTGTGTTCCTGGTGTAACTCGGGCAGTTGTTGTTGCCATCCTGTACCTGTCCCGCAGGTGTGATGTTCGGATGTACCGATCCTGTGCAGGTGTTGTTACACGTGGTCTGCCACTGCGACAATTTATTGCCCTGGCCACATCTGCAGTCCTCATACCTCCTTGCAGCATGCCTAAGGCACATTCACGCAGATGAGCAGGGACCCTGGACATCTTTCTTTTGGTGTTTTTCAGAGTCAGTAGAAAGGCCTCTTTAGTGTCCTAAGTTTTCATAACTGTGACCTTAATTGCCTACCGGCTGTGAACTGTTGTTAATTGTTTATGGTTCATTGAACAAGCATGAGAGACAGTATTTAAACACTTTACAATGAAGATCTGTGAAGTTATTTGAATTTTTACGAATTATCTTTGAAAGGCAGGGTCCTTAAAAAGGACGTTTCTTTTTTTGCTGAGTTTAGGTGAATATGTTATAATTTAAATATCATTATTTAAAACTTCTTGGTGACAGGGGGCAGTATTCTGAAATTCAGATGAATAATTTGCCCAAATTAAACTGCGTGCTACTCAGGCCCAGAAGGTAGGATATGCATATTATTAGTAGATTTGGATAGAAAACACTCTGAACTTTCTAAAACTGTTTGAATGATGTCTGTGAGTATAACAGAACTCATATGGCAGGCAAAAACCTGAGAAAAATCAACCAGGAAGTGGTTTGTAGTTTTTCAAGTGATTGCCTATCCAAACTACAGTGTCTGTGGGGTCATTTTGCACTTCCTAAGGCTTCCACTAGATGTCAACAGTCTTTAGAACCTTGTTTCATGCTTCTACTGTCACTGGGGAGAGAATAAGAGCTCACTCAACAAGTGGACTGCCTGATGCCAATGAGTTGTTTACTGCGCCGTTCCTTCTTTACCACCTGTAATGAATACGCTATTGTCCGGTTGGAATATTATCGAATATTTATGATAAAAAAGACCCTAAGGATTGATTGTAAACATCGTTTGACATGTTTCTACGAACGGTAATGGAACTTTTTGACTTTTCATCTCGGGTTTTGCGCTCACGCATTATGCCATTGGAATAGTGATCTGAACGTGCGAACAAAATGGAGGTATTTGGACATAAATATGGAGTTTATCGAACAAAACAAACATTTCTTGTGGAAGTGTGAGTCCTGGGAGTGCATTCCGACGAAAATCAGGAAAGGTAAGTGAAGATTTATAATACTATTTCTGTTGACTATTTTGTTGACTCCAGGACTTGGCGGGTAACTGTATAGCTTGCTTTTATTGGCTGAGCTCTGTACTCGGAATATTGAACAATGTGCATTCGCCGTAAAGCTATTTTGAAATCTGACACAGCAGTTGCATTAAGGAGAAGTGTATCAATAATTCTTTCAATAAGTGTTGTAAATTTTATCAACGTTTATGATGAGTATTTTTGTAAATTTATGTGCTCATTCACCGGAGGTTTTGGGAGGCAAAACATTTTCTGAACATCATGCGCCAATGTAAAATTGGGTTTTTGGATATAAATATGAACTTTATTGAACAAAACATACATGTATTGTGTAACATTGAGTCCTGGGAATGTCATCTGATGAAGATAATCAAAGGTTAGTGATTAATTTTAGCTGTATTTCTGGTTTTTGTGACGCCTCTCCTTGCTTGGAAAATGGCTGTGTGCTTTTTCTTGTCTCGGCGCTCTCCTAACATAATCTAATGTTATGCTTTCGCTGTAAAGCCTTTTTGAAATCGGACAATGTGGTTGGATTAATGAGAAGTGTATCTTTAAAATTGGATATAATAGTTGTATGTTTGAGAAATTTGAATCATGAGATTTTTGTTGTTTTGAATTTGCCGCCCTGCTATTTCACTGGCTGTTGAATAGTGTGTCCAGCTAGCATCCCACATGTCCCAGAGAGGTTATTAACCCAATACAATTTGTATTTCATAAGGCCTTATTTTGATTACATACAGTACATACTGGGTTGTTTGGATGACCTAACTGCTAGGTTGCAGGCACTTTTCTTTCTTCTTCTTTTTTTTAACAAAGGCTTCTAAACTGATGGTGACTACAGGTCAAAACAGATCATAAGGACATGGGTAGCCACTCAAGCGTCAAAGGTCTGTGACTTGCTGCCAATCTGATCTGTCTTTCAAATAAATGTAATTGTTAAAGAACCACTACCACATATCACTTAAAATTGGTACAACACTCTCACTAACAAGTGGAATAAATATAGCCTCTTACAAGACATACCTCATACCTCAAACTTGCAATCTAAAAGTCATTGGCATTCCTAAAATGCATTATGGTAAATTAATGGTAACATTTGGCCAGTAAGCTACTGTAGCATTTCAGTACATGGTTTGTAATATACTAACAGTATATTACCATATTATGTGGGGGTACAGCACTCTCACTCACGGGTGCAACAAATATAGCCTCTTACAAGGCAAGCCTTAAAATATGTTAATGAGCCAGAGACTCTTTCTCACCCACAACATTTTCACACAATGCACCATAATTAATAATGTAAAACACATTTACGATATTTTACTGCGCATTCTAAAGTATTTTACTGTTGAAATTACAGAAAGGTTTTACAGTGTGCTGTAAAACAAATGTACGGTAGTTTACTGTATATTCTACAGTAATCTACTGTATTCAGTATATACAGTATCATACTGATGATTAATACAGTAAGCTACTGATAAAATTGTAAAAACCACTAACAGTGTGGACTAATGAAATTAAATGTGTATTGTTTTATGATGATAATGATTATGTAGTTGTTCAGGATCTCACTTATGGAAGTCCACAGGAATGAAAACAGATAAATGCAACAACCATGTTTCTGTCACCAACAAATACAATCATGGGTGGTAACTAAAATTCACTCGAAAATAAAATTCTGGGAAACAAGGCTTTACACTAAGCAGAGTGTTAATTTAAATGTGATATTTAAAGGAAAACCAAATTAAAGTATGATGACCAAAGTATGAAAAATGATTGTTGCTTCCACATTTTGATAAAGTTTGATCATAAAGTTACTGGTCCCCGCCCCCATGTCAAACACTTGGATTCATTATTAATGGGACAAGGTGACAACACCTTAACTCTAATTTTAACACACCGATGGTCACATGATATTCTTTTACATCATTTAAATAAGTACCGCATTGTAACCAACTTTGGAGAAGGCGTGTTTGCAGAGAGGCGTCGTTTACATAGCTAGACAGCAACTCTATTGGTGCCAAAATTTGACTAGGGTGTCAGCAAATATAATAAAAAGTTTATCACATTCAACTATGGCAAAGATACTTATATGTTTCCCCTTTTATCTGTGTCTGGTGTTAACTAGTTACCGGATATGTCTTCAGCCAGCATGGAACAAAAGGGTTGTCCAAAACTCTGACGCAGTTGTCAAGTCAACACATCCATCAGTGCAGCTGTGACCCACATCACAAGAGACATGCTAAGCAGGAGATGTATAAAAAATAGGTGTTTCAATAAGCTGTCAGTCAAGGTGAGCTCATGAATATAAGCTCTCTGCCCACTCAGCCTGTCTTTTCAAAGCAGTAATTTGTGTGTGGCATAAATCATAGCTGTTTCTGTAGTGGAGGGTTTGTGTAGCCCAGGGTGTATTAGTGAGGTCAGGGAGTCAGCCTGCCTGGTGTTTGTGTAGCCCAGGGTGTATTAGTGAGGTCAGGGAGTCAGCCTGCCTGGTGTTTGTATATTAGTGAGCTGAGGTCAGGGAGTCAGCCTGCCTGGTGTTTGTATATTAGTGAGCTGAGGTCAGGGAGTCAGCCTGTCTGGTGTTTGTGTAGCCCAGGGTGTATTAGTGAGCTGAGGTCAGGGAGTCAGCCTGCCTTGCTGCCTGGGAGAGGGGCGGTGGGGAGTCAGCCTGCCTTGCTGCCTGGGTGAGGGGCGGTGGGGAGTCAGCCTGCCTTGCTGTCTGGGAGAGGGGCGGTGGGGAGTCAGCCTGCCTTGCTGCCTGGGAGAGGGGCGGTGGGGAGTCAGCCTGCCTTGCTGCCTGGGAGAGGGGCAGTGGGGAGTCAGCCTGCCTTGCTGCCTGGGAGAGGGGCGGTGGGGAGTCAGCCTGCCTTGCTGCCTGGGTGAGGGGCGGTGGGGAGTCAGCCTGCCTTGCTGTCTGGGAGAGGGGCGGTGGGGAGTCAGCCTGCCTTGCTGCCTGGGAGAGGGGCGGTGGGGAGTCAGCCTGCCTTGCTGCCTGGGAGAGGGGCGGTGGGGAGTCAGCCTGCCTTGCTGCCTGGGAGGGGCGGTGGGGAGGTATGCTCCAAGAGCACCTGAAGATTAGATTCAGCATTCCTGTCCTGTTGGGTGACTGGCTGTGGCAGGCGTATGACGGAGGAGCACACACAAACAGACAGGGGTGGAGTGCAGGCCATGGGGTGGGATGGGGGGAGGAGAGGAGGTGTACTAGGCTACATACCACTGCATGTTTATAACGGGCACATTACAGAACACCCCTGCCATTCCCAGGTCAAGGCCCCTGTGCAGATCCCTAATCTGCTGGTATGAGGGACTATGACTACGTCCCAAAGGTATACCCTACCAAAGTGCCCTAAGGGCTCTAGCCAAAAGTAGTGCACTATATAGGGAAGAGGGTGCCATTTGGGACACACACTGAGCAGCGTTATCATTAAAGGGCTTACAACAAACCCTAACCCATGGTGGGAATGTGAATGCCTTTGCAGGCTTACCACAGATCCCCCAGCTTGTTTAAAGGTGTAAGTCTCGAAAGCTGACTGCTTAGACCTTTCAGATAAGAATGTCAGACTGTGAGTATGACCACAATAGGTCATGATGACACTGATGTCCATGAAATTACAGTGCAGAGAGTTTAACAAATCAGGTGTAATGTACTTCCACTTTATTAGACATTGAACTTGACTGTGACACACAACATGTTGTAACGGTGTGCTGGATGTTTATTCACATGTTTATTTCTCTTATCCATATCTCCTCTATCTTGACGTGTAATCGCTATAAGCTGGTCTTCCAGAACTCGTCCTAGTTTACAAGCTTACGATTTCTAAACATCGTCTGTCTAGGCTCCATGGATTCTCCTGTCTTTACAGAGATCCTTTTGTATTGAAAAGGGTCTATTCTGCAATGTAGCGGAAGAATCTTGTCCACCATCAGGCATCTCTCAGCTCTCTCTAACCCGGACCAATGTTTGTTTATTTGTGGCTGATCTGAGGGCTGAGGTTGGGCCTGGTGTGTGTCAACACAAGCTGCTGTATGTCTGCTGTCCCCGGGTCTGATCCGGCCCAGGCTGCCTCCGATGCCCCTAACAAGAACTAAGACACACACAGACAAACATTTACACACGCTAACAAGAACACACACACACACTAACGAGAACGCCAGCTAGGACGGATTAGAGGAGACACATTTAATTGTCTCACTTCCAGAACCCACCCCCCAACACCATTCATGCACAATATAACATGATCCCTCCTTAACCAGTTGTGTCATTTGTTCAGAAAGGTCAAAGAGGTAAGGAATGAATTATGTTACGGTGTCGGTTCTCTTAGGTGAAACAGTCAAACTTCTAGCCCTAGAATCTAGAAAACTAGGTAACTAAAACTAATGTAATGTAATGTAAATGTATCCACACTAAAGAGAATTGACTGAAGATTGTTAACCTATTATTCAATGTATAATTACTATGCCAATGTATAGTCATCCAGTGAGATCTGAGTTGATGCTTATGGGCAGGCTAAGGTTTCTTAAAGTAAGTTTTGGCATCTGGAAATTAAGAACAGCTCAATTGTACCCTTGGGGGGGACAGAAACCTGAAAAGCACCTCTCATCTAAACGCTCATTCAAATGGATACACTTGACATGCATGGTACAATTCCACAGGCTCAGAGTGAAAAGGTGCTGGCCAGCAGAGCAAGGCACAGAGAGGGAGAGCAAGAGGAACAGAGGGAGAGAGGAAAGAGAGAGATAGAAAGAGCAAGAGAGCAAAGTAAAGAGCGAAAGAGCACATTAGCAAGAGTATAAGAGAGAGAGAACAAGACAGTGTGAGCAATAGAGAGAGAGAGCGAGAGCGGGAGAGAGAGAGAGAAAGAGAACAAGCAAGCAAAAGAGAGACAAATGTGGATTAAATCTCAAGGAAGAGCAAACAAAGAAAAAAAGTAGGTTCATTTCATTCCAATGCCAGTTTCGTTTTTAGAAATGTTCTCTACTCCCCTCCTATATTATTTATCTGAATAAGTGCTTCTTCCATTCAGAGCTGACCGATGGACAGATGAAGTTGGAGGGAGGGGTCGGGGGTTGAAGAAGGGGTGGACTGGGAGAGGACGCGGGTGGAATGTATAGGATAGGCGGTAAGCGAGAGAGAGAGATACAGAGAGTGCGATTGAGAGATTGAGAGAGACAGGCGGCGAGCTGGAATCCTAAAAGCACATCCTCCAGAGCCCAAAGCAGGGTGGCGGTGCGAGGGGAATACCAAGCTCGGAGGACAATGAGGAGAGGGCAGAGTCACCCCGGCCACGGCATGGCACGGCCGCCAGGCTTTCACAGAAGCAAAGCACAGCACAGCAGCCCCACTCTAAGGCCCAGGGCAACCGACAGTGAGAGTTCACTCTGAAGCCCACCCCACACTGAAAGGCAACCAACAGGCATGGAAAGCTGAGTCTGTACAGCACAGCACAGCAACCCCAAAGTCAGGGCAACCGGTAGGCATGAGTTCACTTTGCAGAGAAGCCCAAAACCTCCACACTACAAGGCAACCAACAGGCAGGGGATAGTTGCTCTGTTGGCTCTCTGTCATATTGTCATGGTCCGTTTTAAAGGCCAAATCCTGAATTCCTCAGTCATGTCAATTGAGGAAAGCCTGAAGATAATTATTTGATGGAAAAGGAAATGTTAACTATTGAAAAATAAATTAATTTGAGACTAAATAAATATCTCAGCTTTTAAGCAGGGAGGACCTTGCCTTGACGTAGAATAGAACCAATTATTTTTCAGTCAAACATTTTTTTATTGAGGTTGTTGTTATAATGGTAATGGCAAAAGTTATGACTATTGCATTTGTTGACAGCTTGCAGTACAATCTATCAAGATCAAATAACTTAATGGACTGAGAAACTTGGTGAGACAAGAGACACATCTTGTTGTGATGGAAACGTTCCTCTTCTCTAGTCGTCTTCCTGTTTCAGGGGAATTTCATCAGTAAATCATAGCTTTTCTTGGCATCCTCTAGTAGCCTATGCCCGGTTCATCACTTTATCCAATTATAAACGGTTGATTACTATAGTTTGTCTGTCATATTGTCATGCACCAAAATATCTATGAGTAAAATTGACACACACTGAATCTCATGCATACATATAGGATCTCTGTGCCTCTGACCTATGTTCTGAAGGCTGATGAGAATGTCACCTGCCCTCACTTCCCAGTGCATATTACGTAGATCTACACAGTGTATCTACTAAGGCCTTAACAGTTCACCTATGTAGACCTACACAGTTCATCTACGGAGGCCTACACAGTGTATCTACGAAGGCCTACACAGTGTATGTACGAAGGGCTAAACAGTGTATCTACGAAGGCCTACACAGTGTATTTACGAAGGTCTACACAGTGTATCTACGAAGGCCTACACAGTGTATTTAGGAAGGCCTACACAGTGTATTTACGAAGGCCTATACAGTGTATCTACGAAGGTCTACACGATGTATCTGCATAGGCCTACACGATGTTTCTGCAGAGGCCTACACCAGGTCACAGAGACTCATCAGAATCTCACTTCAAAGAGCCGGTTGTTTAAACAGCTATTTACAGCTATGTGTAATGTTGTTTTGTTGTTTTGTTTGTGGTTAACTCCTCAAAGACTCAACCACTTCTACGGTTTGTACTTAAATTACTGTAATTGCTTCCCAACATTAAAAGCTTATGGTTTCCTCGGCATTAAGAGAAGAACATGTATTGTAAGACAACCCGCTTGATCTTGACACATTTTAAAAAGCAGGCCCCTAGGATGTTGACAATAAGGCTCATTGACAGCAAGGTGTGTTTGTGGGTTGTGCTCTGTCTCGTGTGTGTGTGTGTGTGTGTGTGTGTGTGTGTGTGTGTGTGTGTGTGTGTGTGTGTGTGTGTGTGTGTGTGTGTGTGTGTGTGTGTGTGTGTGTGTGTGTGTGTGTGTGTGTGTGTGTGTGTACACGTTTTACTATACTTGTGAGTACCAGAAGTCCTCTCAAGAATAGTAAACCAACTAAAATTCAGAAAAGTGATGACATTTCGCAAGTCCTCACTTGTAAAAAGGCTTTTTTAGCCTTAGGGGTTAAAATTAGGGTTAGGAGGTAGGGTTAAGGGTTAAGGTTAGGGTAAGGGTAAGAGCAAGGGTTAGGATAAGGGTGAGGGTAAAAGCAGATTGTTGTTTTCTTTGTATACGTGACCCCATTAGTCTTTGTGGTTTGAGCCTTAGAGGAATTTGTGAGGCAAAGATAACTGAACTAAATGACTACCGCCCCGTAGCACTCACTTCTGTCATCATGAAGTGCTTTGAGAGACTAGTCAAGGATCACATCACCTTCACCTTACCGGCCACCTTAGACCCACTTCAGGTTGCATACCGCCCCAACAGGTTCACAGACGATGCAATCGTCATCACACTGCACACTGCCCTATCCAATCAGGACAAGAGGAATACCTACAGTTGAAGTGGGAAGTTTACATACACTTAGGTCAGAGTAATTAAAACTCGTTTTTCAACCACTCCACAAATTTCTTGTTAACAAACTATAGTTTTGGCAAGTCGGTTAGGACATCTACTTTGTGCATGACACAAGTAATTTTTCCAACAATTGTTCACAGACAGATTATTTCACTTATAATTCACTGTATCACAATTCCAGTGGGTCAGAAGTTTACATACACTAAGTTGACTGTGCCTTTAAACAGCCTGGAAAATTCCAGAAAACGATGTCATGGCTTGAGAAGCTTCTGATAGGCTAATTGACATCATTTGAGTCAATTGGAGGTGTACCTGTGGATGTATTTCAAGGCCAACCTTCAAACTCAGTGCCTCTTTGCTTGACATCATGGGAAAAATAAAAATAAATCAGCCAAGACCTCAGAAAAAAAACTGTAGACCTCCACAAGTCATCATGTTGTGGGGGTGCTTTGCTGCAGGAGGGACTGGTGCACTTCACAAAATAGATGGCATCATTAGGATGGAAAATTATGTGGATATATTGAAGCAACATCTCAAGACATCAGTCAGGAAGTTAAAACTTGGTCGCAAATGGGTCTTCCAAATGGACATTGACCCCAAGCATACTTCCAAAGTTGGGGCAAAATGGCTTAAGGACAACAAAGTCAAGGTATTGGAGTGGCCATCACAAAGCCCTGATCTCCATCCTATAGAAAATTTGTGGGCAGAACTTAAAAAGCGTATACGAGCAAGGAGGCCTACAAATCTGATTCAGTTACACCAGCTCTGTCAGGAGGAATGGGCCAAAATTCACCCAACTTATTGTGGGAAGCTTGTGGAAGGCTACCGAAAACGTTTGACCCAAGTTAAACAATTTGAAGGCAATGCTACCAAATACAAATTGAGTGTATGTAAACTTCTGACCCACTGGGAATGTGATGAAAGAATTTAAAGCTGAAATAAATCATTCTCTCTGCTATTATTCTGACTTTTCACATTCTTAAAATAAAGTGGTGATCCTAACTGACCTAAGACAGGGAATTTATACTAGGATTACATGTCAGGAATTGTGGAAAACTGAGTTTAAATGTACCTGGCTAAGGTGTATGTAAACTTCTGACTTTGTTGGGGAATTGTTAGATTACTTGTTAGATATTACTGCACTGTCGGAACTAGAAGCACAAGCATTTCGCTACACTCGCATTAACATCTGCTTACCATGTGTATGTGACCAATACAATTTGATTTGATTTGATGTAAAGTTCTCATCCCTGTTCAGATGGTATATTGGTATATCCATGTTTGGACTTTTCAATGAATCATTTAGCCATTGATGTTTTTCAAATTGTAGATTTACTCATCTCATACGTATATACTGTATTCTGTCCCATTCTACTGTATCTTAGTCTATGCTGCTCTGGCATTGCTCATCCATATATTTATATATTCTTAATTCCATTCCTTTACTTTAGATTGTGTGTATTGTTAGATATTACTTGTTAGATATTACTGCACAGTTGGAGCTAGAAACACAAGCATTTTGCTGCACCCGCAATAACATCTGCAAAACACGTGTATGTAAAATTTGATTTGATTTGCACTCAGAAAAAAGGGTTCCAAAAGGGTTCTTGACGGATGGATAGGTTTCTACCAAGAACCATTTTGATCAGAAGAACCGTTTTTGGAAGACACAGGTTCATTGTAAGGAAAAGGGTTCTACTAGAACCATGTATAATATTTTCCATCATGCAGGGAGATTTTGAGAATTGTTTGTTTTAATGTAATATCTGTGATTTTGCATGTGCATTGATTGGTTAATACATTTTATGCTACACAAAGATAAATAACATAGTTTTCTAAACTAGTCCAATCGGTTGGATTTCTTGCGCCCGTTACTGAGATGGTTGTTCCATTTCGAATGGTTGCGGTAGTCTTAGTAATCAATCTTTCCTACCCTGGCTGTCATTCTGAATGTAAGTTGCGGGTGATTAACAATTCCATTTGTTGGATCTCCTAACTCTGGCTCGATTCAAATAGGAATAACATATCACGTGGCAAGCCAGCATAATGTGACTTGCAGGCCTGATGTGTCCTGTAACTCAGGAGATTACTAACACCACTATGTTAGGGCATAACTAGGCCCTCAAAGAAAGGCCTTATGATATATGTATTGTTATAAATAATAAAATGTTAAAGTCTAATAAGGCTGGTGGAACAGTTCATAGATGGTTCTAGAACCCTCCAAAGACAAAAGGGTTCTCGGTAGAACCATTCATAGACAGTTCTAGGAAGAACCTTTAGATTATAAAATAGTTATTGGTAGAACCCTTCATAGAGGGTTCTAGATTGAACCATATACAGGGGGTTCTTTGAAGAACCATACACAGAGGGTTCTAGATATAAATCTCTGCAAAGGGTTCTATCCAGCACCAAAAAGGGTTCCCCTATGGGGACAAACCGAAGAACCCTGTATGGTTCTACTTATTATCTTTTTTTCTAAGAGTGTAAACACATTGAGTCTAAGAGAAAACATGTCAATCCAGTAACATGTCAATCCAATTTCACAACTATCATCACCCCCCAGTCAAGTCCCCATACAGTCAAAATCGAATGAAGCATATGGGTACAAACAAACAAAATGTGCGTATGTGCGAGCGAGTATGCATGCGTCTGTTCACTCATTTGTCTGTTGATTTCCCTGAGAAGAAGAGCCAAGCAAAAGCCATCCTGCAGCGATTGTCTCAAGCTAAGCAGCTGTCACTTACTCTATGAACATTATCCATGCTACATTTCGCTATGCTCATTTCATTCCTGGTGGGGGTAATTTCGGGACAATAAGCACTCCAGTGGGTAACAGAACTCCCTTTGTGTCACGCCGCGCCCTCCCCTCCCTGGGGACTTTCATCTCTGCCAAGGCTAACAATGAACTAACGTTCTGCCAGGATTACACCAGCGCCCGCTGGTGCTAGTAATACAGTGCGAGGTACACACACAGGCGTGAGCACATGTACGTACAGGCACTCACACATCTATAGGCCCGCTACACCTTCCCTGACCCACCCTGACCCACCCAGCCAAAAGCAGGCAGCACCTCGTTCAGAGACATGCCTGTATATTGATGAATCAAGATATCAGTAGTACTGTACCTACCCAGGAATCTCATCTACAGAGCATTGGTTTAGACAGAGCAATGAGAGAGGGATGTTAAAACAAGACAGAGGTCGAGGACAGTGAATTACAATTCCCCTGATTCTCGGTCAGCTTCAACGGAGAGCATGTGAAATGCAGAGGGCACTTCTCAAACTTACATGTTGTGGTTTATGGATTTATTTCATGGCATGTCTCATCACTTGGCACTAGGAAATGGTCAAATTATCCTCACAATTAATCTCCCTCTGTCCAACTGGGAGATGTGTCGTGCTGTGGAAGAGGGAGAGAAGTTATCTGTCATGGCTGTTTCCACTGTGAGACACATTCCAGGGGTCAGCGGTGAGCCCGTGGCATGCACACACACACAAGCACACGCACGCACGCACACACACACACACACACACACACACACACACACACACACACACACACACACACACACACACACACACACACACACACACACACACACACACACACACACACACACACACACACACACACAGCCCCTGGCTGGCTGACACAACCTTGACCACTGAGAGCTGAGTGACACAGTAATAAACAGGGTAATAGCCTGGGACTGGCCCATGTCAACACAGGTCAATGACAAACACCACCAGCCTCCAGTTCACTGAGTTTTAGTTGATCTTATTAGGAGGAGGAGAAGGTTTTTGAACCCACAGAAATAGAATGACTACAATGGACATTCCCATTCAAGTCAACATTTTACGCTGGGTGGACCAACAGCCATACTGAATTTTCCCATTGAATAAACTTATAAATGATCATGGACTGAGGGGATTTTCCATTCTAGTTAATCTATTTCTATTGTTGAAGCAGCACAGCCATATCATTCATCAAATGTGTTTTCTTCTGAAATGCAATTGGGCCACCTAAGAAGTAGCACCTTGTGTCATTTGATAGTGTTTAAAAGCATTATTCTTAAAAGTCATAACATGACTAGGTTACAGTCCAAAAGCATTTAGCCCCGAGCCAGAACAATTAGATCTCTTGACACGCTCTTCAGGGAAAGTAAAGTGGTTTCTTCTCACGCATCATCTTATCATATCATATCATCAAGCATGTTCTAGCTAGGGCAATTTCACTTTCACTTGTTCCCCAACAGAGCTGGGCAATATTGAAATACATATTTTAATTACTTCTGAATATTTTGTCATTTGAAATACACTGGCTTGAACTGCACTCCAATATAAATATTATATCGTATTTTCAAAATACTGTAATTTGTATTTTCAAAATACTTTTCTATAAAAATCATTTTTATACCAGTTCACATTTTGTGACCCCCCCCCCTTTCACCCTGCATTGGTAACAGAAGGCTGATAGCACTATAGTGTGATAAGAACATCTGCTAAATGAACTATACTGAACGCAAATATAAATGCAACGTGTAAAGTGTTGGTCCCCTGTTTTATGAGCTGAAATAAAAGATCCAAGATAATCCATCCACCTGACAGGTGTGGCATATCAAGAAGAAGATTAAACAGCATGATCATTACACAGTTGCACCTTGTGCTGGGGACAATAAAAGGCCACTCAGGTACAGTTTTGTCACATAACACAATGCCACAGATGTCTCAAGGTTTGAGGGAGCGTGCATTTGGCATTCTGCCTGCAGGAATGTCCACCAGAGCTATTGCCAGAGAATGTAATGTTAATTTCTCCACCATATGCCGCCACCAACGCCATTTTAGAGAATTTGGCAGTAGATCCAACCGGCCTCAAAACCGCAGACCACGTGTAACCATGTCAACCCAGGACCTCCACATCCGGCTTCTTCGCCTGAGGGATCATCTAAGGAGGGAGAGATGGGATGGTAAGGAGTATTTCTGTCTGTAATAAAGCCCTTTTGTGCAGAAAAACTCATTCCAATTGGCTGGGCCCGGCTCTGCAGTGGGTGGGCCTATGCCCTCCCAGTTCCCCCATGGCTGAACCCCTGCCCAGTCATGTGAAATACATAAATTAGGGCATAATGAATTAATTTCAATTAACTGATTTCCTTCTTTGAATTGTAACTCAGTAAAATCATTTAAATTGCTACATGTTGCGTTTATATTTTTGTTGAATATAAATGACTGACAGTAACAATTGCAAAGCACGCTGAGTATTATTCTAATGAGTTCCGCTCCTGTATGTTAAGTTTCACATATACAGTACATTTACATTTTGGTAATTTAGCAGACATTCTTATCCAGAGTGACTTGCTCAACTAATGTAGTTAAACAACAACATATCACAGTCATGGCAAGTTAGACATTTTTTGTAACCCTTACTGAGAATGCTGTTGCTGTTTAATTAAATACGTTACAAGTATTTTGTAGTTTATTTTGATAGATTGTATTTTGGATGTGTATTTTGTAATGGTATTTTGTACATTTTGCCCATCCCTTTTCCCATGTAAGCATAAACCACACACCCTAAAGCCCATCTCCCCCTCCAGAAATGTCAGGATAGGTGTATGTTAAATGCACTATTTACTCAACCATCAGTATGACAGCAGAGAGGCTATAACAATGCCAGACGTCACTGACTGTGCTCCTAGTACGGAGGACCTATGGCTAATAAAGATTGCTTTATGGGAGGGAGACCCGGCAAAGGCAAAACCAAGATGGATATGACTGACAGACAGCAGCATTTGCCTGGTCCCAGATTTGTTTGTGCTGACTTGCAAACACCTATGGTCTTTGTAAAGCCAAACCAGGCTAGGTTTTGCCTACAGGCTGACATTCCCATAAGTTAAAAGACATTTAGTCATCTTGTAATGCATTTACAAAATACATGTTTGTTTCTATGGAGAATGGGTGAGAGGAAGATTCAGTCAGGAAAGGTTGTTTACAGTAATGCACGTGTCACACTGTTGTGGACACTAAACTCTTTATTTGCAGCCCTCAAGGCTCATCACTAAGCTAAGGACCCTGGGACTAAACACCGTAATCTGCAACTGGATCCTGGACTTAATGACGGGCCGCCTCCAGATGGTAAGGGTAGGCATTAACACATCTGCCACACTGATCCTCAACACAGGGGCACCTCAGGGGTGCATGCTTAGTCCCCTCCTGTACTCCCCCACAACTGCTTGGCCAAGCACGACTCCAACACCATCATTAAGTTTGCCGACGACACAGTGGTGGTAGACCTGATCACAGACCACGATGAGACAGTCTATAGTGAGGAGGTCAGAGACCTGGCAGTGTGGTGCCAGGACAACAACCTCTCCCTCAACGTGATCAGGACAAAGGAGATGATCGTGGACTACAGGAAAAGGAGGGCCGAGCACGCCCCCATTCTCATCGACAGGGCAATAGTGGAGCAGGTTGAGAGCTTCAAATTCCTTGGTGTCCACATCACCAACAAACTGTCATGGTCCAAACACACCAAGAGTGTCGTGAAAACGGCACGACAACACCTATTCACCTCAAGATATAGCATGGGTCCTCAGATCCTCAAACAGTTCTATAGCAGCACCATCAAGAGCATCCTGACTGGTTGCATCACTGCCTGGTATGGCAACTGCTCAGCATCCGACCGCAAGGCGCTACAGATTGTAGTGCGCACGGCCCAGTACATCACTGGGGCCAAGCTTCCTGCCATACAGGACCTCTATAACTAGTGGTGTCAGAGGAAGGCCCTAAAATTGCCAAATACCCCAGCAACCCTAGTCATAGACTGTTCTCTCGGCTACTGCAGGGCAAGCGGTACTGGAGCGCCAAGTCTAGGTCCAAAAGGCCTAGACTACAGCTTCTACCCCCAAGCCATAAGACTGCTGAAGAGCTAATCAAATGGCTACCCGGACTATTTGCATTGGCCCCCCCTTTTTTTGCACTGCTGCTACTTTGCTGTTTTTTATCTATGCATAGTCATACCTACATGTACATATTACCTCAATAACCTCGACTAACCTGTATCCCCGCACACTGACTCGGTACCAGTAACCCCTGTACATATAGCCTCGTTATAGTTAGTTATTATTATTATTATTTTGATTTTGTTTACTTTAGTAAATTTAGTAAATCTTTTATTAACTCTTATTTTTCTTAAAACTGCACTGTTGGTTAAGGGCTTGTAAGTAAGCATTTCATGGTAAGGTCTACACCTGTTGTATTCGGCGCATGTGACAAATATAATTTGATTTGATTTGGAAAAACTCACATTGTCGCAGACTGATTATCTTACACAATTGCCTGAAACATTGATTAAATCCATTACGTTGTTTTGCATGATTCGTTTTTATTTCTTCCTGATACTCGCTCCCATCGTGAACTCTGAACTCCCTAACGAGGCTCCCATTGTACAATTGCCAATGCTTCTGGGCTGTAGACTATAGGATGCAGGCTGTGGAAATCAAATTCAAGTCAATCTGAACTGAACTGTGTGGTACGAGGTCACTAGCGGTGAAAGAACAGTGTTTTTGCTAACTGGGCTCTTTTCTTTTGCATTTCTTGTATTACCGTAATTTCCGGACTATAAGCCGCAACTTTTTTCCCACGCTTTGAACCTCGCGGCTTAAACAATGACGCGGCTAATATATGGATTTTTCCCGCTTTCAATTTTTTTTGAAAGGAGATGACTTCAGTGGTTTCAGTGCACAGGAGGAGGAAGATAGTGACCAATGACTTTCTTGGTAGGCTACCGTTTACTGCTAATTTTTTATTTTTTGTTACAAGCCGTGTTTCGTTAAAGCCTATTTATTTTTGTTACAAGCCGTGTTTCGTTAAAGCCTATTTCTTTTTGTTACAAGCCGTGTTTCGTTAAAGCCTATTTATTTTTGTTACAAGCCGTGTTTCGTTAAAGCCTATTTATTTTTGTTACAAGCCGTGTTTCGTTAAAGCCTGTGTAAAGATCATTTGTTTCAATGTACCGGTAGGCACCTGCGGCTTATAGACATGTGCAGCTTATTTATGTTCAAAATATATATTTTTTTTTAATTCAGTGGGTGCGGCTTATATTCAGGTGCGCTCAATAGTCCGGAAATTACGGTAAATGAATATAATTTGTATTGGTATTCTATTCCAGTCTTTGCCTTCTGTATAATTGTGACACTGCTCTCCCTCCCAAGTAAAGAACCTGAGTTGTCTTATTCTGACTTCTGACTTCCTAATGCTCATAACCACACCTAGGAAGTGTAGTTTGGCTAAATTACATATACCCCTCGGCCAGTGATGGTTCTAGCTTGTATGGCTCCGTGGGCGAACCCCCCATTCAGCACCCCCCTCCAAAAAAAAGCACCATTCTGCACTAACTCTAATTTTTATTCAGACATTTGGAACAACACAAATAAATAATCATGACATTTAAAACTATATAATTATAGAAATATATATAAAAAATAAGTAACAAAGACAAATAGAAACAAATTTGTGTTGATTTGGCACTCGAGCGTCAATCCATTACCCATCCCCCAACACTGTCAACCAAGAGTCAAGACTAAACCAATTCACCTTGGTGGTGTGCAGACTGGTTTTATATTATTCTTAACAATTTCGCACAAACCAGATTTTTTTTTAACAATATGTCTATGAAACTATATATTCACAGTATTATGAATGAATTGTGGTTTATTTGGTAGCATTTTGTAGTGTGACTGATTTTACTAATTGCCTATGTACTGTACAATGTTAGAGGTGCGCTATTTGATAGATTCCCCCGCTGCCCCTACCTCGGGCTTCCAGTGTAAGGCCTTCCCAAAATAGTGGAGGCTGTTATAGCAGCAAAGGGTATGACCATCTCCATATTAATGCCCATGATTTTGGAATGAGATGTTCGACGAGCAAGTGTCCACATATTTTTGGTCATGTATTGTAAATATATGTTTCTGTGGAAACTGTTCATCAATTGATAGTAATGGCATAAACGTGGCTGAATGGCACACGAATGAAAGACTGAGAATAAAAGCAATTACCTTTTATACGACAAAGCATCTATTTGGAAAACGCCCTTCCCACTGTTCAGATTCATAATCTCCCTCCTCCATTACATGTCTGTTCCTGTGCTGTGTACAATAGCCAAACATAACAGGCGTGAACCATATTAATTCTCTGACATCTTCATTGTGAACAGATGAGATCAGTTACATGTGTACAACAGAAAACCTCTTTTATATAGACACCTATGGGTTGAGGAAATCCATGCACTCTTAGAAAAAAGGGTTCTATGTGGAGGGATAGGGTTCTACTAAGAACCGTTTTGATCTGAAGAACCCTTTTTGGAAGACGAGGGTTCTTTGTAAGTCAAAGGGTTCTACCTAGAACTTTTAACATTCTGAGAACCGTTTTACGAAGATAGGGTTCTTTGATGATTCTTTGGAAGGTAAGATGGATTCTACATAGAGGCACATATTTATTTCCCAGCATGCTCTATTGCAGGGTAATTCTCAGTATTGTTTGTTTTAATCTGTATTTTTGCATGTATGTTGATGGCTTGATGGTTTTAATGGTACATAATAATAAATAACATACATTTTCTAAACTAATCCAATCTGCTAGCAGTTAGCATTATTGGGATGATTGTTACAATTGAGATGATTGTGGTAGTCTCAGTATTCAATTTTCCTTACCATGTTAGTCATTTTGAATGCAGGTTGCAGGTGATACAAAATTCCACTTGTTGGTTATCATAACTCTGTCTGGATTCCATTAGGAATTACACATCACTTTACAAGCCAGCATAATGTGACTTGCAGGCCTGATGTGGCCTGTAAACCAGGAGTTTCCTAATACCCCTGTGTTACGGTATAACTAGTGATAGGGAAACGAAGCTTCCTGAAGGAATCCAATTGTGTCTATTAGATTCATTACTTCGAGACTTTGATCAACAGTGTACAGTAGAGGCACCTGCTGGTCAAAATAATTTAGAGTAGCCAAATTATTATAGAAGACGTCCCACACGCTGAAGAGCTTGCGCAGAGTAGCCTTTTTGTCTTCTACCAAAACCAATACCAAATCAAGTCATTGTTTGACGAAACGAAGCTTCAGACGTCATTGATCACGAGCTTCTGATAAAGCGATACAGGCATCGACACACTGCTTCAAAATAAACTGCTTAGCAAGTTTGGCACATGCCTCGGTGCGCCGCTATCAAACGTAACATCATTAGGTATAACTAGGCCATCAAAGGCCTTGTGATATATGTAATTATTGTCATAAAGAAATACATTTTAAAGGCTTATAAGCCTGGAGGAACCGTTCATAGATGGTTCTAGGAAGAAACCTCCAAAGATAAAATGGTTCTTGGTAGAACCTTTCATAGAAATAATAAATTTACATAAGTATTCAGACCCTTTACTCAGTACTTTGTTGAAGCACCTTTGGCAGCGATTACAGCATTGAGTCTTTTTGGGTATGACGCTACAAGCTTGGCACACCTGTATTTGGGGAGTTTCTCCCATTCTTCTCTGCAGATCCTCTCAAGCTCTGTCAGGTTGGATGGGGAGCGTTGCTGCACAGCTATTTTCAGGTCTCTCCAGAGATGTTCAATCGAGTTCAAGTCCGGGCTCTGGCTCGGCCACTCAAGGACATTCAGAGACTTCTCCCGAAGCCACTCCTGCGTTGTCATGGCTGTGTGCTTAGGGTCAGTGTCCAGTTAGAAGGTGAACCAGTCTCAGGTCCTGAGTGCTCTGGAGCAGGGTTTCATCAAGGTTCTCTTTGTACTTTGCTCCGTTCGTCTTTGCCGCGATCCTGATTGGTGATTGATTGATCCTGATTGATCCTGAATGGTGGAGGGTTGCAGTGATGGTTGTCGTTCTGGAAGGTTCTCCCATCTCCACAGAGGAACTCTAGGGCTCTGTCAGAGTGACCATCTGGTTCTTGGTCACCTCCCTGACCAAGGCCCTTCTCCCTCGATTGCTTAGTCTTGGTGGTTACAAACGACTTCCATTTAAGAATGATGGGAGGCCACTGTGTTCTTGGGGACCTTCAATGCTGCAGAAATGTTTTGGTACCCTTCCCTAGACATGTTCCTCGACACAATCCTGTCTCGGCACTCTACGGACAATTCCTTTGACCTCATGGCTTGGTTTTTGCTCTGACATGCACTGTCAACTGTGGGACCTTATATAGACAGGTGTGTGCCTTTCCAAATCATGTCCAATTAATTTTATTTACCACAGGTGGACTCCAATCAAGTTGTAGAAACAACTTAAGGATGATCAATGGAAACATTATGCACCTGAGCTCAATTTTGAGTCTTATAGCCAAGGGTCTGAATACTTATGTAAATAAGGTATTTCTGTTTTAGATTTTTAATACATTTGCAAAAATTTCATAAAACTGTTTTCGCTTTGTCATTATCGGGTTTTGTGTGTAGATGGCTGAGAAAAAAAATGATATTGAATCCATTTTAGAATAAGGCTGTAACCTAACAAAATGTGGAAAAAGTCAAGCGGTCTGAATACTTTCTGAAGGCACTGTAATTATTCTGTACACTGCACGAATATAAAACATGATTCATCTCTTCATAGTGATTCAACATAATTCAACCCATAATTCGGCAGAATTAGTAACTAAATATCTCCCATTTCCCCCAAAGGATGTATACTCTGTTACACTATCATACCCCTAAACAAGCATGAACAAGGCCTTATCTCATACATTCAAAACATAAACACACACATATTTAATTTGATATATTTTCCAGTGAAAGAAAGTAAAAAACTGAAATAGGAACATTTGTTATATGCCCTCAGTTATCAGGGACAATAAAGACACTGGCATTCTCTACGGAGACAGAGAAATCATCTGTAACTCATAATCCACTGCTTTACATGATCCCAAACTTGTTAACCCCACATGACCTTAATCAGTACTAATCAGGGGCACAACTTTCACTGGGGGGGTCATGTCCTCCCCCGCCCCCCCACATTCTGAAATTGCATTTTTGTCTCCCACAGTTTTATCATTACAATGTGATACAAAAAGGGGTAAACGGTGTGCTTTAGGACCATGCGGACGACTCCAAGCGGTCGGGTATGCTGCTTGGAGTGTTCAGGCGGCTAGATTTATGACCAAACGAACACCACATAGTGGGCTGACAGGCTGTGTGAAGGTGAAGCTTCTGGAAGGCTGGCTGGACCAGCATGGGAGAGCATAGTTACATTTTACATTTTAGTAATTTAGCAGACACTCTTATCCAGAGCGACCTACATTAGTGAGTTCATACATTTTCTCATACAGGTCCCCCATGGGAAACCGTAGATCAATGTGTATGTGGCTACTATTTAGTTGACTGATGTAGCTGTCAAGGTAGCTGCTGTTTAAGTAACAGTAAAAAATGAAACTAGTGTTTATTCGCAGTGCTGAACGAGTATTGTAACTGACATGTAACGTTAGCTAATGTTTCATCCCCTCTTGACTGAGGTGAATGAATAAGCTATGCTAGCTAGTAGCTACCACAGCCAGGTCAGCTCTGCCTCTAGTTATGTGTCAGATAGCGATATGAGGTGGCTATTGTTAATATCTAACAACAGTTTTTTGTATGTAAATGTTTTGTAGCCTTTGTTTTGTACCATTTCAGAAGTAAATGAACTTGGCTAGCTTTAGCCAGTTGATGTACCGAGAGAGAGCTGGCCAAAGGTTGGCTAACGTCAGCTATTCCTTTTGCCTCAATCACACTAGACCTGAATCAAATGATTAAACCATCGGCCAAACAATTCAATATTCATATTCTGAAGTGTGTTCAGTGCAATTATCATCGTCGTATGTGTAGGTGGCAAGGAAGTCAGGCGTAGGAGAAACCAACTTGGTATAACTGGAGTTATTTAATAAATAATAAACAAACACGAACTCCAAAACCAACGTACATAAAAATAACATTCGTAAAAATACCCGTAGCTCACCAAATAGAAAAATACACGAAAATCAATAACAAACAAAACAATCTCGGACAAGGACATGAGGGAAAACAGAGGGTTAAATACACAACATGTAATGAATGGGATTGGAAACAGGTGTGTAGGAAAACAAGACAAAACCAATGGAAAATAAAAATGGATCAGTGATGGCTACAAAACCAGTGACGTTGATCGCCGAGCACCACCCGAACAAGGAGGGGCATCGACTTCAGCAGAAGTCATGACAGTACCCCTGACGCGTGGCTCCAGCTGCGCGTCGACACCGGCCTCAAGGACGACCCGGAGGACAAGGTGCAGAGCGATCCGGATGGAGACGATGGAACTCTCTAAGCAGGGAAGGATCTAACACATCCTCCACCGGAACCCAGCATCTCTCCTCCGGACCGTACCCCTCCCAGTCCACAAGGTACTGAAGGCACCTCGCCCGACGTCTCGAATCCAGGATGGATCGAACGGAGTACGCCGGGGCCCCCTCAATGTCCAGAGGGGGTGGAGGAACCTCCCGCACCTCAGCCTCCTGGAGCGGGCCAGCCACCTCCGGCCTGAGGAGAGACACATGGAACGAGGGGTTAATGCGGTATTGTGGGGGAAGCTTTAACCTATAACATACCTCGTTCACTCTCCTCAGGACTTTAAACGGCCCCACAAACCGTGGACTCAGCTTCCGGCAGGGCAGGCGCAGGGGCAGGTTTCTAGTCAAGAGCCAGACCCTGTCCCCTGGTACGAACACCGGGGCCTCACTGCGGTGATGGTCTGCGCCAACTTTCTGGCGTCGTACGTCACGCTGAAGGTGGACGTGAGCGGCGTCCCAGGTCTCCTCCGCGCGCTGGAACCAGTGGTCCACCGCAGGAGCCTCGGTCTGACTCTGATGCCAAGGGGCCAGAACCGGCTGATATCCCAACACGCACTGAATAGGAGAGAGCCCCGTGCATTAACTCAACCACCGTGGCGATCAGAGGTAGCGGGTAACTGTACCCCACCGTAATTTTATTGAGACCTCGATAATCAATGCACGGGCTCAGACCTCCATCCTTATTCTTCACAAAAAAGAAGGGTGAAATGGAGGGCCGAATGTACCCCTGACGCAGGGATTCGGAGACATATGTCTCCATAGCCACCGTCTCCGCTTACGATAGGGGATACACGTGGCTCCTGGGAAGTGCAGCGTCTACCATGAGATTTATTGCACAATCCCCCTGTCGATGGGGTGGTAATTGAGTCGCCTTCTTTTTACAGAAGGCGAGAGCCAAATCGGCATATTCGGGGGGAATGCGCATGGTGGAGACCTGGTCTGGACTTTCCACCATAGTAGCACCAACGGAAGCCCCTACACACCTACCTGAGCCCTCTGTGGCCAAGAAAAAGTGGGGTTATGACAAATTAACCAAGGTAGACCCAGCACCACGGGATACGCAGGAGTGTCCATAAGGAAAATACAATTTTTTTCCTTGTGACCCCCCTGCATCACCATAGTCAAAGGAGCTGTGGCCTCCCTGATTAACCCTGACCCTAATGGTCGACTATGTAAGGTGTGAACGGGGAAAAGCACATCCACGGGTACAATGGGGATCCCTAACCTATGAGCAAAAGCTTGATCAATGAAATTCCCAGCTGTGCCTGTATCTACTAGCTCCTTATGCTGGGAACGCGGGGAAAAATCAGGAAAAGTAACAGACACAAACATAAGTGCAACAGAGGGCTCTGGATGAGAATGGTGCCTACTCACCTGGGGTGGCACCAGAGCGCCCTGCCTGTTACCTCGATTCCCAGAGGAACTTACCCGGCACCGACCAGCAGTGTGACCTCTGCGGCCATAGATGTTGCGCGAGCGGGAACCCCCTCCGGTCTCCCTGTGCTCCCCCTCTCCCAGTTCCCTGGGTATAGGAGAGGGGGTGCGGGAGGTTGGAACCACCAGACCCCAATCTGGACGTCCGCGACAGCTAGCAGGTTGTCCAGCCGGATGGACAGATCCACCAGCTGGTCGAAGGTGAGGGTGGTGTCTCTGCAGGCCAGCACCTGACGGACGTCCTCACGCAGACTACAATGGTAATGGTCGATCAGGGCCCTGTGATTCCATCCCGCACCGGCTGCCAGGGTCCTAAACTCCAGGGCAAAATCCTGGACGCTCCTCGTCTCCTGCCTCAGATGGTAGAGGCGCACACCCACCGCTCTGCCCTCGGGTGGATGGTCAAAGACGGCCCGAAAACGGCGGGTGAACTCCTCATGGTCCAACGCCGCATCATCTCCTCCACACACAGCGCTGGCCCACTCCAGGGCTCTCCCGGTGAGGCACGAGGCGAGGGCGAAACTCTTCTCACGGTCAGATGGAAGTGGGTGGACCGTGGCCAGGAAAAGGGTAATTGTAGTAGGAAACCCCGGCAGGTGGCAGCACTTCCGTCGTACCCCTGAGGCATGGATAGACGGATGCCACCGAGTTCAGGTTGAGAAGGGGCGCTCAGGATAGACCCCGGTTGGGCTGGTGGAGGCGCTGGAAAAACTCCCTGTCTCTCCCAGTGGTCCATATTCTGGACAACGCGATCCATGGAGGCGCATAGATGGTGAAGCTTCTCCTCATTCTCCTGGATGCGCTCCTCCACCTCCATGTCCGGGGTACCCTCTCCTGCTGACTTCATATTTTGGTCCGAGATTTTGGTCCGAGATTCATCGTCGTATGTGTAGGTGGCAAGGAAGTCAGGCGTAGGAGAAACCAACTTGGTATAACTGGAGTTATTTAATAAATAATAAACAAACACGAACTCCAAGACCAACGTACATAAAAAATAACATGGGTAAAAATACCTGTAGCTAACCAAATACAAAAATACACAAAAATCAATAACAAACAAAACAATCTCGGACAAGGACATGAGGGAAAACAGAGGGTTAAATACACAACATGTAATGAATGGGATTGGAAACAGGTGTGTAGGAAAACAAGACAAAACCAATGGAAAATGAAAAATGGATCAGTGATGGCTAGAAGACCGGTGACATCGATCGCCGAGCACCACCCGAACAAGGAGGGGCATCGACTTCGGCAGAAGTCGTGACAGCAATGTGAGTTTTATTAGTCAGTATGGCAATGTAGCGTTATGGATCTGTCAGTTTCCCAAGCTAATTCCCTACTTTCACACTGACACTGTAATAAACAGCTCTAACTTTACAGGCTTCACTGTCATAGTGCACAGTAGAGGTCTGCGCTGGACCGATTTCTTCATCCCGCTCCCACCCGCACCAGCTGGAGTTCTGTCCAGCTCCCACCTGCTACGGCAAAAACTGGTCCCAAACCCAACCTCAGTCCCACAATGTTATTTTAGCCGTATGTGACGCAGCTTACTTGCCAGCCATGGTCCCAGCAGTTTTGCACACTATAGGCAATATCAAATTCGCAAAAATAACTTAACAAATAGGTTAAATTACCAGAGATTCCTACATGGCCCTTACATTGTATTACTGGGCTATATCAGCCAATATGTTAGATGCAGTTTGAAGAGAGCAGAGTTGGAGAGACAGAGAAATACAGGCAATCAATATTTAGGCCTATTTCTAGGCAATGTAGTAAACTATAGCCTAATCATAGCCTACCTTTTAGGAGGATGATTTGCAGGCACAGACAAATAAATGAGTAAACAATACTTATGAAAATTAAAAGGTGCAATGCTCGCTCACCATAGTAGTCTAACCTATGTGCGTGTTGTGCCTTTTCCTTTTCAATGATGATAAAATGTTTTGATTGTACTTTGACTCCCGTTGGTTGAGCACCCTTTATTTACAGACACTGTAGTAAACTACAGTCTAATCATATTGAAGTTAATTTTGTATTCAAGTTAACTGCCACGTGATTCTCCGCCCATGTAGGCAGCCTACTCTATTTCAATGAGACCACCAGTGGCGATTTTAGCATGTAAATCTTGGTGGGGCAAACTCAATTTTTTTGTTGTTGATGCATGCCAGCAAAGCCACTACACAACACAGCACTAAACTATACATTAATTGCAGTATAACGGTTACAAACAGTGCCCACAAACTGTTAGGGCCTACATAAAGCTGTCCCGACAGCAGAGCTTTCCTTTCAGCACCATGGAGTGAATCCTTGCCATCGCTACACCTGGCTATCAGAGGAGCCTTGTCTGGCAGCGAAACAGTTCATTCAGCCTCATTTGCTACCTTTTTAAAACATAGCTGATATGGCTGACTTGCTTAAACAAATGTGGTTACTACTGACTCCTTGTGGATTTGTGTAAGTCGATAAGAACCACATTGTCCTTCAGTAATAACCAAAGTCAACATGAGTTTTGACTTTTGAATCATACACAAACATTATTACATTTTCGTTCAGTAAATTCATAATGTTTGTTCTTATATCATTAACACTTAGCACTAGGTATAAGCTAGTGCAAGCAAACGAGCTGCGACGAGGTAGGCCTATTTCTTCAGCATTTTCAAAATGGACACCGACAGAAATTCAGATAGATGTTACTTCAGATAAATTCAGCAAGATGATCTGGCCTTAACTTTACTCTTCTTTAAGTCACCACACACAGAAAGCGAGAGAGAGAGAGAGAGAGACGTGGGTAGCCTACCATTTGAAGTATTTTATTAGGCCTACAGTATGTGGTCTTAAAAGGAAGGAAATTTGTTTGTTGAAAACAAATATTTGAATGGGAAGAGACTGTCACTCGCAAACATGGTTACAGAACCAACAACATTATATAGTATCCCCTCTTTGTGAAGAAAAGCACATGAGCTAATTTATGCAGCATCATACAATACATTTTTGGACTCACAGTTGTGCTGTGCTCACTTGAACAGGAAGGTGGCACAGCGGCACGGCTGTCCTTCTTGTGGGCAAATTTTGTCATCAAAGGTGCTTTCAAGACAACTGGGAACTGAAAAAAACAAGGTTGAATCATGACGTCAGTGATCTTCTGGTCGGAGCTCTAGAAAGAGGCCCGAGTTCCTGACTTGGAATTCCAAGATGGATGACCATTGAAAACGTATTTTCCTAGTCGGAGCTCGTTTTTTACAGAGTTTACAGTTGTCTTGAACTCACTGAAGTCTGGGATTTCCCAGTTCAGAGTTTACAGTTGTCTTGAACTCACTGAAGTCTGAGATTTCCCAGTTCAGAGTTTCCAGGTGTTTTGAACATGGCAGAAGACATTCTGGACTGACAGCATGGCCAATGTATTCAACCTTTTCTGGCCATGTGCGAGTGAATGTTTATCCGTTTAAGCTTGGAAAAAATACCATTTCAGACAGATGTTTAAAATCCTCAAACCCAGACTTGGACCACACACCTTCTCCACCGAATAGCAGGCAGTGGAAGCAAAATAGTGATTGCTTTGCAACGCTTGCAGTTAGCCACTGATTCCTTCCAAACCACTCATTGTTGAATTTGCGATTTCCGACTTGTTGTGTTTGTGACTTGTAATGTTTATGTCCAATGGACGATGAGCACGATACCTTTTATCTATAATTTATCTTCATACAGTATGACAAGGATTGAAAAGGATTTGCCAGTAGACTGTCAACGTGATTCATGATGATGACCGCTTTTCTAGCTCGCTAGTCAATCAAAGCTATGCTAGATTTGACGTCATTTTATCTGTGGCCAATGACCTTATGCCTTCTTGGATGGGCACTTCTAATGTAAATCTAAGGCAGCACACAAGGGGGATTGAGCTGAAAGAAAGAGACTATGTTTGTGTGCGGCTTTATAAACCATTTTTTAAAATTGTTTTCACATTGTTTGCAAACTGATATGTGACATGAGTTAATGCCAAAATATGTGTGTGAATAATGTGAAAAATATGTATTTTTAAAACCTTGGGAAAGAGAAGAATAATGACAGGTTGAAATAAGAAGGCCCTTTGTATGATTATTTTTTATTGGCAGATGACAAAGTAATGAATAGAATAAAAACAGAGGCCAAGAAATATAGCTGTATTTCAATTGACCCCAGATCTGTTCTGTGTTGGTTAACCACGTGACACAATAGCCAAACCACATGTGAGGGAATGTATCAACGTGACGGTCATTAATCAAACAACACCACTCCAGCTCTGTGCTTTCTGAGGTTTGCGGCTGCAGCTTCAAATGACAGGAGAGATCACTGAGCCCAGGGAGCCATGGCTAGCATGAGAGTAAAGCAAATAAGTTAAATAATAAGTAGACCACTGTGTCATGACGTGTCACCACAAACCAACATGTCATGTATCTTTAATTCTTAGAACAGAAGATAATTATAGATTATATTGTTTGTATATCGGTATATACACTTGTTTTTGCTGGCCACAGAACTTTCAGATCTGGAAATATCTAAGAGCTGGGAATCTGGTGAGAACTAGGCATTGAAGGTTATTTACAATTAGTGGTAATTTTTACAGCCTATGTTTATCCCTATGTTCCTAGGGATGAATGGGATTAAGTCATCAAGATTGATGCAATATATTGTAACGAGGACTGGACTAGTCTCTCACGCACGCACGCACCCTCTCCTCTCTTCTGGTCCTATTGGTGAGCTGTGGTGTGTGGACGATGCTGGTGTGATCATGGGTGAAGCCCCTCCCCCTACCCGTGGGTTCAGTGTAGATGGGATATGGCAAACAACGTTGAATCTGCACTTTACCTATAAGGATTTATAGACACTCCCTCAGGCTTCTCTCTCTGAGTAATGGGGGGGACGGACAAAAAGCAACTCTGACTGACCAGAGCATAGCTAAATGCTGAAGTTGTGTGAGTTGGCAGAGATTGGTCACACACCTGAACTGAGTGAAGGTAATGCAACATGGGGCATTTATCCATTGGAGTTTGGGCTGGTGTTGTGATGTGGCATGGGGAAAAGATATGGGAGCTCTAAGTCAATCAGACACAGTATAACTTACTATAACAGAAAGAAAACATGATCAATTCTTAAAACATTCAGTAGCTTAAATGAGTTTTTCAATGATTGCTCGGTTGTAACAGACCAATAAAGTTTATTGTGGATGTGGAGTGACATTTTTTTGTTGTTGAAACAATTAAGTAGGGCACACACATGATTTCCTGGACTATAGCAGATGGTGTAATAATTAGTTCAAAGCCAAAATGACTGGTGGAGATTAACATTTATTTTTGTGTGTGACAAACTCAGAGATTGTTTTGTGCTTGTAAACAAAGACAAGATCCTTGTTTTTTTAAGTAAGGGGGAAAGCCCCATTGGAGAGTTATTTCCTGAGTGATGTTGACTCGTTGTTTTGTAAGCTCATATTTAGGATTGAACTGCACTTGAGTGGCTGTTTGTACCATGTTCTTACACCAGTGGAACTGAAACATTAGACATATTAGCTACTCTGTTGATCTCGCTTATGTTTGGTCAAACAAATCAACCATTGTAACTTATGACATATCACCACATAACAGACATGAGTCAAGTAAAACAGTACATCGTCTGTCCTTATTCTCCTGAGATGAAACAACACAAACCGCTTCAGTTTCAGAGTGAGTTTCAGATCAGGTAGACAGAATAAGATTTTCCATGTGAGGATTAGCAGTAATGTCAGAGTCTGGACACATGGTGTAAATGTCTATCATCAGTGTCTCTTACGTCTTCCCCATGTAGGTATTTTTAAGCTGTACCCTACGATCATACGGCCATGTGTGATTAGGAGTTCTGCATGTGGAGGTAGTAAGACAACAACCAGGATTACAGAGAAACAACGTCACAGTGTGTGTTAACTCCAGAATCTGTTACATCATCAGTCTGTTTTGTTATGGTGCAGTTTTTACACAGGCATTGACTATGGTCTCAAGACTTACAACGAAACAAAAGCCTTTTCCATTATTTTGTCATTTGAGCAAACCTCATTTTCTACAGAGCCCTACGTATCTCCATAAACCTTGTGAGAGGAATGTGACACACTTTAACTGTAGTTGTATGTTCATAGAGGGGATGGAGATCTTTACAGAAGTGGAACACCCTATGGGAGAATAGAAACAGGACTTTACAGAGCCAAGCTTTGTTTTTGACACTCTGAGCGCAAACCTTTGGTATTCAGACTATGGGAGGTGCACAGTACTACATAGATAGAGCCAAGTATTACATGGAACTATTCCACATCAAGTAACTGATGCAAGCAGTAAAATTTGATTTAAAAATAATACAAATACACTGGGACTACAAAAAGACACAAACACAGGCACAGACATGCATACACACACACACGATAACATATGCTCTATACACACACGTGCACATGTATTTTGTGTTGTAGATATGTGGTATTAGAGTAGTGGCCTGAGGGCACACACTTAATGTGTTGTGAAATCTGTTGTGAATATATTGTAATGTTTTTAAAATTGTATAATAGCCTTAATTTTGCTGGACTGCAGGAAGAGTAGCTGCTGCCTTGGCAGGAACTAATGAGGATTCATTATAAATACAAATACAAACACAAATTTACAGTAAAACTTTATTGTATTATTCCATACAGAAAATACGATAAAAATAGCATTAATAAAAAAGCTAGAAGAAAGACTAGAACCTCTGACTCATTGTAAAGAAGGCCAATTCAAGGTTAATTTGGTGGAAAATAAACAAAATTAAAGGGTGAGTTTTGCATACAGTTTGCATACAGATAAGTGTTTTTACCACCCTCTTCCCTCTGTGTCTGTGTGTCAATCTTGTGGCTACTTAAACACTATTATGAAATGACCTTCTATAACCCAAACACCCCAGACTGTAATTTAAACAAACAAAGAAGCGGACTGGGGACAAACTCAAGGGGCTGAGCTCTTGTTGAGCTGGCTGTTACATGATAACCAATGGTAGACATGATAAGAGTCCTGCTCCAAGCCAAAAATTGACCCATAACTATAAATGGTGTCAGACAACAATGTCAAACATAATACAAAATAATAATGTGGAATGTAGACTACACTAAGGCTCAGTTTCCTGATAATTGTCAAGCCCAGGCTTTCTCCAGAGAGAGTACAACCAAACACATCATATCACAGGGCCACTAGAGTAACTCTGATATGGAGGAGCACTAGGCACACTAAAGGCCTGCTAAAGTCACCTATGTTAACATTGAAAATAACACTTTTATGGTTGCAACTGGAAGGGTGAGCTTCTGATTTCCATTGGGGCCCATAGAGTGCTCATTTCCTAACTTACAAGCTGTTTTCCGTAAACACACACAATTGCATGGAGCTGATTTCCCTGAGCAGTGTTCCCACATGTGAGGAGGAGTGTAACCTGACCTTGATCCCCATTTGAACCTCGTCCTGAGCAGCTATAGCACTGAGGGGCCCGTGTCCATGATCACTCCCTCCAGAATTTGACATTACATTTGCACAGGAACTGTTGAGGAGGAAATGAGAATGAACTAACTCACCAGAGGTAAACATTCTACAACCAACCCACATCCCCTCTGCCCCTCTGTCTTCCTAGTGATGGGGAGGGGTGGGTTGCGCCTGTCTATGGTTAAACTATGTAAGAGAGATGGGGGGAAAGAGGGAATAACAGAGAGATGGGGGAATGAGGGAATAACAGAGAGATGGAAGAAGGAAGAGAGGAAGAAGGGATGCCCAAGTAGAGCAATTGTAGCATGAGGGTCCGTAAAACATAAACCCATTGATAAGAACAAAGGTCACGACTCAGAGGTCAAGCCCTCAGCTCCTACATCCCTTTCAGCCCTCCTTTCTATTCCCCTCTTTCTCCTTTTGCTACTCACTGTTCCCAACAACCTCCTCCCTCCACACAACAACGTCTGCAGACAAGGAGAAACTGCACAGTGTCCCATGGAGGTTCCTCTACCACGGCCAGACTCCCACATTGACATCAGATTTTGGCCTCCACACCCCCTGCCGCTGGCTGAATTCGGTTACCGTCACATACCATACCTCTATCGTCATATACTTCAATCGTCACATAACATACTTCTGTCTTTGTTTTATCATTTTAAAAGACTGCCTCCTACCACATGAAACCCCAGCTACCCAACTGGTTAATCCAGCTAAAATAGATACTGTAGTTCATCCCATTTGGTGGTCCAACAACATAAACATGCATAGGAAAACCTAGTGTAATAGGATGCAGTCTGGTTCTGTCATCTTTGATCTGATACCTACAGTATGTCATTACGGTATTTGGTGTCATTAAGAACAAGTTGATACTAGTTTTGAAGTTTCGGCTCACCAAACCAACTTAGAGACAGTATGGTGTCAACAAAAAGTACCATCTTCCCCGGAGTTTCCCTGAAGAACAGAGGTGGTGTTGTTCAGACAGTAATTCACTGTGAATACCAACTTTGATATGATATGATGTGACTGTTGACTGTTTACCTCTCTCCACTGAATGGGAGCTATTATTGGTGAAAGAACAAAGAACAAAAGAAGGAAAAAATCTACAGGATGAAGCGAGAGAGAGGAGGGACAAGGGGGGACTGCCTCAACCAACAGGTGACCAAAATACCCTCTCCTCTTTTACTGTAATAGAGACTTCAAACTGAAAAGTAAAATCCAAAATCTGAACTCCAGTCTCAATAAATACACCAAATATCACATGCATTTCTTTCTCCAACAGTGTTTGGTCAGTGTTACTTTGGATTATAGGTTTACTCCATTAATTCTCACTGACTATATCAGAGTGTTGGGCTGTGAAGAGAACACAGGAAGCACCACAGTATTCCTTATGAGTTCTCCCTGGTCTATCCCTATCCCAGAGCCTAATCCGATGAGCTCAAACTCAGCATGTTCACTCGTGAGTTCTGCATGACTTACGGAAATAAAGGAGGAGAGGAATGGGGTGCCTGCCTGTCCTCTTGGAAGGGGGAGGGAGGGAGGGAGGGAGGGAGGGAGGGAGGGAGGGAGGGAGGGAGGGAGGGTGTGGAGGAGGGGGAGAGAGGGGGGACCTCCCGCTCTTGGACACTGACCTCTTAGTACGGTTTATATTAGAACTCTAGCTGTGGAAGTGACCCAGACCACTAATCCCTTGACCTCCAGCATGTTAAAGTGGCCGTTAGTGGACATGTAAGGCCAGTCTGTCACTCCACTCCTCCACTCCGCTCTGGACCCCCAGTGGATGGGACAGAGGGGGGGATGGAGAGTGGTAGGGGTAGAGGGGTGTGGAGGTTGGGTTATTGTGCGTGTGGTGATTTTGGGGGGTGTTGGGGGGTCCACAGAAGGCAAGGCAAGGCACGGTCAATGCCCAATGTGAGGGTCTATGATAGATTTTGTTTCGGGATGAGTGGTGTCCTCATGTGTCCTATTTAACATGTTTTGCATGCATAGCGAGCTGGCTTGAGGTTTGTGTCGTAGCTGTGAATGCTAGTTGGGAAATACTTTATTTATTTGACATATATACTGATCAAAGATATAAACACAACATAAAAGTTCATAGAAGGAAATCAGTCAATTGAAATAAATTCATTAGGCCCTTATCTATGGATTTCACATGACGAGAAGGGGTGCAACCATGGGTGGGCCTGGGAGGGCATAGGCCCACCCACTGGGGAGGCCAATCAGAATTAGTTTTTCCCACAAAGGGGCTTTATTACAGACAGAAATACTCCTCAGCATCCCCACTCAGACGATCCCGCAGGTGAAGAAGCCGGATGTGGAGGTCCTGGGCAGGCGTGGTTATATGTGGTCTGCGGTTGTGAGGCCGGTTGGACGTACTGCCAAATTCTCTAAAACAACATTGGAGGCAGCTTATGGTAGAAAAATGTACAATAAATTATCTGGCAACAGTTCTGGTGGACATTCCTGCAGTTAGCATGCCAATTGCATGCTCCCTCAAAACTTGAGACATCTGTGGCATTGTGCTGTGTGACAAAACTGCACATTTTAGAGTGGCCTTTTATTGTCCCCAGCACAAGGTGCACCTGTGTAATGATCATGCTGTTTAATCAGCTTCTTGATATGCCACACCTGTCAGGTGGATGGATTATCTCGTCAAAGGAGAAATGCTCACTAATAGGGATGTAACAAATTTGTGCACAACATTTGAGAGAAATAAGTGGTGTCTGGTAGGTAATGTTTGTAGGGTGTTTGAATATAGGTAATATTCCATGACTGATTTCCTCACCTCAAAGCACAAGTTTGTTGTCTCTGGGATCTGTGCTCATCCTCACAGAGCTCTTAGGGACACTTTATGTAGCAATAAAAAGGTACAATAAATAAATAAAACCATATTTCATCCTCCAGAAGATCTTCTGGCGGTGAGGTCATTGTTAAACATAGTATAGAGTTGGAGCACCCTCCTTTCAAAGGGAATTAGATCAGGGTCAGGTGCATTCAGACCTTAATTAATTGTCGTTTTCATAATGTTCGACCATTCTGTTGCAGCCCAGGAGCAGTAACACTTACTAAGGGCCCTGAGCAGAGAGGTCATGCGGGGTCGACAAGGTCAACATGGAAGACACACCACCCTGCATTTGGTCTAATGGCTGCAGAGTTTACTTTTTATGAAATAATTAAAAAAATCGATTACTATGCACTGAGAGGACTAAAATGAGAGGTGAACCAATATTGATAGAAGGATGATATATATCCAATAAAGTATTTGTTTACTTACTTCATATCTACTGACTATAGGGCCAAACTGTTCCCTTGTTCCACCAGACCATAAAGCCCACCTGGCCAGGCATACTCCTCTAATATACAACTTCCATAAAAACACTGTTGCTTTAACCGTCTGTCTGACGCAGGTCCTCAGGGCAGACAGCCATCCACTGTACATTCCCACAGATTTTACTTACTTTGTATCTTCAGACAGATACACAAATGAATAACCAGCAATAAAAAGGCGAATGCCATCCCATTATTTCAAGTTTGTGTGTGAAAGATGGTTGAGTTTGCAGTTACAGTATGAGATACATGGCACACAGTAAAAACATTACCTCTGCAGGTGTCCAGATATACAGTAGGCCTATGGCTTTCAAGGTTATGCACAGTTGCGCACATTGCAGATTTCTCCCGAAAGTACTCTAAACACATTTTATGAAATATCTGCTATCTCAAAACCAAAGGACACTTAAATCTCACTTGTCCGTATTGATTCCATAAACACATTTTTTAAAGTGTATTCAACATACTCTTTTGTCTTTGGAACACAATCCCCAGTACATTCACATTTGCCTACTATGTAATGTTATGATATTGCCTGATAAATTGGAGTGAATAGAAGAGAATTGACCTTTAAGATTACTTTATTGGTCAATTGCACACAAGGTCCAACTGAAATGTGACTTTTGTCTTCCTGTTGAAGCGGTTTAACCTAATTAAACAACCATTATATCAATTTTAGTAACATTTATATCAATGTTATTAACCATTACATTAATGAACTGTTCCATCTCTGTTCTGTATAGAAGGAATAGGGAGCTGGTGGTCAAGATTGTGTTTTTGGCCCCAGGGGAGGAGTGGGAAAGGATTAAGGAAAGGGAGGATGGTAAGCCATGTAATCATGGTGTAATAACACATAGTCTAAACTGTTCTCAGCCATCTATGACCTGCATGAAGATATTAGGGAGTACTTCATGGAGATTTTCTACCTCTCAAAATCATGATTATTTGTATTATATAATGTCTCATAGCTCTTCATTAAAAAGACTGTAAAAAATAACTGCTCTTAATATGATCTGAATTCACACAAATCAAATGGCTAGATAGACATTGAATATGAAAAACATTGAATTACTCAGTTGTAAATAGCAGTAAATAGACACCAACACAGTGTCTTTGTATGGCATTTTTCCCAACATTACCTTACTGACAATGTCACCGTGCCTGTGTCTCAAATAGCACCATATCCCCTATAAAGTGTACTAGTTTTGAGCAGAGCCATATGGTACTGCACTATAGGAAATAGGGTGCCATTTGGGATCCGGCCCATGTGTCTCCATGGGGGCTGCGCTGGCATTGTCTGGGCTGGCATGAGAGAGGGGCCACCAACACCATCTCTTCACACTTCATATCAGCAATATAATTCATCATACTGACATGTCACTTATCAGAAGCTTTTATTAACTTACAGTACAGTGAGCTGAGTCAGTAGGTGCTCTTCAACTAACTACAGTCTGTCTCCAAGCCATCATTGTTTTTCAGGGAGTCAAACGAGCCTGCCTAAAAGTTGGCATGTAGTTTGGGTTTGAGTCAGTTGACCCTATTAGAGAAATCAGAGGATCAAAATGATGAATGATGAAATGAACGCTTGTTTCAACCTTGTAATGACAGGAGGAGAGGGGAGAACAGTTGTAAAGTCTACAGTGGAGTCATGGGTGGAAATCCACATACATAAACAGCATTCATTAAAGCCCCCATCCATCAGAGCAGGAAAACATTTTCCACAATTTAAATTACAAAAGTGCTAAATACGTACAGTTAATGCTGTTCTAGAAGCTGCTTTATGAGGATGCCTGAGTTTTACATGAGACTGACGAAAGAAAAACGTCACACAATGAAATAATGCACAAATACTGGGGCTGCATTCATGGAGCCTTTGCCCCTTTTCCATCTCCCCAAATAACAAGAAGAGAGGCTCTTTGACTCCCTTCATCGTAAATCTATCACTGAGTCTGTTAAGTGTTTCTAAAATAAGCATGGTCGTTTGTTTGCTTTTTGTTTTACAATGTTAGGCGAACTTTAGCGAGCGGTGATTTGAAAACGATTTAATGGACTCCGGCCCTGCAAGGTTTTATTGCGATAGTGTAATAAAGCAGTGGAACAGTGGAACAAACTATGGAATGATTAATAATCTACTTGGTATTAATGAATTATTTTAGGGATTTTTTTTTGGTTCAAAAGTTTGGGGTAATATCATGTTTCACTTCATTTTCTTTCCCCCTTTGAGTGCAAGAGCCAAGACAAAGTAGAATGAAAAGGAGAATGATTACATTGCTTGGCAGTTGAGACAATGGTTAAAATCCTTATTGTGGCCAGTTTAACACTTATGCAGAGTAAAATCAGACTAGGTAAAACTGTGGCTAGACAAGTAATTCTGCAGGATGTAAATAAAATAAAACATCTGTAAATTGGGACTGCATGTCTGTTTGATTTTGGCCTTGGCGAATGCGGGCAATGGTTCATTATTCTGATCTAAAAGTTGAAATAACGTTCGGAAGTTAAAAATTCAGAGTTTGAAGGGATGTAGTAAGCGAACGTCTGTGGTGCCACATTGTGCTGCCAACCTCTCTAACCATTGCCTCACAGTCACCCACTAACACAGATCATCCCTGAAAGGCCTGGCTGCCCTGGCTGCAGAACACGGACAGAACAGTGAGTCAGACGCCCTGTCTCCATGGTGAGGCTTCAGGGTGCATCACACTAGAGAGAGACAAAACAGAGAGATGAGAAGGGATGAGGAAAAGAAAAGTGACACAGAAGTAGACAGAGAGATGAGATAAAGAGGAAAAGGGCAGGAGTGAGGAAAGAGAAAGCGAGAGACAAACAAAGCTAAAAAAAAATTGAACACTCTCAGTCTAATAGTGCTTTCAACCATCCCAGTTCCCTCTCTCTATTCACAGCAACAGAGGAAGCATGCATAGCTAACGGGAAGCTGTGTGAGGCCTTTTGTACCCTCTGCTTACAGCTCGCTACTAAATGTTTCCCAGACACTTTATGGACTAGGCCTCGCTACAAATTGGACCCTTCCGATTCAAAGTGATGTAGCAACAATACAGACACTGCATGTATTTTTAGTACCCGCTGACTTGCTTATAGAACCACACTGGTACCAACTAAATCCAACAGGAGAACACTGAGCCACACAGGACCATCTTTAGGCCCACCCATCTCCATGGCCCCTTCCTGAGATACATGAACAGAACGTCATTTAGATGTCAGGCCCGACATGACAGACAGGTAGGTCTTCATAGTGTAGATTTTGATCTCTTCACTCTACTGTTCTGTTTTACACTTTAACATATCAGATTAGAGAAGAGGAACCACCTTTACTCTCTGCTCTCAATATAAAGGAAAGGTAAAGGAATGCAGAGGCCTATTTTTCCTTAAGGTTTTCTTTCATAAAAGAGGTAAGCTCTGATTGATCCGTCAAAGTGACAGCATCTCTTATAAACTGCTGGGTTTTAATCTCGCCCTGGTTTGAATAGGTGGGCAGTGATAGCAGTGCCCATTGATAAGCTGCAGGGGAAGCATCCTATCCTATTGAGAGGGTGGGGCTTTGCACAATGTGTCGGGTGAATAGTTAGCAAGTGTGTCTGTGCCCCCCAGTGCCCTTGGTGGTGTGGGAAAGTTGGTACAAAAAGCACCTGCAGCATCTTCATACAGGATCACACAGTATGGCAGTTGGACCCCTCAAAACCCCCATATGACACTCTAAGTGACTAGAAGTGTCACACAAACACACCTCATGTCTGTAAGCTTTGTGGCAGGGTTTTGAAATGGAGCCAATTCACACTGAAATAGTTGTATAGTACACGCACTAACACAGAGAGACACACATATACAGAACATGTACACACACGCAATTATGATATGGATCTGCAAGAACATGACTATATATAGAAGAGAGAGAGCGAGAGAGAGAGAGAGAGAGAGAGAGAGAGAGAGAGAGAGAGAGAGAGCGAGAGAGGTAGGGGAGCAGGGAGAGAGGGAGAGAGAGAAGGAGAGAGAGAATGACAGAGAGAAACGCACACACACCACAGTAAACACACACAGACACCATCTGTTGCGTAAGTGCAAAGATAACCCATACATAAACATATAGTTACACTCCATACATAAACATATAGTTACACTCCAAGCTATGTACCAGCATATCTATAGAGCTCAGATACAGAGATAGAGAGTTACCTCCTCCGTATCAGAGCCACGAGAGGAATGAAATGCCTTCAACACTCATTAAAAAAGAAAATAAACCATCAATCATTCTCAAATTTATTGCAACGTGTCACATGTGATGTGTTTGTGTTGCAATGCTGTCATTCCAGGCATTTCTTTGGAGACTATAAATAGGAGGACCCCATGAAACAGGGCTGAACACAGGAAAACACAGCAGAATTCCTGGGACAAGTATGAACAAATAATACAGCTGCATTAGGTAAGCATGGAGCAAACCGTCACATGGAATATATAATAATGTGGCTCAGAAGACTAGCGGCATGGCTTTAGGGGCGTGGCTTTCAAATAGTTATTTTTAGCCACACATGAGAGTAAATGCCATTCCTGTTCATCTGTTCTGTTGTACAGTTTTCACATGTTAAGATCTAACATTTAAATTATTGTAGTTTCAATGAGGCTAAACGCTTATGTAAATCAGCCTCGACCCCAGGCGAAGGGTCCCCCACAACACCCAAGATCCCGGCGGCCACGGCCTGGCAGTGCTGCGGCGCCTAGGGCGATGCACCTAGGGGAGGGATCTGCTCTGGGCCCCGAAGGACAGGACGGTTATTAATTCAGAAGAGCAGGAGAAAGCGAGTTTGATAAGGACTCACCCCGTTCCTGTACAAAGGCCCGAAGACAGCTTTTTAACAAATTGACTTTTAACATGTTTTCATGTCTTAAAAATCTTTTACTTTTGTTAAATCATTTGTACACATTTTAAATGGCTTTTACAGATTGGATGTTTGACAATAAAAAGTACTTTTATTCATGGTTGTTTCTATTGTTTTTAACAACATGTACATTTTAACAAATTTAAATGTAATGTTCAAATGCTGTGTTTTATGCTTTTATGCTGTTTTTATGTGTATAAAATGACGTGCAAAAATATATATGAGCTGTTTTAAAGGAAATGCAACAATAAAACTTTTCACACAAAAAAAAGAAAAAGAAAGCCTAAGTAAATCATATTTCTGGGATGCAATAAGGTGGTGTACCTTATTATAATACGTTAAAAAAAAGATCTTAAAGCTGCAGTATGTAACTCTTTGGGAGACCTGAACAAATTCACATAGAAATGAGAGTTATATATCTGTCATTCTCATTGAAAGCATGTCTAAAAAGCAATGTGCTATTTCTATTCTTCCTGTTCTTAAGTTTTGTTTTTGCATCTTTTACTTTTGGTTTTGTACACCAGTTTCAAAAAGCTAAAAATACTATATTTTTGGTTATGGAAAATATACTTCACAGCGATTTAGATGGTACAATGATTCTCTACACAACGACTGCTTGTTTTGTTGCATAAAGTGAAATTGGGCTACCTATTAGGATTTTAGTACCCAGGAAATGGCAGAGCAATTTCTGTATATTGCATCTTTAATATTAAAGAAGAATGTGTAAAATGCCCCAAAAATGTAAGGAAAATTATTTGAATTTGCAGTATGTAAACTTAACATGATGAACAGGAATGACATTTACTCTCACCGGTGGCCAGTAAGATCCAGCTGAAATCCACGACCCAAAAACACACCCAGAAATGAACCTAAGGATTGCATTAAAGAAGACCCAGCTGCTAGGTAAACGCAGCATGTGAGTAAAAAATACCCAACTGATGATTAACCTATGTGTGGCTAAAATAAGTCAATGTGCCCTTGAGCAAGTCACTTAACCCTAATTTCTACTGCACAGTGCCTTCGGGAAGTATTCAGACCCCTTGACTTTTTCCACATTTTGTTACGTTACAGCCTTATTCTAAAATGTATTACATAAATAAACATCCTCAGCAATCTTCACACAATACCCCATAATGACAAATCATGTCCAAATCATGTCCAATCAATACAATTTACCGCAGGTGGATTCCAATCAAGTTGTAGAAACATCTCAAGAATGATCAATGGAAACAAAATGCACCAGATCTCAATTTCATGTCTCATAGTAAAGGGTTTGAATACTTATGTAAATAAGGAGAAAAAAACTGTTTCGCTTTGTCATTATGGGGTATTGTGTGAAGATTGCTGAGTATTTTTATTTATGTAATACATTTTAGAATAAGGCTGTAACGTAACAAAATGTGGAAAAAGTCAAGGGGTCTGAATACTTCCCGAAGGCACTGTGCAGTAGAAATTAGGGTTAAGTGACTTGCTCAAGGGCACATTTACTTATTTTATTACCCCAGGGATTCAAAACATTATTAGACACAGGACTGGAGCACAGGTTGTAAGATACAGGGCATACTGACTAAACAACCTGTGTTAGGATAGACTTGAAGTTAGGGTTAGGTTTAAGGTAAGGATTAGGATTACTGATTAGGGTTAGTGTTGGAGCTAGAGTTAATGTTGGAGCTAGGGTTAGGGTTAGGTTGGAGCTAGGGTTAGGGTTAGGTTGGAGCTAGGGTTAGGGTTAGGTTGGAGCTAGGGTTAGGGTTAGGTTGGAGCTAGGGTTAGGGTTAGGTTGGAGCTAGGGTTAGGGATAGGTTGGAGCTAGGGTTAGGGTTAGGGTTAGGTTGGAGCTAGGGTTAGGGTTAGCTTGGAGCTAGGGTTAGGGTTAGAGTTGGAGCTAGGGTTAGGGTTAGGTTGGAGCTAGGGTTAGGGTTAGGTTGGAGCTAGGGTTAGGGTTAGGGTTGGAGCTAGGGTTAGGTTGGAGCTAGGGTTAGGGTTAGGTTGGAGCTAGGGTTAGGGTTAGGTTGGAGCTAGGGTTAGGGTTAGGTTGGAGTTAGGGTTAGGGTTAGAGTTGGAGCTAGAGTTGGAGCTAGAGTGAGATAAAGCTACTGACCAGCGCCTCTCCTTAGAAACATTTGACTGAACCCATTCTACACAAGACAACAACCATTCCTGAGAGCTTGCTGTCTGGAGCCCAGTAGTAGTCTTATGCTACAATGTGTCTGTTGTTCCAGCCCCTGTGGATTACTGTTAATAACTGGCCACTTCTGCTGCTGCATGGAATTAATGACTGAACAGTGGCTAAAGCCTTCAGCAGGGAAGCTTCCTAGCCAGTGGTAGGGCACTTAATTGGTTATGGAAGGGCAGTCTTTAGCCCTTAGCTCATAAAAGAGCAGAACAACGCTGTAGTGGGAGAGCAAATCTTATGATGGTGGATTATGTAAAGTCATTATTACGTCGCTAGGCTAATCTTACTGTGCAGAATAAGTTGTAAGCTACGCTAGTCAATGTTGTTGCTCTGTGTTTATGCTAAGCTCTAAGTCTTGAAGTGGTTGAATTGACGTCATTACAACCATTTTGCGACCAGGATGACGTCACTTTAACCAGCTTTGCCTGCTGGGAACTTTCAGATTTTTGTGGAACCACGACACTGGGGTTTTTAAGTTTGAAGTGTAGCCTAGAAGTTGCCAACACCCGGTTTATAATTCTGACAAATTATATATCACAAGTAGCCTACAGTCCCTTCATGAATGAAACACTATCTTCGTAAAAGCATAATCATAAAGCCTTTCATGTTTGTGTGGGCACATGTTGTGACATATTAAAAGAAATCTATCTTTGGGATGAAATAGCAAGATATCCGTAGGGGCTTTTTAGGACAGTCTTGTTAACACATGTCCAAGCTGGAAGGCAAGTAGGAGTGTGTGGCGATGGGGGGTGGAGAAGGATATGTGAAACCATCTGTTGACCAAAGCTTTTGGGAAGAAGAACACTAATATGGATTTAGGATATTATTATTTGGGGAATGGTATGAAGTACTCCTTGGGTTTCTCTAAAGGGCAGTTAAGGAGATGGGGTGGGGAGAGGAGAGGAGGGGAGAGGAGAGGAGAGGAGGGAGGTGATGAGAGGAGAGGAGAGGAGGGGAGGGAAGGGGAGAACAAGAATGAACAAAGGTTAATTATTGAGCTGTTCCTAATCCCTTCCCTCTATTCATAACCAAGAGCCAGGTATGAGGCTCAACTCAAACCACCCTAAAAATTCAATGCATTCTAAGTTCACTGCACATAACTATCCACAGAGCATTCCATTCAACATTCCACACAACAACAACAGTTATGAATGGTTAGGCCAGGGTTTGGTTGGCTTTTGTATGAATTGAGACCCTATAGTCAGCTATTGTTAGCTGAGGCTGACCCTTAGCAGTAGATCTAGCGGCAGTAGATCTAGTGGTTGGGTTTATTCCTGCAGCAGACGTCTTGTCCTGGCTTAGGGGTGGTTTCCCCCTTTTGCTTACTTGTTTGTTTATCAGGCTTGTGCGGAGCGTTAAGCTGCTTTCACTGTCTCACTGGGACTTAGAGCAGAGCAGCTCTTACCTGCATCACTCCGACTGGCTGGCTGGCTGGCCCATACAGGACACAGCATATCAATCTGCACATAGATTTACATTTACACTGCTTAACTATATTTATTTATTAAAGAGACAAATGTCTCTTAAAGACAAGCAGGTACAGTAGTCCTTGTCCTCCTGCCCCAATGATTGTTGACCTATAAAAACATGCTACAGATTTACAAAAAGCAAAGAGGCCTTTTTCGCAGAGCAGTCTCAGTTCTGTCCCAAATTAGGTGGATGTCCATGGATGATGGGAAGCTCCTGAAACTGTAGCTCTTTTCCGGCTCGGCTCTTTTCCGGCAAATTACACTCTCCCACAAATCCTGCCCTGAATCCCCGGCCTCCCCGGGACCAGACCTTCTTCCTTCCCAATTGAAGCTAACGAGGGAGCGATCTGATATTCCAGGACATTTTTTGAAGAACAAATTGTGGCATGGTTGTTGACCTGTCAGATTGGTGGAAACATGCCACAGGATTGGGATTGGGATTCAACATTGAGTTCAGCATGGGAGGGGAGGGGGAGCATATGTGGGGGGTGGGGGGGGGGGGGGGGGGGGGGCTTTCCTTGACCCCTTTCTGTTAGCTAAGATATGTAGACCTTTAGGTCAAGTAACCACCCTCCAGGTGAGCTACATGAGCACATTTTAAATATACAGCAGTACCAAAATTGTGAAAATGAATGAGTGGAAACGTATGTTTGTTTGGTCAGTTGGTTGTTTCTGTTTTCACTAAAGGGTTATGCTTGTTTGTTGCCCTCTCTTGTATTTAAAAGGTTCAGAATGGGCACCCCTGCCCGCTCACACTTGTAATTTAAAAGCGTCAGGGATTAATTGATTAATTAGGACAAGTAACTCAAACAGTCCCCCCCCCCCCACACACACCAGCTCAGTTACCCCCCACCCCGTACCATCCACACAAAACTACTCAAAACATTGCCCCCCACACTGGCCACAGTCAGAGCAGGGAAAATGCTCTTGGCTTACAGTAGATTAATTGCCACAATATTAAGCCTTTCAAATCTCATCTCCGCCAAATTATTTGAAGGGGTCTTGGAATTTATTAATGCTTAATAAAAAGGGTCTAAAGCCCTGATTAGTGGACTTGAGCCTCTGCCCGTTAGACGTTAGATAGGATTCCGGATTGAGGTTTGAGAATCCGTGCATTTACACGTACACACACACATGCGAGCACTGACACACAGACACAGAGGCAAAGCCTCAGCCCACTTAAGGGGTTCCACAGATTGACTGATTAGTTGTGTTCCTTCCTGATGCTGTTGGATATCCTGCTCTTTTCCTGTAAAGCACAGCTCTCTCTCACACACACACACCCACACACACACATACCACACACAGTTAGCTAACTAACACTAACTAGACAGGACAGCTTAAACTTTTCCTCGAGCCCTGTTTCCATAAACACTAGGTTCTATTGGATATTGGCAAATTGGCAAATCACCAGATCACACATTGGAAACCTCTGTTGTTCGTCTGGATTAAAGAACATCAAAGTCAAATATGAAATGCATAACCAGAAGGGGGAGGTTGTTTATCAGAAGCATATGTAATCCTACAGCTACACCCTTACAACCGACCAGCTCGTTCCAGTTTAGTGCTACAGAATCAGACAAGGAAATACAATCGCTCACTGTAATTCAAAATAATACTTGTTTCCCCTCTCTCAGAAGTTGTTTAATTGTTTGCAGATAGCTTATGTGGGTGAATTGACTGGAATCGTAGAGCAATCAGTTATACGTAGTTCTGGTTGATTGGAAATGTATAGCTGTCAGTTATACATGGGATTAAGCAAACACACGTTGTGTGGAGGAAACAGAAAAAGGAATATCCTTTCTGATATGTCAGTCATCTGAATAGTAAATTGTTTGATTTAGTAGTTGGCATGTTTGATCTATTGATTATGAACAGATTCTTTGTAACGGCTTGGCCAAGCGTTTGTCAATCAGTTGTCAGACTGATCAATACACTGACTTATACTGGCAAAGCCGCACACCGTACAATGGTGTATCACTTCAGTATCACCTCATGAGTATACAGGCTTACTTTACCTGCAATAGTTCATCCTGAGAAATATGATAATGATGGCCATAATTTTGGTTAAAATAGATATGTATGAGTTTTAGGCCCCTGTATCAGTGTAAAACTAGCCCCCCAAAATGAGGCCTTATGAAATGCATATGGTATTGTTTTAATTTTATGATAACATATTTGCTAAGGATCTCACTTGGTGAAGTCCACAAGACACAAAATATATATGAATGCAACAGCCATGTCTCTGTCGCTGACAATTACAGTCATGGGTGGTAACTTAAAAAGGTACTTGAAAGGCACTCTGGGAAATATTTGAATAAGGCTTTGTACTAAGCAGTGTCTTAATTTAACACTGTTCCGGTGTCTATATGGGTCCAAAGACGCAGCACTTTCAGTGTTGATTTAACACTCTCAGAGTAAACAAAATCAATAATAACACTGGAGAATTTGCTGTGCAGGTATGGGTCACTACAATCATCCCTGTTCTCTACATTGTATTCTACATTGTCCTTGTTAAGTAACATTTCTAACTCCACTAAAGTACAGAGTAGCCACACAGTACACAATGTTTTTATCATGAGCTTCTGCCAACTTAGAACTCTTTGGGAAAATGTTTGGAAGTGACCTTATGCATTACAGTGGGTGAGTTTGTTTCGCATGGCCCAGTGTCCCGGTTGGGCGGAGTTTGTAAATGTTTGACCATTCCATTGGTCCTTAGGTGAAATCTCCACCTACCTGGGGCACCAGCCATACAAAACAAACTCGCCAAATGTATTGTCATATGGGTGAAAAGGTGGTATGATGTTTTGTGTGTATGAGTTACAATGTGCCACCCTTGTTCTGTCTGACCCGCCCCTTTTTCATTCCTGGTTGTGAGCCCTGGTCTCATACAGATGTAGGATCTTAAACAATCAATCAATAAAATGTATTTTATAAATCCCTTTTTTCATCAGCAGTTGTCACAAAGTGGAAGAAATCTGGAGAGCAACCAGCAGTCTCTGAAGGGTGGCCAGTCCTCTTCTGGCTGTGCCGAGTGGAGATTAAACACTGAAGAAAAATATAAACGCAACATGCAATAATTCCAAAGAGGTCCATATAAGGAAATCAGTCAATTGAAGTTAATTCATTAGGCCTATGACTGGGAACACAAATCTGCATCTGTTGGTCACAGATACCTTTTTAAAAAAGGAAGGGTTGTGGATGAGAAAACCAGTCAGTACCTGGTGTGACTACCGCTTGCCTCATGCAGCGTGACAAATCACATAGAGTTAATCAGGCTGTTGATTGTGGCCTGTGGAATGTTGTCCCACCCAAATCAAATCAAAGTTTATTTGTCACGTGCGCCAAATAAAACAGGTGTAGTCCTTACAGTGAAATGCTTAGTTACAAGCCCTAACCAACAGTGCAATTTTGAAGCAAAAAATAGGTATTAGGTAAACAATAGATAAGTAAAGAAATAAAATAAAAACTGTAAAAATGACAGTGAAAATAACATTAGCGAGGCTATATACATGTGGTACCGGTTCAGAGTCAATGTGCGGGGGCACCGGTTAGTCAGGCTAATTGAGGTAATATGTACATGTAGGTATAGTTAAAGTGACTATGCGTAGATGATAAACAGAGAGTAGCAACAGCGTAAAAGAGGGGTTGGCAGGGGACGGGGACGACACAAAATGCAAATAGTCCGGGTAGACATTTGATTACCTGTTCAGGAGTCTTATGGCTTGGGAGTAAAAGCTGTTGAGAACCCTTCAATGGCTGTGCGAAGTTGCTGGATATTGATGGAAACTGCAACACGTTGTCATACACGTTGATCCAGAGCATCCCAAACATGCTCAACGGGTGGCATGTCTGGTGAGTACGCAGGCAACATAGGGCCATGCATTATCATGCTGAAACATGAGGTGATGGCAGCAGATGAAAGGCACAAAAATGGGCCTCAGGATCTCATCATGGTATCTCTGTGCATTCAAATTGCCATCAATAAAATGTAATTGTGTTCGTTGTCCGTAGCTTATGCCTGCCCATACCATAACCCCACCGCCACAATGGGGCACTTTGTTCACAATGTTGACATCAGCAAACCGCTCAACCACAGGATGCCATACACGTTGTCTGTCATCTGCCGGTACAGTTGAAACCGGGATTCATCCGCGAAGAGCACACCTCTCAAGCGTGACAGGGGCCATCAATGGTGAGCATTTGCCCACTTTAGTCGGTTACGAAGCCAAACTGCAGTCAGGTCAAGACCCTGGTGAGGAAGACGAGTGCGCAGATGAGCTTCCCTGAGACGGTTTCTGACAGTTTGTGCAAAGATTCTTCGGTTGTGCAAACTAACAGTTTCATCAATTGTCCGGGGGGCTGGGCTCAGACAAAGAAGCCGGATGTGGAGGTCCTAGGTTAGCATGGTTACATGTGGTCTGCGGTTGTGAGGCCAGTTGGACATACTGCCAAATTCTCTAAAACAACATTGGAGCTTATGGTAGGGAAATTAACATTCAATTCTCTGGCAACAGCTCTGGTGGACATTTTAGACATCTGTGGCATTGTTTTTTGTGACAAAACGGCACATTTTAGAGTGGGCTTTTATTGTCCCCAGCACAAGGTGCACTTGTCTAATGATCATGCTGTTTAATCAGCTTCTTGATATGCCACACCTGTCAGGTGGATGGATTATATTGGCAAAGGACACATTTTCACTAACAGGGTTGAATCAAATTTGTACACACATTTTTTTTGTGAGTGTATGGAACGCAGTAATTGCAGAATAAAGACTAAAGTTAAACTGTAACTGCAGTTACCCTGCAAAATTACTGCAGTAAAAAAACAGTGTTATTTTGGATGCAGTATTTGCAGCATACTGCAAATGGATGTCTATTCAGGCAGCCCTCCGCACCTCTCTGATTCAGAGGGGTTGGGTTAAATGCGGAAGAGACTTTTCAGTTGAATGCATTCAGATGTACAACTAACTAGGAATCCCCCTTTCCCTTATACTGCACTCTGACTGCAATCTTTTTTCGTAAGGGCATGTGCACATTTGTTAATATTCTTTGCCAGTTAGAACCTGTTTGGGATAGGGGGCAGTTTTTTCACGGCCGGATAAAAAAACATACCGATTTAATCTGGTTACTACTCTTGCCCAGAAACTAGAATATGCAAATAATTAGTAGATTTGGATAGAAAACACTCTAAAGTTTCTAAAACTGTTTGAATGGTGTTTGTGAGTATAACAGAACTCATATGACAGGCAAAAACCTGAGAAGATTCCATTGGCTCTCTAAAGCCTTCAGAAAGCGGAATGACGTGTCTCCTGCATTTGGGCAAAGTACAGCAGCAGAGTTTGTAAGTGGTCTGCCTGGGGACAGTGAGACTGGAGATGCGCCTTCACGAGACCTCACCATTTTTTTATTTTCCTCTTTGAATGAATACAACATTGTCCGGTTGGAATATTATCAATATTTTACGAGAAAAATAGCATAAAAATAGATTTTAAACAGCGTTTGACATGCTTCTAAGTACGGTAATGGAATATTTAGAATTTTTTTGTCTCGAAATGCGCTCGCGCGTTACCCTTTGGATAGTGACCTGAACGCACGAACAAAACGGAAGTATTTGGATATAACTATGGATTATTTGGAACCAAAACAACATTTGATGTTGAAGTAGAAGTCCTGGGAGTGCATTCTGAAGAAGAACAGCAAAGGTAATCCAATTTTTCTAATAGTAATTCTGAGTTTAGGTTGCCCCAAACTTGGTGGGTGTCAAATTAGCTAGCCGTGATGGCTGAGCTATGTACTCAGAATATTGCAAAATGTGCTTTCGCCGAAAAGCTATTTTAGCATCTGACAAAGCGTTTGCATAAAGGAGTTCTGTATCTATAATTCTTAAAATAATTGTTAGGTATTTTGTCAACGTTTATGATGATTAATTTAGTAAATTCACCGGAAGTTTTCGGTGGGTATGCTAGTTCTGAACATCACATGCTAATGTAAAAAGCTGTTTTTTGATATAAATATGAACTTGATTGAACAAAACATGCATGTATTTTATAACATCATGTCCTAGGAGTGTCATCTGATGAAGATCATCAAAGATTAGTGCTGCATTTAGCTGTGGTTTTGGTGTTTGTTACATATATGCTTGCTTTGAAAATGGCTGTGTGATTATTTTTGGCTGGGTACTCTCCTGACATAATCTAATGTTTTGCTTTCGCTGTAAAGCCTTTTTGAAATCGGACAATGTGGTTAGATTAACGAGAGTCATATCTTTCAAATGGTGTAAAAGAGTCATATCTTTGAGAAATTAAAGTTATAGCATTTTTGAGGTATTTGTATTTCGCGCCACGCGATTTCACTGGCTGTTGAATAGAGTGGGACGCTAACGTCCCACCTAGCCCATAGAAGTTAATAGGTCAGTTATAGATAGGTATAGGTCAGCAATGGGTAGTTACTGCTTCCTACAAGAGCACAAAATGTGTAGGCTACATTTCAAGCTGTCTTTGAAAAGCCAGTCAGGTAAAAAGTGTATGTCATAATTAAAGATCGTTCTTCAAGATGTTGAAACGTTTATAGATTACCAGAAGGGTCAAATAATAGAGGGTGCAACAGGTCAGCACCCCCGGAGTAAATGAGAGAGAGAGAGAGAGAGAGAGATGCACACACAGAGGTCCGGGACAAGGTAGACTAATTTGATCACTCTTTTGTTGCTGAGAATAATTGAGGTAAGTGATGATGGCTGATGAACATCTATGGCATAATAATAATGTAATATGCTTTCTATTGTAGGCCAGCAGGATTCAGCATCACATGCTTTTGTCCCAAATGACAACCGATTCCCTACTTAGTACACTACTTTTGACCAGGACCCATAGGGAAAAGGGTATCATTTGGGACCCTGATTGACTTGTGATGAGTCATGGGTTCCTCCAAAAAGGTCATTGTGATGTCAGAGCGCTCTGACAGTCAGGGCAAGTTCACACACGTTGCCGATCACCTGGCTTTGGTCTACATCCGTGACTGCATCTATCTCTCTGAGTTGTTGCTCTGGGCTGGGAAACAACTGTCATTTGGTCGAGGGGGGTGATAGGTTGCAGAGAAGACATACAACTTTGCTTACATCACAGGTTGAATCATATGATTATAAGAAAGGAGGACTTGCACTTGGGGGATGTATTCTTGATGGGAAAATCCAAATGTGGGCTATACAGATGCATAATGCTGGGTGATCTTTTTTGACTGTACAGCTTGGTTCAAAAGAGTGGATAATAAATGATGAAGGATAAGGATATCAACTTCAGATGTAAATCTAGCTGTAATTCATGTCAAATCAAATCAAATTGTATTGGTCACATGCACATGGTTAGCAGATGTTAATGCGAGTGTAGCGAAATGTGCTTGTGCCTCTAGTTCAGACAATGCAGTAATATCTAACAAGTAATCTAACAATTTCACCACAATGACCTTATACACACAAGTGTAAAGGAATGAATAAGAATATGTACATATAAATATATGGATGAGCGATGGCCTAATGGCATAGGCAAGATGCAGTAGATGGCACAGAGTACAGTATATACATATAAGATGAGTAATGTAGGGTATGTAAACATTATATAAAGTGGCATTGTTTAAAGTGACTAGTGATATATTTATTACATCCAATTTTTAATTATTAAAGTGGCTAGAGATTTGAGTCAGTATGTTGGCAGCAGCCACTCAATGTTAGTGATGGCTGTTTAACAGTCTGATGGCCTTGAGATAGAAACTGTTTTTCAGTCTCTCGGTCCCAGCTTTGATGCACCTGTACTGACCTCGCCTTCTGGATGATAGCGGGGTGAACAGGCAGTGGCTCGGGTGGTTGTTGTCCTTGATGATCATTTTGGCCTTCCTGTGACATCGGGTGCTGTAGGTGTCCTGGAGGGCAGGTAGTTTACCCCCGGTGATGCGTTGTGCAGACCTCACTACCCTCTGGAGAGCCTTGCGGTTGTGGGCGGAGCAGTTGCCGTACCAGGCAGTGATACAGCCCGACAGGATGCTCTCGATTGTGTATCTGTAAAAGATTGTGAGTGTTTTGGTGACAAGCTAAATTTCTTCAGCCTCCTGAGGTTGAAGAGGCGCTGTTGCGCCTTCTTCACCACACTGTCTGTGTGGGTGGACCATTTCAGTTTGTCTGTGATGGAACTTAAAACTTTTTACCTTCTCCACTACTGTCACATCCCGTCGATGTGGATAGGAGGGTGCTCCCTCTGCTGTTTCCTGAAGTCCAGGATCATCTCCTTTGCTTTGTTGACGTTGAGTGTGAGGTTATTTTCCTAACACCACACTCCGAGGGCCGTCACCTCCTCCCTGTAGGCCGTCTCGTCGTTGTTGTTTATCAAGCCTACCACTGTAGTGTCGTCTGCAAACTTGATGATTGAGTTGGAGGCGTGCATGGCCACGCAGTCATGGGTGAACAGGGAGTACAGGAGCGGGCTGAGAATGCACCCTTGTGGGGCCCCAGTGTTGAGGATCAGCGGGGTGGAGATGTTGTTTCCTACACTTACCACCTGGGGGCGGCCCGTCAGAAAGTCCAGGACCTGGTTGCACAGGGCGGGGTTGAAACCCAGGGTCTCGAGCTTAATGATGAGTTTGGAGGGTACTATGGTGTTAAATGCTGAGCTGTAGTCGATGAACAGCATCCTTACATAGGTATTCCTCTTGTCCAGATGGGTTAGGGTAGTGTGCAGTGTGATTGCGATGTCTGTGGACCTATTGGGGCGGTAAGCAAATTGGATTGGGTTTAGGGTGTCAGGTAGGGTGGAGGTGATATGATCCTTGACTAATCTCTTAAAGCACTTCATGATGACGAAAGTGAGTGCTACGGGGCAATAGTCGTTTAGCTCAGTTACCTTAGCCTGTTGGGGGTAGGGGGCAGTATTGACACGGCCGGATAAAAAACGTACCCGATTTAATCTGGTTACTACTCCTGCCCAGTAACTAGAATATGCATATAATTATTGGCTTTGGATAGAAAACACCCTAAAGTTTCTAAAACTGTTTGAATGGTGTCTGTGAGCATAACAGAACTCATATGGCAGGCAAAAACCTGAGAAGATTCCTTACAGGAAGTGCCCTCTCTGACAAGATCTTGTTCTTCTTGTCTCTGTTTATTGAAGACTGAGGATCTTTGCTGTAACGTGACACTTCCTACGGCTCCCATAGGCTCTCAGAGCCCGGGAAAAAGCTGAATGATATCGAGGCAGCCCCAGGCTGAAACACATTTGCGCTTTTGGCAAGTGGCCGATCAGAGGACAATGGGCTTAGGCGTGTGCACGAGTCGACTCCATGCTTTATTTTCTTTCGTCTTTTTACCTAAACGCAGATTCCCGGTCGGAATATTATCGCTTTTTTACGAGAGAAATGGCATAAAAATGTATTTTAAACAGCGGTTGACATGCTTCGAAGTACGGTAATGGAATATTTAGAAATTTTTTGTCACGAAATGCGTCGTGCTCGTCACCCTTCTTTACCCCTTCGGATAGTGTCTTGAACGCACGAACAAAACGCCGCTGTTTGGATATAACAATGGATTATTTGGGACCAAACCAACATTTGTTATTGAAGTAGAAGTCCTGGGAGTGCATTCTGACGAAGAACAGCAAAGGTTCTAACATTTTTCTTATAGTAAATCTGACTTTGGTGAGTGCTAAACTTGCTGGGTGTCTAAATAGCTAGCCCTGTGATGCCGGGCTATCTACTTAGCACATTTTGCAATATTCTTTCACCGAAAAGCTATTTTAAAATCGGACATATCGAGTGCATGGAGGAGTTCTGTATCTATAATTCTTAAAATAATTGTTATGCTTTTTGTGAACGTTTATCGTGAGTAATTTAGTAAATTGTTAGTGAATTCGCCGGAAGTTTGCGGGGGGTATGCTAGTTCTGAACGTCACATGCTAATGTAAAAAGCTGGTTTTTGATATAAATATGAACTTGATTGAACAAAACATGCATGTATTGTATAACATAATGTCGTAGGTGTGTCATCTGATGAAGATCATCAAAGGTTAGTGCTGCATTTAGCTGTCTTCTGGGTTTTTGTGACATTAAATGCTAGCTAGAAAAATGGGTGTCTGATTATTTCTGGCTGGGTACTCTGCTGACATAATCTAATGTTTTGCTTTCGTTGTAAAGCCTTTTTGAAATCGGACAGTGTGGTTAGATTAACGAGAGTCTTGTCTTTAAAATGGTGTAAAATAGTCATATGTTTGAGAAATTGAAGTAATAGCATTTCTAAGGTATTTGAATAACGCGCCACAGGATTCCACTGGCTGTTACGTAGGTGGGACGATTTCGTCCCACCGACCCTAGAGAGGTTAGCATTCTTGGGAACAGGAACAAGGTTGGCCCTCTTGAAGCATTTGGGAACAGCAGACTGGGATAGGGATTGATTGAATATGTCCGTAAACACACCAGCCAGCTGGTCTGCGCATGCTCTGAGGACACGGTTAGGGATGCCGTCTGGGCCGGCAGCCATGCGAGGGTTAACACGTTTAAATGTTTTACTCACATTGGCTGCGGTGAAGGACAGTCCACAGGTTTTGGTAGCGGGCCGTGTCAGTGGCACTGTATTGTCCTCAAAGTGAGCAAAGAAGTTGTTTAGTTTGTCTGGAAGCAAGACATCGTGGTCCGTGACGGGGCTGGTTTTCTTTTTGTAGTCCGTGATTGACTGTAGACCCTGCCACATACCTCTCGTTGTCTGAGCCATTGAATTGCGACTCTACTTTGTCTCTATACTGACGCTTAGCTTGTTTGATTGCCTTGCAGAGGGAATAGCTACACTGTTTGTATTCGGTCATGTTTCCGGTCGCCTTGGCCTGATTAAAAGCAATGGTTCGCACTTTCAGTTTTGCGCGAATGCTGCCATCAGCCCATGGTTTCTGGTTGGGGAAGGTTTTAATTGTCGCCGTGGGTACAACATCACCGATGCACTTGCTAATAAACTCGCTCACCGAATCAGCATATACATCAATGTTGTTGTTCGAAGCTATCCGGGACATATCCCAGTCCACGTGATCGAAGCAATCTTGAAGCGTGGAATCAGATTGGTCGGACAAGCGTTGAACAGACCTGAGCACGGGCATTTCCTGTTTTAGTTTTAAATAGTATCGACACGGGCCAGTTACACTGCATCTCACCTTACCTTTGGAAGGAATATATTGCTCTTTTACACATACACACACAGTCTTATGCAACTAACCTTGTGGGGACACACAATTCAATCCCATTCAAAATCCTATCTGCCCTAACCCCTAACCCTAACCCGTACCCTTACCCTAACCCGAAAACCTAACCCTAGCTCCTAACCCTAACCCTAAACCTAATTCTAACCCTAAAACTAACTCTAACCTTAAGCCTAGAAGTAGTATTGACCTTGTGGGGACCAACAAAATGTCCCCAGTTGGTACATTTTTTGTTGGTTTACTATTCTTGTGGGGACTTCTGGTCCCCACAAGTATAATTAAAGATGTCCACACAAACACACACACACAGTGCCCCCAACAGAATTATAATGAAAGATACTGCACTTTTGTCATTGAACCATATGTGACTGTATTAGATTACATCTCTAGGCTGTGGTGGAGGAGAGGATGACCTTTCCAAAGTCTCTGTGGCTGCATGAGTTTCATAAAAGTTATATGAGCAGTGGTATGAAACTGGATATGGACTGGACTGTGGGCACTCAGCATTCATGTCAGCTGCATCTAACACTGGGTGTATCCCAAATTACAACCTAATCCCTATAAAGTGCACTAGTTTTGACCGGCTCTGGTCAAAAGTAGTGCACTATATAGGGAATGGGGTGCCATTTGGGACGTAACCACTGACAGAACTTACCGCTGTTTTATGACAATGATATTCCATTCCAAACAATCACAATGTAGTTCCTCTATACAGGCATTCACTTCAGGACAAATTAGGAAAGTATCTATAATGTATCAAGGCACAAGGCGAGACGCAGATGCAGGAGGCAGATGGTTGGAGTCTTACAACGTTTAATAATCCGGGGTAGGCAAGAGAATAATCGTGGACAGGCAAAAAGGTCAAAACCAGAGATTGAGTCCAGGAGGTACAGAGCGGCAGACAGGCTCATGGTCAGGCAGGCAGGTACAGAGTCCAGAACAGGCAAGGGTCAAAACCAGGAGGACTGGAAAAAGGAGAATAGCAAAAGGAGTACGGGAAAAACACGCTGTTTGACTTGACTAAACATACAAGACGAACTGGCACAGAGAGACAGGAAACACAGGGATAAATACACTGGGGAAAATAAGCGACACCTGGAGGGGGTGGAGACAATCACAGGAACAGGTGAAACAGATCAGGGCATGACAGAATGTCAATGTATACTGAAACTGTAGCCTGGTCACAGATTTATTTTGTAATGTATAGCCAATTCCTAATGTTGTCATGTTTGGCATTATAAGGACCATAGGAGTTGGCAAGACAGCACAGAACAGATCTGGGATCAGGCCATTGAACCTGTATCAGATTCACCCACAACTCACCCTACTAAACACATGTAATCTCTCTATCTCACTCTCTCTCTCTCTCTCCCTCCTTCTAGGCATACAGCAGTGACAACAACAAATAAGCAACTCTGTCCACTGTGATATGAGCATCTTGTTGCCACTGAAACACCCCCATTGAGAGAGGTTGAAAAGAGCAGCCTAGGCTATCTCACCTATGACCTCTGGCTTTCACGGAGGGAATATCCTACAGTACCTGGGAATACCATTCCACCATTGGCAGAGAGAGGAGGAGCAGGCATACTATACAGTACCAACTGCATCATGTTGTAAACCAACAACACACCAGCAGAGAGAGGGGGAGCAGGAATACTGTACAGTACCAACTACATCATGTTGTAAACCAACAACATACCAACACCAGCAGAGAGAGGAGGAGCAGGAATACTGTACAGTACCAACTACATCATGTTGTAAACCAACAACACACCAACACCAGCAGAGAGAGGAGCAGGAATACTGTACAGAACCAACTACATCATGTTGTATACCAACAAAACACCAGCAGAGAGAGGAGGAGCAGGCATACTGTACAGTATCAACTACATCATGTTGTATACCAACAACACACCATTTCTCTGTTCAGCATTTCACAAAAACATCAACCGTCAGGTAACTGTACAACTGAGTCAGCTTTCGACACAGTCAAAACTACAGCTCTGTGATATAAAGCTTGAAATAAGTGTTTCCTTTTGGCAGTTTTCCCTCCTCTCAGTCTGAGTATAGTGGAGTATAGTCTATAGGCTGTGTTGGCCATGGGAGAGGTCAACAATTCACTTCTGGAGTCATTCTGGAGAATATTTTCTGAGGGGCAACATTACCAAGATTTACGAGGGATTTTGTGTGTGTCTGCACTTCTGAGCATTCCGTCCTGATATTAAGCAGATTTATTTTTATAGTCTAGGCCAGGCCTGAACAAAGGCCGGCCCGGAGGCCGTAGGCGGCCTGAGACCTAATTCAATACAACCCGCGGAATAATGCTCAGATCACATAAAGAATTTGCTATAGTAAAGTTTTGAAAAACCTATTTGTTATTTAAATTAAAAGCCCAATGAATACTCACCTTTGTGTAATGATTTAACTCCCACCGCCTGTGGGACATTTATTTTGAAGGCACGTATAAATAACAACTGCACGAGGACAGACAGTGACTGACAGGCTGACACACGTCACAGTTACAAATAGTATCTAGCTAGAAATTGTGCAAAAATGTGTTTTTCAAAGATTTCTAAGAAAAGGAAAGTAGACAAAGAATGTAGGGTGTTTCATCAAGAGCGGACATCGACATATTTCTTTATTGAGGTACCAGGGAAAGCTGTGTGCTTAGTATGCAAAGAGAGCATCGCTGTCTTGAAAGACTACAACTTGTCCCGACACTTCCAGACGAAGCATGCAGAGAAATATAGGAATATGTCTTCTGAGCAGAGGGCAAGTGCATCGAAAAAGTTGCTTTCTCAGTTGCAAAAGCAGCATGGACTTTTCACAAAACTGCATTCAGCAAATGACGGAAACACAAGAGCTAGTTATGTACTGTGACACAAGATTGCTAAACATAGCAAGCCATTCGCTGAGGGCAAATTCATTAAATAATGTTTAATTGACTCTGCAGCAATACTTTGTCCCGACAAGAAAGAGCTGTTTGATGTGTTGAGGACATCGCACAGATGGAACAACAGTTGAAAGATTTCTCCTTGGCAGTGATGCACGTGACACGGCCTAAGTTGTGGATATTCTTCCGAGGCATAACCCCAGACTTTGAAATTACAGAGGAGCTTGCTTCAGTGCAGTCAATGAAGAGCATAACCACAGGGAAATATTTATTGGAGGAGGTTAATAAGTGTGTGGCAAAGCTGGGACTGAGTTTTGAAAAGTTATCCAGTGTGACCACTGATGGGTGCCCAAACGCCTAGCTCCACTCCCATTCCCCAGGCGCTCTCATTTGTTGACTTCTGTAACCATAAAAGCCTTGGTTTCATGCATGTTAACATTAGAAGCCTCCTCCCTAAGTTCGTTTTACTCACTGCTTTAGCACACTCTGCCAAACCCGGATGTCCAAGCCGTGTCTGAATCCTGGCTTAGGAAGGCCACCAAAAATCCAGAAATGTCCTTCCCTAACTATAACATTTTCCGACAAGATAGAACTGCCAAAGGGGGCAGAGTTGCAATTTACTGCAGAGATAGCCTGCAGAGTTCTGTCATACTTTCCAGGTCATTATGGCCAAACAAATCGAGCTTCTGCTTCTAAAAATCCACCTTTCCAGAAACAAGTCTCTCAGCGTTGCCGCTTGTTATAGACCACCTTCTGCCCCCAGCTGTGCCCTGGACACCATATGTGAATTGATTGCCCCCATCTATCTTCAGAGCTCGTACTGTTAGGAGACCTAAACTGGGACATGCTTAACACCCCGGCCATCCTACAATCTAAGATAGATGCCCTCAATCTCACACAAATTATCAATGAACCTACCAGGTACAACCCCAAATCTGTAAACATAGATATCATCCTGACCAACCTGCCCTCTAAATACAGGATCTCAGCGATCACTGCCTCATTGCCTGCGTCTGTAATGGGTCTGCGGTCAAATGACCACCCCTCATCTCTGTCAAATGCTCCCTAAAACACTTCAGCGAGCAGGCCTTTCTAATCGACCTGGCCCGGGTATCCTGGAAGGATATTGACCTCATTCCTTCAGTAGAGTATGCCTGGTTATTCTTTAGAAATGCTTTCCTCACCATCTTAAATAAGCATGCCCCATTCAAAAAATTTTGAACCAGGAACAGAAATAGCCCTTTGTTCACTCCAGACCTGACTGCCCTTGATCAGCACAAAAACATCCTGTGGTGTACTGCATTAGCATCGAATAGCCCCCGCGATATGCAACTTTCAGGGAAGTTAGGAACCAATATACACAGGCAGTTAGGAAAGCAAAGGCTAGCTTTTTCAAACAGAAATTTGCATCTTGTAGAACAAACTCTAAAAAGTTCTGGGACACTGTAAAGTCCATGGAGAATAAGAGCACCTCCTCCCAGCTGCCCACTGCACTGAGGCTAGGAAACACTGTCACCACCGATAAATCCACGATGATTGAGAATTGCAATAAGCATTTTTCTATTGCTGGCCATGCTTTCCACCTGGCTAACCCTACCCTGGTCAACAGCCCTGCACCATCAACAGCAACTTGCCCAAACCTCCCCCATTTCTCTTTCACCCAAATCCAGATCGCTGATGTTCTGAAAGAGTTGCAAAATCTGGACCCCTACAAATCAGCTGGGCTAGACAATCTGGAACATCTCTTTCTAAAATTATCCGCTGCAATTGTTGCAACTCCTATTACTAGCCTGTTCAACCTCTCTTTTGTATAATCTGAGATCCTTAAAGATTGGAAAGCTGCCACTGTCATCCCCATCTTCATAGGGGGAGACACTCTAGACCCAAACTGCTACAGACCTATATCTATCCTACCCTGCCTTTCTAAGGTCTTCGAAAGCCAAGTTAGCAAACCGATCACCGACCATTTTGAATCCCACCATATTCTCTGCTATGCAATCTGGTTTCCGAGCTGGTCATGGGTGCACCTCAGCCACGCTTAAGGTCCTAAACGATATCATAACCGCCACCGATAAAAGACATTACTGTGCAGCCGTATTCATCGACCTGGCCAAGCCTTTCGACTCTGTCAATCACCACATTCTTATTGGCAGACTCAACAGCCTTGGTTTCTCAAATGACTTCCTCGCCTGGTTCACCAACTACTTCTCAGACAGAAATCAGTGTGTCAAATGGGAGGGCCTGTTGTCTGGAACTCTGGCAGTCTCTATGGGGGTGCCACAGGGTTCAATTCTCGAGCCGACTCTTTTCTCTGTATACATCAATGATGTGGCTCTTGCTGCTGGTGATTCTCTGATCCACCTCTACGCATACGACATCATTCTGTATACTTCTGGCCCTTCTTTGGACACTGTGTTAACTAACCTCCAGACAAGCTTCAATGCCATACAACTCTCCTTTCGTGGCCTCCAACTACTCTTAAATGCAAATAAAACTAAATGCATGCTCTTCAACCGATCTCTGCCCGCACCTGCCCGCCCGTCCAGCATCACTACTCTGGACGGTTCTAACTTAGAATATGTGGACAATTACAAATACCTAGGTGTCTGGTTAGACTATAAACTCTCCTTCCAGACTCACATTAAGCATCTCCAATCCAAAATTAAATCTAGAATCTCCTTCCTATTTTGCAACAAAGCATCATTCACTCATGCTGCCAAATATACCCTCGTAAAACTGACTATCCTACCGATCCTCAACTTCGGCGATGTCATTTACAAAATAGCCTCCAACACTCTACTCAGCAAATTGGATGCAGTCTATCACAGTGCCATCCGTTTTGTCACCAAAGCCCCATATACTACCCACCACTGCGACCTGTATGCTCTCGTTGGCTGGCCCTGGCTTCATATTCGTCGCCAAACCCACTGGCTCCAGGTCATCTATAAGTCTTTGCTAGGTAAAGCCCCGCCTTATCTCAGCTCACAGGTCACCATAGCAGCACCCACCCGTAGCACGTTCTCCAGCAGGTATATTTCACTGGTCATCCCCAAAGCCAATTCTTCTTTTTGCAGCCTTTCCAGTTCTCTGCTGCCAATGACTGGAACAAATTGCAAAAATCACTGAAGCTGGAGACTCATATCTCCCTCACTAACTTTAAACATCAGCTGTCGGAGCAGCTCACAGATCATTGCACCTGTACATAGCCCATCTGTAAATAGCCCATCCAACTACCTCATCCCCATATTGTTATTTATTGTTTTGCTCCTTTGCACCCCAATATCTCTACTTGCACATTCATCTTCTGCACATCTATCACTCCAGTGTTTAATTGATAAATTGTAATGACTTCGCCACTACGGCCTATTTATTGCCTTACCTCCCTAATCTTACCTCATTTGCACACACTGTATATAGATTTTTTCTATTGTGTTATTGACTGTACATTTGTTTATTCCATGTGTAACTCTGTGTTGTTGTTTGTGTCGCACTGCTTTGCTTTATCCGGGCCAGGTCACAGTTGTAAATGAGAACTTGTTCTCAACTGGCCTATCTGGTTAAATAAAGGTGAAAAAATAAAATAAAAAGTTTAAACTTGACAGGAAAAAACCTTTTGAAAAGGACACAAGATCAAGTAGCTGAGCTGAACCCAGATGAGAGTAGTATTTTCCTGCATTGCATTATTCATCAGGAGGTGCTCTGTAAATGTGTTCTGAAAATGAGCCATGTTGTGGATACAGTCACTAAATTGGTTAACTTCATAAGAGCAAAATCTTTAAACCACAGGCAGTTTGTCTCACTGTTGGAGGAGACAGAGTTGGGTCATGCAGATCTCCCCTACCACACAAACGTGAGATGGCTGAGTTTAGGGAAGGTGCTTAAAAGGGTGTGGGACCTGAAGTCGGAGATTGAAAATGAAAGGAAAATATGTGGATTTCCCTCAACTACAAGATAAAGAATGGTTGGCTGATTTTGCCTTCACCGTGGACATCATGGCCCTCATGAATAAACTGAATTCCAAACTACAAGGGAAGGGCCTTTTTGCACATCAGATGTACGGCCTTGTCAAAGCCTTCAAAGGAAAATTACTCCTCATGGCCCGCCAAGTAGAAGCCAACAATCTCACCCACCTTCCGACACTACTAGTCTGTTCCCTATCAGATGACCAGCGGGAGAAGTATACATTGCTGCTGCGTGCTTTGAACGCTGAGTTTTCTCGCGTCTTGAGGATTTCAAAGTGTTGGAAAATGACATGCTGTTGGTTTCCTCTCCTTTCACCTTCAATGTGGATAACGCTCCCACTGACCTGCAACTTGAACTTATCGATCTTCAGTCTGATGCAGTGATTGGAGAACTATTCAAAACAATGTTACTGACGAGGTTCTATGCATCTGTCACATATACTCCCTCTCCGGCCTCTAGGTCATCAGGCTGCTGATTATCCCGCACACCTGTCACCATCGTCTCGCGCACCTGCGCCTCATGACACTCACCTGGACTCCATCACCTCCTTGATTATCTTCCCTATATCTGTCACTCCCCTTGGGTCTTTCCTCAGGTGTTATTGACTCTGTTTTCATGTTGGTGCGTTGTTTGTGTTTTATGTTCATTGTTCCTTTTATTTATTAAAACACTCACTCCCTGAACTTGCTTCCCAACTCTCAGTGCACTCGTTACAGAATATCACCTCACCTAAGGGAAGCATCAGGGAGTTTTTTATTTTATGTGTCAGAGTAATGACGTTCGGTCCGGGAACTGCTACAGGCTCTCATGCCTCAAACAAATCGCCAGGCTTCCCTGCCTCAGCCGGCTCATCGGGCTTCCACGCCTTAGCCGGATCGCCAGGCTCAGCCAGCTCGTCGGGCTTTCATGCCTCCGCCGGATCGCCAGGCTCCCCTGCTTCCACCGGCTCGTCAGGTTCTCATGCCTCAGCCGAATCGCCAGGCTCCCATGCCTCAACCGATCTGTTAGGCTCCCGCCCCCCAGCTGACTCGACAGGTTTCCGTGCCTCTGCTGGCGTGACAGGTTCTTGCGCATCAGCAGGGGTGACCGGTCTGCTCCTGATCCCCTGGATTTGTCCCCTTTGACTCCGTCCTGCGTCTGGAGCCGCGCGTCGAGGAGGGGGTACTGTCATATATACTCCCTCTCCAGCCTCTAGGTCATCAGGCTGCTGATTATCCCGCACACCTATCACCATCGTCTCGCGCACCTGCGCCTCATGACACTCACCTGGACTCCATCACCTCCTTGATTATCTTCCCTATATCTGTCCCTCTCCTTGGTTCTTTCCTCAGGTGTAATTGACTAGGTTTTCATGTCGGTGCATTGTTTTTGTTTCGTGTTCATTGTTTATTTTATTTATTAAAACACTCACTTCCTGAACTTGCTTCCCGACTCTCAGCGCACTCGTTACAGCATCTCTCGATGAACAAACCTTTCCAAAAATTAGAAGTCATGCTCAGTGACTTCACTGCTCTAGTCAATGCCCATCAGAGACTTCACTCCTCACACTGATTGAGTAGTTCAAATGTAATGTTGAGCTCTCTCTCTTTCTTGTGTTTTTGTGCATACCTGTTATGTTCTGTCCGTGGTGCTGGATGCACAGTGTACTTTTCCCTCTGTGTAGTTCATTGCATGTTTAATAATGAAAATACCTTCCAAAAGGAGAACATGGATGTGGTTTATTTCTATGCATGTTAAAAAAGTAAAATAAGTAGCATATCTGGAAATGATTTACAGTAGATATATCTGTTAAGACAGTCATACACATGTATAATCCTGTAATATGATTCTGGCCCGTGATGGCAAAAATATATTCTAATGTGGCCCTCCATGGAAAATAATTCCCCAGGCCTGGTCTAGGCCATAGTGCCTTAGTGCCTGCTGACATGAGGTAAGAAGTGTGTGGTAATTCTTGATAATTCACACTCTAACATGCGTTATTGTTAACACGCCAAAATGTGACTCAGGATCATTGTGGGGTGGCAGGTAGACTAGCTTGTTAGAGAGGCAAGCCAGCAGCCGGAGGGTTGCCAGTTTGAATTCGTGGTCTGTCGGGAAGTGAGCTTGTAATTGGAGCGTTGTTGGTATAAAATCCTAGATGCAATTTCTTGCTGTTTTGCTCTTGAGCAAGGCACTAAACCCCCCACAACAACAGCTCCCAGAGTGCCCAGTATGGCAGCTCCCCACGCCTCTCTCCAAAAGCTGTATGTGTATGTAAATTAAAATGTAAAATGTGTATGCATGTGTCTTTCAGAGAGGTTGGGTTTAAGGTATAGGGGCAGTATTTTCCTTTTCGGATGAAAAGCATGCCCAGAGTAAACGGCCTAATACTCGGGCCCAGAGTCAAATATTTGCATATTATTAGTAGATTTGGATAGCAAACACTCTGAAGTTTCTAAAACTGTTTGAATGATGTCTGTGAGTATAACAGAACTCATATGGCAGGCAAAAACCTGAGAAAATCCAACCAGGAAGTGGGAAATCTGAGAATTGTAGTTCATTTGACATGTTCGTTTAACATGTTTCTACAAACTGTAATGAAATTATTTGACTTTTCGTGTCTGGATTTACGCTCGCGAGTTATGCCTTTGGATAGTGATCTGAACGCACGAACAAAACGGAGGTATTTGGACATAAATATGGAGTATTTCGAACAAAAAGAACATTTCTTGTGGAAGTAGGAGTCCTGGGAGTCCATTCTGACGAAGATCAGCAAAGGTAAGAGAATATTTATAATACTAATTCTGAGTTTAGTTGACCCCAGAACTTGGCGGCTATCTGTATAGCTTGCTTTGATGTCTGAGCTATGTACTCAGAATGTTGAAAAATGTGGTTTCTCTGTAAAGCTATTTTAAAATCTGACACAGCGGTTGCATTAAGGAGAAAAATATCTATAATTCTTTCAATAACTGTTGTAAATTTTATCAACGTTTATGATGAGTATTTTTGTAAATTAATGTGCTCATTCACCGGCAGTTTTAGTGGGAATACATTTTCTGAACATCACGCGCCAATGTAAAATGGGTTTTTTGGATATAAATATGAACTTTATCGAGCAAAACATACATGTATTGTGTAACATGAAGTCCTATAAGTGCCATCTGATGAAGATCATCAAAGGTTAGTGAATATTTTAGCTGTATTTTTGTTTTTTGTGATGCATGTCCTTGCTTGGAAAATGGCTGTGTGGTTTTTCTTGTGAAGTTTATGTCCTAACATAATCTAATTTTATGCTTTCGCCGTAAAGCCTTTTTGAAATCAGACAATGTGGTTAGATTAACGAGAAGTTTATCTTTAAAATTGTGTAAAATAGTTGATTGGTTGAGAAAATGAAATTATGAGATTTTTGCTATTTTGTACTTCGCGCCCTGATATTTCACTGGCTGTTGATAGTGTGTACCGCGGGTGGGACGCTGGCCCATAGAAGTTAACCTGTTTAGGATAGGGGGCAGTATTTTCACGGCCGGATGAAAAAAACGTATCCGATTTAAACTGGTTACTACTCTTGCCCAGAAACGAGAATATGCATATTATTAGTAGATTTGGATAGAAAACCCTCTGAAGTTTCTAAAACTGTTTGAATGGTGTCTGTGAGTATAACAAAACTCATATGGCAGGCAAAAACCTGAGAAAATTCCAAGCAGGAAGTGGCCTGTCTGAGAATTTGTAGTTCTTCTTTTGATTCTCTATCAAAACTACAGTATCTGTGGGGTTACGTAGCACTTTCTAAGGCTTCCATTGGCTCTCTAAAGCCTTCAGAAAGCGGATTGAGGCGTCTCCTGTCTTTGGGCAGAGTATAGTAGCGCAGTTTCTCAGTGGTCTGCCTGGTGACAAAGAGATTGGATATGCGCGTTCACGCGAGCACGCTGTTTTTTCTTTTCCTCTTTGAATGAATACACTATTGTCCGGTTGGAATATTATCGCTATTTTACGAGAAAAATACCATAAAACATTGATTTTAAACAGCGTTTGACATGCTTCTAAGTACGGTAATGGAACATTTTGAATTTTTTGGTCTCGAAATGCGCTCGCGCGTTACCCTTTGGATAGTTACCTGAACGCACGAACAAAACGGAGGTATTGGACATAACTATGGATTATTTGGAAGAAAAACAACATTTCTTGTGGAAGTAGCAGTCCTGGGAGTGCATTCTGACGAAGATCAGCAAAGGTAATACAATTTTTCTAATACTAATTCTGAGTTTAGTGTGCCCGAACTCGGCGGGTGTCAAAATAGCTAGCCGTGATGGCTGAGCTATGTACTCAGAATATTGCAAAATGTGCTTTCACCGAAAAGCTATTTTAAAACCTGACATAGCGATTGCATAAAGGAGTTCTGTATCTATAATTCTTAAAATAATTGTTATGTATTTTGTCAACGTTTATGATGAGTAATTTAGTAAATTCACCGGAAGTTTTTGGGGGGAATACATTTTCTGAACATCACACGGCAAGGTAAAAAGCTGTTTTTTGATATAATTATGAACTTGATTGAACAAAACATGCATGTATTGTATAACATAATGTCCTAGGAGTGTCATCTGATGAAGATCATCGGACAATGTGGTTAGATTAACGAGAGTCTTATCTTTAAAATGGTGTAAAATAGTCGTAAGTTTGAAAAATCGAAATTATTGCATTTTTGAGGTTTTGTATGTCGCGCCACGCTGTTCCATTGGATATTGGCTAGACGTTCCGCTAGCTGAAATTGCAGACATCTAAGGTTGCCTAAATAGGGCTGCCTGTGTAGGGCAAAATATCAGAACGGGCTGCCTGTGTGAACACAGCCTAAGTCTGGGGTTAAATGGTTTTAAGGCCCAGAGTGCTCTTCATGTGCATTGTTTATGATTATTTCTAGGGTGAGTATTTATGTTTATCTGTAGGGTGAGTATGACAGACACTGAACTGATCCTCAGGATCTTCAGACTTCCTCACCTCTGGAAGTTTCTAGAAGCCAGCCTCAGTCACCTGTCGGATCAGAGGTCAACCATGTAACCTGACCTTGTCATGACAGGAGCGATGCTTTGGGACCATCCTGAGGAGGAATAATCCTCCAACACTCTGTCAAGCACATCCATGACTGTGTCCAGGAGCTGTGTTGTCTGAGGGAATTAAAAGGATTCAGGTAAACTATTTTTGCTCGGTTTGTCTGGTTCATTTTGGATATTTTGTGGAAAGGAAGAGCCATTAGAGGTGCTCAAACTGACATGTTCCCTTACTCCTCTCTCTTCAGTCCCTAACTCTTCATCCACTCCTGCTCTTGACATCCAAGCGGCCAAGTCAGATCATTAAACATGTTTTTACTATACCCCCACCCTATCCCAGCCTGAGTACAGGTGTTGTGATGTTAGGGCCATTAGGCACAGGGTATTGTAAAGAGTTAGAGTAAAGGCCTATGTGAGTTTGTGAGGACTGAGACTGTATTGGGCTAGTGAGACTAAGATGGGGCATATGAACAGAACAGCAGAATGAGAAGTGAAGCCTAGTGAGAGAGTGGAAAAGACAGGTATTGTAGATACTAGGGCTAAAGAGCAGCAGTATAAGCCTAGTGAGAGAGCGGGATATTGTAGTCCTGTCCTGGTCTACCCCCCAGCAGTTGGTCATGGGTATGAAATGGGCTGCTGCATGGCAGAATTGGCAAGGTTGGCTGTCATGAGGTCGCTCCATTTGTGATTGGACTGGGAATAGAGGCATAGCGTGCAAGACCGCCGCAGTCAGCCAGGGAGGGAGCACACTCCACTCATAACACCCAGTGCAGCACAAATGGCCCCGAAGCTGTGAAATATCTAAGGCCTGGCACCCTTCTCTCATGTAAAAAAACAATCCTCAGGGTGCCAAAAGGCAAGCCGAGAAAATAAACAAAACACCCAAAGCCTTTCTCTCCAGCTCTGGGTTTGAGTTTACTAGCTACAGGTTTAGATGATACTGGAGATACTGAGGAGACCAAAACCTGAAGCAACAGACATAAAAAAAAGCAAAAGCGAACTTGACAGGTAGCAAGGGGAGGTTCTGGTTAAGTTAGAGGCGGTGTAGAAGGGGAGACACAGCAGTCAGCTGAATTTAACTGCCTTGTGAGGAAATGTAAAACCTTTTATTGGCATTTAAAAGGAGATAGCACAAATGAGGGCCTATTGTGAGTGCCCCTATGGAAGGGTTGGGGGGGTGGGAGGGGGGGGGGGGGGGGGGATTGTGCACAGCTCAGTTGGCTTTGGAACCCAGGGATTTGGGATCAGCCCCCGCTCGCCCGGCAGCTATAAAAAACATGAAGGCCAAAGCCTGTTTTTTTCCACCGTTAAAACAGCTAGTTGCAAAGCACTGTTTATTCAAATACCTGTTATTCAAAGTTACCAAACTAGTACTGATGATATTATGAAAGTCCAACAATTATATTGTTTCACACTTACTTCAACAGAATAGGGAAGGAGTCAAAAATCTGCTTAGGAAAATAAATTGCATGGTCCTAAATGTTAACTTTTAGTGTGCTGCCGCTGCCAGGCTGAATAACAGCAGAAGGATTTTAAAGCTCTTGTTTATGAGTTAGTCTATAAAAATAAATCTGCTTAATATCAGGACGGAATGTACAGTTATGTGACGGTTAATGTTTTTGCCAAAGGCCTACAGTATAGTATAGTTGTCTAATGATACTGATTTAGGCTACACATTCCATAGGTAGACTATCTTTGGTCAACTTATAACTCACATGTCAAACTACTTTATCATATAATGTTAATCAAGCCTTGTACTGGACATATGTACATATTTACATTCACAATCCCTGATAACGGAAACTGATAACACAGGGCAAAGTTGAGCCTGAAATAAAACCTGTGTGAGTGACTTGTCCTATAGCCTATAAGATAAAAATGACATTTATCAAGTCTTGCCACTTACTGCCTCCACAATCATGTGCTAGAGCAGGAAAATGCTACTGTATAGCCGCAGAGACTGGGTATGCAATGTGCTCCTAATCTATAGCTTGTAGATAACCATTATTGTGTCCAAGGACAGTGTTACTATTAATCTAAACGTATTGTATTTAAAAAAACAATATAACATTATGTAATATATAATATACCCAGGATTAAGCTGTACTTTACAGGTTTGAGACTGCAAGTATTTAGTTTAAACTTCTTTCATTTTCTAAAGCCTTATCTAATATTATGTAATAGGTATATAAAATGTAACATAAGAATCATTGTTTGTGCTGGCTGGTATAACTCAAATATACTGTATGAGTAGCTGTATAGTCCAGAGAGAAGCTGTCCTTCTGCAGGTCATAGAATCAGAGAGTGGGCTGGGAAACTGAAGACCTTGAAGCATCCACACCATAACGTTACTCCCTAACGCAACAAGACAGCCCTGGCCGCCTCTCTCTCCTGCTCGGTTGACATTTTTTAAACTTTTGTTGGAGATTCATATTTCTTGGTACTTGGTTACTATCTTTTGGATACTTTTTGCTCGAGCTGATTACAAGAAAACAGGAAACAGTGAATAATAACATTTTCCATGGAATTTCACTTGCAACTACCTCTGAGAAAACAAATCAGTACTTGCCAGCTTGTCATGTATATTTCCAACTATCGGTGTTGACAGAGATGGGCAGTATTTGAGTATTACATGTATTTGAAAAATGTATTTGAATTACACTGGGCTGAATTACACTCCAATGTATTGTGTATTTGTTATTTTCAAAATACAATTCTATATCATTGTCATGCCCTGATCTGTTTCACCTGTCTTTGTGCTTGTCTCCACCCCCTCCAGGTGTCGCTTATTATCCCCGGTGTATTTATCCCTGTGTTTCCTGTCTCTCTGTGCCAGTTCGTCTTGTTTTGCCAAGTCAACCAGAGTTTTTCCTAGCTCCTTTTTCCCAGTCTCTATTTTTTTCCTAGCCCTCCTGGTTTTGACCCTTGTCTGTCCTGACGCCGAACCCGCCTGCCTGACCGCCCTGCCTGTCCTGATCTCGAGCCTGCCTATCGCTTGGTACTGTTTGGATTGATCTGGTTTATGAACTCTCACCTGTCCCCGACCTGCCTTTTGCATACCCCTTTTGTTATAATAAATATCAGAGGTCAACCATCTGCCTGCTGTGTCTGCATTTGGGTCTCGCCTTGTGCTCTTATAAATCATTTTTATAGCGGTTCACATTTTGTGACCCCCTTTCACCGTGCATTGGTATCAGACATCTGATATCAGGTGTGATAAGAGTGTCTGCTAAATTATCTAAATAGAAATGTGTATTTAAAAAAGAACAATTCCAAATGATGAGCTCTGCCCCGAAACAAGGCCAATAATAATACCCACTGTGCTATGCAATTCATTTTGGTATGTTTCTTTTCACATATACATTTACATTTTGGTAATTTAGCAGACATTATTATCCAGAGTTGTTCGGGCTGGCTACTTGCAAATGTATTTTTGTAATTTAAAATACGAAATACATGTATTTTAATTCAGTAGTTTATGCTGATACAGTCATTGATCTTTATGGTATTTGTATCTATATTTTGTAATTTAATTTGAAAAATGTTGCCCATCCCTGAGTGCTGCTAGTGTTGAAACATAATTCAGTGAGAGGGATGCAGCACCCAACATATTAAAGGCAATATCTTTCCAAGCTTGTGTGACTGCACGCTTTAACTCTCTTTCCCGTTTACAGTATAACCACGGTGACTGCAAGGCAGGAGTGGCCAGTACGGAGTACGGACAGGGCAAGTATGGGCCACAGCTGGGACTGTTCACTGCTTAAGGCTAGTCAGCTACCCCAATACACTTAAACAGAGAGGAACTGCCAGGAACCAGGACACAACTTCAAAGGCAACGGATACGTTTCAACTGCTTTCAGGAAGTAAACCAATTGTGATGCAGCCATTCCAAATTCCATAAACAAGTACCATGTTCCTTTTCTGGGTCATATGTTGCATGGGCTTTAGGCAAGAATGTGAAGCAGAAGAAGCACAATTTATGGTAACACAAGTCTGTGCCTGTGACTGGGAGCAGAATTAATGCCAGTGGTCTGCTGCCTGGTGCCATTGTTTTGGTGTCTTGGAGATATTTTCTAAAGTATTTTACAGAGAAATCCATAACAAACCCAGTAAACAAGTAAGTTGAAAAGATGTCTTTTAGAAGTCTTTTCAGACGTTGATGTCACGTGCATTTCAGGTGCTGAATGAAAGGTGAAAATATATATTTTCCAGACATTGAAATACATCTTTACCGGGGATTGATAATACGTCTTTTCCAGGTGTTGAAATCAGGTGCATTTTAGGTCCTGGATGAAACTTAAAAATATGTATTTTCCAGACCTCGAAAATACGTATTTTCCAAACATTGAAAATATGTCATTTCCAGATGTTGAAAATACATATTTTTTGGTCATTGATTCTATGGGAAAATGTCAGTTGCTATACATTCTCAATTACAGTAAGTAAGCATTATATCACAATAATAATTGTTCACACCTCTTAAATAAAAGAGGAGCCAACTGAAGACTGGAACAAACAACGTTTTATTTCACCCATCTATCACATCCACTTCTGTTAGCTTCTTCAAAAGCTTTAAAACTGGCAGCAATGATGTTCAAGGAATCTAACATACAGACGAAACCAACAGACCACCAACTACATTAACATTCTGAGTAACGGTTATAGTTGAATGCACTGACTGTGGGTCAATATGGATAAGAGCGTTTGCTGAATGACCAAAATGTAAATGTAAAAACAAACACTGGCAAAGCATGCTGGGTATTATTCAAATGAGCTCCGCAGATGTCTAGGCTATGTTTCCCATATTTGAACATCCCAGTACAGTACGGCACAGTTTAGTACAGTAGAGCACAGTAGAACACAGAAGAGTAGTACAGTACAATACGGTACGGTATCATACAGGACAGTAGAGTTTTATTCAGTACATTAAAGTACAGTACGGTACAGTACAGAATACAGTAGAGTACAGTAAAGTACAGTAGAGTAAAGTACAGTAAAGTACAGTAAAATCTACATCCATGGATGTTGAAATCAAAGCCGGTCTGAACCGCACCAAAGAAAACACTCAAAAAAGACAGAGGACCAAATGCTTTAGTGGGAACTAAGAATTCAAGCCAAAGTGTTGAGAAAGCTGGAACTGTAAGGCATTCCATATACCGTAGAGTATCTGGAAGAGTCAGCCAAAGTTACGTTGCATTTACACTGAAACCCTGATAGAAACCATCACAGTAAGATTACTGTACAAGAGTCTCTTTAACCTCTACACGATCGGTGTCCCCCCGCAGGATGGTTGAGCTAACGTAGGCTAATGTGATTAGTAACAAGAACATTTCCCAGGACATAGACATATCTGATATTGGCAGAAAGCTTAAATTATTGTTAATCTAACTGCACTGTCCAATTTACAGAAGCTATTACAGTGAAAGAATACCATGCTATTGTTTGAGGAGTTCACAGTTATGAAGTTGAAAATGGATTAATAAACAAATTAGGCACATTTGGGCAGTCTTGATGCAACATTTTGAACAAAAATGCAATGGTTCACTGGATCAGTCTAAAACTTTGCGCATACACTGCTGCCATCTAGTGGCCAAAATCAGAATTGCGAGCTAACCTGGAATATCTAATGATCTAATGTGTTATATTCTCCTACATTAATTTCACATTTCCACAAACTTCAAAGTGTTTCCTTTCAAATGGTATCAATAATATGCATATCCTTGATTCAGGCCCTGAGCTACAGGCAGTTAGATTTGGGTATGTCATTTTAGGCGGAAATTGAAAAAAAGGGACTGATCCTTAAGATTAAGGAGCTGGAAACCCCCCAAGCCAAATCACTGTAGCTCTTTGGGAGAAACCGGAGAAATGGCAAATCCTACGTGAACAGACACTGAGCCAGAGATGCAAAGACACCTTGGCTATTGCCTACTTAAACTTCAACAAGAAAAAAACCACCAGTGGAAATAACTTGAATATTCTTCATCCAAAATTAAAGAGATTTTAAAGATAAACATGGCTCATGATTTAACTACAGTAATGTATCACATTAATAAGAACACACATCAGGACACAGAAACAAAATCCAAGACACCAATTCAGGAAATAAAATACAATTGTAGTTATCCAACTGCTACATCAGAATGTGTCTTCTGCACTACTGAATCACAACACCCCAACATGTACCTTGTTGAAGAGAGCCATTAGCACAATGAGTGGTCCCTGTGCTTTATACTGAGTTGGACCACCAGTTTACCGTGGAGAATTTTTGTGTTGTGACAGGGTCTAAAAGCTCTCCTGCCTGCTTCCAGTGTCCCGCTATTCTTCAGGAGAGAGAGAGTCCTCACAGTGGTCAAACCTCACTCGCCCCACCGCTCAACCCACACTCCCCTCTGAGCAGAACATCACACACAAATTAATATTAATATTTACACAGACTAACTTTCTTCCTTCTTTTCTGTCTGTCTGTCTGTCTGTCTGTCTGTCTGTCTGTCTGTCTGTCTGTCTGTCTGTCTGTCTGTCTGTCTGTCTGTCTGTCTGTCTGTCTGTCTGTCTGTCTGTCTGTCTGTCTGTCTGTCTGTCTGTCTGTCTGTCTGTCTGTCTGTCTGTCTGTGTCTCTGTCTCTGTCTCTGTCTCTGTTTCTCTCTGTCTCTCTCTGGCAATTCAATTAAATTCAATTCAAGGGCTTTAGCGGCATGGGAAACACATGTTAACATTGCCAAAGCAAGTAAAGTAGATAATAAACAAGAGTGAAATAAACAGTATAAATGAACAGTAAACATTACACTCACAGAAATTCCAAAAGAATTAAGACATTTCAAATGTCATATTATGTCTATATACAGTGTTGTAACGATGTGCAAATAGTTAAAGTACAAAAGGGAAAATAAATAAACATAAATATGGGTTGTATTTACAATGGTGTTTGTTCTTCACTGGTTGCCCTTTTCTTGAGGCAACAGGTCACAAATATTGCTGCTGTGATGGCACACTGTGGTATTTCACCCAGTAGATATGGGAGTTTATCAAAATTGGATTGGTTTTCGAATTCTTTGTGGATCTGTGTAATCTGAGGGAAATATGTGTCTCTAATATGGTCATACATTTGGCAGGAAGTTAGGAAGTGCAGCTCAGTTTCAAATCATTTTGTGGGCAGTGTACACATAGCCTGTCTTCTCTTGAGAGCCAGGTCTGCCTACGGCAGCCTTTCTCAATAGCAAGGCTATGCTCACTGAGTCTGTAAATAGTCAAAGTTGTCCTTAAGTTTGGGTCAGTCACAGTGGTGAGGTATTCTGCCACTGTGTACTCTCTGTTTAGGGCCAAACAGAATTCTAGTTTGCTCAGTTTTTTTGTTAATTCCTTCCAATTTGTTGAGTAATTATCTTTTTGTTTTCTCATGATTTGGTTGGGTCTAATTGTGTTGCTGTCCTGGGGCTCTGTGGGGTCTGTTTGTGTTTGTGAACAGAGCTCCAGGAACAGCTTGCTTATGGGACTCTACTCCAGGTTTATCTCTCTGTAGGTGATGGCTTTGTCATGGAAGGTTTGTGAATCGCTTCCTTTTAGGTGATTGTAGTTTTTAACAACTATTTTCTGGATTTTGATCATTATCGGGTATCAGCCTAATTCTGTTCTGCATGCATTATTTGGTGTTTTACGTTGTACACAGAGGATATTTTTGCAGAATTCTGCATGGAGAGTCTCAATTTGGTGTTTGTCCTATTTTCTGAATTATTGGTTGATGAGCAGACCCCAAACCTCACAAGCATAAAGGGCAATGGGTTCTATAACTTATTCAAGTATTTTTAGCCAGATCCTAATTGGTATGTCGAATTTTATGTTCCTTTAGATGACATAGAAGTTCCTTCTTGCCGTCTCCGTCTCCCTCGGTCTCTATCACTCTGTGCCTCTCGCTCTCATCTCACTGAAGGAGAGTTTAGGATCTCACTGAAGGAGAGTTTGTGTTGGTTTGTGTTACACCATGCTGTAACTGTCCACCTCGTGCTGACTGTGAGGTCACTTAGCGCATTATACAATTAACTCTGAATGGGACGAGGCCCCTCGTTCAATACCAGGACAATATGTTGCTCATTGTACAAGAGGAGGAGAATGGTAAGACACACACTACAGACATGCATGAATGAAAACATGCAGAAACACATACACACAATATACATGGTCATTTCTGATGATTGCATCTCCGTGCGTCTGTAAATTAAAGTTTGCATGTGGGGGGTGTAATTTTGGTGATGGATGGGGGAGGTATGGGGGAGGAAGGGGAGTGGCCACAGCACAGTGGGCTTAGTGGCAGCTGCCTGGAGTGACTGCAGGAGTGGGAAGGGGGAGAGAGGGAGGGAACGAAGGGAGGTACGGCTGGCAGGAGGGAGGGTGGGAGCGTGGAATGGAGGGTGGGATGGATGGTGGGAGCGCGGAAGAGGGAGCGGGAGAGGAAGGGAGGGAGGGTGTGCAGGGAGGGAGGGAGGGAGGACGGGCTGGAAAAGGGAGCAAGATTGTGCAGGAGGGAGTGCAGGAGCGAGTATGGGGCATTAGGGAAGGAGGCTAATGAGGGATCGAGCATGGAGGGTGGGAGTGCAGAAGCGGGAGGGAAAAAAGGGAGTGTGGGGGAGGGAGCGCAGGGGAGGGAGGGCATGTGGTGTGCGAGTTAGGGCCCCAGCTGCCTGAGTGTCAGGGTTAGTGGGTCTTGAGCCGTAAAGATAATCAGCTTTATTAGCACTGCCTGCCGCTAAAACCAATTTACCAGCAGACTGAGGGATCAGACGGACCAGCTGGCCGGGCCATCGCCTCCCCTACAGCGCGCCACACACACACACACACACACACACACACACACACACACACACACACACACACACACACACACACACACTCTCCACCCTACACTCCAGCCCACCACACAAAATCCCACAAAAACCAGCATTAGTTGCCAATTAACCAAATCATTAAGTACAAGGCAGGTCCAACATGTTACGGCAGATACCAAACACAAACACTAGTAATGATAATTACACATATACATTTATTTGAATGATAGTGATTTACTTGAAGAGTTTTGAATATAGTGTTACTCAAATTCATTGTCATGCAACACGTTTCATTATTATTTCATTATTTCATATGTAAATCATGAATTTCTAGCCTATATTCAATGGTCATTATGAAGTGAAACTTTGCCATCACCAATAATATGTTTGGGAATACTAGATAGCCTTGTCCTCATTCAAGCCCCCTCGCTGCCACTAAGTGATTCTAGGTCCATGCAGCGCTCCTTTTTGACCAAAAAAACAAACACAAACACACACACCTTAAGGTAATAAGCCCATGATCCTGACAGTGGCCCCACGTGGGATGACGATGACCTCACATTGGGAGCGCTCAAGGAAACAGCCATGTAACACCACAGTGGAGAAAGGAGGCTAACCCCATAGTGGAGAGAGAGCCCAGTAGGTTACTTTCACGAGACAATATGACAGTGGCCCAGAACTTTCCTGTCTGAGAGAGAGACAGGGAGCGAGAGAGAGAGAGAGACAGAGACAGAGACAGAGACAGAGACAGACAGAGACAAGGAGCGAGAGACATAGAGAGAGAGAGAGAGAGAGAGAGAGAGAGAGAGAGAGAGAGAGAGAGAGACAAGGAGCGAGAAACATAGAGAGAGAGAAGGAGAGAGAGACAGGGAGCGAGAGACAGAGAAAGAGACAGGGAGCGAGAGACAGAGAGAGAGACAGGGAGCGAGACAGGGAGTGTGAGAGAGAGAGAGAGAGAGAGAGAGAGAGAGAGAGAGAGAGAGAGGGAGCGAGACAGGGAGAGAGAGAGAGAGACAAGGAGCGAGAGACAGAGAGAGAGAGAGAGAGAGAGAGAGAGAGAGAGAGAGAGAGAGAGAGGTTAATCTCTCTTACTGCTGCTCTGCCACCTCAGCTTCAGCCTCAACATTCAGATACAGACCTCTCCTCTCCCTACTTGGCTGCAAGGCCAGATTAACGAGAAAGGCCACACATGATCATTCTGTAATGGACTGTCTGTGATGGCTCAGATAGTGTGTCTGGACTCTCACCCTGAAGTTTCAATTTGTTATGATTCTATTTTGTCAAAATAGAATCCACTTTTTAGGGACATCAAGTTCCCAACCCCAACTTTGTGAAGCAGTATACTGTTGCAGATCTTGAATACATTCCTGCACAGCTCGGTGTGTGTGTGTGTGTGTGCTCATGTGCCCGCGCGTGTGTGTGCATCCAGGTCATGTCAGGATTAGACGTCTAACCATGTCGATCCATGAGGACGTTGGAAGATGGCATAAAAACCAGACACTAGGGGCAACAGTGAGCGCTGTTATCTTTAAGCAGGTTTCAGTTTTGCTAGAGCATTGTGCAGGAGAATGTTTGCTAGAGCGTTGTGCAGGAGAATGTTTGCTAGAGCGTTGTGCAGGAGAATGTTTGCTAGAGCGTTGTGCAGGAGAATGTTTGCTAGGGCGTTGTGCAGGAGAATGTTTGCTAGAGCGTTGTGCAGGAGAATGTTTGCTAGAGCGTTGTGCAGGAGAATGTTTGCTAGAGCGTTGTGCAGGAGAATGTTTGCTAGAGCGTTGTGCAGGAGAATGTTTGCTAGAGCGTTGTGCAGGAGAATGTTTGCTAGAGCGTTGTGCAGGAGAATGTTTGCTAGAGCGTTGTGCAGGAGAATGTTTGCTAGGGCGTTGTGCAGGAGAATGTTTGCTAGAGCGTTGTGCAGGAGAATGTTTGCTAGGGCGTTATGGACGGGGATGGCAGATGACGTTTGAGAAACATGGGTGAACGTCTAATTCTGACGTAAGACAGTGAGAGCTTGTTGTTGTGTGTATGCGAGGATACACGTGTGTGTGTGTGTGTGTGTGTGTGTGTGTGTGTGTGTGTGTGTGTGTGTGTGTGTGTGTGTGTGTGTGTGTGTGTGTGTGTGTGTATGTGTGTGTGTAATAACCCTCGTGGACAAGGCGCTAGCTGCAGAACAGAGATCCTTTAGGTCTTGTGGAGACCAGATCCCACTTAATCCACAGTTCACGGCTGTTTAAACAACCTCCATAAATGTTAACTGGGCTGACTAGGACTGTTTCAATGGGAGGCATTTAGTTCATGCAAAAACAGGCCATGTGTGAGAGCCTCGGGGGTCTTTGAGAGGGGCATTTAACGTATGTAAGAAGTCAGCCATTATCAGCCAGAGCACAATGGCACAATTCACACTGCAGCCACACTGACTTATGTTATCCCAGTTGGTTCACATCAGCACCAGTCTATGTGCTGCTTGCTGATGGATATTCCAAAGTGTTCCAGTCAGATGAATACTGTATGTGCACAATATGTGAGCAGAGAAAGAGAAATGTTTGTGCATGTGTGCGTGCGTGGATGCGTGTGTGTGCGTGTGCTTGCTTGCGTGTGCGCAGGTGGGTGGTGGGTGTGTGTGTATGTGTGCATGCATGCGAGGGTGCATGTGTGTGTGTGTGTGTGTGTGTGTGTGTGTAAACAAGCTCTCACAGTCTCACTGCAGAATCAGACGTCCAAACCCTTGTCCATGAACGTTTAGCCCCTATTTGATTGGTCATTAAGAGTATTGTGTATTTAGACTGATCTAGGACCATTATGACACACAGCATGAACAAGCCAGGCTAATAAGCCAGTGTGGTAAGTCGAATTCAACACACACACACACAGCAGGTTAATAGGCCAGTGTATTAAGATCAATTTTAACCAGTTTAACGTTCACAGCCCCAGGTTTAGTCTGCGGTGCTGACTCCTACTGAGGCGTGGACTCGCCATGGCGACAGAAGGATTAGGGGCTTACAGGAGAGCATGGAACAACCACACCCCCTCTCTCTCTGTGTGTGTCTGTGTGTGTGTGTGTGTGTGTGTGTGTGTGTGTGTGTGTGTGTGTGTGTGTGTGTGTGTGTGTGTGTGTGTGTGTGTGTGTGTGTGTGTGTGTGTGTGTGTGTGTGTTACTCACTAACCCACCGTATGTGTGCTCCACTCAGTACAACCCTCTGTGTCTTCCATCCTGGTGCAGTGTGGTGTCTAACCATGGCAGCAGCTAGGCCTTGTCTACCATCCTGGTGCAGTGTGGTGTCTAACCATGGCAGCAGCTAGGCCTTGTCTTCCATCCTGGTGCAGTGTGGTGTCTAACCATGGCAGCAGCTAGGCCTTGTCTACCATCCTGGTGCAGTGTGGTGTCTGACCATGGCAGCAGCTAGGCCTTGTCTACCATCCTGGTGCAGTGTGGTGTCTAACCATGGCAGCAGCTAGGCCTTGTCTACCATCCTGGTGCAGTGTGGTGTCTAACCATGGCAGCAGCTAGGCCTTGTCTTCCATCCTGGTGCAGTGTGGTGTCTAACCATGGCAGCAGCTAGGCCTTGTCTACCATCCTGGTGCAGTGTGGTGTCTAACCATGGCAGCAGCTAGGCCTTGTCTTCCATCCTGGTGCAGTGTGGTGTCTAACCATGGCAGCAGCTAGGCCTTGTCTTCCATCCTGGTGCAGTGTGGTGTCTAACCATGGCAGCAGCTAGGCCTTGTCTACCATCCTGGTGCAGTGTGGTGTCTGACCATGGCAGCAGCTAGGCCTTGTCTTCCATCCTGGTGCAGTGTGGTGTCTGACCATGGCAGCAGCTAGGCTTGTCTTCCATCCTGGTGCAGTGTGGTGTCTAACCATGGCAGCAGCTAGGCCTTGTCTTCCATCCTGGTGCAGTGTGGTGTCTAACCATGGCAGCAGCTAGGCCTTGTCTACCATCCTGGTGCAGTGTGGTGTCTAACCATGGCAGCAGCTAGGCCTTGTCTACCATCCTGGTGCAGTGTGGTGTCTAACCATGGCAGCAGCTAGGCCTTGTCTACCATCCTGGTGCAGTGTGGTGTCTAACCATGGCAGCAGCTAGGCCTTGTCTACCATCCTGGTGCAGTGTGGTGTCTGACCATGGCAGCAGCTAGGCCTTGTCTACCATCCTGGTGCAGTGTGGTGTCTGACCATGGCAGCAGCTAGGCCTTGTCTACCATCCTGGTGCAGTGTGGTGTCTGACCATGGCAGCAGCTAGGCCTTGTCTACCATCCTGGTGCAGTGTGGTGTCTAACCATGGCAGCAGCTAGGCCTTGGAGGAGACCAGAAGGAATGACTGCAGCCGTAGCAGACACATTAACACATGGGGGAGCAAACACAACACTCTAATAGTCTGTAACAGACACACACATACAACAAAATGCACAGACACAGGGCTGGGCTGGACAGACACAGTCACACACACACACACAGGGCTGGGCTGGACAGACAGACACACACGCGTACACACTGTGTAACAGGGCAGGGCTGACTGCTAGTTTACAGCGCTCATGGGAACAGAGTGATTTAGTGTTCCTCTCAGCTACATTATAAACACCAGGCTTGATTTAATGAGCCAACGACATGCTGCATGTTCCTACAGTGTTTTCCTTTATTTCAGGAACAGAACTCACTGATTGCTGCACATTAAGAGAACATTCACACTCACATGAACACAAACACACCCTCAGCCCCTCAGCCCCTTAGCCCCTCAGCCACACACACACACACAAACACACAAACACACACACACACACACACACACACACACACACACACACACACACACACACACACACACACACACACACACACACACACACACACACACACACACACACACACACACACACACACACACTCTCAGCCCTATCAATCAGGGAGAAGGGTGAATTCGTGGGGCACTTTTTGCATTTCTGTCTTCTGTAACCTCTTTCAACATCTATCCAACATATTAGCCCAACCAACACATAATACATTTCTGAAGTTCTCAAAATGTTTCCTAATCACACATGAAAAAACAAATGTTGATTTCATATTCACAGGATGCATGAACTATATGTACAGTCATGGCCAAACGTTTTGAGAATGACACAAATATGAATGAGAATGACACTGCTGCCTCAGTTTGTATGATGGCAATTTGCATATACTCCAGAATGTTATGAAGAGTGATCAGATGAATTGCAATTAATTGCAAAGTCCCTCTTTGCCATGCAAATGAACTGAATCCCCAAAAAACATTTCCACTGCATTTCAACCCTGCCACAAAAGGACCAGCTGACATCATGTCAGTGATTCTCTCGTTAACACAGATGTGAGTGTTGATGAGGACAAGGCTGGAGATCACTATGTCATGCTGATTGAGATAGAATAACAGACTGGAAGCTCCAAATGGAGGGTGGTGCTTGGAATCATTGTTCTTCCTCTGTCAATCATGGCTACCTGCAAAGAAACACGTGCCGTTATCATTGCTTTGTACAAAAAGGGATATTGCTGCCATTAAGATTGCACCTAAATCAACCATTTATCGGATCATCAAGAACTTCAAGGAGAGCGGTTCAATTGTTGTGAAGGATGCTCCAGGGCACCCAAGAAAGTCCAGCAAGCGCCAGGACCATCAGATGCGGGATCAGGGCACCACCAGTACAGCGCTTGCTCAGGAATGGCAGCAGGCAGGTGTGAGTGCATCTGCACACACAGTGAGGCGAAGACTTTTGGAGGATGGCCTGGTGTCAAGAAGGGCAGCAAAGAAGCCACTTCTCTCCAGGAAAAACATCATGGACAGACTGATATTCTGCAAAAGGTACAGGGATTGGACTGCTGAGGACTGGGGTAAAGTCATTTCTCTGATGAATCCCCTTCCCGATTGTTTGGGGCATCCAGAAAAAGCTTGTCCGGAGAAGACAAGGTGAGCGCTACCATCAGTCCTGTGTCATGCCAACAGTAAAGCATCCTGAGACTATTCATGTGTGGGGTTGCTTCTCAGCCAAGGGAGTGGGCTCACTCACAATTTTGCCTGAGAACACAACATGAATAAAGAATGGTACCAACACATCCTCCGAGAGCAACTTCTCCCAACCATCCAGGAACAGTTTGGTGACAAACAATGCCTTTTCCAGCATGATGGAGCACCTTGCCATAAGGCAAAAGTGATAACTAAGTGGCTCGGGGAACAAAACATCGATATTTTGGGTCCATGGCCAGGAAACTCCCCAGACCTTAATCCCATTGATAACTTGTGGTCAATCCTCAAGAGGCGTGTGGACAAACAAAAACCCACAAATTCTGACAAACTTCAAGCATTGATTATGCAAGAATGGGCTGCCATCAGTCAGGATGTGGCCCAGAAGTTAATTGACAGCATACCACGGCGGATTGCAGAGGTCTTGAAAAAGAAGGGTCAACACTGCACATATTGACTCTTTGCATCAACTTCATGTAATTGTCAATAAAAGCCTTTGACACTTATGAAATGCTTGTAATTATACTTCAGTATTCCATAGTAACATCTGCCAAAAATATCTAAAGACACTGAAGCAGCAAACTTTGTGAAAATTAATATTTGTGTCATTCAAAACTTTTGGCCACGACTGTACACTGAGTCAAAACAATATTTTCAGTTCACATTTGGTAGACGGACAGCAGGTTAGATAAACTGGGACACCATTATTAGAGACAATTCTATTCAATTTTGCGTGATTATGTAACGGATCTTCTTAGAGAAGTGGAGGAGTCAGGCGCAGGACACAGGAATGAAGGTAAACAAAACGTGTTTACTAAAATTATTCAATCCATCTTCTCTTAAAAATACATAGTCTGGAGAAAACACCTCCAACTACACTAAACGGACAAACAATCACCGACAAGACAAACAGGAAATGCAGAGGTTTAAATAATGAACATAATTAGGGAAACTCAAAACAGGTGTACACAATAAAGACAAAACCAAACGAACAGTGAAACATCGATCGGTGGCAACTAGTAAGCCGGTGACGTCGACCGCCGAACGCCGCCCGGACAAGGAGACGGGTCGACTTCGGCGGGAGTCGTGACAGATTAAGAAACATCTGAGGATTTCAGAAATGTATAATGTGCTGGGCTAATACACTGAGTGTACAAAACATTTGGAACACCTTCCTAATATTGAGTTGCACCACCTTTTGCCCTCAGAACAGACTCAATTTGTTGGAGCATGGACTTTACAAGGTGTAGAAAGCCTCAGGGATGCTGGCCCATGTTGACTCCAATGCTTCCCACAGATGTGTCAAGTTGGCTGGATTAATGAATTTTGTCAGCTGGTTATTGACACACAAAAGCAGCTGGTCTCACAGTAAGTAACCGTAATTAACATAAACATGTTTAGCATCTCCAGGACTCTACACATACAAGCCATATAACCCGCAGATGCATGTCTTTGGAAAATCTACATTTAAAAAAGTCTAATAAATAAATGGAATATACACTGTCACAATAAATACATTATTTGTTTTAGGTAGGTCTAAAGAAACATTATGATATGAAGAAAAATGTATTTCAGAACAGAATATGAGTTGGCCTACTGTATGTTAGCTGGCTAAGTGCCATTCCATAGGCTGTAGGCTTGTTCATTTGTTCATCCAACCCTGTTCCTGCAGCTAGCTACCCACTGCTTAATTTGGGAAACAAAGGAAAATATGTTTGTGAACATCGATAGTAACATGTTTTCACAATTAAACATATTCCATTAAACTGTTGACAGCCCCTCTCTCGCAAGGTTGGAGAAAGGAATTTAGGTCAAAGGTAATGTATCAGCCTATTAATTATGAAAATGTAAAAAATGCACTATTACTAGGATATTCAAAATCAAATACAAATACACTATACTTGTATGCTAACTGTAAATGTGTTTAATTTAGGCTAGACCAATTATGTACCAATGATAACTTAAATCAGTATTTTTTTACGGTTTTCTGCCATGTGTAAAATGTTGTAAACTCTGTATTGTACAATGGCGCAATCATTATTTTAATTCTGTTTTTTTTCCCCCGGGCTCATATACAGTGCATTCGGGGAGTATTCAGACCCCTTGACTTTTTAGTATTTTTCCTCATCAATCTACCCACAATACCCCATAATAATAAAGAAAAAACAAGTTTTAGAAATGTTTGCCAATGTATAAAAAAATATATTTTTTAAATATTACATTTACATAAGTATTCAGACCGTTTATTCAGTACTTTGTTGAAGCACCTTTGGCAGCGATTACAGCCTCGATTGTTCTTCGATATGACGCTACAAGCTTGGCAAACCTGTATTTGGGGAGTTTCTCCCACTCTTCTCTGCAGATCCTCTCAAGCTCTGTCAGGTTGGATGGGGAGCGTCGCTGCACAGCTATTTTCAGGTCTCTACAGAGATGTCGATTGGGTTCAAGTCCGGGCTCTGGCTACGCCACTTAACCTGTTGGGGGTAGGGGGCAGTATTGACACGGCCGGATAAAAAACGAACCCGATTTAATCTGGTTACTACTCCTGCCCAGTAACTAGAATATGCATATAATTATTGGCTTTGGATAGAAAACACCCTAAAGTTTCTAAAACTGTTTGAATGGTGTCTGTGAGTATAACAGAACTCATATGGCAGGCAAAAACCTGAGAGGATTCTGAACAGGAAGTCTGACAAGTTGTTGTTCATCTTGGCTCTGTTTATTGAAGACTGAGGATCTTTGCTGTAACGTGACACTTCCTACGGCTCCCATAGGCTCTCAGAGCCCGGGAAAAAGCTGAATGATATCGAGGCAGCCCCAGGCTGAAACACATTATCGCTTTTGGCAAGTGGCCGATCAGAGGACGATGGGCTTAGGCGCGTGCCTGAGTCGACCCCATGCTTTATTTTCTTTCGTCTGTTTACCTAAATGCAGATTCCCGGTCGGAATATTATCGCTTTTTTACGAGAAAAATGGCATAAAAATTGATTTTAAACAGCGGTTGACATGCTTCGAAGTACGGTAATGGAATATTTAGACATTTTTTGTCACGAAATGCGCCATGCTCGTCACCCTTCTTTACCCTTTCGGATAGTGTCTTGAACGCACGAACAAAACGCCGCTATTTGGATATAACAATGGATTATTTGGGACCAAACCAACATTTGTTATTGAAGTAGAAGTCCTGGGAGTGCATTCTGACGAAGAACACCAAAGGTAATAACATTTTTCTTATAGTAAATCTGACTTTGGTGAGTGCTAAACTTGCTGGGTGTCTAAATAGCTAGCCCTGTGATGCCGGGCTATCTACTTAGAATATTGCAAAATGTGCTTTCACCGAAAAGCTATTTTAAAATCGGACATATCGAGTGCATAGAGGAGTTCTGTATCTATAATTCTTAAAATAATTGTTATGCTTTTTGTGAACGTTTATCGTGAGTAATTTAGTAAATTTTTTGTAAATTCACCGGAAGTTTGCTAGTTCTGAACGTCACATGCTAATGTAAAAAGCTGGTTTTTGATATAAATATGAACTTGATTGAACAAAACATGCATGTATTGTATAACCTGTTAGGGCTAGGGGGCAGTATTGACACGGCTGGATAAAAAACATACCCGATTTAATCTGGTTACCACTCCTACCCAGTAACTAGAATATGCATATACTTATTACATATGGATAGAAAACACCCTAAATTTTCTAAAACTGTTTGAATGGTGTCTGTGAGTATAACAGAACTCAAATGGCAGGTCAAAACCTGAGAGATTCCTTTACAGGAAGTGGCCTGTCTGACCATTTCTTGAACTTCTTTTCCATCTCTATCATTTACTAAGGATCTCTGCTCTAACGTGACACTTCCCACGTCGTCCATAGGCGCTCAGAGCCCGGGAAAAAAACAGAATGTCGTCATTCCAGCCCCAGGCTGAAACACATTATCGCCTTTCTCAAGTGGCCGATCAAGGGACACTGGGCTTATGCGCGTGACCCCGACCGCCCCCGCCTTTGGGATTTTTTCCTCTGTTTGCCGAAAAGGAGATTCCCTGTCGGAATATTATCGCTTTTCTACGAGAAAAATGTCGTAAAAATTGATTTTAAACAGCGGTTGACATGCTTCGAAGTACGGTAATGGAATATTTAGAATTTTATTGTCACGAATTGCGCCATGCGCGCGACACTTCTTTACTATTTCGGATAGTGTCTGGAACGCACGAACAAAACGCCGCTATTCGGATATAACGATGGATTATTTTGGACCAAACCAACATTTGTTATTGAAGTAGCAGTCCTGGGTGTGCATTCTGACGAAGACAACAAAAGGTAATCAAACTTTTATAATAGTAAATATGATTATGGTGAGTGCTAAACTTGCCGGGTGTCTAAATAGCGAGCCCGTGATGCCTGGGCTATGTACTTAGAATATTGCAAAATGTGCTTTCACCAAAAAGCTATTTTAAAATCGGACATATCGAGTGCATAGAGGAGGTCTGTATCTATAATTCTTAAAATAATTGTTATGCTTTTTGTGAACGTTTATCGTGAGTAATTTAGTAAAATGTTAGCGAATTCCCCGGAAGTTTGCGGGGGGTATGCTAGTTCTGAACGTCACATGCTAATGTAAAAAGCTGGTTTTTGATATAAATATGAACTTGATTGAACAAAACATGCATGTATTGTATAACATAATGTCCTAGGGTTGTCATCTGATGAAGATCATCAAAGGTGAGTGCTGCATTTAGCTGTCTTCTGGGTTTTGGTGACATTATATGCTGGCTTGAAAAATGGGTGTCTGATTATTTCTGGCTTGGTACTCTGCTGACATAATCTAATGTTTTGCTTTCGTTGTAAAGCCTTTTTGAAATCGGACAGTGTCGTTAGATTAACGAGAGTCTTGTCTTTAAATGGCTGTAAAATAGTAATATGTTTGAGAAATTGAAGTAATAGGATTTTTAAGGTTTTGAAAAACGCGCCACAGGATAGCAGTGGCTGTTACGTAGGTGGGACGAATTCGTCCCGCCTAGCCTAGAGAGGTTAAAAATTGGTCGTGGGTGGGTATTCCAGCATGACAATGACCCAAAACACACAGCCAAGGCAGCAAAGGAGTGGCTCAAGAAGAAGCACATTAACGTCCTGGAGTGGCCTAGCCAGTCTCCAGACCTTAATCCCATAGAAAATCTGTGAAAAATGCTATTACTTCAATTTCTCAAACATATGACTATTTTACACCATTTTAAAGACAAGACTCTCATTAATCTAACCACACTGTCCGATTTCAAAAAGGCTTTACAACGAAAGCAAAACATTAGATTATGTCAGCAGAGTACCCAAAGGCGGGGGCGGTCGGGGTCACGCGCATAAGCCAGTGTCCCTTGATCGGCCACTTGAGAAAGGCGATAATGTGTTTCAGCCTGGGGCTGGAATGACGACATTCTGTTTTTTCCCGGGCTCTGAGCGCCTATGGACGACGTGGGAAGTGTCACGTTAGAGCAGAGATCCTTAGTAAATGATAGAGATGGAAAAGAAGTTCAACAAATGGTCAGACAGGCCACTTTCTGTAAAGGAATCTCTCAGGTTTTGACCTGCCATTTGAGTTCTGTTATACTCACAGACACCATTCAAACAGTTTTAGAAAATTTAGGGTGTTTTCTATCCATATGTAATAAGTATATGCATATTCTAGTTACTGGGTAGGAGTGGTAACCAGATTAAATCGGGTATGTTTTTTATCCAGCCGTGTCAATACTGCCCCCTAGCCCTAACAGGTTTTAATGCCCTGGCTGAGGGAAGGAGGTTCTCACCCAAGATTTGACGGTACATTGCCCCGTCCATCGTCCCTTTGATGCGGTGAAGTTGTCCTGTCCCCTTAGCAGAAAAATACCCCCAAAGCATAATGTTTCCACCTCCATGTTTGACGGTGGGGATGGTGTTCTTGGGGTCATAGCATTCCTCCTCCTCCAAACACGGCGAGTTGAGTTGATGCCAAAGAGCTCCATTTTGGTCTCATCTGACCACAACACTTTCACCCAGTTGTCCTCTGAATCATTCAGATGTTCATTGGCAAACTTCAGACGGGCATGTATATGTGCTTACTTGAGCAGGGGGACCTTGCGGGCGCTGCAGGTTTTCAGTCCTTCACGGCGTAGTGTGTTACCAATTGTTTTCTTGGTGACTATGGTCCCAGCTGCCTTGAGATCATTGACAAGATCCTCCCGTGTAGTTCTGGGCTGATTCCTCACCGTTCTCATGATCATTGCAACCCCAGGAGGTGAGATCTTGCATGGAGCCCCAGGCCGAGGGAGATTGACAGGTCCTTTGTGTTTCTTCCATTTGCGAATAATCGCACCAACTGTTGTCAACTTCTCACCAAGCTGCTTGGCGATGGACTTGTAGCCCATTCCAGCCTTGTGTAGGTCTACAATCATGTCCCTGACATCCTTGGAGAGCTCTTTCGGCTTGGCCATGGTGGAGAGTTTGGAATCTGATTGATTGATTGCTTCTGTGGACAGGTGTCTGTTATACAGGTGACAAACTGAGATTAGGAGCACTCCCTTTAAGAGTGTGCTCCTAATCTCAGCTCGTTACCTGTATAAAAGACACCTGGGAGCCAGAAATCTTTCTGATTGAGAGGGGTCAAATACTTATTTCCCTCATTAAAATGCAAATCAATTTATTACATTTTTGACATGCCTTTTTCTGGATTTTTTTGTTGTTATTCTGTCTCTCACTGTTCAAATAAACCTACCATTAAAATTATAGACTGATAATTTCTTTGTCAGTGGGCAAATATACAAAATCAGCAGGGGATCAAATACTTTTTTCCCTCACTGTATGTCATGTGACTGATGCATCTGTCCACAGTTCTCCCTTCACCCCAGCCTGTCCCACATCTGGCAGTATATATTATGTGACTGATGCATCTGTCCACAGCTCTCCCTTCACCCCAGCCTGTCCCACATCTGGCAGTATATATTATGTGACTGATGCATCTGTCCACAGCTCTCCCTTCACCCCAGCCTGTCCCACATCTGGCAGTATATATTATGTGACTGAAGCATCTGTCCACAGCTCTCCCTTCACCCCAGCCTGTCCCACATCTGGCAGTATTCAGTATGTTATGTGACTGATGCATCTGTCCACAGCTCTCCCTTCACCCAGCCTGTCCCACATCTTTCTCATACGAAGGGCCAAGTTGGACACATGAGTGACAGGTAGGCTATAGTACACTGCCAAGAAATAAACGGCTCAGGGTTAAGCTGTCCCAGTTTATATGATGCCCCACTCTATCTGAATTCACCCTACGTAAACACCTTTATAGGGGTTTTCTCTGCCTCTTGTTCTCATTACACAACAAGCGAGATTTCCTGCTTACCAGGTAATAAGGGTTTGGTCAAGTTTCCCATTATAATAACTTTGTAAAGGGATGAGAGTGTAGCCTATATAAAGCTGAATGAAAGACAAGTGACCCATTCCATTCACAGAGGGCACAGTCTCAGGCTCCTCTTCTCTCCTGCACCGAGAGATCGATGTCAACAACATTAGCCCACAATGGGAGTCCATCCCATTGTATAACACTGTTTCCTGAACACTCTCTGCATCCCAAATGGCACCCTATTCCTTATATAATGCACTACTTTTGACCAGAGCCATATTGGCCCATAGGGCTCTGGTCAAAATATAGGACTATATATAGTGCACTTTACAGGGAATAGGGGGCCATTTGGGACGCAAACACTGTTTCATGGATAGAAGGTGACCTGTGCTGTGTCAACTCAGGCTTGTGTTTGTGTGTAAAGTGATACCCCCATGTCCTCGGGGAGGTAACACACACTAGCATGACACATCTCTCGGAGGAGTTGCGGAGTTATTGAAATCTGAAATATGCAGCGTGTCATAAGTAAAACGCGGGACAATATGTTTATAATTCACATGTTATCGATACGACGGGGGAACACAATGGGATGAGAGGCCAAATCACAATATGCGGGATACAGTATAAGCTGGTTCTCTCCAGGGAACACTTTTGGCCTCTTGTACCATTGGAGTAGAGCGGAGAAAGAACACAGTTCTTAGAACATAATTAGGAGTGTTACAATTCCAAGTGTTTCAAGTGTTCCAATTCCACTTTTCCACTTGATAATTTCTTAGAACCTCTTGGGGGCAGAGAAGTCAAACTGCCTACGGCTACATTTTAATTGATCTCCCTGTTGTAGATGAGAAACACTAAAAAACACAGAGAAACAGTTTAGCTGTACCCCATTATCAATGACAGGGTTAATAGATGGCAGGTGAGATGGAGCTCTCAACACTGCAATAGGAGCCCACCTCTGGAAGCTGGCCAGATCCCTCTCTTCAGTCCCCACTCCGCAAATAAATTGGTGATACTTTAGTACTCTGCCATGCAAACACTACGGGCATCTGGAGAATGATCGAGGGCCATGGATACCCCTCCAGTCTGTTATCAGCTGTCAATAAAAAAAAGTGTGTTGATGAACAGCAAAATCATAAACATGTAAAGACAATGAATAGAAATACTTTAGGCCTACTTGTTATGTTGTGAGATATTTTGGCTACAACTTCTGACTGCCTCTGTAGCCTATATCACCATGCCTTATTAGTGCTATCAGTGCTTCATTTATTCACCATTATGTTACCAGGTAAGTTGACTGAGAACATATAATCTTTTACAGAAACGACCTGGGGAAGAGTTACAGCGGGGAGGAGAGGAGATGAGTGAGCTAATTGGAAGCTGGGGATTGAGAATTTAGCTACAACACTAAGTTTAAGTGCAATGGGATCTTCTTACGATGAGTGCAATGGGATCTTTAGTGACCAGGGCACCCGTTCTAAAGTCCCATCCGAAAGACTGCACCCTTCGCAGGGCAATGTCCCCTTCACTGCCCTGGAATCTCCTTAGACCAGAGGCCCTCCAACACCTCTTCCAGCAGCATCAGGTCTTCCATCCAGAAGCCGACCAGGACGGAACATGCTTAGCTTCAGAGGCAAGCCAGCAGTGGAATACAGGCTGATATGCTGCTGTCATGAGAACCATTTTTAGAGTACTCTAAAATGAGTACCGTTGTGTACTTCGTTGTGTAGGGGTTTTCATAGGTGAAAGTTAAAAAAATATTTGTATATGTTTGAATTATGGGAGTATCCAGGAACAATTATGTTTGTTGAAAATAAGAAAGGTAGAGTTATATTTCAAACCTATTTCTGAGTTCCTAGGTCAAGCCATGTTGTAACTAGCATCTTAATTAGCATTGGGGGGGAGTTGTCACATTGAATGGTTATCACTATCAACTCCACTATAACCCCAAACTCCTTTGTTCTTCTGCTATTAGGAGCTCCCTTTGTTGCCTCTCTCACACACACATTTTTTCTGTCACACACTCACACACGCGTGTGCAAACACACGCATACACACACAAAAAAACTGTCATGTGTTATTCTCACAACATAAAATGCTGAATTGTGTTAGGAATATCGTTGGATCATTTCCTGTTACAAAATAAATAAGCTACTAAGAAACATTGTGACACCAGCCGTACGATGGGTCTGGTTGTCACAAGTGGACAGAGTGTGTTTGATGGCTTATACTGCCATGTTGGAATAAGATCTGAGGATAAAATGGGGTTCCCATTTCAACCCAAGACCGTGTAAGATATAGGGAAAACCTAGTCAGTCAACTGAAAAGTCTCTTCCGTATTTAACCCAACCCCTCTGAATCAGAGAGGTGCGGGGGGCTGCCTTAATCGACGTCATCGTCGACAGTTGTTATGGGTTAACTGCCTTGCTCAAAGGCAGAAAAGCAGATTTTTCCACCTTTCAAGCTTAACCACTAGGCTACCTGCCACTGGTGCTGAGAAATACACACAAGAATAAAAAGACAGCCAACCCTGGTCTCCCCTACTTTTACAGATGAGATCATTGTTTGTGGTCATCATGAGGACAGCACCATTGCCCTCAGTTTGGAGGCACAAACATGTTCTATTTAATCCACATATTCCTGTCTGGAACATAGTCTTCCTCATAAACCAGACTTTACTTTTCATACAAATCAATCAGCTTTGCTCAGAAACAAGGGCCGGGAACACAGAAAAATGAAAGTGCAACTAAATCCAGTAAATAAACAAGGCAGGGCGTACATACATAAATACCAGAATATGAAACAGCTTAGCAGACTTCCAGTCTTTCATAGTATTTTTAGAAAGATTACAAATCCCTGTCCGGCCTGCAGCCGGCTGATGTTCCGCACAGATTATAGCAGTGATTTTATTTTCGTGGGATTAAACGTTGGATGGCGTTGAAACTGTTGTTTGTGTGAGTGGTGAGCATTCACACACAAACAGACACGAGCGAAGGCACCCACACACACAGGCATGCACGCACGTAGAGAGATCACTCAGTCTGTCTAGACTCTGGTACTGCTATAATGGGATTTACTGTCATTAATAAAGTACTTATAATAGAGGGCTACTGTATCTGTGCAGCTTGGTCAAGAGTATAAACCTTCCATTTCTTCCAACAGGAACCAACACATTGGTTGTGTCCAAAATGGCACCCTATTCACCATATTTCCTGATATAGTACAGTATATTAATATAAACTACATGACCAAATGTATGTGGACACCTGCTCGTCGAACATCTCATTCCAAAATCATGGGCATTCATACGGAGTTGATCCCCCCTTTGCTGCTATAACAGCCTCCACTCTTCTGGGAAGGCTTTCCACTAGATGTTGGAGGACTTGCTGTGGGGACTTGCTTCCATTCAGCCATAAGAGCATTAGTGAGGTCGGGCACTGATGTTGGGCGATTAGGCAGCTGGCTCGCAGTCGGCGTTCCAATTTATCCCAAAGGTGTTCGATGGAGTTGAGGTCAGGGCTCTGTGCAGGCCAGTCAAGTTCTTCCACAACGATCTCTACAAATCATTTCTGTATAGACCGAGCTTTGTGCATTGTCATGCTGAAACAGGAAAGGGCCTTCCCAAACTGTTGCCACAAAGTTGGAAGCACAGAATCGTCTAGAATGTCATGGTATGCTAAAGCGTTAACATTTCCCTTCACTGGAACTAAGGGGCCTAGCCCGAACCATGAAAAACCTCCCCAGACCATTATTCCTCCTCCACCAAACTTTACAGGAGCATGTGCAAAGCTGTCATCATGGCAAAGGGTGGCTACTTTGAAGAATCTCAAATATAAAATATATTTTGATTTGTTTAACACTTTTTTGGTAACTACATGATTCCATATGTGTTATTTCATAGTTTTGATGTCTTCACTATTATTCTACATTGTAGAAAAAAAAATTAAATAAAGAAAAACCCTTGAATGTCATTTAGACACTAGATGGGTCTAAATGACAGCACAGGTTTCAAGTATCATGCTAGCTTGACTTGGGTGTTAGCCTGGGATAAGTTACAGGAGAGACGGGTGGGACGAAAGTAACACAATATACTGATGACCTGGAAGATTTTTTTTTTTTTTTTAATTAAGCACAGGCCATTTGTTTCCTTTACTTAATACTGCTTTTATAATGTTGGCAAAAAATCTAAAAGTGACTGAATGTCATAGTGGTTATATTGAGGAGACCAAAACGCAGCGGGTATAGTGATCATCTTTTTTATTTACGTACTAAAGTGAACACTTAAACGAAAACAATAAACAACAACCAACAGTTCTGTAAGGTAACCCAACTATACAGAAAGCAACCACTCACAAAACACAAGTGAAATGACCACAACTAAATATGGCTTCCAATTAGAGACAACAATACCCAGCTGCCTCTAATTGGAGGTCATTGCCAAAAACCAACATAGAACTAGAATAAACATAGAAATATAAAACATAGAACAAAACCCCAAAAACATCAAAACACCCAAAACAAACACCCCCTGCCATGCCCTGACCATACTACCATGACAAATAACCCCTTTTACTGGACAGGACGCGACAGTAAGCCCCCCCAAAAACGCAGACCCCGAATGCATCTCAAAACAAAACCCACAAAAACAACCCCAAACCTAAAGGGAGGGAAGGGAGGGTGGCCACCGTCAACGACGGTTCCTGTGCTACACCCCCCCTTCCCAATCCTCCCACCACGGAGGTGGCTCTGGCTCTGGCCGTAGCTCCCGTTCAGCAGACTCTGCGCTGCGCGGCATCGCTGGAGGCCCCGGGCTGAGAGGCATCGCTGGAGGCCCCGGGCTGAGAGGCGTCAGCTGGAGGCCCCGGGCTGAGAGGCATCGCTGGAGGCCCCGGGCTGAGAGGCGACAGCTGGAGGCCCCGGGCTGAGAGGCGTCGCTGGAGGCCCCGGGCTGAGAGGCGTCGCTGGAGTCCCCGGGCTGAGAGGCGTCGCTGGAGACCCCGGGCTGAGAGGCGTCGCTGGAGGCCCCGGGCTGAGAGGCGTCGCTGGAGGCCTCGGGCTGGGGAGCGTCGCTGGAGAGCGTCGCTGGATGCTCCGGGCTGAGGAGCGTCGCTGGAGACTCCGGGCTGGGGAGCATCGCTGGAGGCTCCGGGCTGAGGAGCGTCGCTGGAGGCTCCGGGCTGAGGAGTGTCGCTGGAGGCTCCGGGCTGTAGGCAGTCTCTGTAGGCTCTGGACTGTAGGCCGTCTCTGTAGGCTCCAGACTGTAGGCCGTCTCTGTAAGCTCCGGACTGTAGGCCGTCTCTGTAGGCTCCGGACTGTAGGCCGTCTCTGTAGGCTCCGGACTGTAGGCCGTCTCAGTAGGTTCTGGATGGGGAACTGTCGCCGGAAGCTCTGGAAGGGGAACTGTCGCCGGAAGCTCTGGACGGGGAACTGTCGCCGGAGGCTCTGGACGGGGAACTGTTGCCTGAAGCTCTGGACGGGGAACTGTCGCCGGAAGCTCTGGACGGGGAACTGTCGCTGGAGGCTCTGGACGGGGAACTGTCGCCTGAAGCTCTGGACGGGGAACTGTCGCCGGAAGCTCTGCACGGGGAACTGTCGCCGGAAGCTCTGGACTGGGAATGCGCACTGGAGGCCTGATGCGTGGGGCTGGCATAGGAGGTGCCAGACTGGTGACACGCACCTCAGGGCGAGTGCGGGGAGCAGGAACAGGTCGTACTGGGCTGGACAGGCGCACTGGAGGTCCGGAGCTTATAGCTGGTACACCCCGTCCTGGCTGAATGGTGACTGTAGCCTGGCACGGGCGGAGCGCTGGCACAGGGCGAACTGGGCTGTGCTGGAGAGTGAGGGCTGCCGTGCGTAGAGCAGGCGCAGGGTAAGCTGGACCGAGGAGACGCACTGGCGGCCAGATGCGCTGAACAGGCACACTCCTTCCTGGCTGAGTGCCAACTCTAGCATGGCAACGCTGCGGAGCCTGTACCGACCGCACCGGACTGTGCGTGCGGATGGGCGAGATAGTGTGCATCACCCCGTAATGCATCACTTGCCCCTCCACACGCCTGCTCAGTCGTGCACTCTCTGCCAGTACCTCCTTCCGGAATCTTGCGTCAAGCTCGGCGCTCGACTCCCTTCTCGGCTCCGGTTTGCTCCACGGCTCCCTCCCAATAGCCCGGGAAGTTAGGTCAGGGTTCCCCCCTGACCTAGCAACACTCCCCTTATGCCCCCCCCCCCCCCCCCCCCAAAAAAAAAACATGTTTTGGGGGATGCCTCTCCACCTCCTGAATAGGAGGATACAATGCCTCGTACCTTTGTCTTTCCCTCTTCGACTCCTCCAGCTCCGCCTTCGGGCGCTGGTACTCCCCAGCCTGGCTCCATGGACCCTTGCCCTCGAGGATCTCCTCCCACGTCCATGACTCGAGATACTTCTCTCGTTGCTCCTTCTTCCGCTGCTTGGTCCCTGTTTGGTGGGTGGTTCTGTCATAGCGGTCGTATTGAGGAGACCAAAAACGCAGCGGGTATAGTGATCATCTTCTTTATTTACTTACTAAAGTGAACACTTAAACGAAAACAATAAACAACCAACAGTTCTGTAAGGTAACCCAACTACACAGAAAGCAACCACCCACAAAACACAAGTGAAACGACCACAACTAAATATGGCCTCCAATAGAGACAACAACACCCAGCTGCCTCTAATTGGAGGTCATTGCCAAAAACCAACATAGAACTAGAATAAACATAGAAATATAAAACAGAACAAAACCCCAAAAACATCAAAACACCCAAAACAAACACCCCCTGCCATGCCCTGACCATACTACAATGACAAATAACCCCTTTTACTGGTCAGGACGTGACACTGAATGATTGAAAATGACATATAACGTAGTTTGAATTATGCCTTAATCAATTGACTTGATGGATCAGCTTCTCACATAAGCTTTTATCAACAGATTAGTTGGTTAAAAAAATAAATATATATATATATATATATATATATATATATTTGTGATTCTGGTGGTCAATTATATTATGTCAAGTCATGGAAATGTGATAAGCATGATGAGTTTGCCATTTGTGAAGAGAATAAAGCTGGTTATTCTATCAAGACACGAGGTGCGTGCATGACAAGGACAGCTTGATCGCACCTGATTGGTAGGCTAAGTATGAATAGGGACAGCTTTATCGCATCTGTTTGGTAGGGCTAAGTATGAATAGTCATTGAAAATGGTTAAAAACAAATCCTACAACATTCCCATTAAAGTGATATGAGAAAATGATCCTTAATATAGTTATTATGTGATCCATTTTAGTAATATTGATAGGCAAAATATTTTCATTGTGCAACATTGCGATGTTGGCCCATGGTTCATTTTCAGAAATTACGAACATATAGCATTAATTATTCAAATCGACACAAACACGTAATTATGTCTGATTGTACATTTGTTGAAAGTAATGAGCATTACAAACCAGAAACATGGAGATAAGACAGATATTGTGCACTTCTCACCAGCTATTACTTCCGTCTCAAGGCTGTGTTACTCCCGCCCCGGTGGCAGGTCCAAAAGTAATGTTCTGGTATTTCAATTAATTTACCCTAGAAATGAAATCACAGTTGCTAATGGAAGAGGACATGTATAAGTTGTTTGTCATAAAATATGGTGTTTCTATCGATCTCAGAGTAATTAGTAAAAAACAAAAAGTGTTACTTTCATCTCGGTTCTCCCCTACTTTTGACCAGGGCCCATAGGGGGTTCTTGGGGGTGGGGAATGGAATTAACTGTATTTTTTATTTATTTTCTTCCGTGGGGGGGGGCTGTGGGAGGGTCTCGAATGGTTGTGGGACAGCTATTGGGGAACTGTGGGGGGATCTTGGAGGGTTCGGGTTTCACAAAATTGTGATCATGAAAAAGGAAACTATGACATATATTTTATATCACCATCATGCACACGGACCCTCACATAAGGATGGCTCTGTTGCAGAAAGACTGATACATGTTTGATAGTGTCTTGATGCTGTATTGTTTGTCCTTCATTTTCTAATACTTTAACGTTACCCTTTGTGTTTTTTGTAATAAATAATTATTAAAAAAATATATATCTAAGAATTATAAAAAAGTATATATAATAATAATAATAAAAAATAAATTAACAAAACATAAATAGTGTACTGTATAGAGAATAGAGTTCCATTTGGGATTCATTCATTGTCTTGCCAATGATTTTGACCTGTCCCAGTTGGACAACGGTATCGTCAAGGGAAGTGACACTGAGGAGAGTGATACTACATACCCTGCCAACGTCTCACGTTCATTAAAATCATGTTGACAGCATGGCAAGGCGATGGCTTCTCGAGTAGAGGGGTTAAATAAATACCTGCTGTGTTTGATCCTTATAAAAGGATGTCACCATGAGCCACTGAGTTTATCTTAGAGCACCAGGACCCAAGAAAGTGTGTGGCTTACATGTACAGTTGAAGTCGGAAATGTACATACACCTTAGCCAAATACATTTTAACTCACTTTTTCACAATTCCTGACATTTAATCCTAGTAAAAATTCCCTGTCTTAGGTCAGTTAGGATCACCACTTTATCTTAAGAATGTGAAATGTCAGAATAATAGTAGAGAGAATGGTTTATTTCAGCTTTTATTTATTTCATCACATTCCCAGTGGGTCATAAGTTTACATACACTCAATTTGTATTTGGTAGCATTGCCTTTAAATTGTTTAACTTGGGTCAAACGTTTCGGGTAGTCTTCCACAAGCTTCCGCAATAAGTTGGTTGAATTTTGGCCCATTCCTCCTGACAGAGCTGGTGTAACGGAATCAGGTTTGTAGGCCTCCTTGCTTGCACAGTTCTGCCCACACATTTTCTATAGGATTGAGGTCAGGGCTTTGTGATGGCCACTCCAAAACCTTGACTTTGTTGTCCTTAAGCCATTTTGCCACAACTTTGGAAGTATGCTTGGGGTCATTGTCCATTTGGAAGACCCATTTGTGACCAAGCTTTACTTCCTGACTAACGTCTTGAGATGTTGCTTTAATATATCTATATAATTTTCCATCCTCATGACGCCATCTATTTTGTGAAGTGCATTAGTCCCTCCTGCAGTAAAGCACCCCCATCTACATGATGCTGCCACCCCCGTCCTTCATGGTTGGGACGGTGTTCCTCGGCTTGTAAACCTCCCCCTTTTTCCTCCAAACATAACGATGGTTATTATGGCCAAACAGTTCTATTTTTGTCTCATCAGACCAGAGGACATTTCTCCAAAAAGTACGATCTTTGTCCCCATGTGCAGTTGCAAACCGTAGTGTGGCTTTTTTATGGCGGTTTTGGAGCAGTGGCTTCTTTCTTTCTGAGCGGCCTTTTAGGTTATGTTGATATAGGACCCGTTTTACTGTGGATATAGATACTTTTGTTCCAGTTTCCTCCAGAATCTTCACAGGGTCTTTTGCTGTTGTTCTGGGATTGATTTGCACTTTTCACAAAGTACATTCATCTCTAGGAGACAGAATGTGTCTCCTTCCTGAGCGGTATGACGGCAGCGTGGTCCCATGGTGTTTATACTTGCGTACTATTGTTTGTACAGATGAACGTTGTACCTTCAGGTCATTTGGAAATTGCTCCCAAGGATGAACCAGACTTGTGGAGGTCTACAATTGTTTTTCTGAGGTCTTGGCTGATTTATTTTGATTTTCCCATGATGTCAAGCAAAGAGGCACTGAGTTTGACGGTAGGCCTTGAAATACATCCACAGGTACACCTCCAATTGACTCAAATGATGTCAATTAGCCTATCAGATGCTTCTAAAGCCATGACATTATTTTCTAGAATTTTCCAAGCTGTTTAAAGGCACAGTCAACTTAGTGTATGAAAACTTCTGACCCAATGGAATTGTGATACAATGTATTATAAATAAACAATTGTTGGAAAAATGACTTGTGTCATGCACAAAGTACATGTCCTAACCGACTTGCCAAAACTATAGTTTGTTAAAAAGAAATTTGTGGAGTGGTTGAAAAACGAGTTTTAATGACTCCAACCTAAGTGTATATAAACTTCTGACTTCAACTGTATGTTGTGGTGTGTGAGAGTTATTTAGTCACTTTCAATGGCTCCCTTACACTAAAGATCTCTTCAAAGATGAAATATTATGCCATTCTTTTCAAAGGAATTGTTTCACATCTAAAAAATAAAAAAGCTTCTTTGTCCTCTTTTTGTCCATCAACTACCCAGCTACACACAAAGCAAAAACAGGCAGGCAGCATGTGTACTGAGGTAACCAGATAGGGCTCCTGTTGTTTTCTGTGGGTATGTATATCAGATATCCATGGAGACAACTACCTCAATTACTACTTGTAAATCTACTAGATTTATCAATCAGAACAAGCCCTGAAGATGTTTTTCCACCTAGAAGTGACAAAGGAGACATCAATCATGTAACAATGTTACATGGAATAGTGGAATTAAAGCACAAGCACAGCACGGCCATTTGGGGATTCAATCCCATACAAAGTCTTAAATGCATTCTAGGAAGCAAAGCTCTTTATTGTACGTTCAAAACAATTCAAGACAAAAGAGACTTATATATCTTGAAAACTTGATTGCTGACATGCAAAACATTTTGGGACAATATCAACAATAGACTAATTAAACAAATAGCAAATGATAGCTTGTTTGAAGTTTTTCTTTAAGGAAGGTGGGTAGGTTCTAAGATATGGCAACGGGATCATATCTGAGAGAGTTAATACAACAGGATACTCTCAGGACCTTACACACTGGGGATCTCTGATGAAAAAATTACAGGACACCTCCAGGGCACCTACAGCACCCTTTGACACAGGAAGGCCAAAAAGATCATCAAGGACAACAACCACCCGAGCCACTGCCTGTTCACCCCGCTATCATCCAGAAGGCGAGGTCAGTACAGGTACATCAAAGCTGGGACCGAGAAACTGAGAAACTGAGAAACAGCTTTTATCTCAAGGCCATCAGACTGTTAAATAGCCATCACAAGCACATTAGAGGCTGCTGCATAGACTTGAAAGCACTGACCACTTTAATAATGGAACACGAGTCACTTTAATAATGTTTACATATTTTGCATTACTCATCTCATATGTCTATACTGTATTCTATTCTACAGTATTTTAGTCTATGCCACTATGACATTGCCGGTCCAAATAGTTATGGATTCTTAATTCCATTCCTTTACTTCAGATTTGTGTGAATTCTGTGTATTGTTGTGAAATTGTTAGATGTTACTTGTTAGATATTACTGCACTGTTGGAGCTAGAAACACAAGCATTTTGCTACACCCGCAATAACATCTGCTAAACATGTGTATGTGACCAATAAAACTTGATTTGATTTGATATTTACTCCTCTTGTGACATGTATTGCGTTATTTTATGGCTGGTTAGGACACCTACATAAGAGAGTCAAAACCCACATTTATTCAAATAATTTTTGTCCCTGTTTCTAAATCATTTGTTGTTGTTCTAATGAATTCTTTACAGTCATGTTTTCATCATATTTTAAATAAATTGTACAAAATGCACTTTATGACACTGTCATGAAGCATTATGCCCATCCTGTGTCTGTTACGGCCGTCGTTGGAGGAAGGGGACCAAAGCGCAGCATGGTACGTGTTCATGATATTTATTAAACAATGAAACACTAGAGCCAAAGAAACAAAATGAAAAGTAAGCAGTTCCGTCAGGTAACGAATACAAAACAGAAAACAACTACCCACAAAACACAGGTGGGAAAAGGCTGCCTAAGTAAACAGAGAAAAACGGCTCTCTCAGGTCAGGGAGTGACAGTGTCACTTTACTTGGACTAAGAAAATTCACTTTATGTCACTGTCAAGAAGCATTATGCCCATCCTGTGTCACTTTACTTGGACTAAGAAAATACACTTTATGACACTGTCAAGAAGCATTATGACCATCATAATCATATAAGCCAGATAGGCCTCTCACATACATGCCCTTATATCAGTCATCAGTCAATAAGAGGGTGTCTTGTCCTGCTCCTGAAATCTGCTCCTACATTCATCCCAGTCATCAGCAACAGAGCATTGGGGTAGGTGCATGTCTGATATCAACGTGTGCACAATTACAATGATAATATAACATGGTCAATTTGGTGGAGAGGTGGAGAGAGTGAGAGAGGTGGAGAGAGAGAGAGAGAGAGAGAGAGAGAGAGAGAGAAAGAGAGAGAGAGAAAGAGAGAGAGAGAGAGAGAGAGAGAGAGAGAGAGAGAGAGAGAGAGAGAGAGAGAAAGAGAGAGGGAGAGAGAGATAGAAAGAGAGAGAGACCCGAGAGACAGTAGAAAGGAGAGTTGGGAGGGAGAAAGGTATGCAAAACTTACACTGAGTGTTAGAACCACCTTGAGAGAGGGAGAGCGAGGGAAGAGTTTCTTCTCCATAGACCAGCTAGCGATGTGTATCAGAATGTATCTGCCTGGGATGGCTATCTAGATGGAGCTCTCCCAGGGGTTCCTCTAGCTTTCCCCAGTGTTTGGGTCTGCTTCAAAGATACCAGATAATATCCAAAGTGCCATGACAAGTGAGTGACACACTAAGTTGCTGCTCTTTATCTCGGCATCAGCAGCTGGGAGTGTGGCTCTAACACATGCCCATCGGCTCATAACTGTAGGGCTCAAAATATGGCCCACATAACCTCATCACATAATCTCACCTTATGCACCGTACTACTGAAGACATACAGTAGGACAATGAATGGGGGATCAATAAGATCTGTATATTTCTAGAGTGAGAAACTTGATACGGTTTTGAAATACACTGCTCAAAAAAATAAAGGGAACACTTAAACAACACAATGTAACTCCAAGTCAATCACACTTCTGTGAAATCAAACTGTCCACTTAGGAAGCAACACTGATTGACAATAAATTTCACATGCTGTTGTGCAAATGGAATAGACAACAGGTGGAAATTATAGGCAATTAGCAAGACACCCCCAATAAAGGAGTGGTTCGGCAGGTGGTGACCACAGACCACTTCTCAGTTCTTATGCTTCCTGGCTGATGTTTTGGTCACTTTTGAATGCTGGCGGTGCTTTCACTCTAGTGGTAGCATGAGACGGAGTCTACAACCCACACAAGTGGCTCAGGTAGTGCAGCTCATCCAGGATGGCACATCAATGCGAGCTGTGGCAAGAAGGTTTGCTGTGTCTGTCAGCGTAGTGTCCAGCGCATGGAGGCGCTACCAGCAGACAGACCAGTACATTAGGAGACGTGGAGGAGGCCGTAGGAGGGCAACAACCCAGCAGCAGGACCGCTACCTCCGCCTTTGTGCAAGGAGGAGCAGGAGGAGCACTGCCAGAGCCCTGCAAAATGACCTCCAGCAGGCCACAAATATGCATGTGTCTGCTCAAATGGTCAGAAACAGACTCCATGAGGGTGGTATGAGGGCCCGACGTCCACAGGTGGGGGTTGTGCTTACAGCCCAACACCGTGCAGGACGTTTGGCATTTGCCAGAGAACACCAAGATTGGCAAATTCGCCACTGGCGCCCTGTGCTCTTCACGGATGAAAGCAGGTTCACACTGAGCACGTGACAGACGTGACAGAGTCTGGAGACGCCGTGGAGAACGTTCTGCTGCCTGCAACATCCTCCAGCATGACCGGTTTGGCGGTGGGTCAGTCATGGTGTGGGGTGGCATTTCTTTGGGGGGCCGCACAGCCCTCCATGTGCTCGCCAGAGGTAGCCTGACTGCCATTACGTACCGAGATGAGATCCTCAGACCCCTTGTGAGACCATATGCTGGTGCGGTTGGCCCTGGGTTCCTCCTAATGCAAGACAATGCTAGACCTCATGTGGCTGGAGTGTGTCAGCAGTTCCTGCAAGAGGAAGGCATTGATGCTATGGACTGGCCCGCCCGTTCCCCAGACCTGAATCCAATTGAGCACATCTCGGACATCATGTCTCGCTCCATTCACCAATGCCACGTTGCACCACAGACTGTCCAGGAGTTGGCGGATGCTTTAGTCCAAGTCTGGGAGGAGATCCCTCAGGAGACCATCCGCCACCTCATCAGGAGCATGCCCAGGCGTTGTAGGGAGGTCATACAGGCACGTGGAGGCCACACACACTACTGAGCCTCATTTTGACTTGTTCTAAGGACATTACATCAAAGTTGGATCAGCCTGTAGTGTGGTTTTCCACTTACATTTTGAGTGTGACTCCAAATCCAGACCTCCATGGGTTGATAAATTGGATTTCCATTGATTATTTTTGTATGATTTTGTTGTCAGCACATTCAACTATGTAAAGAAAAAAGTATTTTATAAGATTATTTCATTCATTCAGATCTAGGATGTGTTATTTTAGTGTTCCCTTAATTTTTTTGAGCAGTATACTAACAACAAAATGATTTAGACTTTTCAAGAAGGACAACAAAGAGACATATCTAGTGTGAGCCAATGCATGTCATTGAGAGAGAAAAGTTTAGTTTGGAAATACTAGAAAGAAATATCCAGACTTTGCTATCCAAGTCTAGAGCCTAGACCTTTTGTCGTTGCACAACAAATACATCATACTCTTATGGGATTTACAGTAAATTGCATTCAAATGGAAAATGTACTTTATGAGAAGCCCTTGCCCTGAGGTAGTCAGCTGATTACATGAATTGTCTTAATGTGTTTAAGTGGTTAAGAAGATCATTTCAAACAGATCTGCAGTTAGAAAACAGGATACATGCAGTAATTGAGCCCTGGCCGACTAAAGGGTATTTTCCTGTGGTAAAGTAGTATCGGGCTCTTTGTTCATGCGACCACTAAGGATATTGGGTGAACGTTGCTCTGAGGGCTTTCCTGCTCTCCTCTGACAGAGAGAGATTGAAAGAGAGAGAGAGGGAGACTGAAAGAGAGAGAGAGGGAGAATGAAAGAGAGGGAGACTAAAAGAGAGAATGAGAGGGAGACTGAAAGAGAGAGAGAGCGAGGGAGGGAGAGAAAGAGAGAGAGAGGGAGACTAAAAGAGAGAGAGGGAGACTAAAAGAGAGAGGGAGAGAGAGACTGAAAGAGAACGAGAGGGAGACTAAAAGAGAGAGAGAGAGAGAGACTGAAAGAGAGAGAGAGAGACTAAAAGAGAGAGAGAGAGGGAGACTAAAGAGAGAGAGAGAGAGAGAGAGAGAGAGAGAGAGGGAGACTAAAAGAGAGAGAGAGAGGGAGACTGAAAGATAGAGGGAGACTAAAAGAGAGAGAGGGAGATTAAAAGAGAGAGAGAGGGAGACTAAAAGAGAGAGAGAGAGAGAGAGAGAGAGGGAGACTAAAAGAGAGAGAGAGGGAGACAAAGAGTGAGAGAGGGGGAGACTGAAAGAGAGAGAGAGAGAGGTAGACTAAAAGAGAGAGAGGGAGACTGAAAGAGAGAGAGAGGGAGACTAAAAGAGAGAGAGGGAGATTAAAAGAGAGAGAGAGGGAGACTGAAAGAGAGAGAGAGAGAGAGAGAGAGAGCGAGAGAGGGAGACTGAAAGAGGGGGAAAATAAAGATAAAGGGTGGGTGCAAGATGAAACAGTCGCTAACAGATCTTAGGTTGGACACAATACAGTGAAAACATTATAAGAATGACGAAGAGGTTGGAGTCAATTTGTTGTCGATGCTGTATATGGATATTTCCTCTGACATAGCAAGTCTCAGAGAATTAAAGTAGACGTGAGCAAGATGCAGAGGAATGGGTAAGGATAGGCTGTAGCATAGGCTGTGGTTATCCCATTCTCTCTCTTGCAGAGTCTCTCCATTTTCTTAACATTATGCCCATTTCTAACTGGTTTTCAACCTTTAATAAGCTGTGTTGAGAGAAGAGAGAATGCCCCTCTTAAAGAATCCTATGCAATTCTGAGGAACAGGTAGGTTCTATGTTGGGCTTGAGGGGAGATGGAGTCAAAGGTTAGGGGCGTGACACACACACACACACACACACATGCATGCCAGGAGAATGCTTCTCATACAGGGTGAGGAGGAGGTAGGGGGGTGTAATCATGAAGGCAGGAGGGCTTGTTGTAACTCGCACACCTGTCAGGGGGTGAGCACGGAGGAGGTACAGGCCATGCAATCTGTTCAGTTGTAGTTTGGTTTCCGACAATACTGCGGTCAGGGTGCACGGCCATTTCCCTTTTTGTGACAGTCAGCTCTCTGCCCTGCTCTGCCTGCCTCACACACACTCACGTGTGTGTGTGTGTGTGTGTGTGTGTGTGTGTGTGTGTGTGTGTGTGTGTGTGTGTGTGTGTGGTGTGTGTGTGTGTGTGTGTGTGTGTGTGTGTGTGCGGGTGCGTGCGTGCGTGCGTGCGTGCGTGCGTGCGTGCGTGTGTGCGTGTCATCAGATATTTATTAGATGATCAACTATCATCTATCAAAAATGAAAAGCAGTCAGTTTGATCAGAGTAAATCAAAACATAAGAAAAAAGTGTACTTGTATGACAATGATAGGCCTCTAAGTACCAAACAACTCATTGCTGCCACCTGGTGTTTTTTAACAGACTACCAACACACTTGTTGACCTCTGTTGACAATGAATCAGTGGATATCTAACTTTGGCAACAAAGCAATAAAGCATCATTACCCTCACAGCTCTAAAAACAACCATGATTCAAAAGCCAACCCCTAATGATGCCATGCTTTACTGGAACGCAGGGTACACTTTACTGGTTCATTGCCAGACTTCACAGAGTTCTGTATAGACCTCACTCCTCTCAGAAAGACCCGGTTGGTCATTAGTGGGGAGGATGTATAGTCACGTCTCATAATGTTACACGGGTCTGTAGAAAGGCTCTGCACGATACCAGGGGGCAATAACAGATGATTAGGATGTGAGTCAGAGAGAGAGAGAGAGAGAAAGAGAGACAGAGACAGAAAGAGCTAGAGAGAGAGACAAAGAGAGAGACAGTGACAGAGAGAGCTAGAGAGAGAGACAGAGAGAAAGACAGAGACAGGAAGAGGTCGAAGAGAGAGAGAGAGAGAGAGAGAGAGAGAGAGAGAGAGAGAGAGAGAGAGACAGACAGACAGCGACAGACAGACAGACAGACAGACAGACAGACAGACAGACAGACAGACAGACAGACAGACAGACAGACAGACAGACAGACAGACAGACAGACAGACAGACAGACAGACAGACAGACAGACAGACAGACAGACAGACAGACAGACAGACAGACAGAAAGAGCTAGGGAGAGAGAAAAAGAGAGACAGTGACAGAAAGAGCTAGAGAGAGAGAGAGAGAGAGAGAGAGAGAGACAGAGACAGACAGACAGAGACAAAGAGCTAGAGAGAGACAGAGAGAAAGACAGAGACAGAAAGAGGTAGATAGAGAGAGAGAGACAGAGACAAAGAGCTAGAGAGAGAGACAGAGAGAGAGACAGAGACAGAAAGAGCTGGAGAGAGAGAGAGAGAGAGACAGAGAGAGTGAGAGAGCGAGAGAGAGACAGAGAGAGACAGAGATAGAGAGAGAGTTACCTTTGCCAGCTCAATTCATCCCAAGATGACTCTAGGGCCCCGTTGCAGGGTGACTGCTACTGTTATTGTACTGAACCTGCAGTGTTGGCAGCATTGCGGCCGGCCGACTAGGTCTTCAATCCCCACAGGACTAGGCTAAGGGGGGAGAGAAGGGGGAGAAAAGGGAGAGTCACATCCTGCTCCTTATTTAGTAGATGGTGAGTCAACTGAGGGGACAACACCCTCCCTCCATCTTCCCTCCCTCCATCCCTCCCTTTGAAGTGGTGGCAGTCCACAAACAACATAAACTCTTCCCACGATAAACGCTGTGATTTTCCACCTGTAGCAAAGGATCCAGGAAATGGCCTCAAACCCTGTTAACTCTAGTTCATTCCACTCAGTTTATTGGAGCGTTTTGTAGGACTCTCTTTTGTGATAGTCGCTCAGCTCCTCAGTTTGAAATAAACTGGTCTCTCAAAGGTTCATTTGAAGGCTTCATGTAATATAACGGACACTTACCACCAGCCAAAGGAGGTTAAAGGCAGGCATGCAAAAAGGCCTTTAAGTGCAAAAATCAAGAGTTGATTAAGAGTTGATTGTTAGGAACTCAGTCAGGGTCTCAACTTACTGTTGAGAGTTAGAATGGTAGAATACGCAAGGTGCAATTTCGAAATGTTGTTTGTTCATCAGCAGTTTTTCTCTTGTTATGTCAATGACAGTCAAAAAAAACTAAATTAGCCCATGTCAGCTAATAGTTTTTAAAGTGGTAAGTTAGCTGGCCAGACTATCTAAACTTGTAGTAATCATGGCCAAATTACTGACCAGGGGCCTTGAGCTCCAGGAGGCCCCCATTGATTTTGTTAGGCCCGATTTAAACTGGTTACTACTCCTGCCCAGAAATGAGAATATGCATATTATTAGTAGATTTGGATAGAAAACACTCTAACGTTTCTAAAACTGTTTGAATGGTGTCTGTGAGTATAACAGAACTCATATGGCAGGCAAAAACCTGAGAAGATTCCAAGTAGGAAGTGGCCTGTCTGCGATTTTGTAGTTCTCCTTTTGCTTGTCTATCGAAACAACAGTATCCGTGGGGTTATGTTGCACTTTCTAAGGCTTCCATTGGCTCTCTATAGCCGCCAGAAAGCGGATTGGGGCGTCTCCTGTCTCTGGGCAAAGTATAGCAACTCAGTTTGTCAGTGGTCTGCCTGAGGACAAAGGGAATGGAAATGCGCGTTCACGAGACCTCGCCATTTTTTCTCTTCCTTTTTGATTGAATACAGCATTGTCCGGTTGGAATTTTATCGCTATTTTACGAGAAAAATAGCATAAAAATAGATTTTAAACAGCATTTGACATGCTTCTAAGTACGGTAATGCTACATTTTGACATTTTTTGGTCTCAAAATGCGCTCGCGCGTTACCCTTTGGATAGTGACCTGAACGCACGAACAAAACGGGGATATTTGCATATAACTATGGATTATTTGGAACAAAAACAACATTTGTTGTGGAAGTAGCCGTCCTGGGAGTGCATTCTGACGAAGAACAGCAAAGGTAATCCAATTTTTCTAATAGTAATTCTGAGTTTAGGTTGCCCCGACGTTGGTGGGTGTCAAATTAGCTAGCCGTGATGGCTGAGCTATGTACTCAGAATATTGCAAAATGTGCTTTCGCCGAAAAGCTATTTTAAAATCTGACATAGCAATTGCATAAAGGAGTTCTAGTATCTAGACTTCTTAAAATAATTGTTATGTATTTTGTCAACGTTTATCATGAGTAATTTAGTAAATTCACCGGAAGTTTTGGGTGGGAATGCTAGTTCTGAACATCACATGCTAATGTAAAAAGCAGTTTTTTTTATATAAATATCAACTTGATTGAACAAAACATGCATGTATTGTATAACATAATGTCCTAGGAGTGTCATCTGATGAAGATCATCAAAGGTTAGTGCTGCATTTAGCTGTGGTTTTGTTTTTTGTGACATATATGCTTGCTTGAAAAATGGCTGTGTGATTATTTTTGGCTGGGTACTCTCCTGACATAATCTAATATTTTGATTTTGCTGTAAAGCCTTTTTGAAATTGGACGATGTGGTTAGATTAACGAGAGTCTTATCTTTCAAATGGTGTAAAATAATCGTATGTTTGAAATATTGAAATTATTGCATTTTTTAGGTATTTGTATTTCGCGCCACGCGATTCCACTGGCTGTTGAATAGAGTGGGACGCTAACGTCCCACCTAGCCCATAGAGGTTAACGTGGCATAAGCCATTGCAAAATGTGTAGAATTGCTGGAAAGTAGCTTTAAAACTGCCAAAATGTCTCTCCACCCATGACAAAATGGGTAGAATTGCAGTAAATTATCTGTAGAGCTGCATATTTTTTGTTGCCACGGTTATTTCTCTGCTGACTGGGCAGGCATTGTAATAGGCTACAGCCGTCTGGTAGAGAGGAGAGGAGGAGCTTGAGTCTTATGAGGGGTTCATGGCTCTGTTTTAAATGTTTTTTCGATAATCCCGCGGAGGGCAGAGAGGGAGCTGAGCGTCTGCTTCAGCTCCAGCAGGGAAATCAGACGTCTGCTCAGTATGCGCTTACCTTCCGGACAGTAGCAGCTTCCAGTGGCTGGAATGAGCCAGGTCCAAATGGAACTGTCCTGCCGAGATGACAACCTCACCCTGGACGCACTCATTGCGATGGCCATCTGTCTGGATAACCTCCTCCGGGAGCGTTGGCATCGACATCGCTTCTCTCCCGCCTTCAGCGAGTGTTCGGGATCAGAGCCTGAACCCATAGATTTAGGGGTCACAAGCAGACGGATGCAGATGGGGCTCTGTCTGTACTGTGGCCAGGGAGGGCACAAGCGCCAGCGGTGTCCGTTACTTCAGAATCCGGGATCCACTAGAGCAAAGGGACGGTCACGTGATATTACATCCCCTGGACCAGGAGTGATTATTCCATCTACTGCTCTTCCTGTTACTGTTTTTAGTACACATCACTCTGGCTGACTGTCCCTCATGCCCCTTGTCTACAGCTTTAGAGGATTCCGGCGCTCGACTGTCGGCCTCTAGGATCCGGAACCATCACACACATCACCCAACCACTCACCCTCACCGTGGAGCCCAATCACCAGGAAAACATCCCCTTCTTCAACACCAGTGTACCAGTTCACAAGATCATCCTCGGTCTACCTTGGCTTCAGCGCCATAACCATCTCATGGTCGAGGATGAGAATCATTGACTGGTCACCTGAATGCCGGAAGACCTGCTTTCCTGTCCCCTGTGGTTCCACATCAGTTGAGAGTCCTGTGGTTTCCTTCCAGCCCGGAGGAATATCAGGATCTAAGGGAGGTATTCTCCGAGACCTGCGCTACCTGTCTCCCTCCTCATCGCCCCTGGGACTGTGCCATTTACCTGTTTTCCGGTGCTACACCTCCGTGCAGACACATCTACCCTCTGTCAGTGGCTGAGACCCAGGCCATGGAGGACTACATTCAAGAGGCGCTCCAACAGGGTTTCATCCTCAGGTCCATGTCTCCTGCGTCGGCTGGTTACTTCTTCGTGGCCAAGAAGGAGGGAGGATTATTCCCCTGTACCGATTTATCATGGACTCAATGACATCACCACAAAGTATCTGTACCCTCTCCCGCTGGTGCCGTCAGCCATCGAGCAGCTCCGCGGGGCCTGGTTCTTCACCAAACTGGACCTGCGGCGTGCCTACAATCTCATTCGCATCCGGGAGGGGGATGAGTGGAAGACGGTGATCAGCACGATGTCTGGTCACTACAAGTACTTGGTTATGGCCTTTGGCTTAGCCAATGCTCCGTCATTGTTCCAGGCATTCATCAACAAGGTGTTCAGGGACATGCTCGGACGTCAGGTGATTGTGTACATCGATGACATCCTGATCTTCTCGACCAACCTGGAGGATCACATCACTCACGTTAGAGCAGTCCTGGAACGCCTCTTGCCTAACCACCTGTTTGCCAAGGCGGTGAAGTGCCAATTTCACTAGAGGGCTGTCTCCTACTTGGGCTACCAAATCAGCCCGCAGCGAGTGAGGATGGAGGACAAGAAGGTAGATGCGGTAAGGTCATGGCCAGTCCCAACCACCATCAAGGCGTTACAACGGTTTTGGGGTTAGCCAACTTTTACTGCCGCTTCATCAGGAACTTCAGTGCCGTCACCACCCCTCTCACCTCCCTCCTCAAGGGTGGGCCTCATAGGTTGGTTTGGTCTCCAGCAGCCGACGAGGCCTTTTGTCTCCTCAAGGGGCTTTTCACCTCTGCCGCCTTGCTAAAACACCCAGATCCCCGCTACCTTTTGTGGTTGAGGTAGACACATCAGAGGTGGGTGTGGGGGCAGTTTTGTCACAAAGACAGGTGGACCCACTAAAATTGTATCCTTGTACTTTCCTCTCCAAGAAACTGTCCCCCGCAGAGAGGAATTATGACATCGGCGATCGGGAACTCTTGGTGGTGAAGTTGTCATTGGAGGAGTGAAGACACTGGTTGGAGGGTGCCAAGGAACCATTCGTCATCCTCACCGACCATCGGAACCTTGAGTACATATGGACAGCGAGGAGACTGAATCCGCGCCAAGCCAGGTGGGCCCTCTTCTTCACTAGGTTCGATTTCATGCTGACCTATAGCCCAGGTTCTAAGAAACATCAAGGCTAATGCCCTGTCCCGTATCAACGATTCGGGAGAGGCTCCTGTCCAGAGGGCACCCATAATCCCATCCTCCTGAGTCGTGGGTCCAGTGGTTTGGGACGTAGATGTGGACATCCGCCAGGCTCTAGAGAGGGAGCCCGCACCCCGGAATTGTCCTCCCGTGCGCATCTACGTTCCCACAGGGTTAAGGGATCGGCTGCTGACCTGGGCACACACAGCTGTCGATCTGGACATCCAGTTATTTCTCGCACCATCGATTTCCATTACTGAGAAATACTGGTGGTTCACCTTGGTGCAGGATGTTACACGGTATGCCAACGCCTGTTCCGTGTGTGCTCAAAACAAGTCCCCCCGGAATGCTACAGCAGGGAAGCCCCTGCCACTTCTCGTGCCTCAGCAACCTTGGTCCCATCTATCCATTGACTTTGTTACTCATCTTCCCCCTTCTGTGGATAGATTCTCCAAGTCATGTTTAATCCCTCTTCCTGGTCTTCCCACTGCTCTCCAGGTCGCTGTGGCACTCTTCCAGCAGGTCTTCCGGCATTATGGCCTTCCGGAGGACATCGTCTTGGACTGTGGCCCCCAATTCACATCCCGAGTATGGAAGGCCTTCTTGGAGAAGCTCGGGGTCACAGTTAGCCTCACATCCAGGTATCAGCCTCAGTCTAACGGGCAGGTGGAGAGGATGAATCAAGAGCTGGGGAGGTTCCTGAGGAGTCACTGTCAGGACCGGCAGGGTGAGTGGGCATATTTCCTTCCTTGGGCAGAGTACGCCCAGAACTCTCTACATCACTCCTCCACTGGGTTGACCGCCTTCCAGTGTGTTGGGTTTCCAGCCGGCCCTGGCCCCGTGGACCCCGGGCCAGACTGCGGCTCCTGCGGTAGATGAGTGGCTCCGGCACGCAGAGGAGGAGTGGAACAATGCGCACGTGAGACTCCAGCGCACTGGCCATCGTCAGAAGGAGCAGGCAGACTGTCACCGCTGTGAGACCCCTGTGTTCCATCCTGGGGATCGCGTCTGGCTCTCTACCAGGAACCTCCCACTCCGCCTGCCCAGCAAGAAACTGAGTCCCCGGTTTGTGGGGACGTTTAAGGTTCTCCGGAGGGTCAATGAGGTGACATACAGGTTACAATTACCCAGTCACTATCATATCTCACCCTCTTTTCATGTCTCCCTTCTCAGGCCGGAGGTTCCTGGTCCCCTAGCTGATGCTGTCCACCACAACTCACCTCCATCCCCCTGGACATGGAGGGGGGCCCAGCGTACTCTGTCAGATCCCTACTAGACTCCCGATGTCGTGGGGGTCAGCTCCAGTATCTGGTGGACTGGGAGGGGTATGGCCCTGAGGAGTGGTGTTGGGTTCCGGTGGAGGACATTCTGGACCCCAACATCATCCTTGATCTCCACCTTCGCTGCCCGGACCGACCCACTCCTGGTCGGCGTCGTCCTGCGGCTGATTCCGCATGCCGGGGGGGAGGGGGGGGGGTACTATCACGCCAGAGTACTATTCATCATTACGCGCACCTGTGAATCATTAGGATTCACACAATCATTATGATTCACACCTGGACTCCATTACCTTTATGTCACTTTCCCAGGTTCACTCACCAGTTGGTATTGTTCTTGTGTATCGGCGTTCTGCCTTATGTTAGTGTCGTGTTCTTGGTTTTGTTGTTTTATTAAAACTTTTCCCCTGCTTCCGACTCACCACCCCATCATTACAATGTTTCAACTTAATATTCATTATCTCCAGCACCACCCCAACATCAACATACAGTATATGAAAAGGGCGTGTTTCTATGTTTTGTAGAAAAAAGAGGAAGATAAGTGTTTCCAATGATATCCTCAACTAATTAGTAGTAATTGGTTATAAATCACATGATGCACACCAATGATGTCATTGGAAACACTTATATGTGTTTCCAATGATATCCTCAACTAATTAGTAGTAATTGGTTATAAATCACATGATGCACACCAATGATGTCATTGGAAACACTTATATTACTCTTTTTTACTACAAAACATAACAATGCAATTTTCACATACATTGGGGTGGTGCTGGAGTAGATGAATATGAAGTTCAAACATTTTGAAATGTCCAAACAAGTCGAAGCTAAATACAAATATGTTAGTCATGGCATGGCACAGCTCACAGCAGCATATGTGTTGGGCCTATAGAGCCATTTCCCAACTGCGTTCTGAAGAGGCATGGCAAAACAAGTCACTATGACGTTCAACTTTAGATGCAATGCATGTCAGTTAACAAAACTGTAGCCAGATGGATGTCACCTACATTTAAAGTATTTTGACATTGTTTAGCTCAATCTAACAAACTTTACACAGGCAGACCTCAGTATTTCAATGATAAACATTTAATCATTAACAGGAATCCTCCAGTTTTAGGAAATATTTAGACCTTAAGTATTCATATTTAGCAACACACACATTAATAAACATAGGCTAATTGAATCTTAGGCAAAATGGTATTCCCAATGAACTTCACACCAATCAATAATGTGTACCTCTGGCCAAGGACGCTGTTTGGCCGAGCGCGGGAAATTAGCTGATCAGAAAAAGGAAAATAGCCAATCAGAAACAGGAAGTGACTATGAGTGTGCGTGAAATGTTTGTTAGACTGAGCTAAACAATGGCAAAATAGTTGTGATTGGCCTGTGATTCAGTCTATTTACTAAGAATGGTCAAGCCTAAACTTTTGTGAGAACAGTTGTGGGTAACAATTTACTTGACAACTAGTGTCATATTACATGACACGGTCATAACCATGTCATAATATGTCATAATAGCTGACATAACTTGTCATAATCTGCCATAATATGGTCATAACACTGTCATGACACATATATTGTGTTATTTTATGGCTGGTTATGACACCTACATAAGAGTGTCAAAACTCACATAACCTACCACATAAGGCAAAACATATTACACCATAGGCTACTTGTCAACAGTATGCTTATGTTATAACATTTTCTGAAATTGACCATATAAAATTATCATTGCAATTGCGCACACATTGATGTCAGACATGCACCTACTGTATCCCAATGCTCTGTTGCTGATGACTGGGATGAATGTAGGAGCAGATTTCAGGAGCAGGACAAGACATCATGTTTTTGACTGATGACTATCATAAGGGCATGAACGTGAAAAGCCTATCTAGCTTACATGATTATGACGGCCATAATGCTTCTTGACAGTGTCATAAAGTGTATTTTCTTAGTCCAAGTAAAGTGACACAGGGTGGTCATAATGCTTCATGACAGTGTTATAAAGTGCATTTTCTACAATTTATTTAAAATATGATGGGAAAAAAACATGACTGTAAAAAAATCATTACAACAACAACAAAGGATTTAAAAATGAAAAGGAAAGTTCTTGGCAGGAAAAAAACACATTTGAATAAAAGTGGGTTTTGACACTCTTATGTAGGTGTCATAACCAGCCATAAAATAACACAATATATGTCACAACAGGTGGAAATAAAAAGTATGGGAAGCCTTTGGAATTACCTGGAGTTCTACATAAATTGGTCATCAAATTTCTAAGTCACAACAATAGACAAACATGGTGTGCTTAAACTAATAACACACAAATTCTTGTATTTTTCTTGTCTATATTGAAATCATAATTTAAACATTCACAGTGTTGGTTGAAAAAAGTATGTGAACCCCTAGGCTAATGACTAGCAACACACACAATCTAATTGGAGTCAGGAGTCAGCTAACCTGGAGTCCAATCAATGAGACGAGATTGGAGATGTTGGTTAGAGCTGCCTTGCCCTATAAAAAACACTCACAATATCAGGTGTGAAGGTAAGAACCAGATGCAGACATGTCGAATTAACAGTGGTTTAATAATACAACAGGGGCAGGCAATAGACATGTCAAGGCAGGCAGGGGTCAGTAAACCAGAGGTGGGGCAACGGTACAGTTCGACAGGCAGGCTCAGGGTCAGGGGCAGGCAGAGTGGACACGCAGATGGGCTCAGAGTCAAGACAGGCAAGGGTAAAAACCAGGAGGGTGAGAAAAAGAGACTGGATAAACAAGACGAACTGGCAACAGACAAACAGAGAACACAGGTATAAATACACAGGGGATAATGGGGAAGATGGGCGGCACCTGGAAGGGGGGTGGAGACAATCACAAAGACAGGTGAAACAGATCAGGGTGTGACACACAATTTTAGTTTGCTATTCACAAGAAGCATTGCCTGATGTGAACCATGCCTTGAACAAAAGAGATCTCCGAAGACCTAAAATTAAGAATCGTTGACTTGCACAAAGCTGGAAAGGGTTACTGATAAGGAAATTATATAATAAAGGTAAATGAATAAAGAATCCCTCCCTGAAACATAACTGATTAGTAATTAGTAGATATGTAGCATGTGTGATGAATAATTAAAGTACTGAACGTAAGTCCCATATGGTCTAGTAGAGGCCTGGGAGGAAGAGAAATGTGTGTGTGTTAGTGGGCCTAAGGGAACTGTAGACGTGTGTGTGACCCGACCTGAAGAGGCTTGGAAGAAACAGGGAGTAACCTTCAAGGTCCCCCTAACCTCGGGGGAAAGGAACAGGCAGTGCTGGATAGTGATTAACAGTGGTGAGAAGTCCGGGGAGGGATACTATTCACCTAATGTTCGTGTGTATGGATGTGCGTAGGATATCTACTGTTTGTGTGGAGGTATGTGCGTAAGCGGGGAGGGAGCATAAAATTAACTTGTGTAATGTACTTCAGAACGTTCTCTGAATAAACTGTACAGACCTTTTGCAGAAAGCTGGGTCCTTGCCTAATTATTATTAACCCAGTGTCTTACAAACCTTGGGGATTAGTCAAGGCTTATTGGTTGTTAATTCTTATCATTGGGATTCGGAAATTCCCGTGACAGCTTGGTCCTTCGACAGCCGGAACTCAATACCTGCTCCTGTCGTTCCATGGAGACACCGAAACCGTGCACAGGCGGATGAAATATCCGTAGATTAAAGACCTGGCCCCTTGCTGAGGGTTCTTTACAGGCCGGTGGCAAATTGGTATACGACAGAAGCGATGACGAGTTCCTACCAACATTGAAACTTCAGCTGCAAGATAAGGTCAGTACTCTTTATTCATTTGTTTGGGGTTAAATTCTAAATTTACTAAAAATTGACTTAGAATGGACTGGATTAAATTCCTATAAAGCATTGGTCAAGATAAATGTAAGGGAGGATTTTAACTGTAAAACTACCAGTAAGTAAGATTTGTATCGGGTATACCATCCATATAATCTAATGTGGAGAAAGTTAGACAAAAGTATCTATGTTAGTGTTGGCGGCACTGGGTCACAGATCTAATTAAGACATAAAAGTAAAACCGGTTGCAGTAAGACCTAAAAGTGAGATTAAATACTGGTTGAAGTACAGTAGCCGGAAAACGTAATGTAGAAGGCGAAATAAAGATAAGTAAGTTACGTTAGTCTAGGACTAATGGGAGTAAGTGAGATTAAGTATGATAACAGTAGAGCACACACATAGATTGTGAGATTTAAGTATAATAACAGATTATAGAAGCACATTGTAACGGCCGTCGTAGGAAGTGGACCAAAATGCAGCGGGTACGTGAATGCTCATATTTATTTTATGACGCACACTATACAAAAACAACAAAACAAACGACAGCTAAACAGTAATGCAGGCTAAACATAGCAGTTCACAAACAACCTCCCACAATTCCCATAACAAACACACCCCTTGTCACGATCGTCTAAAGGAGTAGACCAAGGCGCAGCGTGCTTAGAGTTCCACATGTTTAATAAATATGAAAACTCACCAAAACAATACAGATGAAGACAAAGCGTGACGTTCTGGGCTGCTCACAGGCAGCTACACAAACACAAGATCCCACAAAGCACAGGTGGGAAAAGGCTGCCTAAGTATGATTCCTAATCAGAGACAACGATAGACAGCTGCCTCTGATTAGGAACCCTACTGGGCCCAAAACAAAGAAATACAAAAACATAGAAAAAGGAACATAGAACGCCCACCCATGTAACACCCTGGCCTAACCAAAATAGATAACAAAAAAACCCTCTCTATGGCCAGGGCGTTACAGTACCCCCCCCCCCCAAGGAGCGGACTCCAGCCGCAAAACCTGACTCTGAAGGGGAGGGTCCGGGTGGGCCTTCCTACGGCGGCGGCTCGGGTGCGGGACGTGGACCCCGCTCCACCCTTGGCTTCGGCCACTTAGGTGGCGCCCCTAGCTGCGCCGGAGGACTGGCGGGCGACCCTGGCTGCGCCCGGATGGCGGGCGACCCTGGCGGGCGGCTCCCGGCTGGCGGGCGGCCCTGGCGGCTCCGGGCTGGCGGATGGCCCTGGCGGCTCCGGGCCAGGATTCACCAGGCTGGCGGGCGGCTCTGGCGGCTCTGGCCCAGGATTCACCAGGCTGGGGAGACATGAAGGAGGCCTGGCCCTGGGCACAGGACTCACCAGGCTGGGGAGACATGAAGGAGGCCTGGCCCTGGGCGCAGGCACAGGACTCACCAGGCTGGCGGGCGGCTCCGGACAGGCGGGCGGCTCTGGCGGCTCCGGACAGGCGGGGGCGGCTCTGGACAGGCGGGCGGCTCCGGACTGGAGGGCGGCTCCGGACTGGAGGGCGGCTCCGGACTGGAGGGCGGCTCCGGACTGGAGGGCGGCTCCGGACTGGAGGGCGGCTCTGGCGGCTCCGGACTGGCGGGCGGCTCTGGCCCAGGATTCACCAGGCTGGGGAGACATGCAGGAGGCCTGGCTCTGGGCGCAGGCACAGGACTCACCAGGCTGGGAAGACATGCAGGAGGCCTGGTTCTGGGCGCAGGCACAGGATTCCCCCGGCTGGGGAGACATGAAGGAGGCCTGGCCCTGGGCACAGGACTCACCAGGCTGGGGAGACATGAAGGAGGCCTGGCCCTGGGCGCAGGCACAGGACTCACCAGGCTGGCGGGCGGCTCTGGCGGCTCCGGACAGGCGGGCGGCTCCGGACAGGCGGCTCCGGACAGGCGGGCGGCTCTGGACAGGCGGGCGGCTCTGGCGGCTCCGGACTGGAGGGCGGCTCTGGCGGCACCGGACTGGCGGGCGGCTCTGGCGGCTCCGGACTGGCGGGCGGCTCTGGCCCAGGATTCACCAGGCTGGGGAGACATGCAGGAGGCCTGGCTCTGGGCGCAGGCACAGGACTCACCAGGCTGGGAAGACATGCAGGAGGCCTGGTTCTGGGCGCAGGCACAGGATTCCCCTGGCTGGGGAGACATGCAGGAGGCCTGGCTCTGGGCGCAGGACTCACCAGGCTGGGAAGACATGCAGGAGGCCTGGTTCTGGGCGCAGGCATAGGATTCCCCCGGCTGGGGAGACATGCAGGAGGCCTGGCTCTGGGCGTAGGCACAGGACAGACCGGGTCCTGAAGACGCACTGGAGGTCTAGAGCGCACGGCCTGCACAACCCGTCCTGGCTCAATGCCCACTCTAGCATGGCACTTGCGGGGGGCTGGGATGTAGCGCACCGGGCTATGAGCCCGCACTGGAGACACCGTGCGCTCCACCGCATAACACAGCGCCTGACCAGTACCACGCCGCTTCCGGTAAGCACGGGGAGTTGGCTCAGGTCTCCAACCTGACTCTGCCGCACTCCCCGTGTGCCCACCCGAAAAATATTTTGGGGCTGCCTCTCGGGCTTCCTTGCCAGCCGTGTTCCCTCATACCGTTGCTCCTTCTTTCCTGCTGCCTCCGCTCTTCTGAGTGCCTCTACCTGTTCCCATGGGAGGCGATCCCTTCCGATTAGGATCTCTTCCCAAGTGTAGGATCCCTTGCCGTCCAGGATGTCCTCCCATGTCCAGTTCTTTCTCTCCCTGGCCCAGGATCCTTGCTCCTCCTGGGCATGCTGCTTGGTCCTTCTTTGGTGGGATCTTCTGTCACGATCGTCTAAAGGAGTACATTTTACATTTACATTTTAGTCATTTAGCAGACGCTCTTATCCAGAGCGACTTACAGTAGTGAATGCATACATTTCATACAACTCATACATTTTTCTTTTTTTTTTTTTTTTCTGTGCTGGCGTGACGTTCTGGGCTGCTCACAGGCAGCTACACAAACACAAGATCCCACAAAGCACAGGTGGGAAAAGGCTGCCTAAGTATGATTCCTAATCAGAGACAATGATAGACAGCTGCCTCTGATTAGGAACCCTACTCGGCCCAAAACAAAGAAATACAAAAACATAGAAAAAGGAACGCCCACGCATGTAACACCCTTGCCTAACCAAAATAGATAACAAAAAAAACCTCTCTATGGCCAGGGCGTTACACCCCTATACATAGGACCTTCAATCAGAGGCAACGAGGAACAGCTGCCTCCAATTGAAGGCCAAATCCCAATTAACTAAACATAGAAATAGATAGACTAGACTGAACATAGAAATACACTAACATAGAACATAGGCCAAAACCCCAGAAACTCTAAACAAACACCCCTCTACATAAACACACACCCCAAACCACATAAAACAAATACCCCCCTGCCACCTCCTGACCAAACTACAATAACAAATGACCCCTTTACTGGTCAGAACGTGACACACATACATAGATTGTGAGAATTGGAGCTAATATTGAGACCTAAATGATAACTGGTCAATAATATATTAGGCGGAAAACATCATATAGAAGGCGAAATATAATAATAACATTTATAAGAACGTAGGTTAGGGACATAATTTGTATGAATATAGATCGCCTGTCAAAATACATTTTAGAGGGGATAATCGAGATCTACCGGAGGCGCGCAAAATAGGTCTGATTATTCCAAACAGGAGGAAGGAGGTTACACCCATAGAAAGTGAGAATACATATTAGAAAATAAATGTAGTAATTGAGTAAGTACACACATATTGTGAGAATAAGCATAACAGTAATTGAATAAACATGGGTGGTAAATCCTCAAAGGAGGATAAGAGGAATGTGTATTATGGTCCGAAATGGAGAAAGAAATACGGGTTTATGGGGCGTCTAGATGTGGACAAGCTGGAGGTTATAATAAAACAGATGCATGAAACCTGTGGTAATAACATCCAGAGACAACAAGCAGAAGGTTTGGATACAGCCAGGGTGTGGCTGTTAGAGGCCCGGAAAAGAGTAGAAGGTAATAATAAAAGGGAGTGAAAGTGAAAAGTGAAAAGAAGGGAGAGCCAAGTAGGATTAGAGAGAGAGAGCAAAGTATTCAGGAAGAAACAATGAAAGATAGATTGAGAACAAAGGAAAGAGAGAGAAAGAGAGAAAGATATGAAAACGAACAGAGAGAGCAAGCCATAGCCAGGGAGAAGAAAGAAGAGCCAGAACCAAGAGAGTCTAACCTTAAAAAGCGATTAGCACCGTATAATAAGCCAGGGCTGAGGGAGGTTCAATCAGATTTTGAGGAGGATCAGTGTCCTCTCATAGAGCTTCCTAATCCTAGGGCAGGCGAAGCTGATCAATCGGATACCTTACAAGTGTATCGACCCTGGACTCAGAGAGATGTAGCAAGAGCAGTTGAGGGAATAGTACATCCAAAAACAGGAATAGAAGGGTTTAGGAAAGATATGGAGGGACTGACCGAGAGTTTTAAACTAAATACAGGAGAATTGGAAAGGGCTGTCCGACAGATAGTGGGGAAAGACTGGGCAGCAGTGAAGGGCGCCTGGGTTCCAGGGCAAGGAGGAGAACCAGTTTTACCATGGGCAGGAGATGGGAATTATGCAGACAAATTGACACAGCTCTTTAATAATCTTAGGGACTATTACCATAGACATGCGGACATTTCAAAGATGCATGAGTGTAAACAAGGGGATGGGGAAACTGTTAGCCAGTATTTAGAGAGACTGAGAGACGTGTTCAATGCTAATAGTGGACTGGTAGATCCTAGACAGGGAGATGACGGATCTTACCACCAACAGTTAAAAATAGCCTTCTTGAGTGGTATGAAGCCTGAAATTTGCCAAATCATAAAAGAGACTCTGATAGGGTGGGGAACAGCCACATTGCCCGAAGTAAAGAGGTATGCTATACATCATGAGCATAATGGCAAGGAAAATAAAAGTAAGAAAGAACAGACAGGAGCAGAACATTTGATCGCCACTCTTGGGGAAATTGCAGGAAAGATTTTAAAAAGAAAGGGGGAAACAGGGAGAGTAGAAAGTGGATAGAACCCGAGGACAGAAAGTGCTACAACTGCGATAAATCAGGCCACATGGCAGAGGATTGTAAGGCCCCACCAAGGAACAGTAGACAGAGACAGTTTAGGGATAGACAGAAGAGGGAACGTAGGCGAATGAGAGAGCGTGAGGAGTCCGAGGATGAGGAAGAACAGGCATGACTAGATGAGGGGAAGGACAGGCGCGACTAGATGAGGGGAAGGACAGGCGCGACAATCGGGAGAGAAAGAGAGAGGCAGAGACAACGGGAGTGAAATTAAGGAGAGTAATCGCAGGAGAAAGGCTTAGACCTTTAAATTAGGGCTATTTTCTGGAAATTGTATCGGTAGTACGTGCCTAATTTTACGACTACAGACAATTATAAATAGGGTTATTTGCGAGGAGTCTCCATTATTTCAATAGCACGTTGGTGGTCCAGTGGTAGAATTTGTTTCCCAGCCTATGCACCAGTGCACCAGTGGATTAGAGTTACTGATTGTAATTCAACTATTGGTATGTTTTGCCTGGAACGATACGGTTCTTATTGTTTGTTTAAGATATAAACCGAACGTTTTAATAGATTGTTTAGGTTAAATTGAAAGACTAATTCATTCAAATAATGGAAAGTTGAAAAGTTTGGTTTTACTCTTATGATAGAGGTAAGGCAGAAAGGTCTTTGTGTAGGGGTTATATTTTGCCTACTGGAAAGAATAGGTGAGTTAGTCGCGTGCGCTAGCATGTATATTTGGCGGTAAGCGATTCAGGTTTGGATAGTTGAATCGTAAAAGTTTTGTGATAGTTTCTGGTTATTGATTCTTGGTTTGATTGTTTAGTAACGCCAGTGAATTGAACAGGAAGTGAATGAATTCTAACATTATAATCTGTTTCCCTTACGTGGAACAATGTCAGGTCAGGAAAGTGGATTGCAGGTTGAGTTAATTTTATTTTACAGGGACAGTGCACATCAATCACAGTTGTGTGTGTCTAATGGCAGAGTATTCCTATCAAACACTGTTTGCAGACAGACTGAAGGGGTTTAATGTTGTAAAGCAAGCTTGGGCCAAACTAGTCAAGGAGTATATTAGGTATGGGAGTTTCATAGATTTGAAGTACAGTATTGTATCCAAGGGTAGCGCATGTTCAATCACATAACTATTGAGGAAGTTTAAAACTAATGATTGGGGGGAGTACAATGGAATTATAAGTATTATTAGGTTTTGTTTGTAGTCAACTTTTGGGTTTTTGAATCGGTGTAGTATAATGAAATGCTGACCAAGTGGTTGTTTTTTTTGGGGGGGGGGGGGGGGGGGGGGGGGGGCTTCATTGTCTCTCTTTGGAATGTTAACCAGAGCCACGATTTCTTAAAGGGGTATACACACATTGAATCGTTGAAGTTTTGTTTTCTGAGTTTTAATTAAACACGTGAAGTCTTTGGATAAGGGAAATGTTCTGGGAACCTGGAATCCAAAATGTGTGATGGTTTTTCCTTAATTTGTCTAATGTAGTAAGAAACATGGTTCTGAAAGGGTGGTATGACTTTTGAGTTCTATCATGGCTTTCCTTTGTGGTCTGTTCATTCTCATTGAAAAGCCATTTGGATAGTGAATTTAAGGTCATTTGTAATACTAATTTTAAGGAAATTTGTATAACTGATAATGATGATGGAGTTTAAAGTTCTTAGACATATTTGTAATTTGAACCAATGAGAAGACTGAAGGGGCAAAGCCTTAGACTAAGGGTGGCTTCCTTAAGTCTATTTTCCTAGAACCATAAGGGTACAATGATTTTTCTTTGTGGAATTGTTCAGATTAGTGATTTTGATCTGATTATGTTATTTGAATATCTTTTGACCAATAGTAGTATTTTTATACATTATCTAGCTAAGTTTATTTTCTCTTAGGTAGTCAGCTGTTGTTGTATTCAGTGGAAGAGATATAACACAACAAGGCGGTGGAACTGATATAATAGTATTATTATATTTTGTTGTTGAATAAGGTTATAATCTTAGCAAGAAAAGTTTAATAATGGTAAGACTTAGGTTAAGTATTTAGGACATATTCTAAGCCAACAGGACAGGGTTATACAGTGGGGGGGGAAAGTATTTGATCCCCTACTGATTTTGTACGTTTGCCCACTTACAAAGAAATGATCAGTCTATAATTTTAATGGTAGGTTTATTTGAACAGTGAGAGACAGAATAACAACAAAAAAATCCAGAAAAACGCATGTCAAAAATGTTATAAAATGATTTGCATTTTAATGTGGGAAATAAGTATTTGACCCCTCTGCAAAACATAACTTAGTACTTGGTGGCAAAACCCTTGTTGGCAATCACAGAGGTCAGACGTTTCTTGTAGTTGGCCACCATGTTTGCACACATCTCAGGAGGGATTTTGTCCCACTCCTCTTTGCAGATCTTCTCCAAGTCAATAAGGTTTCGAGGCTGACGTTTGGCAACTCGAACCTTCAGCTCCCTCCACAGATTTTCTATGGGATTAAGGTCTGGAGACTGGCTAGGCCACTCCAGGACCTTAAAACCTGTTGAGGACAGACGTTCCGCTAGCGGAACGCCTCGCCAATATCCAATGGTAGAGCGTGGCGCGAAATACAAAACCTCAAAATTGCTATAATTTCAATTTTTTAAACATACGACTATTTTACACAATTTTAAAGACAAGACTCTCGTTAATCTAACCACATTGTCCGATTTCAAAAAGGCTTTACAGCGAAAGCAAAACATTAGATTATGTTAGGAGAGTACACAGCCCAAAATAATCACACAGCCATTTTCAAAGCAAGCATATATGTCACATAAACCCAAAGCACAGCTAAATTAAGCACTAACCTTTGATGATCTTCATCAGATGACACTCTTAGGACATTATGTTATACAATACATGCATGTTTTGTTCAATCAAGTTCATATTTATATCCAAAAACAGCTTTTTACATTAGCATGTGATGCTCAGAATATGCATTCCCAGCCAAAACTTCCGGTGAATTTACTAAATTACTCATCATAAACGTTGACAAAATACATAACAATTATTTTAAGAATTATAGATACAGAACTCCTTTATGCAATCGCTATGTCAGATTTTAAAATAGCTTTTCGGCGAAAGCACATTTTGCAATATTCTGAGTACATAGCTCAGCCATCACGGCTAGCTATTTTGACACCCGCCAAGTTCGAGGCTCACTAAACTCAGAATTACTATTAGAAAAATTGTATTACCTTTGCTGATCTTCGTCAGAATGCACTCCCAGGACTGCTACTTCAACAACAAATGTTGTTTTTGTTCCAAATAATCCATAGTTATGTCCAAATACCTCAGTTTTGTTTGTGCAAGAGTAGTTTCTGGGCAAGAGTAGTAACCAGTTTAAATCGGGTACGTTTTTTTCATCCGGCCGTGAAAATACTTTCCCCTATCACAACAGGTTAATGTGCTTCTTCTTGAACCACTCCTTTGTTGCCTTGGCCATGTGTTTTGGGTCATTGTCATGCTGGAATACCCATCCACGACCAATTTTCAATGCCCTGGCTGAGGGAAGGAGGTTCTCACCCAAGATTTGACAATACATGGCCCCGTCCATCGTCCCTTTGATGCGGTGAAGTTGTCCTGTCCCCATAGCAGAAAAACACCCCCAAAGCATAATGTTTCCACCTTCATGTTTGACGGTGGAGATGGTGTTCTTGGGGTCATAGGCAGCATTCCTCCTCCTCCAAACACGGCGAGTTGAGTTGATGCCAAAGAGCTCCATTTTGGTCTCGTCTGACCACAACACTTTCACCAGTTGTCCTCTGAATCATTCAGATGTTAATTGGCAAACTTCAGACGGGCATGTACATGTATTCTTGAGCAGGGGGACCTTGCGGGCACTGCAGGATTTCAGTCCTTCATGGCGTAGTGTGTTACCAATTGTTTTCTTGGTGACTATGGTCCCAGCTGCCTTGAGATCATTGACAAGATCCTCCCGTGTAGTTCTGGGCTGATTCCTCACCGTTCTCATGATCATTGCAACCCCACGAGGTGAGATCTTGCATGGAGCCCCAGGCCGAGGGATATTGACAGTTCTTTTGTGTTTCTTCCATTTGCGAATAATCACACCAAATGTTGTCACCTTCTCACCAAGCTGCTTGGCGATGGTCTTGTAGCCCATTCCAGCCTTGTGTAGGTCTACAATCTTGTCCCTGACATCCTTGGAGAGCTCTTTGGTCTTGGCCATGGTGGAGAGTTTGGAATATGATGGATTGATTGCTTCTGTGGACAGGTGTCTTTTTTACAGGTAACAAGCTGCGGTTAGGAGCACTCCCTTTAAAAGTGTGCTCCTAATCTCAGCTCGTTACCTGTATAAAAGACACCTGGGAGCCAGAAATCTTTCTGATTGAGTGGGGGTCAAATACTTATTTCCCTCATTAAAATGCAAATCAATTTATAACATTTTTGACATGCTTTTTTCTGGATATTTTTGTTGTTATTATGTCTCTCACTGTTCAAATAAACCTACCATTAAAATTATAGACTGATCCTTTCTTTATCAGTGGGCTAACATAAAAAATCAGCAGGGGATCAAATACTTTTTTCCCCCACTGTATGACCTCCATGGTGATCCAGGATCATTGAGAGGATCAGATAAACTTACTTAACTATGCAATAATCTTGATATTACTACCATAGACTTGTTGATTTTTCCAAAATCCAGGAGTGCAACCAGGGAGACAGTGAGACATTTAGTCAATATTTGGAAACAACCCATATTTGATACTGACTGTTATGAGAAAGTGCGACAGACAGATAGAAGGAAGGGCAGACGGAGAAGTCCTCCCCTGCACTGCTGAGACCTTGATGGTTTGGGAGTAGCAGGAGGAGAGCATAAGCCAGGAAGAGAAGATAGAAGTGACACAGAAGGGTTAGATAACAGTTACTGAGTGGAGACCAGCATAGTTCAATTATAAACAGGATTAGATGGCAGAGTGTAAGGCTCTCCCGAGAAATGGGGGACAGAAATAATACCGTGACAGACAGAAAAAGACAGAATAAGAATAAAAGGGAAGAGAATTTGGTTCGCTTAGTTTTAGGATATTAATTAATGGAGAGACTATCGGCTCCATTGGTTTTTAAAAAAATATGAAAAGTTAGGAGGAGAGGCATGTATTTTAGTTTTGATTTTAAGTTTATGTTTGGTAAATTCGCTAGGAAGAGATATGATGATTTTGTTGAAAGTAGTTGTTACCCTAACTAAAAGGGGGATGAAAGCTTAGTTGGTTTCAGGAACTAAGGTGTTAGACACTGAACCATTGCCCAGACACTATTCTGCACAGCAGGCCGAAATAGTAGCATTGACTAGAGCCTGCGAAATAAGGGAGAGAACGGTTACTATTTACACAGACGAGCACATAGGCATTTAAAACCACACAAAGCAGCACAGATAAATCTTAAAGAAGTTAAGACACCTGACAGAGAATTGTTACAGGATAGCTAAGAACGAACACCCCAGGGAGAATTGGACATGTGGAAAATGAAAGGGCCAATCCTACAAGAGAAGGTCTGACATAAGGATAATTTACTAATCTTACCAAAGACACTGTTTAGATATGCGGCAATATTGACACATGGGCGGAGCCAGCTGTTAACAGGGAGGAAGGATGGTAGAGCAGGTAAGGAAACACTGCAGACTTAGTGGCCTAGAGGATAATTACTTTAAAAAAAAAATGTGTATAATATCCATTCCAACATTTGGAAATGGACCTTATTGAACTATTCCGAATTGGGGGGAAGAAGTGGTGTTTAACAATAATAGATAAGAATAGCAAATGGGTAGAAGCGTTACCAACTTACTTGGTGGACACGATTATGGTAGCTAAAATATTAGGTCAAGATATTATCCCTAGAGTTGGTTTACTAGGATCTATTTCTTTAACCTCTATGGGCTAGGTGGGACGCTAGCGTGTCACCCGTGGTGCACTCCATCAACAGCAGGTGCATTTCAAGAGCGGCAAATTTGAATCCAAATAAATGTCAAAATTCAAATTTTTAAAAAATACAACTATTTTACACCATTTGAAAGATAAACATCTCCTTAATCTAACCACGTTTTACGATTTCAAAAAGGTTTTACGGCGAAAGCATAAATTTAGAGTATGTTAGGACAGTACATTTACAAGAGTTGTGTGTAATGTTTTGTCAAGTCAAAGACAGGGTCACCAAAACCATAAAACCAGCTAAAATGATGCACTAACCTTTTACAATCTCCATCAGATGACACTCCTAGGACATTATGTTAGACAATGCATGCATTTTTAGTTCTATCAAGTTCATATTTATATCCAAAAACAGCGTTTTACTATGGCATTGATGTTGAGGAAATCGTTTCCCTCCAATAACCGGCAGTCAAGTCAGCGTCACAAATTAAATAATTAAAATTAGAAAACATTGGTAAAATATTATATTGTCATTTAAAGAATTATAGATTTACATCTCTTGAACGCAATCAACTTGCCAGATTTAAAAATAACCTTACTGGGAAATCACACTTTGCAATAATCTGAGCACTGCGCCCAGAAAAATACGCGTTGCGATACAGACTAGACGTCATGTTGGGGAGATCTAAAATCGAAAATACTATGTAAATAATCCATTACCTTTGATTCTCTTCATCAGATGTCACTTCCAGGTATCACAGGTCCATAACGAATGTAGTTTTGTTCAAAAAAGCTCATCATTTATGTCCAAAAATCTCCGTCTTGTTCGCACATGATCTAAGCCAGCCGGACTTCTCGTCATGAACGAGGGGAAAAAATATATTTCCGTTCGTTCAAACATGTCAAACGTTGTATAGCATAAATCATTAGGGCCTTTTTTAACCAGAACATGAATAATATTCAAGGTGGACGAATGCATACTCTTTTATAACGTATTGGAACGAGGGTACCCAACATGAACTCGCGCGCCAGGTGTCTAATGGGACATCATCGTTCCATGGCTCTTGTTCGGTCAGATCTCCCTCCAGAAGACTCAAAACACTTTGTAAAGGCTGGTGACATCTAGTGGAAGCAATAGGAAGTGCCAAAATATTCCTAAACCCCTGTGTTTTTCAATGGGATAGGTTTAAAGTCAATACAACACATCAGGTATCCACTTCCTGTCAGAAAATGTCTCAGGGTTTTGCCTGCCAAATGAGTTCTGTTATACTCACAGACACCATTCAAACAGTTTTAGAAACTTTAGAGTGTTTTCTATCCATATATAATAAGTATATGCATATTCTAGTTACTGGGTAGGATTAGTAACCAGATTAAATCGGGTACATTTTTTTTATCCAGACGTGCAAATGCTGCCCCCTAGCCCTAACAGGTTAAATGATGAATGACATTTTAGCTTATCAGGTAGAACAAATATAATGCCAGTTAGGAAGACCAGAACAGGTAGACATAGAAGTTGAAGATATACTAGCAGAGCACATGAGAAGACTGTTTGTTAACCTGTCTGGGCCAGTGGGACGCTTGCGTCCCACCCTAATCAACAGCCAGTGGAATCGCGTCGCGCTAAATGCAAAACCTCATAAATGCTATAACTTCAATTTCTCAAACATATGACTATTTTACACCGTTTATAGATACACCTCTCCTGAATCGAACCACGTTGTCCGATTTCAAAAAGGCTTTACAGCAAAAGAAAAACATTAGATTATGTCAGCAGAGTACCCAGCCAGAAATAATCACACAGCCATTTTCAAAGCAACTAGCATGCATCACAAATACCCAAAACACAGCTAAATGCAGTACTAACCTTTGACAACCTTCATCAGATGACACTCCTACGACATCATGTTACACAACACATGCATTTTTTGTTCGATAAAGTTCATATTTATATATAAAAACAGCATTTTACATCGGCGCATGACGTTCAGAAAATCTTTTCCCTCAAATGCTTCCAGTGAATTAGCGCTACAATTTACAAAATTACTATTCGAAAACATTGTTAAAATGTAATATTGTCATTCAAAGACTTATACATTAACATGTCTTGAATGCCATCGCTTTGCCAGATTTAAAAATAACTTTACTGGGAAATCACACTTTGCAATAAACGACGTGGTATGCCCAGAAAAAAAGTCTCGGCTATAAATGTTGGAGCCATCTTGGAACGATCAACCATCAAAAATACTATTGTAAATAATCCCTTACCTTTGATTATCTTTATCAGAAGGCACTTCTAGGAACCCCAGGTCCATAACAAATGTAGTTTTGTTCAAAAAAGTTAATAATTTATGTCCCAATAGTGTTAGCGCGCTCCGAAGACTAGTGAAAATGTACCGTGTGTGTCTGACTTGTCGTCAGGAATGAGCAAAAAATATATATTTAAGTTTGTTCAAACATGTCAAATGTTGTATAACATAAATCTTTAGGGGCTTTTTCAAACAGGGCTTCAATAATATTCCATTGGGACGGTTGCATTGTTTTTCAAAACGTTTCGAAAAGGGAGAGTAGCCATGGGCGCCGACGTCACAATGGTAATAGCCCATCCACTGTGACCAATATCAACAGCCTCTCTTTGGGTCAGTTACTACCATAGAAGACTCAAACCACTTTGTAAAGACTGGGGACATCTAGTGGAAGCCATAGGAAGTGCTAAATGATTCACAAGCCCCTGTGTGTTTCAATGGCAAATGTTTGAAGTGATATCCACACATCAGATTTCAGTTTCCTGTCAGGATTTGTCTCAGGGTTTTGACTGCCATATGAGTTCTGTTATACTCACAGACACCATTCAAACAGTTTTAGAAACGTTAGGGTGTTTTCTATCCAAATCAAACAATTATATGCATATTCTAGTTACTGGGCAGGAGTAGTAACCAGATTAAATCGGGTACGTTTTTTATCCGGCCGTGCAAATACTGCCCCCTATCCCTAACAGGTTAACCAAACCCGTATGTCCAAGATTTTGTGTCCAACAGGTGAATTACAGGAGAAGGTGATTCACTCAATCCAACCAGAAGACTGGGTGTGGATCCAGTCCCTGAGGAGAAAAAACTGGAAGCAGCCCCGTTGTGAAGGCCCATACCAGGTTCTGTTAAACCACTGCCTTTGCCATTATAAAAGCTGAGAGAGTCACTTGGGTCCACGTTATCCACTGCAAGAAGTTATGTACACATATGAGCACTGCTGATCACACACAGAGTTAGGAGAAAAACCGAGTACCAACACGGTCCGGGGGTTACCTCCTTAACGAAGATTCCCTATCCTGACCATTCATCACTGTGTGTGCTCCTAGAGGTGTGAGTATGGGGCAGTACCTAGCAGATCGACTAAGGGCAGGAGAGGGTTGGCAATTTTTGGGAAGAGTAGGGACTCTGAGCTGCATCATAGTCTTGGTAACTTTTCTGATACATCCAGATCTACCACCTTCTGTCACGATTCTCTAAAGCTGAACCCAGAAGCAGACCAGGACAAGGTGAGTAAAATGAAGGTGAGTATTTATTTACAGTCTCGAGGTGAAAATAGAATAATCCAGGAGACGGAGCGGCAGCAGAGGTGAGTTGATGAGAGTGAATAGGCAGATCCAATGATGTCACTGAAACCACCGACGGCCAGGCAAGGGAGTTGAATGTTCCAGGAGGATGACTGTAGACAAAGTAAACGGGGGTGAGTAACCGGCAAAAAGTACAGAACAACAAAACTAACTCTGGTAACATGAGGCTGATACGCTGACACAACATACTGTTCATTGCTAATGATCCGGCAGGGAATGGATGTCAGGTCAGGGCTTATGAAGAGAAGAGGTGATGATCAGGACCAGGTGTGCAGATGGCTGATGAGATGCAGGTGCGGGTAATCAAGAGTTCTCCCGCCTAGCTTCATCACCTGGCAACCAGACAGGGTGCGTTCAGGAACCTCAGGAACAGACTCCAAAACAAAAAACTGTCAGCTCAGGCAGAAAACAGACTCAGGAAGCGGGATTCCTGACACCTTCCGGTACTAATCATACGACGCCGTTGTCATTGAGAAGAAGTAAAAGATAAACTATATAATACACTGATGAGTGACTTATAGAATAAGGAGTCAAAGAAGATCAAGATGTAGGATTTAAGGTAAACATTAAACAACTCCCTAGGAAAGCAAATAACTTTACAGGGATTGGGTTGGCCAGATTGAAGTACTCGGCCAACCCACCTCGGTTCACTTAAATTCCTGATGAGTACCAGTGTTATAGATACAAGAATGGCACCGAGAACTTAGATGATTTTAATGGCTGTAATGCAATCGTTAATGTGACTGACTTAGGTTTAGAAGTACAGGAGAAAATTCTTAACCTCACCGCACCTATAACTGATGTAGGATGGGCTAGTACCAGCAAAGGACACATACGACAGAAATTACCAACAAGGGTGGTTAGGAACTTGCGCCCCGGGGTTATTGGTCCAACCAGTTCGAGTTAGTCATCAGAGGCCAGTTATAGCAGGCTAAAGTAGGCACAGGAGGAGTTTTGACCAGGATGGGAGTAGCTTTGTCTAGATGGATGCTATTGCCATCCTCAGGGAAGTTCCAGATGAATATAAAGCTATGAATCAAATAGGTGAAGGCTTTACCACTACATTATTTTGGTGGTTGACAATAAATAAAAATGTGGATTGGATTAATGACATCTATTATAATCAACAGAGATTCATGAATGAAACCAGGGATGCAGTAAAGAGGTTCTCTGACCAATTATCCGCCACCTCCCTCATGACCTGGTAAAATAGACTGACTCTCGATATGTTATTGGCAGAAAAGGGCGGTGTAGGTAGAATGATTGGGTTTCATTGCTGCACGTACATTCCTGATAACACAGCTTCAGCACTGGATATGTTACTAGCCGAGAAGGGTGGTGTATGTGTGATATTCGGATCAGTATGCTGTACTTACATCCCAAATAACACAGCTCCAGGCGGATCAGTGACTAAGGCCCTGGCAGATTTAACCACATTAGCTCATGAATTAGCAGAGAACGCTGGGGTAGATACTTCCCTGACCGGATAGTTCGATAGCATATTTGGGAAATGGAAAAGTGTTGTAAGTACTGTATTGTGGGCTGCTTTCACCTGTATGAGTGTGTTAGTACTGTGTGGATGTTGTCTTGTCACATGTGTGAGAGGTTTAATCACCAGAACTCTAGAGAGTTCCGACCAGTGGGATGACGAATACGGGCCTCCAGGCCTGGGAGATGGCTCGATTTCTTTTAACCACGAGGAGCCAATGTTTAATGAGACCATTTTCAATGTTAGATTGACTGTTCCTTTCATGATAATTATGATGAAAATCCTGAAACGAAGTGTCATAGTTGGAGATAGGCCCAGGATGGTCATTGATGAGTATCGGATGTATATACATGTATTGGTTTGGTTAATCCTTGTATCACAATTATGTTTCCATATAGCATTTGATAATCAATGTGAATTATTTAGTCATTTAAGGGTGGAATGATAAGGAAATGATATAATAAAGGTAAATGAATAAAGAATCCCTCCCTGAAACGTAACTGATTAGTAATTAGTAGATATGTAGCATGTGTGATGAATAATTAAAGTACTGAACGTAAGTCCCATAAGGTCTAGTAGAGGCCCGGGAGGAAGAGAAATGTGTGTGTGTTAGTGGGCCTAAGGGAACTGTAGACATGTGTGTGTGACCTGACATGAAGAGGCTTGGAAGAAACAGGGAGTAACCTTCAAGGTCCCCCTAATCTCGGGGGAAAGGAACAGGCAGCGCTGGATAGTGATTAACAGTGGTGAGAAGTCCGGGAGGGATACTATTCACCTACTGTTCGTGTGTATGGATGTGCGTAGGATATCTACTGTTTGTGTGGAGGTATGTGCGTAAGCGGGGAGGGAGCATAAAATTAACTTCTTTGTGTAATGTACTTCAGAACGTTCTCTGAATAAACTGTACAGACCTTTTGCAGAAAGCGGAGTCCTTGCCTAATTATTATTAACCTCTATGGGCTAGGTGGGACGCTTGCGTCCCACCTACTCAACAGCCAGTGGAATCCCGTGGCGCAATATTCAAATACCTTAGAAATGCTATTACTTCAATTTCTCAAACATATGACTATTTTACACCATTTTAAAGACAAGACTCTCGTTAATCTAACCACACTGTCCGATTTCAAAAAGGCTTTACAACGAAAGCAAAACATTAGATTATGTCAGCAGAGTACCCAGCCAGAAATAATCAGACACCCATTTTTCAAGCTAGCATATAATGTCACAAAAACCAAAACCACAGCTAAATGCAGCACTAACCTTTGATGATCTTCATCAGATGACACTCCTAGGACATTATGTTATACAATACATGCATGTTTTGTTCAATCAAGTTCATATTTATATTAAAAACCAGCTTTTCACATTAGCATGTGACTAGCATGTGACTAGCATTCCCACCGAACACTTCCGGTGAATTTACTAAATTACTCACGATAAACGTTCACAAAAAACAGAACAATTATTTTAAGAATTATAGATACAGCACTCTTTTATGCAATCGCGGTGTCCGATTTGAAAATAGCTTTTCGGTGAAAGCACATTTTGCAATATTCTGAGTAGATAACGGGCTAGCTATTTTGACACCCACCAAACTCAGATTTACTATAAGAAAAATTGGATTACCTTTGCTGTTCTTCGTCAGAATGCACTCCCAGGATTTCTACTTCAATAACAAATGTTGGTTTGGTTCCAAATAATCCATAGTTATATCCAAATAGCGGCGTTTTGTTCGTGCGTTCAAGACACTATCCGAAGGGTAAAGAAGGGTGACGCGCCCGGCGCGTTTCGTGACAAAAGAATTCAAAATATTCCATTACCGTACTACGAAGCATGTCAAACGCTGTTTAAAATCAATTTTTATGCGATTTTTCTCGTAAAAAAGTGATAATATTCCGACCGGGAAACCCTGTTTTCGTTCAAAGACGAAAAAATAAAAACATGGTGTCGGCTCTTGCACGCGCCCCCAGTCTCATTGTTCTCAGATCGACCACTAACCAAATGCGCTACTGTTTTTCAGCCATGGCCTGCAAAGTCACCATTCAACGTTCTGGCACCTTCTGAGAGCCTATGGGAGCATTAGAAAATGTCACGTTATGCCAGAGATCCCCTGTTTTGGATAGAGATGATCAAGAAGGCCAAGAAATAGTCAGAGAGAGCGCTTCCTGTTTGGAATCTTCTCAGGTTTTGGGCCGCCAAATCAGTTCTGTTATACTCACAGACACCATTCAAACAGTTTTAGAAACTTTAGGGTGTTTTCTATCCAAATCAAACAATTATATGCATATTCTAGTTACTGGGCAGGAGTAGTAACCAGATTAAATCGGGTACGTTTTTTATCCGCCCGTACAAATACTGCCCCCAATCCCCAACAGGTTAACCCAGTGTCTTACAAACCTTGGGGATTAGTCAAGGCTTACTGATTGTTAATTATTATCATTGGGATTCGGAAATTCCCGTGACAGTTACAAAAGTATACTTTGCTTTGTTCCGGGACAATGTGGACCGCGCTGACTTTCAATGTAGCAACTGCTTGCTTGCGGAGGACTACAGGAGTGAAGTAGCTACTCTTAGCAAGCAAGTAGCAAACCTACATAAGCTACTGGGGAACCCACGCCCACCTACTTTTTTATTTTTCTTCCACCCCAGTAGCCGGACGCCGCTCTGGTCTGGTGGAAGTTTTGCCACCGTGGCGGCTCTCCACAGCCGACTGGCCGGTGCTAGGCAGGATTCCATCCCCGAAGGTGTCTCCCCATTCCCTGGAGAACGGAGCTGTTCTCGACTCAACCAACCAGCCATGGAGGTACGTCACTCACCGTGGAAGTCGAAGAAAGCGTCCTCTGGCAACGGGGGTCTCCATGGAGATGTTGAGCCTGGAACTGACACAGACCAGAAACAGCTTTGCCGCCCTGGATCCAGAGGTTCCGGCGCCTTCATCCTTGGTGGCTTCCCAATAGAGATCGGATCTGGAGGTACCTGCATCTTCATCCTCGGTTATGTCTCCCTCTCTGGTGGTTTCTAGCTCGGGTTCAGATCCTCGGAACTCTCAGCCCCACCAAACGTGAGGCTGCCTGAGAGACAGGCCCATTCAACATCACCAGCTGTCATCATAGGCAGCTCTTTGGTGAGAAACATCTCGGTCCCCAAGGCAAAAACCCTGTGCTACCCAGGAGCATGAGTACAGGACATAACAAGGCTGCTTCTGAGTGTTCTAACACAGATGCCGGGAGATGACACTGTCGTAGTCCATGTGGGGTCAAACGACATCAGGAGGGCTAGCTCGGAACATTTGAAAATTGATTTTAATGAACTGATTTTAGCATTAAAAGACTCCAAAAATGGCCAATAATTTCAGGTCCAGTACCATCGTTGGGTGTGAAAGATTCAGCAGACTGCTGGCATTACACATCTGGCTAAAAGACTACTGTAGGTCTACTGGAGTCACTTTTATTGATAACTTTGACACCTTCTGGAAACAGAAGATACTCTACAGGAAAGACGGAGTCCATCCAAATCATCTTGGCTCCTGGACTCTGTCCACGCATTTCAAGGCTGCGTTGAAGCAATGACTGGTAAATGATCCAAGACCAGCTCAGTTAATCCCTACCATTGTGACAATGAGTCGTCATAATGCTGCATCAAATTTACATGATCTTAGGGGCATTGGCAAACACAATGCAAGTAATTTCATTTATGTACCCCTAATTGCACAGAATACATCTCTTTATCCTACAGCTTTTGTAAGCAGTAATCATGAGCCTATGAACCAGAGTTACACTGTTAGCACTGAGGCGGTGTGCAATAGTAGGAAGATCACTTTATGCAGCTCACCTTGCACTATCAGCTCCAATATAAATAACATAAGCAAGTCTACCTCTGATAAGCTTCCCAGAAAAGATTAAAAACAATCAAGCAACCCAGAAAAGTGCTAAAAGATTGCCCATATTAACATATGTAGCCTAAGAAAAAAGGTCCATGAAGTCAATAACTTGCTTGTAACAGATGACATTCATATTCTGACTATCTCTGAAACTCACTTAGATAATACCTTTGATGATACAGTGGTAGCAATACATGGTTATAACATCTACCGAAAATACAGAAATGCCAACGGAGGCGGTGTTGCGGTCTATATTCAGAACCATATTCCTGTAAAGCTTAGAGACGATCTAATAGTAAATACTCTTGAAGTAATATGGCTACAGGTTCATCTGCCTCACCTAAAGCCCATTCTTGTAGGAAGCTGCTATAGACCACCAAGTGCTAACAGTCAGTATCTGGATAATATGTGTGAAATGCTTGATAATGTATGTGATATCAACAGAGTAGTATATTTTCTGAGTGATTTAAATATTGACTGGCTATCATCAAGTTGCCCACTCTGTCACGTTCTGACCAGTATGAGGGTTATTTTGTTAGTGTAGGCTGGTCAGGACGTGGCAGAGGGTATTTGGTATTTGGTTTATGTGGTTCGGGGTGTGTGTATTATGTCGAGGGTATTTGATTAATGTATCCCGGGGTTTTTTGGTCACTGCACTATGTTAGTCTATTTCTATGTTCTTTCCAGTTAGTCTGTTTCTATGTTTAGTTAATTGGGGTGTGGACTCTCAATTGAAGGCAGGTGTTATCTAGTTGCCTTTGATTGAGAGTCCTATATATTAGGGTGTGTTTGTGTTTTTATATTGTGGGAGGTTGTTTCTTGTTTTGCCTGTGTGAGCCTTACAAGACTGTTTTGTTGTTCGTTGTTTTGTTATTTTGGTGTTCATTTTGATTTCAAATAAATATCAAGATGAGCATCCACATTCCTGCTGCGTTTTGGTCCTCCATTCCAGACGACAACCGTGACAGAACCTCCCACCAAATCCGGACCAAGCAGCGGAGGAAGGAGCAACAGGTGGACTTTGAGGAGCAAAGGGAATTTGAGTTGGACCAACGGGAGAAATGGACATGGGAACAGATTATGGCCGGAGAGGGCCCATGGAGAAAATGGAGCGAAGACCGGGAACGCTACAGGGGAACACGACTGGCGTTTAAGCCGGAGACGCAGCCCCAATAAAAAAAAATTGGGGGGGGGGCACACGGGTAGTTTGGCAGGGCCAGGATTGAGCCGCAAGCCAAATCCCCGTGCTTATTGGGGGCAGCCTATTATTAGTCAGGTCCCGTGCGTTGGAGTGATGTGCACAGCGTCGAGGCCTAGTATTCACAGGCCGGTGTGCGCAGTACCTGCGCCCCGCATTTGTCAGGGGAAAGCGGGCATCCAGCCAGGAAGGGTGGAGCCAGTACTGCGCTCGAGACCGCCAGTGCGCCTTCACGGTCCAATATATCCTGTTCCCGCTCCTCGCACTAGCCGTGAGGTGTGTGTTTCCAGGCTGGCATATCCAGTACCAGCACCACGCACTAGGCTTCCAGTGCGTCAGCCCAGTCCAACCCATCCTGTTCCCGCTCCACGCACTAGCCCTAAGGTGTGTGTTTCCAGTCTGGCATATCCAGTACCAGCACCACGCACCAGGCTTCCAGTGCGTCAGCCCAGTCCGACTCGGCCTGTTCCCGCTCCCCGCACTAGCCCTGAGGTGCGTGTTCCCAGGCTGATACCTCCAGTACCAGCACCACGCATCAGGCTTCCAGTGCGTCAGCCCAGTCCGACTCGGCCTGTTCCCGCTCCCCGCACTAGCCCTGAGGTGCGTGTCCCCAGGCTGATACCTCCAGTACCAGCACCACGCATCAGGCTTCCAGTGCGTCAGCCCAGCCTCGAGAGTATCCGGCACCAGTGTGCAGTCCAGAGTATCCGGCACCAGTGTGCGGTCCAGAGTATCCTGCACCAGTGTGCGGTCCAGAGTATCCGGCACCAGTGTGCGGTCCAGAGTATCCGGCACCAGTGTGCAGTCCAGAGTATCCGGCACCAGTGTGCAGTCCAGAGTATCCGGCACCAGTGTCTAGTCCGGAACCGAGGGAGTCTGCCTGCGACCCGGAACCGAGGGGGTCTGCCTGCGACCCGGAACCGAGGGGGTCTGCCTGCGACCCAGAACCGAGGGAGTCTGCCTGCGACCCGGAACCGAGGGGATCTGCCTGCGACCCGGAACAAAAGGGATCTGCCTGCGACCCGGAACAAAAGGGGGTCGGCCTGCGACCCGGGACCGAGGGAATCTACCTGTGACCCGGAACCGAAGGGGTCTGCCTGCGACCCGGAACCGGGTGAGTCTGCCGGTGACCCGGAACCAAGGGAGTCTAGCAGCAACCCGGAACTGAGTAAGCCTGACGATTTGGAACTAAATATGATTAACTGTATAACGAATGAGTCTGCCTTCAGCATGGAACGGAAGAGGTCTGCCGATGATCCGGAACGAGGGGAGTCTGCCTACGGCCCGAAACTGATCAAGTTCTGCATTCTGGAGGACAGTAGGCCGGAGCCAAAGCCACCTCCGGTATAGGTGGGTTGGGGAGGGGGGGTGTAGCACAGGTGACGTCGTTGACGGCAGCCACCCTCCCTTCCCTCCCTTTAGTATAGGGGGAATTTTCTTTTATTGTTTTTTTTGTGTGAGGTGCATCCAGGGTCTGCACCTTTGGTGGGGGGGTAATGTCACATTCTGACCAGTATGAGGATTATTTTGTTAGTGTAGGCTGGTCAGGACGTGGCAGAGGGTATTTGGTTTATGTGGTTCGGGGCGTGTGTGTATTATGTAGAGGGTAGTTGATTAATGTATTCCGGGGTTTTTTGGTCACTGCTCTATGTTAGTCTATTTCTATGTTCTTTCTAGTTAGTCTGTTTCTATGTTTAGTTAATTGGGGTGTGGACTCTCAATTGAAGGCAGGTGTTGTCTAGTTGCCTTTGATTGAGAGTCCTATATATTAGGGTGTGTTTGTGTTTTTATATTGTGGGAGGTTGTTTCTTGTTTTGCCTGTGTGAGCCTTACAAGACTGTTTTGTTGTTCGTTGTTTTGTTATTTTGGTGTTCATTTTGATTTCAAATAAATATCAAGATGAGCATCCACATTCCTGCTGCGTTTTGGTCCTCCATTCCAGACAACAACCGTGACACACTCAGGAAAAAACTTCTGTAACCAGTGCCTGCAACCTGGATCAGGTTGTCAGTCAACCTACCAGTGTAGTTACAAACAGCACAGGAATGAAATCATCAACATGTATTGATCACATATTTACTAACGCTGCAGATATTTGCTTTAAAGCAGTCTCCAAATCCATAGGATGTAGTGATCACAATATAATAGCCATATCTAGGAAAACCAAAGTTCCAAAGGCTGGGCCTAATATAGTGTATAAGAGGTCATACAATAAGTTTTGTAGTGATTCATATCTTGATTATGTAAATAATATTTGCTGGTCTGTGGTGTGTAATGACGCGCAACCAGACACTGCACTTGACGCATTTATGAAACTAATTATTCCAGTTACTAATAAGCACGCACCCATTAAGAAAATGACTGTAAAAACTGTTAAATCCCCTTGGTTTGATGAGGAATTAAAAAAATATATATTTGAGAGGGATGAGGCAAAAGGTATGGTAACTACGTCTGGCTGTACAACTGATTGGCAAACGTACTGCAAATTAAGAATTCATGTGACTAAACTAAATAAAAATAAACTATACTATGAAACAAAGATAAATTATATACAGAATGATAGTAAAAAGCTTTGGGGCACCTTAAATGAAATCAGATGGCTCATTCATCACAAAGCCCACTGATATTGCAAACTACTTTAATGACTTTATTGGCAAGATAAGCAAACTTAGGGATGACATGCCAGCAACAAACGCTGACACTACACATCCAAGTATATCGGACCAAATTATGAAAGAGAAGAATTGTACTTTTGAATTACCTAAAGTCAGGTTGGAAGAGGTGAAAAATAATTGTTGTCTATCAACAATGACAAGCCACCGGGGTCTGACAATCTGGATGGAAAATTACTGAGGATAATAGCAGATGATATTGCCACATCTTAAATTTAAGCCTACTAGAGAGCATGTGTCCTCAGGCCTGGAGGGAAGCTAAAGTCATTCCGCTACCCAAGAATAGAAATGCCCCCTTTACTGGCTCAAATAGCCGACCAATCAGCCTGTTACCAACCCTCAGTAAACTTCTGGAAAAACACACACAATGCTATTTCACAGTAAACAAATTGACAACAGAATTTCAGCATGCTTATAGGGAAGGACACTCAACAAGGACAGCACTTACACAAATGACTGATGATTGGCTGAGAGAAATTGATGATAAAATTATTGTTGAGGCTGTCTTGTTAGACTTCAGTGCAGCTTTTGACATTATTGATCATAATCTGCTGCTGGAAAAACGTATGTGTTATAGCTTTACACCCCTTGCTATAATGTGGATAAAGAGTTACTTGTCTAACAGAACGCAGAGGGTGTTCTTTAATGGAAGCCTCTGAAATATAATCCAGTTAGAATCAGAAATTCCCCAGGGTAGCTGTTCAGGCCCCTTGCTTTTTTCAATTTTTACTATTTTTTTTAACTATTTTTACTTTACTTTGAGTAAAGCCAGAGTGTCTATGTACGCGGATGACACAACACTATACACGTCAGCTACTACAGCGACTGAAAGGACTGCAACACTCAACAAAGAGCTGCAGTTAGTTCTAGAGTGGGTGGCAAGGAATAAGTTAGTCCTAAATATTTCTAAAACTAAAAGCATTGTATTTGGAACAAAACACTCACTAAACCCTAAATCTCAATGAAATCTTGTAATAAATAATGTGGAAATTGAGCAAGTTGAGATGACTAAACTGCTTAGAGTAACCCTAGATTGTAAACTGTCATGGTCAAAACATATTGATGCAGTAGATGGGGAGAAGTTTGTCTATAATAAAGCGATGCTCTGCCTTCTTAACAACACTATCAACAAGGCAGGTCCTACAGGCCCTAGTTTTGTCGCACCTTGACTACTGTTCAGTCGAGTGGTCAGGTGGCACAAAAGAGGACTTAGGAAAATTGCAATTGGCTCACAACAAGGCAGCACGGCTGGCCCTTGAATGTACACAGAGAGCTAATATTAATAATATGCATGTCAATCTCTCCTGGCTGAAAGTGGAGGAGAGATTAACTTCATCACTACTTTTATTTATGAGAGGTATTGACATGTTGAATGCACCAAGCTGTCTGTCTAAACTACTGGCACACAGCTCGGACACCCATGCATACCCCACAAGACATGCCAGAAGAGGTCTCTTCACAGTCTCCAAGTCCAGAAAAGACTATGGGAGACACACAGTACTACATAGAGCCATGACTACTATTCCACATCAAGTAACTGACGCAAGCAGTAAAAAAATTAGAATAAAAAAAACAGATTAAAAAACACCTTATGGAGCAGTGGGACTGTGAAGCAACACAAACATTGGCACAGACACATGCATACACACACACACACACACACACACACACAATAACATACGCACTATACATACACATGGATTTAGTACTGTAGATATGTGGTAGTGGTGGAGTAGGGGCCTGAGGGCACACAGTGTGTTGTGAAATCTGTGAATGTATTGTAATGTTTTTAAAATTGTATTAACTGCCTTAATTTTGCTGGACCACAGGAAAAGTAGCTGCTACCAAGGGGATCCATAATAAATACAAAAATACAAACATCAAAAAACCTAATTCCAGCTGTAAAGTATGGTGGCGGGAGCATCATGGTTTGAAGCTGCTTTGCTGCCTCAGGGCCTGGACAGCTTGCTATCATCGACGGAAAAATGAATTCCCAAGTTTATCAAGACATTTTGCAGGAGAATGTTAGGCTATCTGTCCACCAATTGAAGCTCAACAGAAGTTGGGTGATGCAACAGGACAACGACCCAAAACACAGAAGTAAATCAACAACAGAATGGCTTCAACAGAAGAAAATACACCTTCTGGAGTCAGAGTCCTGACCTAAACCCGATTGAGATGCTGTGGCATGACCTCAAGAGAGAGTTCACACCAGACATCCCATTTTGCTGAACTGAAACTGAAAGTTTTGTAAAGATGAATGGTCCAAAATTCCTCCTGACCATTGTGCAGGTTTGATCTACAACCTCATAAAAGGTTTGGTTGAGATTATTGCCACCAAAGGAGGGTCAACCAGTTATTAAATCCAAGGGTTCACAAACTTTTCCCACCCTGCACTGTAAATGTTTACTCGGTGTGTTCAATAAAGACATGAAAACGTATAATTGTTAGTGTGTTATTAGTTTAAGCAGACTGTGTTTGTCTATTGTTGTGACCTAGATGAAGATCAGATCAAACTTTATGATCAATTTATGCAGAAATACAGGTACTTCCAAAGGGTTCACATACTTTTTCTTGACACTGTATATGGGTCATGACAGTGTTATGACCATATTATGACAGGTTATGACAAGTTATGTCAGCTGTTATGACATATTATGACATGTTTATGACCATGTCATAATGTGTTAAGACGCTGGGTGTCAAGTAAAGTGTTAACCAGTTGTGATTGCTTGGATTGACAATAAAATGTGTGTGTGTGTGTGTGTGTGTGTCGGTGTGTGTGTATGTGTGTGTGTGTGTGTGTGTGTGTGTGTGTGTGTGTGTGTGTGTGTGTGTGTGTGTGTGTGTGTGTGTGTGCGTGCGTGCGTGTACGTGTGTGTGACCGTGACTCTCCTTGGGTCTGTTTAAGAGACACAAGCCGCTGTTCTCCTTCAACTTGACCATAAAGATAGAGCAGCCAGAGGGGTGAGTATCCTCATACCCTGGTAATAAGAACCAACACTGTGATACCACTTTACACCACTTGATGGTAGTGTTTACAAATTAACTTTTTCCAGCAAGCGTCTCAAATTCTTTCAAAGTTTACGCCTACAGAACATTTTCATCCAGAGTAGGTATTCTACATCAAGTACACCAGATAAGAGTATGGAGTAGGTGTGTAATTTGTTTAATAATGTTGCTTTTGAATACTGTAAGGTGCAAGTGTGTGTGTGCGTGTGTATGTGTTTTTTGGTTTTGGATACACAGTGGACCCCAGAGATGATTTGGAGATAACAGGAAAACACAGGCTATATACTCCAGCAGAAGGCTAACTAACTGTGGACTAACTGAGTCATCACACAGAGAGGGTTTACCTCACACGCCAGATCAGGGATGTGATATAATTCATGTATGCTTTCAGACACGTCTTGTCGGTTCTCAGTTGTAAACACAAACAATCATACTGTGAACAATGCAACAAAATACAATAAACTGTCGTTCGTATGCAAACTTTCTGTAGTATGTAGGCAAATGTAGGCTATAGCAGCCAGCACCATCCCTACTGTCCTGTTATTAAATAGATCAACAGAACAGAAAAATAGATATGTGGTAATTTATTGTTGTAGATTTAATTAAATGAGGAAAGACTATGTCAATAACTTGGAAAAACAATGAATAGTTGATTCATAGCCAAAAACATACACCAGCACAAACACTTTTGATTGATTATGTTTTGGTTAGATCTGCAACTTGAGGTGAGGGTTGTGTAATGCTGAAAGTATGCATGAGATCATGTGACTAGATCATAAGCAACAGGTGATCTCACTCACTATCAAAACTGCTGTAGTCTCATTTCTGAAGCATCTCAATTGTGCTTATGAATGTTTTGTTATGAAGCATCTAGGTAGTGCTTTTGAAGACTTTATGAAGGATCTAGGTAGTGCTTATGAAGACTTTATGAAGCATCTAGGTAATGCTTATGAAGGTTTTGTTATGAAGCATCTACATAGTGCTTTTGAAGACTTTATGAAGGATCTAGGTGATGCTTATGAAGACATTATGAATGGTCTATGAAACTCTATAAAGCCTCTCTCTATCTTGCCTCGCTCCTGTTTTGCTTCTGAAATCAGAAACCCAACATGCTCATTAAAATTCCAGGCTGTAGGATCCGCTGGCAGAGGAGAAATGCAAACGGCCTGACACTGGCGTTCACCCCCTTTTATACAGACAAGCAGAGGCACAGAGTGGGCTCATGTGCACGGCCTGGTTTTGAGAGGGGGCATCCAGGCATGCTGTGCCCACAGAGAGATTAACAATAGGTGGACGCAGCCAGGCCTGACACTCTCTCTCTCCCTCGTTTTCTCTCATATTCTTTCTCACTCTCTCTCTCTGTTTCTCTCTCTCGCTCCCCCACTCTTTGTCTCCCTCTCTTGCTCACTCTTTCTATCCACCTCTCTCTCTTTATGTTCCTCCCTCTGTCTTTATTTCTCTTTCTCTTTCACATACACACACAACCTATGAATGAATGCAACGAATGTATTGTCAATGTCCACAAGAAGTCACTGTTTCCCTCAATATCCGCTGAATTGGTGATCATGGGTCAAATTCAAACTCCAAGATGTGTTTCAAAGGTTAAAAGTTGTCACATGCACAGGATACAGCAGGTGTAAAACAGTTCAGTGAAATGCTTAACTTGCGAGCTCTTTCCCAACAATGCAGAATAGAGGTAATAATATAGTTTTTTTTAAACACACAAGAAAAGTGAGAGAAGAAAAAAGCGGATAAAAAACACAAGAACGCAAGCTTTTGAGTAGCTGTCTGATAAATAGGTAGACTGTCATGACTGTTCTGTTATTTTTCTTCTTGAGAATTATGAGACTTTTACTGACAATGACACAAAACAGAGGTGCCTTCAAATAGTCCAGAAAACAGCTTTTGTTTGGACTACCCTATTATCCACACAAACCATTATTCAACTCACAGACATCATGTTGCTCAGACACATGAATCAGAAAGGCCTGATATATATATCCCCACATCAGCATTCCAAGTGTTAAAGTCTGACACATCATGTAACTTGCTAGTACCAGGCACTGTTGATAATGGAGGAAAGTATCCCTAATGATGTGCTTTGTGTAGGCTATGTGGAAGGCTTGTCTCCAAATTGATTTCATCAGTGTTACTGCTGTAAGTCTACGCCAAGACAAATGGCGACGGGGAAGAAGATATCAATTTCCCAAAAATATGTGATGGCCAAAAAATATGTTTATATGAGGAGGGGGTCGGTTGGGTGATATACTAGTCAGTTGCGATGATGCACCTATTCTCAATTGAATAGCCCATGTGTATCTGACAGAAGTAGCTCCCAGTAACGTTCCTGCCTGAAGTCTGTGAAATCGAACAATAATTAAACTTTATCTAACTTGTACCTGAGTCCAACTGCTGGATTGAGTTAGCCCGGCCCATCTGGAGCAGCAAATGGCTCAACTCAACAGGGAGCACGGAGGAGGTGGAGGGTAGAGAGGGGGAGAGAAAGAGGGGATCGGATTGAAAACAGATCAGCTTGAAGATCTCACCACCGCATGTCTAGAACAACTGTCGATTAAAATCTAGTTTTAGTTTACATTTTCAGACACGTATTCTGGCGAAAACATGTCATGCGCTTTCTTATGTAAAAACTCAAAGGTGAGTGAGAAAACGTTACCGCTTGAAGATGATGGATTGTAAAAGTTAGATGCGAGTAAATGCGCTCCTCCGTGTTAAATGAGTTATCCGAGGGATGCCGTGTCCCGAACTTTGAGTAGACTTTGAAACTTTTCTTAAAGTATTTTTTTTTCAAAGAGACATAGCCGGCCTCAGCTGTTTTCATTGAAAAAGTACACTTTAGCCTTATTCTCGAAATACTTGCAGAGAGTCATCGGACAAAGTGAACAAAACAGCATCGGGGTTTAAAGAGAAAGTGTTCAAGGTAAGGAAAGTTTTTGTTGTGGTGTAGACTAGCCTAGATGACAAGCTTGGAAACATTTTAAAACAAATTATTCATTTCTTATTTGAAACCTCTTGATGCTGAATGCAATAGACAAGCTATATGTGTTTAAATGTAAACCACTATCCTGCAGTCACATTGAATAATCTTGCGTGTCAAGGACAGATGGGGTTTGGGTAACTCCACATCACATTTGCACTTTGAACTTAACTGACATTGGAATCCAAAACATTCTGTCTTGCAACTTGATCTATATGCGAAGAGATGTGATCCGAAAGCCGCGGCGTCAACCCTTCTACTGACTTCCAAATGTCTGCAGAGCAGTAGCCTAGACCTATTGTGATTCACTGAATCTATAAATGTGATCCTAAAAATGTGTGCGAAGTTCGATGTAAACAGTAACTTTTATTTTGCAATACATTTTGTGCATATTTCTGGAAGTTTTAACTTCTATAGGTTTAGGGACATGTGTTCTCAAATGTTGTTGTCTTGTCTATCATAATTTTGAGTGGTTTCAGATTGACACATTTCATAGGCTACATTCCAATTTAATTGTGCTTTTCACGCTAACGTTTGTGGCAGACGGACTGTTGGCCTATACACAGTGGCTACAAGTTGACGTAAAAGAAAGTGATAGGTGCTCAAGAGTGCACTCACTTCACTCCGTGTAAAGATTATTTCAAGATCCCTCTCATTTAAACACTTGCAATACATGTTTCAAGTGCTTGCCATGCTGTGGAATTAAGGACACCTCCTTGAATCTCCCATGTCAGTAGGAGTAGTGTCCTTATTGTTGAAAAATTCTCAGTTGTTTGCCTGTTTGCACTGTAGCCTGAGTAATCAACAAACACTTGGCGCTTTTGTGCGGGTAAAACAGCTATATTTACTGTTGGCTTTTACCCATCTAGAGTGTGTGTTAATAATCCCCAGGCTAATGCCTGAACTAATAAAATGAGCACCATTTTCCTTATTTTGGTCTGCATTCAGATCAGTTATAGAACTACAAATAAAAAAGAAAAGATGTGGTTTTAGGATTGTATATCAATTCTTAGGATATAGTTTAAATGTAAAATTAATTCCTTAATCAGTGATATTCATCAACTCAAATGTAAAACTGATGAAAGGAATGGTTAAAGTTATTTGATGTCATGGGTTTACTGAAGAATGTTAAAACTTCAGGATTTTGCAAAGGAACAATAGTATGTCCTCTAGAGAATAAAGTGAAAAGAAAACAGTGAAAAGAAAGAAATGAAAAGTAAGAATAGACAAATGCTCAAGGAAAAAGCTCTGACTCTTGCAAAAAGCATTGGTGGTGGTATGCATTTCTGTGTTGCGCATGGTGGATACATGTCTGTGTATCCACCATGAGTGTGATTTTAATTTAATGCGTTGATGCACATGCAGTTGCGGGAACATTAGCATAAGAAAAAAGTTTTAGTGCATTTGCCATTGTGCTGAATGAAGAGTTCCAGCAGTCAGGCCTGGGGAGAGTGAAAGAATGTAAAGAAATGATGGGGCTATTCAGCCTATTCAACCTCTGCTTGGGGCTCTTTTCTCTAGGCTCTGAAACCCATGGTGGCGATGTCACTTTCATCTCCCAAGCCAGAGCCAGCCTCTCTCTCTTTTCTATGTTCCCCTTACCCTCCGTTTCTCTCTTTCACATGTCCCTCCACAGCTCTCCCCACTTTATTGATCTGCCGTTTTTCTTCTCTGGAAGTCTGCAGAAATTTAATGAACCGAATACTGGAAAAGGGAAAGGAGGAGAGGTGGGGGGGGACTTTAAAAACCCCAAATACTGATGAAGTCTAGCATGCAGGAGGGTCAGGAGGAGGAAAATACTGTTTGAATGACTCTGAGGAGGACAGGAAGAGGATAGACCTCCCTAAAGAGAGGACAACATTTTTTGAAAAGAACAGGGTTTTCTTGTCCCTTTCTCTCTCTCCTCTCACACCTCAGTGAGCTAAAATACTATACTGTTCCGATAAAGCCATTTACTATAGCATGGCATTCCTAGATTGCAGTCCCTTTAAGCTCTGTCCCCTTAAACTGCTCAGAGATTCTACCAGGAGAAAAGCCAATGTTTCGGGTATACAGTTGAGAAAGTTGTCGTGTTTAGAAATCTACTTGATGTAAAATAAATAACTACAGCTGCTGTATCTCCATAGTTTACATGTTTCCCAGAACGGCTGTTTTCCCACAATTATGTTTCTGTTCTGATGGCCATATTACGTGGTTATATTAGGCCATTATGATTACAAACCACACCGTTTTAATATAGGCAAAACGTTGATGGTTTAATCATATCCAAAATTCCCTACACTGCATTTAAACTGTATTTTCATATTTCCATTGCTGTAAAGGAAAATGAACATGCCACCTTCCCACCAGTCTTGTTAAGCCTGCTGTATGTTTTGCAACACATTGTTGAGCCCAACACTATTTCCCTACTATCTAGATGACGTATACCACTGACGTTGTGTACAACGAGTGGTTGTCATCGAGTGAAAAGAGCATTATCATTCTAGACCCGTCAGAGACACCACTTTGAGAGTGTTGGACAATACTGGGTGTCTAGCAGGACCTGCGCAGCCTTCCTTCAGCCCAGCCCGGGGGGAGCTGTGTGGGGGTGGAGGGTGGCTGAAGTACACTCATGTCTCGAGCTCAATTGATGGGCATTTAATGGCCATTTAGGGAGCTGTAAAAAGACATCTATGTGTTGAACTATTCCAGTCCACCACGGCGCACTCTTCTAACAGCGAGGCTGTACTTGAGATGAGGGGGAAGGTGGAGGGAAGGGGGAAACACAGGGATGAGTAAAGTGACGGCAGTCGGCAGAGAAGCTACATTCATTTGTTTTCAGGGTCCCTCTTTGAGTTCCTCTCTGCATTGGCTTGGGATGGCAAGTGGACACAATCAAGGCTTTTTAGTGTCTGTTATACCATACCCTCGAGGCATCTGGCTCATTCTCTTTCAAGTGTCTGGGGTTAAATAGGATCACATCATATCCGTCTGGAAGAGTGAGAGTAGCAACCTGCCCTGCCTGGCCTTGTCCCCTCTCATTCCCCACTCCATCTCTCACAGGGCCAGCTAGGCCTAGGAGTGAGTACTTAGACCCCACCTCACCCCCCTCTCCATCTCTCACAGGGCCAGCCATGAGAACGAGTCCTTACTAAGACACACAGTGCCATGGAATGTGAGGTTGAGAGAATTTACATCTGTTGTTATCGAAAGAAAATGGCAAACCATGTATGGCCTCCTCTGTAAAAAAACACGTAATTGTAAAAGTAAAGGAGACAGCCCAATGTGGTTTTAACTAGCCATTTAAGCGCTGTATGGTAAAATCACTGACAACCTCATTACATCGTGATTGATGTCATTAATCTTGGGAGGCGGGAGGCACAGTGAGTTGCTCTCATCAAAAAGCAAGAAGCTAGGCTACAATTACGGAGGACATGGTTTCTCTCGAGGAAACACTATTTCCAGGTTTCTGTAAGTCACGCAACAAGGCCTAATGATCTATTTCCTCTAGACCTACCCATTTATTTACCAAAATTCTCCCTGTCAGTCACAATCACAGGCACCAAAGTGGGAATATTTTGGGGGCCTTTGGACTCCAGGGGTGTATGCGGAATGACACCTTATTCCCTTTATAGTGCATTAGTTTTGACAATGGTCCGAGTCAAAAGAAGTGCACTACATAGGGAGTAGGGTACAACTTTGGGGCCTCTGGACTTCATAACTCTGTAGTCCCAGCCTGCCTTCACACTGTTCTCTGAGGGAGGAAGGAATGAAACTTCAACAGATTAAATCATGTATACAATTTACATTATGTTATATATGATGTGTCAACACCATGACATCTTGAAACGATACCCAGCCCCACAGCCAGAGTTCTCCAAACACAGGCTTTTAGCAGTGGTTCTATAGGTCAAAGCAAGTTAGCCATTTGGAGTGGTGGACACAACATTTATTTCATTACTTCACCCTAAAATAAACCATTGGGTTTAAGCTGCAGAGCTCTGCGCTAACACAGAGATAACCACAACTGGACCGGCCCACTTTGCTCAACCAGCTAAATAGCTTGAGAAAAAAACATGGGTTATGTTTGGTTTCCAGTACACTACCAGTCAAGCTTTTCCGGTCCACTGGCACCAAGATATATACACTGCTCAAAAAAATAAAGGGAACACTTAAACAACACAATGTAACTCCAAGTCAATCACACTTCTGTGAAATCAAACTGTCCACTTAGGAAGCAACACTGATTGACAATAAATTTCACATGCTGTTGTGCAAATGGAATAGACAACAGGTGGAAATTATAGGCAATTAGCAAGACACCCCCAATAAAGGAGTGGTTCTGCAGGTGGGGACCACAGACCACTTCTCAGTTCCTATGCTTCCTGGCTGATGTTTTGGTCACTTTTGAATGCTGGCGGTGCTTTCACTCTAGTGGTAGCATGAGACGGAGTCTACAACCCACACAAGTGGCTCAGGTAGTGCAGCTCATCCAGGATGGCACATCAATGCGAGCTGTGGCAAGAAGGTTTGCTGTGTCTGTCAGCGTAGTGTCCAGAGCATGGAGGTGCTACCAGGAGACAGGCCAGTACATCAGGAGACGTGGAGGAGGCCGTAGGAGGGCAAAAACCCAGCAGCAGGACCGCTACCTCCGCCTTTGTGCAAGGAGGAGCAGGAGAAGCACTGCCAGGGCCTGCAAAATGACCTCCAGCAGGCCACAAATGTGCATGTGTCTGCTCAAACGGTCAGAAACAGACTCCATGAGGGTGGTATGAGGGCCCGACGTCCACAGGTGGGGGTTTTGCTTACAGCCCAACACCGTGCAGGACGTTTGGCATTTGCCAGAGAACACCAAGATTGGCAAATTCGCCACTGGCGCCCTGTGCTCTTCACAGATGAAAGCAGGTTCACACTGAGCACGTGACAGACGTGACAGAGTCTGGAGACGCCGTGGAGAACGATCTGCTGCCTGCAACATCCTCCAGCATGACCGGTTTGGCGGTGGGTCAGTCATGGTGTGGGGTGGCATTTCTTTGGGGGGCCGCACAGCCCTCCATGTGCTCGCCAGAGGTAGCCTGACTGCCATTACGTACCGAGATGAGATCCTCAGACCCCTTGTGAGACCATATGCTGGTGCGGTTGGCCCTGGGTTCCTCCTAATGCAAGACCATGCTAGACCTCATGTGGCTGGAGTGTGTCAGCAGTTCCTGCAAGAGGAAGGCATTGATGCTATGGACTGGCCCGCCCGTTCCCCAGACCTGAATCCAATTGAGCACATCTGGGACATCATGTCTCGCTCCATCCACCAACGCCACGTTGCACCACAGACTGTCCAGGAGTTGGCGGATGCTTTAGTCCAGGTCTGGGAGGAGATCCCTCAGGAGACCATCCGCCACCTCGTCAGGAGCATGCCCAGGCGTTGTAGGGAGGTCATACAGGCACGTGTAGGCCACACACACTACTGAGCCTCATTTGGACTTGTTTTAAGGACATTACATCAAAGTTGGATCAGCCTGTAGTGTGGTTTTACACTCAAAATTAAAGTGGGACTCCAAATCCAGACCTCCATGGGTTGATAAATTGGATTTCCATTGATTATTTTTGTGTGATTTTGTTGTCAGCACATTCAACTATGTAAAGAAAAAAGTATTTAATAAGATTATTTAATTCATTCAGATCTAGGATGTGTTATTTTAGTGTTCCCTTTATTTTTTGGAGCAGTATATATATATATATATATAAAATCATAATAATATATAGCCAAAATGTAGCCGAACCATGTGCCTGGTTCTCCTTACTTCTTGTTCGTCCTAACACTCTGAACCAACACCAAGCCTGGCGGACACTGGAGAGATCTGAGCTCAGCATGTGGTTCATCTGAGAGGGTTGTCTTGATCCTACTGCTAATCACCTCCTATAGCAGGTTAGCCAGGGTAACAAGATGATCTGCGGTTCCATCACGGAAACTTTCCTTTCACAGCAACTTGCAGAAGCCCAGACAGAGTATCATTATTAACACCATTGTGTCTTCTCCTATCTTACTCTCCATTGCCAATGAATGACCAGATTCACTGTGTTGGTTGTTCCTAAGACTGACATGGACTCCCAGACAATGGTGTATTGTTTTCAGTGTTTGCCGTCGGCTTTAATCTGATGCAGAGCGTCAGGTCTATAGAGAGGCCGCTTGCAGAACACGGAGCATATTCAACAGTGTGTGTGTGTGTGTGTGTGTGTGTGTGTGTGTGTGTGTGTGTGTGTGTGTGTGTGTGTGTGTGTGTGTGTGTGTGTGTGTGTGTGTGTGTGTGTGTGTGTGTGTGTGTGTGTGCATGCTCTGTTTGTGCTTCCAACACTGGGGTTTTGAGAAAGGGGAGAGGCCTCAGTTGTAAGTTATGATTTATCTAAAGGCCTCCCGTAGCTACAAAGCAAAGTTGACTTACTGACTTGCCCATAGGGGCTGAATGTAATCGTATTACATTCCATATGATGAGAAATATTAAGTCCCTTACTTTGTGCCAGGCCACAGACTCCTCTGTGATAGACTAGGAGACGAGGGGAGTGCATTGAAAGCATTTAACTGCTTGCAAAGAAACCATTTGGTTCTTCTACACCAGGGCTGTCCAACCCTGTTCCTGGAGAGCTACCCTCCTGTAGGTTTTCCTTTCAACCCCAGTTGTAACTAACTTGATTCAGCTTATCAACCAGTTAATTATTAGAATCAGGTACGCTAGATTAGGGATGGAGCTAAAACCTACAGGATGGTAGCTCTCCAGGAACAGAGTTGGAGAGCCCTGTTCTACACCAACTCCCTCCCCAACACATGTCCACTAGCTCACTGCCTGCCTGCCGCCATTGCGTCGGCCTCTCTCCGGCTCAGAACAAAACTCTGGTTCTGGGTTCAGTCCATTTTGAGGTTTGTTTTGGAATCCTCTCATTAGATGGGAGAACCTGATGGGACGAGGATCGTATGTGGATGCATGCTGCCTTTGTCTTCTCTCAGTAACTTGAAACATGTAAGACTTTTCAAATATAATGCAACAAATATGTTGCGCAATGTGTGTTCAGAGTAGAATCGGCATAAATGCAGTCATGGCAGAACTGTAACAGTATCCCCGAGCTCCTTATCCTCAGTGTTGAGAAAAGTGTGGAACTTCCTTCAAATAGACAGATTGGAAAAGACCATTAAGAACTCTTGTGGTGTTAACGTACCTATTACTACCATCTCATGTGTGGGTGGCCGCAGGGGCGGAAATCCCGGGGGGGACGGGGGGGACATGACCCCCCCATCCTGGGAAAAATATGATTTGTCCCCCCCAATATATCACTGAAACATAACTATGTAATTTAAATAATATTAATAATACGCAATGAAAGCAATTGTGCTGATTATAGACACTTAATAGCGCGTTTTTAAGTTTCAAAAGATTGCGACCCCCCCGCCCTTTGCCTCACAATGGTTTGATCCACTGCCAGTTCCTTAGCTTGCTACGTAACTGCCGTGAGGTTCATCCAGTCAATCGCGCACACACACACACTAGCTGTATATGCAGAGCTAGCGCGCAAATATTAACTATTAAGCTAGCTAGTACCTATTCCATTTATGTGGCGTCGTCAAAGATGGAATCAGCATGCAGATGATGTAAGTTAGTGCTTTAAAGTCCCTGTGATAAGGTTAGCGATAAACTGAAGTCCAAACTGAACAGAACTACACTCTCATCTACCATTGTCTTAAATATATTTAATGGTCTCGTTGCAAAAGCTAAATTGTCGCAAGGGAACTTTTATTTATTTATTTTATTTCACCTTTATTTAACCCGGGTAGCAAAGATTATCGCAAACACCACTGAAACTGAATTGGTGCTCGCTAGCTTTGCAAATTCAGCTATTGTTGGAAGCCAGCCAATATGAAACAAACTATTAAAATTACAAAAGGTTGCAGCATATGTTGTGTAAATGGTGAACTCATACAGCTGTCAACTCTTGTCATTTTAATTCGTTTCACATTTGCTAGCTACCTTTTAGATCGAAGCCCATATAGAATGATTGAAGATGATAGAAGCCCATCTCTTACTGTAAATAACCTACACACTGTGTGTGTAGCCAGCCAGGTAGAAAAATGGCATAAAAATAAAAGACGGACATCAGAGTATTTTTCAATACACCAAAACGCATAGTAAGAACCCTAGTAGCCTAATATCTCAAAGACTAGTTGATAAAATGTTCATAAGAAAGAAATGAAATTCTAATGGAAATGTTTCACAATGATGTCATTAGGCAGAGCAGGCAACAGATGGCACACAGACAGCAGAGTTGGGGACAGATATGCAGGGACAGACTGGCAGAGACAGGGAGTCTCAGGTAAGTTTGTTGAGTCTTTGTTTGGCAACATTATGAAAGGTTCTCAATTTTTTTGACTTGTAAAATAGGAACATAATTGGAAAATGCCATGGATACCCCCACTCTCAACTTAAACTGGTGACTGAACTAAGATTTGTTAAAGGCAATGGTATTGCTGTTGTGATTAGTTGTGTAGTTTTGGGTACCGGTAGTTAGGAGTATGGCAAACACCTTATTTCTTTGGTTACTCAATATACATTTACCATATTACAATGTAGGCTATGTGTTACAGCACTACTTTTGGTGTCCCCCTCAGGAATTGCTCTTGAGAAAATGTAATGTAATTGTCCCCTCCAAAGTGGATATCAGATTTTCGCCCCTGGGTGGCCGGTCTTTACACCTTTTGTTATCATTCTCAAAGAGTCGCTGGGTGTCAATGCTTCTGAATCATCGCTTGTAAAAGACGGACATGTTCTGACAATTGAAGTACAGGCTAGGCTGATTGCTTAACCAGGTATATTTGGCTCAGTGTGGCTTCCAGGTTGTCATCGCACCTCTTGGTGTGCTTGTGGCAGCTGGTAGGACATTGACCCCCCACACACAAGGGCCTCAGACAACAGCTAGAGCTGTCCCCTCGTCACCAAGGCGTCCGATCTGAGGAACAGCTGACAGACTGCCGGCACACACACACTTCAGAGATAAAGGCTGCTTTCAAAAGCACTTATATTAGAATGATAATCTCTTGTAATATCAATGTGGATGTGTCATCATTAAATAGATACACTTGGAAGGACAAATGACAACTGTAGATTTTTGCCTTTGATTCAAAGGGATACACACATATGTGCACACCATACCACCCACACCACCCGCTGTTGCCTAAGGGGCCTGGTGAGGATATTGACAGCTGTAACTGTTGAGAATGAGTCGTAACAACACATTTAGGATAAATGACCAGGCCCCAAATGCTACTGAAAGAAAGAAGCCGACTCTGCAATGTGGCACAAATGACAGCTGATCTGAGCTGAGGGTTTCTCCCATAGAATGATATGATCATCTATGGTTTCTCCTCTCCTGAGCAGATGGCAACTTATTTGACCATACATGACATAACTTGATCAAGTGCTTGTATGATTATTGTTTTTAGCACAATTATTTGCTTGTTACTGCATGGCCATAACATAACAAAACTCCCCAACACACAAACCCCTATGTAATTACATTGTGAGAAATGGAAATGATCACAGTTAGAACATTTATATATGTGGATGTGTATGTACAGTGCCTTCAGAAACTAATTAGACCCCTTGACTTTTTCCACATTTTGTTAGGTTACAGCCTTATTCTAAAATTGATTAAATCATTTTTTTCCTCATCAATCTACACATAATACCCCATAATGACAAAGCAGAAATAGGTTTTTAGAATTTTTTGCAAATTTATTACAAATAAAAACAGAAATATTACATACATAAGTATTCAGACCCTTTACTCAGTACTTTGTTGAAGCACCTTTGGCAGCAATTACAGCCTTGAGTCTTCTTGGGTATGACGCTACAAGCTTGGCACACCTGTATTTGGGGAGTTTTTCCCATTCTTCTCTGCAGAGCCCCTCAAGCTCTATCAGGTTGTATGGGGAGCATTGCTGCACAGCTATTTTCAGGTCTCTCCAGAGATGTTCGATCGGGCCACTCAAGGACATTCAGAGACTTGTCCCGGAGCCATTCCTGCATTTTCTTGCTGTGTGCTTAGGGTCATTGTCCTGTTGGAAGGTGAACCTTCACCGCAGTCTGCGGTCCTGAGCGCTCTGGGGCAGGTTTTCATCAAGGGTCTCTCTGTACTTTTCTCCGTTCATCTTTCCCTCAATCCTGACTAGTCTCCCAGTCCCTGCTGCTGAAAAACACCCCCACAGCATGATGCTGCCACCACCATGCTTCACCGTAGGGATGGTGCCAGGTTTCCTCCAGACGTGACGCTTGGTATTTAGGCCAAAAAGTTCAATCTTGGTTTCATCAGACAGGAGAATCTTGTTTCTCATGGTCTGAGTCCTTTATGTGCCTTTTGGCAAACTCCAAGCGGGCTGTCATGTGTCTTTTACTGAGGAGGGGCTTCCGTCTGGCCACTCTACCATAAAGACCTGATTGGTGGAGTGCTGCAGAGATGGTTGTCCTTCTGGAAGGTTCTCCCATCTCCACAGAGGAATTCTAGGAACTCGGGTTCTTGGTCACCTCCCTGACAAAGGCCCTTCTCCCCTGATTGCTCAGTTTGGCCGGGCGGCCAGCTCTAGAAAGATTCTTGGTGGTTCCAAACTTCTTCCATTTAAAGAATGATGGAGGCCACTGTGTTCTTGGGGACCTTCAATGCTGCAAAAAATTTTTGGTACCCTTCCACAGATCTGTGCCTCGACACAATCCTGTCTCTACGGACAATTCCTTCGACCTCATGGCTTGGTTTTTGCTCTGACATGCACTGTCAACTGTGGGACCTTATATAGATAGGTGTGTGCCTTTCCAAATCATGTCCAATCAATTGAATTTACCACAGGTGGACTCAATTTCGAGTCTCATAGCACAGGGTCTGAATACTTATGTAAATTAGGTATTTCTGTTATTTCTCTCGCTTTGCCATTACGGGGTATTGTGTGTAGATTGCTGAGGATTCTTTTTATTTAATACATTTTAGAATAAGGCTGTAACGCATCAAATGAAAATGATGCAGACAATTACATTGATGGAAGCTACAATCTATCTGCAATATTTAAGCTGATCTACCCCCTAAAAAAAAGTTAGGACATTTCTCAGGCGATTGTGTTTGAGTCTTTACATCTGTTTTATATAAAGAGATCAACCACAGGATATTGCATGTACTAGCAGCGAGTGGTGGTGGGGGAGGGTGGGTTAAAGGGAACAGCTCATCCACATGACTCGTCTGTGTACATCTGTTCATTCTGGGGATCATTGGAAGAACATGGCCTCTGAGTGACTGACTGATTGCCTCCCAGCTACTAAGAACAGGACACGGAATCTAGTGTACTTACTCAGTGAATGTACAGTGTGTACTCAAAGTATTTCTTCATAGTCAAAATCCGAAAATGGCATCCTATTCCTTATTTAGTACACTACTTTTGACCTGGCTCTGGATAAAGGTAGTGCACTTATAGCAAATAAGGTTTATAGTCAAGTGCCGGTTCTCTCAGGCTTCCTTTGTGAACATGTTAAGGTAGTAATAGTAGTACTTTCCTGGCCGGAGAATCCATTTTAAGGCAGTAATAGTAGTACTTTGCTTGCTTTTGAATCCATGTTAAGGCAGTAATAGTAGTACTTTCCTAGCCTGGGCAATGGGCATACAGTATATACCGTAGCACCTTTCACTATTTCTCTTCGTTGTTAGAGTCTGATCTTCCTCTATGAGTGCTCAAATTTCAGATAGTCAGTTGACTCAAGCTTCCTTTGTGAACATGTTAGGGCAATAGTTTCCTTTCTCGGTTCACTGACCATGAGGACACCTATCTATATGACAAATCATACAACAGATATTCCTTCCTGCGTCTGAGTCACGCATATGACTAATGAATGCTGCCAGTTCCTTTTCCACCATATATTTTAACCTGTGCCCTTTTTAAACCAGGGCTTCAAAGGTTTTCAGGGGTGGATGTTGTTCTGATGACAGTGATTCCCCCATCTAGAATGTGCCCTTGTCTTAAAGCATCCACATGCTTCCCAGCCAAAACAGTTCGGAAACAGTTTGTGCATTTATTATGACAACATTTTGTTCGGGCACACAACATTTTATAGTCCGTTGCATAAGGTACTGACAACAAATATATTTGCGTTTTATCAATGGCAATTTGAATGCACGGAGAGACCATGACGAGATCCTGAGACCCATTGTTCATCCGCCACCATAACCTCATGTTTCAGCATGATAATGCACAGTCCCATGTCGCAAGGATCTGTACACAATTCCTGGAAGCTGAACATTTTCCAGTTCTTCCATGGCCTGCATACTCACCAGACATGTCACCCATTGAGCATGTTTGGGATGCTCTGGATCGACGTGTACGACAGAGTGATCCAGTTAGGGCTGTGGCGTTCACGACATTTTGTCGGCCTGTTATTGTCATGCAAAAGTCTGCCGGTCTCACAGTAATTGATCGTTAATTAACATAAACACATTTAGCATCTCCAGGCCTCCACGCATACAAACCATACAAGCCATACAAACCATACAAGCCACTGATGCGCTGCCTTTGGAACATCTACGTTTAAAAAAGTCTAATAAATCAATTGAAAATATACCATTACAATAAATCCATTATTTATTTTAATAAGGTCTAAAGAAACAATATGTTATGAAGAAACATTTATTTCAGAAGAACAGAATATGAGTTGGCCTACTGTATGTTATCTGGCTAAGTGCCATTCCATAGGCTGTAGGCTTGTTAATTTAGCAGACAAGATATGCTTATAAGTCCCATGCCATTATTTTATATTCGATTATTTTATAGTATGATGGATATAATTGAACCTAGGTGAATAAAGTAGAAAGGATATTTTTCCCATTCCAGAGCGAGTGTGCATATTAGACTCATTTCAGGAAACTAGGCGTATGTCGCGCATGACTACTTCACATAAGAGCCATTTGAACGTACATTTTTTTATCAAAGTTTTTTGGCAGAAATGCCTTCTGGAACATGTGAACTTTCATGTGTCGTTAATAACAAACTTGTATGCCATCTGTAAATATGAATAAAATTGTTAAATTACGAACCTAGTTGGTTTAGCCACAGAAAAAGACAGTAACCTTCCCGCTAGCCATGATTGGCTGAGATAATGGGTAGGCTGGACATGCCGAGAGATGAGTTTGGATTGGTCTGCCATGTAGCATGCTTCTGTCTATAACATGAGCTGGTCAGTATGTGTAGGTAATCCTTTCTAACACATATTTTTTGAAAGTTACTGCAAAGGTTTTGTTCTCCACTTTCTGGAGGACCGAGTTTTGAAATCAGTGTAATGCACAGTGGAATTAGAATATGATAGCTAAGAAGATGAAGAAAATTCAGGCGTTTTATTGCAAATATGCAGACGGAGTTGAAAAGAGAACAAACAGAAGGCTGTTGTATAAAACACATGTCTCCGGATTACATCTTTAAACTAAGGCAACCATGGCATTTGTGACAGAGAGGGAGAAGTGTCCATCCATGTATATGCATAAGATAGTCTAGCTAGCTATATTTTCAGATATTACATGTATCTAATTTAGTCAGAAAGTTGTTTTCATTTTAACCTGTTAGGGACAGACGTTCCGCTAGCGTAACGCCTCATCAATATCCAATGGTATAGAGTGGCGCGAATTACAAATACCTCAAAAATGCTAAAACTACAATTTTTCAAACATATGACTATTTCACACCATTTTAAAGACAAGACTCTCCTTTATCTAACCACATTGTCCGATTTCAAAAAGGCTTTACAACGAAAGCAAAACATTAGATTATGTCAGGAGAGTACCCTCCCAAAAATAATCACACAGCCATTTTCAAAGCAAGCATATATGTCACAAATACCAAAACCACAGCTAAATGCAGCACTAACCTTTGATGATCTTCATCAGATGACACTCCTAGGACATTATGTTATACAATACATGAATGTTTTGTTCAATCAAGTTCATATTTCTATCAAAAAACAGCTTTTTACATTAGCATGTTTTGTTCAGAACTAGCATACCCACCGAAAACTTCCGGTGAATTTACTAAATTACTCACGATAAACGTTGACAAAAAAAACATAACAATTATTTTAAGAATTATAGATACAGAACTCCTTTATGCAATCGCGGTGTCCGATTTTAAAATAGCTTTTCGGTGAAAGCACATCTTATAATATTCTGAGTAGATAGCCCGGCCATCATGGCTAGCTATTTTGACACCCACCAAGTTTGGCACTCACCAAACTCAGATTTGCTATAAGAAAAATTTGATTACCTTTGCTGTTCTTCATCAGAATGCACTCCCAGGACTTCTACTTCAACAACCAATGTTGTTTTGGTTCCAAATAATCCATAGTTATATCCAAATAGCTCCGTTTTGTTCGTGCATTCAAGTCACTATCCAAAGGGTGACGCGTCGGCGCGTTTCGTGACGAAAAAAATTCAAAATATTCCATTACCGTACTTCGAAGCATGTCAAACGCTGTTTAAAATAAATTTTTATGAGATTTTTCTCGTAAAATAGCGATAATATTCCAACCGGGAGACGTTGTATCCGTTCAAACACTGAAAGTAAAACATGGAGTCGTCACATGCATGCGCGCGCCAGTGCCATTGTCCTCAGAAGGACCACTCACCAAAACCCCTGCTGTTTTTCGCCCAGAGACTGCAGAGCTATCATTCCATGTTCTGGCGCCTTCCTAGAGCCAATGAAAGCCTTAGAAAATGTCACGTTACAGCAGAGATCCTGTATTTTCGATAAAGAGGCTATAGAAGGACAAGAAATGGTCAGACAGGGCACTTCCCATATAGAATCTTCTCAGGTTTTGGCCTGCCATATGAGTTCTGTTTTACTCACAGACACCATTCAAACAGTTTTAGAAACTTTAGGGTGTTTTCTTACCAAATCTACTAATTATATGCATATTCTGGTTTCTGGGCAGGAGTAATAACCAGATTAAATCGGGTACGTTTTAACGTTATGAGTTGAGATTATGGTTAACTGTTTAGCTAACTAGCTACATGTCTAAACAAAAGACTCCACTATGCAAGAAACCATTTCAGAAGAATATTTATGATGTCATTACGACAACTGTCGATAGACGTAGCTGGTAAATTCGCTCTGGCTATTCTGCTTGCGCAGAATAACTGACGAATTTACGAACGCTCAACATCCGTGTCAGTAAACATTGGCAAAAAGTATAATTAAATTGTTGCCAGCAGCACAGTTGCAGTCAACAACGCTCTGGATAACATAAAAACAGCCTAACCAGCTCTGCTAGGGCTAGTAAAATGGTCAGAGTGAGCTATCCCCTCATTTGTGTCTGGAAGTAGGTAACAAGCTAGCCAACGTTAGCCAGTTAGCTTGGGTGCTTGAATGCTGTTGTTAAGTCAGAATGCTCGGGTCAACCCTACTCCTCGGCCAGAGCATCCCGTGTGCGCTCTGAACGCTCTGAGAGTGAAACGCTCTGAATTTATGAATGGACAATCTGACAACACTCTGAGTTTACGAACGCCCAGAGCACACTCTGGCACTCCAGATTGAATTTACGAACACACCCATAGTATAAACCAGCCTTTAGTCTTGAAATCTTTGGTTGTTTAGTACATGGCCTCACGTGAATCCTTAAAGATTCACATGATTCACAATCCTTCCTTCCAGTTCTCTGCTGCCAATGACTGGAACGAACTGCAAAAATCACTGAAGCTGGAGACTCATATCTCCCTCACTAGCTTTAAGCACCAGCTGTCAGAGCAGATCACAGATCACTGCACCTGTACATAGCCCATCTGTAAATAGCCCATCCAACTACCTCACCCCATACTGTATTTATTTATCTTGCTCCTTTGCTCATATATATATATATATACATACATACATACATACATACATACATACACACACACACACACACATACATACATACATACATACATACATACATACATACATATATATATATATGCTGCACATCTACCATTCCAGTGTTTAATTGCTATATTGTAATTACTTCGCCCAATGGCCTATTTATTGCCTTATCGCCCTTATCCTACCTCATTTCCCTGTGGCTCAGTTGGTAGAGCATGGTGTTTGCAACGCCAGCATGGTGTGTGCAACGCCAGGGTTATGGGTTCGATTTCCATGGGGGGCCAGTACAAAACAAACAAATGCATGAAATTAAATGTATGCATTCACTACTGTAAGTCGCTCTGGATAAGAGTGTCTGCTAAATGACTAAAATGTACTGTATATAGACTTTTTCTACTGTATGACTGTATGTTTGTTTATTCCATGTGTAACTGTGTTGTTGTATGTGTCGAACTGCTTTGCTTTATCTTGGCCAGGTTGCAGTTGTAAATGAGAACTTGTTCTCAACTGGCCTACCTGGTTAAATAAAGGTGAAATGAAATAAAATTAAAAATTAAAAAGAGCAGCGTGGGGCTAAAGCTGCAGAGGGTGTGAACGCTGCTGAATGGGTGTTAACAAAGAAGAGCTCTCCAGCACATGAACAAAAACATTCAAGGGCAATTTTCTCAAAAGTGAGGTTACAAGTTTATCAACTTTCAAAGCAGAATTACTTTCCCATTGTTCCTCAACTGTAGTGTATGATATACCATTTTCTAGCTCTGAGTCTACTTTTATCCAATGTAAAAAACACAATTTTAAATTTTGCAACAGAATACCGAATCGAGCCGGTCGGTCACATATGAAGTTTGATGTAGAGCGTAAAAGTGAGAATTTGAAACAGGTCTTATACGCTAGATTTAGAGTTATTTAGCAAGTTTAGCTGTGAATGATAAAAACCTTAGAAAGCCTTAGAAATTCAAAGGTATATGGGCTGCATGATGCGACTATAGGCTATTGATGATTTGAGAAAGTTGCTAAAAAAAAAGCTTGCAGTCTGTTCCTTTGCCTCAGGCTGCACATGCTGTTCTCTCATCAAGTGATCATATTTTCACCCATCAGACTATTCTCAATTTAATCTTGTCTTTACTAATATGTAAAATTAGTTTTGATTAAGAATGGCCCATTTTCAAATGGGCAGGAACTTGTCAGGTATAGACTATTCCAGTTATTTTGCTGTGTGACAGGTCATATTCCGACCCAAATCTCTGTATGCAATGGGCTCTCCAATGAAGGAGAGAGGGGAGGAGATGGAAACGATGGTGAGATGGTGAGATATTTTGTAGCTAAAGGTAATGTGTCAGCCTATTAATTATGAAAATATAACAAATGTCTAATTACTAGGCTATTCAAAATACAAATTCAATATAATTGTAGGTTAACTCTGAATTTGTTTAATTTAGGCTAGCCCAATTATGTACCAAAGATATCTCACATCTGTATTTTTTTACATATTTTTCTGCCATGTGTAATATGCGGTAGGCAATGTATTATAAAGGCACAATCATTATATACATGCTAATATGCATATGTGTGTTTTGAATTAATCATCACAGTAGAAAGCACTGTCCATTTTGTAGTGTTAGGCTTTGATACAACACCCACAACCATCATGTTTTCCACTCAGTTTCAACTGGTTGTTGAACTTCTTTCTTCAAATTGTTCAATCACAGTGAGTTTTAAAGCACATACTGTTTTGATGATTTTTGATTGTGTTTGCATTGATGTCAGAGTGGTTAGAGGGACAATACAGCCCTGACTACGAGGCCATTAGGACCTGATGGAGGGACAATAGAGCCCTGAGTACCAGGCCATTAGTGACCTGATGATCATTAGCAAATTGGGTACTACTAACACATGTCCAGAGTGCAAAGAGGAGATTACCGTGACTCAACGGTCACATAGAATATTTCTGCGGTCATGACGCATGACTGCCGGAGCTCTAGTTCCAGTTTCCGACAATATCCAGCAACTACGCACAGCCATTGAAGAGGAGTGGGACAACATTCCAAAGGCCACAATCAACAGCCTGATCAACTTTATGCGAAGGAGATGCGTCGCACTGCATGAGGAAAATGGTGGTCACACCAGATACTGACTGGTTTTCTGATCCACGCCCCTACCTTTTTTTAATGTATCTGTGACCAACAAATGCATATCTGTATTCCCAGTCATGTGAAATCCATAGATTAGGGCCTAATGAATTTATTTCCATTGTCTGATTTCCTTATATGAGCTGTAACTCAGTAAAATCTTTGAAACTGTTGCATGTTACTTTTATGTTTTTGTTTAATGTATACCTCTTTACCCCTCTATTCATCCCCCCACTCCATTACTTGTTACCCCTCTATTCATCCCCCCACTCTGTTACCCCTCTATTCGTCCACCTCTCTGCCACCTTTTTATTCACCCTTTCTTCATTGGTCTTCCCATTCTCCTTCTCTCTACTCAAAATAATCGTTTTTGTGGATTAATTTCTCAATTGAAACATTTCTACCAATACTTTTTTGGGGTCGGGGATAGCCCTAACCCAGGCTGTATATTTGAGATCCTGTAAGCCACCAACAGACAACAGTTAGGATAGTGATTGGTGAAGGGATTTCAGTGCTCCTACATCAATGCTGGAAGTTAACAGAAACGGGCATGTATTTCCTGAAAGCCAGACTGTAGAGGGGAGGTGAACATCTTGACTAAAAGAAATACATCAGAACAGTGCATGGAGGATCTCTGTACATGCAGAGACCGTAGTCTGCATTCTGCAGTTAGGCCATATACAGTAAAGTAGTCACAGGAAAAATAACAGAAAACTCATTACAGATATACAGTGGGGTATGAAATTATTGGCACCTTTGATAAAGATTATTGGCACCCCTAAAGATTCTTATCGATTAAAATGTAAAAAATTATATATTTGGTCTTATATTCATAGCACGCAATGACTACTTCAAGCTTGTGACTAGAAACTTGTTGGATGCGTTTGCAGTTTGTTTTGATTGTGTTTCAGATTATGTTGTGGTAATAACTTGCCTAGTTAAATAAAGGTTAAATAAAAAATATATAAACTAAGCAAAAAAAGAAATTCCCTTTTTCAGGACCCTGTCTTTCAAAGACAATTCGTAAAAATCAAAATACAGATCAGATCTTCATTGTAAAGGCTTTAACTTCTATGGGCTACGTGGGACGCTAGCGGGACAGCCAGTGAAATATCAGGGCGGCAAATTCAAAAACAACAAAATGTCATAATTCAACTTTCTCAAACATAGAACTATTTTACACCATTTTAAAGATACACTTCTCCTTGATGTAACCACATTGTCCGATTTCAAAAAGGCTTTACAGCGAAAGCGAAACATTAGGTTATGTTAGGAGAGTACATAGACAAAAATAATCACACAGCCATTTTCAAAGCAAGGACATGTGTCAATAAAACCCAAAACACAGCTAAATTAAGCACTAACCTTTGACGATCTTCATCAGATGACACTCCTAGGACATTGTTACACAATACATGTATGTTTTGTTTGATGAAGTTCATATTTATATCCAAAAACAGCATTTTACATTGGCGCGTGATGTATTCTCACCAAAATGTCCGGTGAATGTGCACATCAATTTACATAATTACTCATCATAAACGTTGATAAAGTATATAACAATTATTTAAAGAATTATACATAGACTACCCCTGGATGCAACCACTGTGTCAGATTTTAAAATAGCTTTACGGAGAAAGCACATTTTTCAATATTCTGAGTACATAGCTCAGCTATCACGGTGAGCTATTCAGACACCCGCCAAGTTCGGGGCAACCTAAACTCAGAATTAGTATTAGAAATATTCTCTTACCTTTGCTGATCTTCGTCAGAATGCACTCCCAGGACTGCTACTTCCACAAGAAATGTTGTTTTTGTTCGAAATAATCCATATTTATGTACAAATACCTCCGTTTTGTTCCTGCGTACAGATCCAAAGGCATAACGCGCGAGCGCGGAACGAAAAGTCAAAATGTTCCATTACCGTACTTAGAAGCATGTCAATCGCTGTTTAAAATCAATCTTTATGGTATTTTTTACGTAAAATTGCGATAATATTCCAACCGGACAATAGCATATTCATTCAAGAAGACAAAGAAGGAACGGCGTGCTCTCGTGACCGCGCATATCCAATCCCTTTGTTGCCAGGCATACCACTCAGAAACTGAGCTCCTATTATCTGCCCAGTGACAGGAAAATGCTCAAACCACTTTCTGAAGGCTGTTGACAGCCAAGGGAAGCCTTAGGAAGTGCAACGTCACCCCACAGACACTGTAGCTTTGATAGAGAATCAAAAGAAGAACAACAATTCTCAGACTTTTCACTTCCTGCTTGGATTTTTCTCAGGTTTTTGCCTGCCATATGAGTTCTGTTATACTCACAGACACCATTCAAACAGTTTTAGAAACTTCAGAGTGTTTTCTATCCACATCTACTAATAATATGCATATTCTAGTTTCTGGGCCAGAGTAGTAACCTGTTTAAATTGGGTACGTTTTTCATCCGGCTGTGAAAATACTGCCCCCTAGCCCAGATAGGTTAAACACTGTTTCCCGTGCTTGTTCAATGAACCATAAACAATTAATGAACATGCACCTGTGAAACAGTCATTAAGACACTAACAGCTTGCAGTTATGAAAACTTAAGACACTAAAGAGGCCTTTCTACTGACTCTGAAAAACACAAATAAGAAAGATGCCCAGGGTCCCTGCTCATCTGCGTGAACGTGCCTTAGGCATGCTGCAAGGAGGACTGCAGATGTGGCCAGGACAATAAATTGCAATGGCCGTACTGTGAGAAGCCTAAGACAGCACTACAGGGAGTCAGGACAGACAGCTGATCGTCCTCGCAGTGGCAGACCACGTGTAACAACACCTGCACAGGATCGGTACATCCGAACATCACACCTGCGGGACAGGTACAGGATGGCAACAACTGCCCGAGTTACACCAGGAATGCACAATCCCTCGTCAGTGCTCAGACTGTCCGCAACAGGCTGAGAGAGGCTGGACTGAGGGCTTGTAGGCCTGTTGTAAGGCAGGTCCTCACCAGACATCACCGACAACAACGTCGCCTATGGGCACAAACCCACCATCGCTGGACCAGACAGAACTGGCAAAAAGTGCTCTTCACTGACGAGTCGCGGTTTTGTCTCACCAGGGGTGATGGTCGGATTCGCGTTTATCGTCGAAGGAATGAGCATTACACCAAGGCCTGTACTCTGGAGCGGGATCGATATGGAGGTGGAGGGTCCGTCATGGTCTAGGGCGGTGTGTCACAGCATCATCGGACTGAGCTTGGTGTCATTGCAGGCAATCTCAACACTGTGCGTTACAGGGAAAACATCCTCCTCCCTCATGTGGTACCCTTCCTGCAGGCTCATCCTGACATGACCCTCCAGCATGACAATGCCACCAGCCATACTGCTCGTTCTGTGCGTGATTTCCTGCAAGACATGAATGTCAGTGTTCTGCCATGGCCAGCGAAGAGCCCGGATCTCAATCCCATTGAGCACGTCTGGGACCTGTTGGACCGGAGGGTGAGGGCTAGGGCCATTCCCCCCAGAAATGTCCGGGAACTTGCAGGTGCCTTGGTGGAAGTGGGGTAACATCTCACAGCAAGAACTGGCAAATCTGATGCAGTCCATGAGGACACAATATTCAATTTCTGTTAGTCACATGTCTGTGGAACTTGTTCAGTTTATGTCTCAGTTGTTGAATCTTGTTATGTTCATACAAATATTTACACATGTTAAGTTTGCTGAAAATAAACGCAGTTGACAGTGAGAGGACATTTCTGTTTTTGATGAGTTCATATAAAAATATGGTAAATAATGAAGTCAGTTTTATTGTAACAAGAATATAATATGTTTCTAAACACTTCTATGTTGATGTGGATGCTACCATGATTACGGATAATCCTGAATTAATGGTGTATGATGATGAGTGAGAAAGTTACAGAACATCAAAGATCATACCCCCAAGACCTGCTAACCTCTCACCATTACCAGGGGAGGTAAGCATGTCTTGGGGGTATGATCTTTGACCCTCTGTAGCTTTCTCGCTCATCATTATTCATGATTCATTCTGGATTATCCATCATTTTGAGATAATAATGTCTGTCTTTCTCTAAACAATTGTATTAGTATAAATGTATGCTCTATTTTTTGGAGCATACAATATAGCTCTGTGTTTATATTGACTTGCAAGACACAAAAACCCTATGAAGTAGACCCCATTATGCTGGTGGTGATAACTCACCTGAGGACCACCATACATCTGAAACCTAAGCGGGTTCAACGCCGGCCCAGACATCTGAGGGTGGTATAGGGGCGTCAAACCCCTATATATCACACTACACCAGGGTAGAGAGAGGATTGGGTTGCATGAGGGCAGGCAGGAGAGAAAGAGAGAGAGAGGGGGAACGAGAGAGAGAGATCTTACCAGCATCAGTATCATCATCCTGAGATAGGAAGAAAGGGGCAAATGAGTGCAGAAAAGGAGTCTGCGAATCTTCATAGATGATGACTGTCTTTGATATCTGTTTTCATTCCTTTCAGTGTTAGTGAAAGGGGATATGTTGAACGTTAGTGAGACAGAGAGAGCGAGAACTACTTGGCTCATTGGAAAGAATCAACCAAAAAACAGAGCAAATTGGAATGCTACCTTGCACTAGACAGAGAGTACACAGTGTCAGATTACCTGAGCACTTGTGACTGACCCAAAACTAAGAAAATCCTTGACTATGTACAGACTCAGTGAGCATAGCCTTGTTATTGAGAGACCCGGGATGCAGTTTTTGTTGGGGGTTAATTCCCTTGCTTAAGGACAGAACGACACATTTTTCCTCCTTGTCGGCTCAAGGATTCGAACAAGCGACCTTACGGTTACTTGCCCAACACTAGTAACCACTAGGCTACCTGCCGCCCCAATGTTTACATATGTTTCCCATGCCAATAAAGCTCCATTGAATTCAGAGAGAGAGAGAAATATGGCATTTCCTATGTAGTGCACCACTTTTGACCGAGTCCAAGCTCAGGTCAAAAGTTGTGCACTATATTGAGAATAAGGCTCGGGTCTATAGAGAATAGGGTGCCATTTGGAACACAATGTCAGATAACCACCAACCAGGGGAAAGAAGGGTTTAAAATGGGGTATAACTGAACTGCTACAACATCTGGGTCTCCTCTCACTTGTGTATAGTCATTGCTACCCTCCTATCCCTCCGTCCTCACGCTTCTCTCTACTCTCTAATGGGCTCGTACACAGGCTTACACATGCCTTTTATTTCCTGTTGATTGTCTCACTCAGACATACAACTTATTTATGGCTTTAATCAGTGTAAAAATAAAGTTGTGTAATGCAGTATAATAAAAACAGGACTAGAAGACCTTGAGAAGAGACGGAGAATGACAAAACAAAAAGGTTTTTACTATCCCAGGACCCAGACTGTGACTCGCTCACTGAGAGGTGGGGTATTGGGTATGGGGCAGCAGAGGGACAAATCCAAGAAAGGAGTCTGGGAGTCCTGTATAGGGGATTATCCCACCAACACCCAGCACCATAGAGTCCCCTGCCTGTGGTCACGTGGACTGGGGGTCAGTGGAGGGGGCTGGGGGAGCCACGATCCTGTTCGCTCACTGCACTAGGCTGACCAGCCAACCAGAAGAAGGGAAGAAGGAGAAATGAAGAAGAAGAAATGGCCTCTTGTTGTTTGTTCTCCTCATCCACCATCTGTCTGTTCAGTTCCTGACACCTGTACTGTCCCGTCAGAGCCTGACACCCCTGTCTTCAGGGACGGTGAGTGGAGGGGAGGGAGGAATGGGGCAGAGAGCGGCTCCAAAGACCTGCATGGTGGAGCTGTGGGGGGATGGGATGGGGGTGAAGTTGGGGCCACTTCTATCCAAGCAACACACTTTCTAGCTCTTTAGTCCTTTACCCGAGCCTACAGTACCCTGAGATCCAAGACCCACATTTTTAATAATGGACTTAACAGAACAAGCTTGTGTCTGTTTAATATACAACTCAGGGCTTAATGTATATTTGTGATTATTGTGGGGGCGATGTTAAATTGAGCGTAAAATGTAAATCTCCCTACCATCATATCTAAGCCTATATGACACCAATTTCCAGGAAATTTGGCAAATCAACTTGATTGGACGTACACATACCGGATTGTTTAACAGGGTGTTGGCAATTGAGTTTTCAGAGTATTTTCTGCACCTACCTAGCTCAAATTCAGATTAAAACGAGACTATAGCGTCCATAAACTGACCATTGGACTTACAAAATGTCGGATTGACTAAGTATGTAGGTGAAACAGTTTTTATTACATTTCTAATTTATCGCTCTCGCGTGCTAATTTCTGTCCATTAAGAACCAACAATGTGCTATCTTTTTGTTGCATTTCTGACAATGCTATCATCTTTCCAGCCGAATCTCAAGAGTTCTAAAACCAGGAGCAGAAACTCAGTTCCTGCTCAACAGCAGCAGCTGGCTTGTAGCAGGTTAGCAGCTGTAGCTAGTCGCTAACACCAGTCGGATGAGAAGCAAGCTACAAGGAAAGGAAGCTAGCTAGGTATATTTAGCTATGGAATTCGAGCACAAACAAATAAGCTAGCAAACATCCCTGGCTCCTATTATAGCCAGTTAGCTAGCCAACTAGCCAGTAGCTACAAGCCTGTACCATATGAACCACAACTCAATGTTGACAATATATCCTAGCCAACTAAGTTACATTCTTCCATTAAGCATAGCTAGGTCTGGGGTATGTAGATTGTGTGTAGATTGATGAGGGAAAAAAACGATCTGAATAGTTTCCGAAGGCACTGTTTATATCATTAGGTTGTATGTATTTTTTTTATATAGGCCTATTGTAAATGTGTAAAATTGTAGCGACACCATCTTTAAAATAAAGGTTTAAGGAAATACAAGCAGGCACCACATTACTAGAAGAAGCTTGCTTTCATATAATAAAAAAAAAGCTTGAAATGGTAGTGGAATGGGATTAGTGTGGTGTGTGAAGAATCCAATACTTTAACTTCTATGCGGTACAAATCACATTATTGTGGGAGCACCTCTAAGAGTATGAATTAGGCTCTTTGAGAAGGTTTGAATCCTAAGCAACCTGCATACACATTGTTTGAAGTACAATAGACTAATATCTCTACTGTGGTAGGTCAGAGCTGTGTTCTGGAAAACCTTGGTAGAGCATGGGTAGAGTAGACATTGTAGTGCTCATGTGAATTTATTTTCTTTTTCGGCTTCAGACCAATGCTTCCTTATCACTTTAAACATAGCTTTTTGTTTTTAGTAGCAAAAAAAATGATACTTGGCTTGAATTATAGCAGGAAACAACAGCTATTAATGTGTTGCAAGCCAGATGTTCATATTAAACATGATGTTATCAAGAAGACATTCTCTCTTCTTCAGGGGTCAAGTCACTAGGAAGACAGATAGACTGATGTTTAGGGTTTACTATGTGCTCTAGGGTTGGGCATACCTTCGTTGATCCAAGAGCCTTTGATTGTAAAACAAATATATATAATTTGTTGCCAATGTCATACAACCATTGGAATCAGCTGAAATAGATAATAAAACACTTCTTACTGCTTTGGATTGTGATCGTAAAAGGAAATGTCTTATGAATGAGTTGTCAGCCTCAGTGACAAGATGGCTAGAGGGAAAACAACTTTTATATGCTTTTGGCAAGACAATAAAGAAACAGATGCCTTTTAAACCTGTTAGCTGCCCACTTCTTAATCGGCTTACCTTGGCACAGGGACGGGCAGCGGGACGGGCGACTAGTCCCTCTGAAGGGTCATACCAATGGCCACTGGTCCGCCATACCTCCAATAGAACACAAGATGTTGGAGGACCACAGGAAACCTAAAAGGATGCTTCACACATGAGCACACATTGAATTACTTGATAGTGTTCTGTGAGTACTGTTCATAGTGGCTAGTGTAAAAGGCTAGAGAAACAGAACATATTTAATCAATGTATTACAGTAGCATATAAACTAATGATTGGAAAGACATTGTATCATCAGTTGAGATAATGTCCTATTTGGTCTCTAGAACACCAACATGCTGCAAATACTGTGTATGCCATACCTAAAGGCCTGTGGTGTTCAAATGTTAGTGGTGACAGAACACTCCCTAATTCAGAAATGATTTGCAAGCGCATACATAAGTGCTGTTTGTCAAGTCATTGAAATAGTTTTTGTATATGAGTTCAGCAATATAAACAGTGTAAAACATAGTCTATGTTGCATTCATTTAAAGTCCTGACTGCCAAGTGCCCACGTCTGTCAACAAGTGTGTGGAAACTGTATGTCACTTCACTTTGACACTCCAGTAGAGCTGTTTTTAGTGTTTCACTACATTGAAGAGTGTAGAGTAGAATCGTCCTAACCAGCAAAATAGTCAAGTTATCTGTCCGAGTTTGTACTTATATGGCAAATAACGATTAATAAAATCATAATGAATAAACATATATTCAACCAATGAATCACAATGGATCAAATCAGTGCATACAGGTCAGATTAGACAATGTCAACAACGAAAGCCTCATATTGACACACTAAAAGGGTAAAACCAGTATTGATAACCATGACAACAAGCTAGTGCCTAGTGACAGTGGGTCGTCACTAGCTTCCGCTGCCATAAACCCTGCTTATTTCTACAATTTATCTTCTTAAAATGTGATTTTAAATTTGAAAGTGTGGAGTGACCTCCCCTCTTAGCTTTAGACCGCTTCTTGTTTGCACTTAGCCGAGGATAATCGTCTAGGTTCCACAAACTCAAACAAGGTATTAGCTGCCAAGTCTACTGCCATTCAAACAAGCATGTGAATGTGGTGTCATGGTGATGTCATAGTGGCTAAAAGACAGACTGCTGAGTGTGTCACATTTTTACTATGAAGGACATTAGGAACATATTACACTGAACAACTGAACAACCAGTATCTAGTTAAGTGTACGTTTTCATATTGTGTGACAACTTAAAAACAATTTAGCCTATATACATGGTAGTTACAGTACATTCATGTATTACTTGTGGACAATATTCTGAGGGATACTGTTTTATTCTCTGACAAAAAGTTAAATATCTACATTTTGTTTGACTGTAAGAGAGGAGGCTGTGACCAGACACGCTACATGATATAATATGGTAAAATAATGTGTCCTTTTGTGTCTTTCTCTGTGCCCCAGACGGTGCCTGGCAACCAGCAACACTCTGCATTATCTCAGAGAAGTCTGCTTCATGTCAGGACACTGAATAGTTCTTAGATTCTTTCTTATTAATTTCATATTTTATACATAGTGCTGGACTGTAATACACAGTGCTGGACTGTAATACAGAGTGTATGATCTGTAAAACTCCCTCTGTTGGCAACTCGGGCACTGCTACAGCCAGTGAGTATGTGTGTGTGTTGTGACAAAAACCACCTCCTCATTCCAAAATATCCTTTGTCAACAACATTTGTATTGCCTTTACACATGTTTTGCTTTAATCTTTCCTTTTCCCTCTCTGTCTCTCTAGGTTGACTCGGACTCCCTGCTGTCCACCATGGATACCTCTGCTCTTACAGCCACTGAGAAGAAGGAGCACAAGGGATCAGGTCTAGATGGAAGCAGCTTCTCAGACCTGCCAAAGAAACCGTCTCCTACTACAGTTACCAGAGGTATGACTAGTCTAAGAGCTGCTACCTTCAACTGCATCTCTCCAGTCCAAACCTCCCAATGTTTCCCTCTCTCCACTCCCTGTCTGTACCCTATAGCAATGCTCCCAGTCATAAAGTAGTGTCTTTAATACCCACATCAAATACATTATAGGAGTCCCCCTGTCATACGGTATCTCTCATACTGAAAATATTTTCAATATAAAATACTTCTTGACTTAATTGATTGTGAAGAAGGTAAAATGCATGAATTTAAAAATGATTCTGATATTGACTTTAAGTAGTGTTTTTGTTTCGGTGGTCTGTGTTGGTGTGTGCTTTCATATTGGCTTATTCCCCCGCTCAGTGGCACATGAAAGAGATAGATGGAGAGGGACTGCATGATTCAAAGATGTCAGAGACTGGGAGATGAAAAAACACTATAATGAGGTCGAAAGACCTTGTTCTTACCTCCTGAGTATAAATGTTATGAATTACTAAAGCTGTCTGTGGTAACAGTGGACGACAGTGCATCAGAGTCCTCTGACACCGGCGAGGACCGGGAAGTACCTTTGATATGCTAATTAGCTTTTATCTGATAGTGTGGCATTGGTTAGTTATGTTTATTGATAAGCTTGGTGGCCTACCATAAGCAAAGCCATATGAGCATTAATTGTTTAGAGAAATACATGAAAAATAGGACGTTTCTCTCTGTCCTCACTGGCGCCTCTACAAAGAAATGGTGAAAGATTGTTTCCAAAAATCTAAATTATATTTATTGTCTTGGAATCTACTGTGGCCTATATTGGACACTTGCAATTCTTCAAACCCACATAGACCAAGGAAGTATGATGGTTGTACATTATGTTGTAAGTAAAATTGCATAGCATATGACTGAAATGGAAAGTAACACGCAGGCAACTCTTATGTGATGATACCCTTAGTGGGTCAGTCCGGTCTTAGGAGAAAAGAAAGAAAGAAAGAAAGAAAGAAAGAAAGAAAGAAAGAAAGAAAGAAAGAAAGAAAGAAAGAAAGAAAGAAAGAAAGAAAGAAAGAGAGAGATAGGGAGGGGGGGAAGAGAGAGGGAGAGGGGGGGAGAAGGGGGGAGTGATGTGAGCGTGTTGGCCGCTAAGGCCCGTCATCGAGGCTGTGTTTAGGGCTGGTTGCCATGGTCACCAGAGTCAGAGAGGGAGTCAGAGAGGGAGTCAGAGTCAGAGAGGGAGAAAGAGTCAGAGAGGGAGAGGGAGAAAGTCAGAGAGGGAGAGGGAGAAAGAGTCAGACAGAGAGAGGGAGAAAGAGTCAGACAGAGAGAGGGAAAAAGAGTCAGACAGAGAGAGGGAGAAAGAGTCAGAGAGGGAGAAAGAGTCAGAGAGGGAGAGGGAGAAAGTGTCAGAGAGGGAGAAAGACTCAGAGAGGGAGAGGAAGAAAGTGTCAGAGAGGGAGAAAGACTCAGAGAGGGAGAGGAAGAAAGAGTCAGAGAGGGAGAGGGAGAAAGAGTCAGAGAGGGAGAAAGAGTCAGAGAGGGAGAGGGAGAAAGTGTCAGAGAGGGAGAAAGACTCAGAGAGGGAGAGGAAGAAAGAGTCAGAGAGGGAGAGGGAGAAAGCGTCAGACAGAGAGAGGGAGAAAGAGTCAGACAGAGAGAGAATGAGAGAGAGAGAGAGAATGAGAGAGGGAGAGAACCCATGCCAAGAGGACCTACACCCAGACCACAGCATCACCCCAACCAGCTAAGACCACCCCAAGCAAACCCTGGCCACACCCTATATAGGCCCCCCCATATCAGACCTATGCCCCTTCTGCCCACTCCATGCCCCCCGCCCCTGCGGCAAGCACCTCAACATGACAGCAGGACATATGCCCAGGCCGTGAGCAGACCAACAGGCTCAGCCCCCACTATTACACTCGCCCAAGCCCCATCCTGCGACCTAAGAGGTATGTATTAGATGCTCAACATGCTCTGCTCACACCTACTGTGATGGTCCAGGCCTAAACCACACAGAAACAACACTAGACACTATGGAACACAAAGCTTTTACTATCTGATCCTGGAATTTACAAGGTCTGAGGTCATCTGCCTTTGACCTAAAGAGCAGGAACCCAGACTTCATCAAAGAAATTGGAAATACACACATTGTCATCCTACAAGAAAACAATTAGGCAACAACAAATTCAATCCCTTCTAGACAATTTCCTGGACAAAAGGTATCACTGTAATAGTGAAGGTGTAAACTTGGCAGTAGAAAACCTAAACAGTATATTTTACCTCTCAGTTCCCAATCAAATCAAAACAGTTCAAGCAAACAACCTAAGAAAATGAACAGCAATGACAAATGGTTTGATGAAGAATGCAAAAACCTAAGAAGGAAATTGAGAAACGTATCCAACCAAAAACATAGAGACCCAGAAAACCTGAGCCTACACCTTCTCAATGCTGAATCACTAAAACAATACAGAAATACACTACGGAAAAAGAAGGAACAGCACGTCAGAAATCAGCTCAATGTAATTGAAGAATCCATAGAATCTAAACCAACAACAACACAGAGAGTTATCTATCCAAAACTGAGATTTATGGATAAACCACTTCTCTAATCTTTTTGGCTCTATAACAAAGAACAAACAGCAAACACATTCATGATCAAATACAAATTGTATAATCAACTACTGAACTACTAAATACTATACATTCATGTACATACTACCTCAATTGGGCCGACCAATCAGTGCTCCCGCACATTGGCTAACCGGGCTATCTGCATTGTGTCCCACCACCCACCACCCGCCAACCCCTCTTTTACGCTACTGCTACTCTCTGTTCATCATATATGCATAGTCACTTTAACCATATCTACATGTACATACTACCTCAATCAGCCTGACTAACCGGTGTCTGTATGTAGCCTCGCTACTTTTATAGCCTCGCTACTGTATATAGCCTGTCTTTTTACTGTTGTTTTATTTCTTTACTTACCTATTGTTCACCTAGCACCTTTTTTGCACTATTGGTTAGAGCCTGTAAGTAAGCATTTCACTGTAAGGTCTACACCTGTTGTATTCGGCGCACGTGACAAATAAACTTTGATTTGATTTGATTTAAAGACTACCAGCACGCACTGGATTCTCCAATTACAGTGAATGAACTACAGGACAAAATAGAAACACTCCAACTTAAAAAGGCCTGTGGTGTTGCATCCTAAATTAAATGAAAAAATATACAGACCACAAATAACAATGGGCTATACTTAAACTCTTTAACATCATCCTCAGCTCTGGCATCTTCCCCAATATTTGGAACCAAGGACTGATCACCCCAATCCACAAAAGTAGAGACAAATATGACCCCAACAACTACCGGGGGATATGTGTCAACAGCAGCCTTGGGAAAACCCTCTGCATTATCATTAACAGCAGACTCGTACATTTCCTCAACGAAAACAATGTGCTGAGCAATTGTCAAATTTACTTTTTACCAAATGACTGTAACGACAGACCACATATTTACCCTGCACACCCTAATTGACAAACAAACAAACCAAAACAAAGGCAAAGTCTTCCATGCTTTGTTGATTTAAAAAAAAGCTTTTGACTAAGTTTGGTATGAGGGCCTGCTATACAAATTGATGGAAAGTGGTGTTGGGGGAAAAACATACAACATTATAAAATCTATGTACACAAACAACAAGTGTGCGGTTAAAATTGGCACACACATTTCTTTCCACAGGGCCGTGGGGTGAAACAGGGAGCTTAAGCTCCACCCTCTTCAACATATATATCAACGAATTGGCGAGGGCTCTAGAACAGTCTGCATTACCCAGCCTCACTGTACTAGAATCTGAAGGAAAATGTCTACTGTTTGATGATGATCTGGTGCTTCTGTCCCATGGTTGCCCTAGAGCACACAAAAAATTATACATACCGCAGCCTAAACATCAGCACCACAGGTAACTTCCACAAAGCTGTAAATGATCTGAGAGACAAGGCAAGAATCTTCTATGCCATCAAAAGGAACATAAAATTCGGCATACCAATTAGGATTTGGCTAAAAATACTTAAATCAGTTATAGAACCCATTGGCCTTCATGGTTGTGAGAATTAACAAAATGGGACAAACACCAAATTGAGACTCCGCATGCAGTATTCTGCAAGAATATCCTCCGTGTACAACGTAAAACATCAAATAATGCATGCAGAGCAGAATTAGGCCGATACCCGCTAATTATTAAAACCCAGAAAATAATTTTACAAGAACCTAAAAGGGAGCAATTCCCAAACCTTCTGGCAAGTAGCCTAGTGGTTAAAGCGTTGGACTAGTAACTGAAAGGTTGCAAAATCGAATCCCCGAGCTGACAAGGTAAAAATCTGTCGTTCTGCCCCTGAACAAGGCCGAATAAGAATTTGTTCTTAACTGACTTGCCTAGTTAAATAAAGGTAAAATAAAAAATAACAAAGCCATCACCTATAACAAAGCCATCACCTGAACAGTAATGAACCTGGAGAAGAGCCTCCTAAGCAAGCTGGTCCTGGGGCTCTGTTCACAAACACAAACACACCAAATCATGAGAAAACAAAACGATTATTACTTGACACATTGGAAAGAATTGACAAAAAAACAGCAAACTAGAATGTTATTTTGCCCTAAACAGAGAGTACACAGTGGCAGAATACCTGACCACTGTGACTGAACCAAAATTAAGGAATTCTTTGACTATGTATAGACTCAGTGAGCATAGCCTTGCTATTGAGAAAGGCTGCCGAAGGCAGACCTGGCTCTCAAGAGAAGACAGGCTATGTGTACACTGCTCACAAAATGAGGTGGAAACTGAACTGCTCTTCCTAACCTCCTGCCAAATGTATGACCATATTAGAGACACATATTTCCCTCAGATTACACAGATCCACAAAGAATTCGAAAACAAATCCAATTTCGATAAACTCCCATATCTTTTGGGTGAAATACCACAGCAGCAAGATTTGTGACCTGTTGCCACAAGAAAAGGGTGAAGTGAAGAACAAACACTATTGTATATACAACTTATATATATTTTTTTCCACTTTTGTACTTTAACTATTTGCACATCATTACAACACTGTATATAGACATAATATTACATTTTAAATGTCTTTATTCTTTTGGAACTTTTGTGAGTGTAATTTTTACTGTGCATTTTGTATTGTTTATTTCACTTTAGTTTATTATCTATTTCACTTGCTTTGGCAATGTAAACATATGTTTCCCATGCCAGTAAAGCCCTTAAATTTAAATAGAATTGGACAGAGAGAGAGAGAGGGAGCGCAAGAGAGAGAGAGGCAGACCCTCTCATATATAAAAAATGAGACCTCGTGTTTTCATCAGTGATTATATGTGTGATGACAACTCCTCATAACGAGGTCTGAGGACCTTGTTCTTGGCTCCAGAGGTTCAACGTTATAAATAAGTTAGAACTGCATAGTGGAGCGGTTCTGAGGTCCTTCCTTCTGAGATGCACAAAGACATCTAGCGAGGGCCCACCACTGAAACGTTAATAGAACTTATCCGTGGGATATTTTTACTGTTTAATGAAGGGCTTGGTGGCCTGCCCTCAACCAACTATAATCACCATACATTCTCTATTCACTCATTGGCAACAGTGAAAGTAGAACATTTACAGCCATACTGACTTGGTTACATAGTTATAGCCCTAGTTTTTATCTTCTTATCGACACCTTTTCACTGATTCTGCAGTTAACATGCAGATCATAACAGGAATATGAATATAGGGCATAGCGTGAATAAATCAATATGACAGTGTATTATTCTTAGTACATTTCTCAAAGTAGCCAAAATGAATGGCCTCATTCACTCAACTCTATTGAAAACTACTGTAAAGTCAAAGGCTAACTAACTGAAGCATCGTCAGACCATTCTCAGTGAAAGTGCTAAGAAAAGCACTCAAATGTTTGCATAAGATATACTGCTAAAACATCCAAGTCATTACAAATGAATAAAGTTCTATCAGCTATGTTTTTTCTCTTCGCTGGCCTGGTCTAGACTCATTGGCAGTTAGAACATCAGGGTTTTACTAACAACTCCATTTCAGTTGGGTTTCATGGAGACATGCCTTGACCAGTTACATTTGAGTCCATGACTCTTAAACCATAATGGAAGTATGTCTGGCCTTTATAGCTCTTAGTGCAAGAGGCCATGGCTAGCCGAGGAAGGATGATTTTGGCTTGGCATGAGTCCACCGGTTCCTTGATATGCATCAGGCCATTTCTCTAGCTGGGCCTTGTTAATGATTTTAAATGGGCACCCGCAGTCTCAGTGACAGCCCGCATCTGTCTGGCAGGGCAGACTCTTGCAGGCTGGTGTGTGTGTGTGTGTGTGTGTGTGTGTGGTGTGTGTGTGTGTGTGTGTGTGTGTGTGTGTGTGTGTGTGTGTGTGTGTGTGTGTGTGTGTGTGTGTGTGTGTGTGTTCTGGTATAGGCTGTATCACACAGCAACACAAACCTCAGTCTGTAGGGTTTATTGGTCTGTCTCTCTGGTTGTAAATAGCCAGATCAGGTTCCTAGTATAGGACAGTAAACATCTCAGTATTTCAAAGCCAATCTCTAAGCTGAATTGTAACGTTTGTAATCTTTCCCTTACAGAAAATCACATGATTTCATGACGTTTCACATGTGAAATCATGTGAAAAGGTGTGTTTTTGGAACACTTCACATGTGATCACATGTTTTCACCGGTGTAGTTTCATGCTATCACATGTTGCTTTAAATGTTGTCACATGTTATCACATTAACTTCACATAAGATCACGTGATCATGTGAAATTCATGGTCTAAAACTGTTTGTGAAACAGTTTTAGACAGCCTACACACCCTGTCTTTATCTAACACCTCAGATTGTAGTTTTGTTCAAATGGCGACATTCACAAATCTAAGTCCAGTATACCGCTATTGTGCCTTGTGCCCCCCCACCTCCCTCCTGCTCCCCCACTCTTTACGCTCCTTATACACAGATGTGGTGTTACACTGAGCCTAAACTCTGTGTGACTGGTGACTATACTAGATGGATGGAGCAGGCGCGTGCAGTGTAATTAGTTGTGTTAATAGAGTGGCGAGTTAGTGATATGGACAGAGCAGTGTGTTAATCACAGCAGCCGTGGTCTCCATAGCGAGGGTAAGTGAGTAATGGTCAAGGTAAGAGGGGTTCCGAGAGGTGATAGGGGATTAGAGGGGTGTGTGAAGTGTCTCTTTCCCCCACGACTCTCTACTGGTCCCTGGGCTGCTCTGCTCTGGGGAAGGTGCTCTGGAGTTCTGGCTGCTGGCAGAGAAAAATGTGACCAGAATTTTTTTTAAAGTTGTTCATAGGCAGGAACATGCCAAAGGAACAGCCACTGATCTTCCTGAGAAAGGAGACAGGATTTTCTGCTCTTTCTTTCTTTCTTTCTCTCCCACTAAATGAGGCCCTTGCACTGTTGTGGTTCTTTGGGCCCATGAAAGGCAGGGAGAGAATAGGGGATTTGTGACTCAGAGTGTGACTCCCTCATATGTTTAACAAACTCCATGGCCCTCCACCTGTGTTTTAAACTGATTAAAGAATAAATATCCTCATGAGTGGAATATTCTGTGTAGGCAGAAGTACTTTTTAAGATATTCAGAAATTTGTCAATCTCCACAACATGTGGATGAGTGCCTCAGTATTCATTTCCCATGTCTTAAAGAAGAGTAGACAAGGCAGTGCAAGAGATAAATAGTTCTGGTAACTTTGTTGCACAAGACACCACCTCGCCTGGCCCTACTACTTAGAAAACAGCATGACACACACACCTGAGAAGCCCAGAATATATTGATTTATTTCATATCCCCAGTAGATTGTCATGTTGGGAAAGAAAGGACCAGCTGTATCCAGTGCCATGTACAGTATTTCACAATCACAACATCGTATCAGTACTGCCTTAACTGGCCATATACATGAGAAGACTATAGCAGGGGGATCTTGCAGGAAGGTGAAGCTATTGACTGGCTCGGCCCAATTCTGCTTTCCTCTCGGGGCGATCCGATCCTCCACACACTAGCAGGAACTGACTGTTGTCTTTTATAACTGAATAAGACAGAGACAGATATCATTATAGAGCGGAAGGGACTTTCATTTTATTGTTATAGCCAGCTTCTGTTAAACTATATAGATCCTCCTATAATTCTGTCTTATTTTACAGTAGGTTATATTTCATATCTAATGTTTGAAAATAGGCTCCTACAGAGTCTGTCCTGGGCAGTCAGCTCAATACATGTATTTATACGTTCCCTTGATTCTACATCTAGATCAGATATTCATAAGCGTATAATTAAGTCATTCCATTTGGCGCTTGTGTTATAGCCACAATGGACCCCCGTTAGATCTGACCCCGAATCTGATCCATGAGCATGGACTGACTCTCTCTCTCTCTCTCTCTCTCTCTCTCTCTCTCTCTTTAGAGGTTGTGGCCTAGATATACTTCTGAAAAAAGGGGCCGATACACTTCTGTTCTCTTGCCGGAAATTGGACACAGGGTTTTTGCATTTTACAAATAAGTTAGACATTTTTAAAAATAAAGAAATTCCTATGCTGAGTTCAAAGGAATATGGAAGATGTTTAGAACGCTACAGTAATCACATAATGAATATACAGTATAGTGTATTTAATTGAATGAATAAAATCAGCACAATATAGTACATTAATGTCATCACTTCTGCCTAGCACACGTCCATCTCTCCTTACCAGAGGTGTATACTGTATATACACACACACACACACACACACACACACACACACACACACACACACACACACACACACACACACACACACACACACACACACACACACACACACACACACACACACACACACACACACACACAGCGTCCAAAGACAACACTTTACATTCCTAGCCATTTGGAAGCTGTGGGCGAGGAGTTGGGGGCAATATATGGATCCTTCAGGGCCCTTAAACTCAACTTCAAGCCAGTTCCACTGCATTTTTTCATTGTTCCCCTCTAATCAGGGACTGATTTAGACCTGGGACACCAGTTGTGTGCAATTAATTATCAGGTAGAACAGAAAACCAGCAGGCTCTAGACCTCGTAGGGTAAGAGTTGAGTACCTCTGCTTTAGGGGATTAGCCGACACCCCCTTTCTTCCCGCTCTCTCTCTGTCTTTTCCTCCCTTGTTTTCTTCTTCTCTTTAACGGAATTCCATTCCCAGCATGCTCTGTTTAATCCTGGCCTCCGACTCTGAGATGTTTCCTTTCTGTTTTGGGGACCTAAGTTCTGGTTCTTTCCTTTCCTCCTCGGTGTCCCCCCTCCCAGGCCCTTGCCCCTTGCCTTCCCTGAATAGAGTTTTACACACATCCAAAATAATAACAGTAGCTAGGGGACAAAAATAAGGTCCAATACTTAAAGAAAACAGGAATGTCCACTCACTGTTCTGCTGCATTGCAGAACCCCCACCCCTGTAACCCTAACTCCTACCACCCTGAACTAAGATCTCCCATGCCTGCTTTCATCCCCTAATGTACCCCTTCACGCTCACAGTTCAAGTGAACAAAAATAAGGAAAGCTGTAAACAAAGAAAGGGGGTGCTTATGTAAACAGGTCTGTTCCTATAGCTGGGGTAGACAGGCTACAGCCTATTCCTATAGTCTAGGCTGAGACCAGGGGCTGAGACCAGGGGCTGAGGCCAGGGGAGTCCATCCGGCCCATGTGTCTCCCCCCTCCCTCAGGGCCTGCACACACAGCTGGTGAAAACAGTGTCAGCCACCTTCAGTCAGCCAGCCATTCAGCCAGCAAATCAGTCAGCCAGTCAGCCAGTCAGCCAATTAGTCAGCCACCAGTCATCTAGGTGTCTGTTCAGAATAGAATAGAATAGAATAGAATAGAATAGAATAGAATAGAATAGAACAGGACAATATAGTATCTACTAAAATAGACATATACATCTACTAGGACCGCAGCTTCACATACTCAAAGTGATAATCAAAGTTGATGTAAATCTCTCTCTTTTTCTAGAGAATGTTGTAGGGAAAAGTGTAGGGGAAAGTTAATTCCATTAATGCATCAATTGACAAAGTCACAGTTCCTCACTGCTCTTAGCTACTTTGACACTCTACCTGAAAAGAAGTCCTGATGGCCCATAACCTTCCCCCATCCCTGGTATTAGAGGCCTTTGTGACTGCTGTTGCAGCTCTGTTAGGCTCACAGGATATTGATTTGTAGCAACACTAGAATTCCTCCCTAGGCCGAGGGAGTTGGTTTGCTGTTAATTACAGATCTAAGGTTACACTGCTGAAACAGGCTGGTAATACCACAGCATTAGCCATTAGCAATTAGCCTCATTATGGAGGGCTTTTAATAGAGACATAGAGTCACATACCACACATTCAATCACCCGCACCTGTCAGTCAGTCAGACTTTGTCTAAGTAAAACCAGTCAAATAAACAGATATAAGAAATCATTTTTCATTTGGTAAAAAAAAAAAAAAAAAAGGGGTTTAAAGTTTTTCTTATTTTATATTCGTTTTTGGTCAGCTTCGTCCAAAATAAGAGTCAGGTCAGCAGCTAAGCTTGAAAAGGAGGAAGAGTAGGAGGAGAAATTCCATAAACATTTCGTGACATTCAACTTTTCCAGTATTTGTGTGGTCAGTACAGCAGGCAGCAGCAGGGAAAATCCTGTCTGATACAAGACAGTGGGTATGTTACAAATGGCACTGTTTTCCCTATATAGTGCACTACTTTTCACCAGGGCCCACAGGGAATAGGATGCAATTTGGGACGTACCCAGTGCAGGCTACTGGCCTCTCTCTCAGGATAGAATGTAGGCAGGCAGACGGCAGGGCTACAGTAAACTGTGAGACCAGCAAAATAAGCAGACAGGTTAGCCTGAGTAAATGCAGCAGACCCAGGGATAACAAACAGAGGCATCCCAGACCACAACTCTGTCCTGGCCGGCGGGTTGTGGGCTGGGAACAACCAATCCAAAACCAATCCAACCAAGCCTTTATGTTTTCTGGACTGTAACATTATTTTCCATAAATAGTTCTGTTCTGTACCGGTCCCATGCAATAGCTAGACAGGCATGTCATTTTGGTGTTTCACTTTAGGCCATGGTTAAATACAGGCTCTTCAGAATGGTGGAGTGTATTTTCCTCACTGAGAAAGTCCAATCTAGCACTACTTAAAGATGCAGTCCGGTATCTTAAGAACAACAAATTTGTAACATATTGTACGAATTTTATTCATAACATTTTACACAAATTGCACAATAACAACATGTGCAAGACGTAACATATCATACGAAATAGATAACGTAGTACATAATTGGATAAAGTAGTACACCAAAAAAGGGGACTTGTTTTGGCTCTTGAGCACCACTTTCAAAACTACTGACTGAAATTATACAAAAGTTCTGGATCATCACATTAAAGGATTTCAGTACATAGGCCTACAGTACACCCTGTGATTACAGTACAGGCTCTGAGACCGATGTTACTTCAATGTATGGTTGCCATGGTCCCCAGAAACATGTAAACAGGCCCGCTACTAGCCGCTACCAGCCTCATGGAAAACTAGTTTGTGATGTCATACGTCAGACAGCTCTGGGAGAAGAAGAGATGTGGGGAAAATAAATAGTAATTTTCATAACAACTGGGTAGAAATGGAGTGAGTGATGAGTGAGTGAAATCCTTTCATGTGAGCTCTTTGGTTAGAAAGTATGTAGATTGTCCTTTAGGGAGGATTCCCTCTTTTTGAATGACAAAAAAGTGTAGGATTTAAATGAATCGTATCCTTGTTTCTAACTCATAGTCCTGAGAAAGACATGGTGGCTGTGACCTTGAATCATAGTAATGCTCCATGTCCTCTTTGTGCTTTTCTGAAAGCTTGGCCGTCCCCATCCCCACTATGTTGCTGAGATCAGTTCTGCTGAATGAGGGGATAGTTAGCAGCCAAACTTAACCCTAACCAGGTTTAACCTCAGCCAAACTTAACCCTAACCCAGTTTAACCTCAGCCAAACTTAACCCTAAACCAATTTAACCTCAACCAAACTTAACCCTAACCCAGTTTAACCTCAACCAAACTTAACCCTAAGCCAATTTAACCTCAACCAAACTTAACCCTAACCCAATTTAACCTCAACCAAACTTAACCCTAACCCAGTTTAACCTCAGCCAAATTTAACCCTAACACAGTTTAACCTCAACCAAACTTAACCCTAACCTAAATGTCCAGCTCCTTCCCGCGTGTTGTGACTCATGTAAAACATCTGTAATAACAGTATACACTCAATATACAAACATTAAGAACACTCTGACCAGGTGAATCCAGGTGAAAGCTATGACCCCTTATTGATGTCACTTGTTAAATCCACTTCAATCAGTGTAGATGAAAGGGAGGAGACAGATTAAAGATTTTTAAGCCTTGAGACATGGATTGTGTATGTGTGCCATTCAGAGGATGAATGGGCAAGACAAAATATTTAAGTGCCTTTGAACGGGGTATGGTAGTAGATGCCAAGGTCACCAGTTTGTGTCAAGAACTGCAACTCTGCTGGATTTTTCACACTCAACAGTTTCCCATGTGCATCAAGAATAGTCCACCACCCAAAGGACATCCAGCCAACTTGACACAACTGTGGGAAGTATTGGAGTCAACATGGGATGCTTTCGACACCTTGTAGAGTCCATGCCCCGACCTCCCCCACACACACATGCACACACATACACACCTCCACCTGGTCCCGCTGCTTGATCATAAGACACAGAACAGTTCCATACCTCCTTATCAATGATAGTGAGGATGGCCATCAAACTGCCATGGTAAACATGTTGCATTTCACTCCGTTATTTCCTAAATACAGACACCAAACACATGTTGAATCCTAAACAATGAGAGCCTACTGACTCAGTCTATAACAGAATAGAATCCCTGTACAGTAGTAGACATGTAAAGTACATTTGCAGGAATGTATGTGTGTGTATTGTATATACATTGCATGTCCTATATATGTGGACATTCTCCAAGTGTACATTCTCCATGTGTACATTCTCCAAGTGTACATTCTCCAAGTGTACATTCTCCATGTGTACATTCTCCAAGTGTACATTCTCCAAGTGTACATTCTCCATGTGTTAGCTTTGACTCTGAGAGGGTTGTTGTACTTAAGAGTCAAAGAGCTCAGTAAATCCTTGTTATTCAACACAGTTGTAGTTCCTAAGAAGGTTCCTGCTCGCTCTGAAATTCCCATGGCTGAACTCACAACACAGTGTACTTAACAGAAGAGGGGGGACTGTTTACAATTCAAGCGTCTGCTTCTTTAAACTTCCATGAATAACAATAATTTAGCTGGTGAGTTTTTACAGTTTAATTTCTTTATTGTGAGGGGATAAACCTTTAATTGTGACTGAGGAAGTTGCTTAATCCACAGACAGAAGGAAGCTGAGCTCAGAGGCTGAGAGGTGTCAGGGACTTTTTACTTCCTGAGGCCACAGTTAAGTTTACCCTTCTCTCTCTCTCTCTCGCTCTCTCTCACTCTCTCTCATCTCTCTCTCTCATCTACAGTGGCTTGCGAAAGTATTCACACCCCTTGGCAGTTTTCCTATTTTGTTGCTGTACAACCTGGAATTAAAATACATTTTTGGGGGGTTTGTATCGTTTGATTTACACAACATGCCTACCACTTTGGAGATGCAAAATATTTTTTATTGTGAAACAAACAAGAAATAAGACGAAAAAACTGAAAACTTGAGCATGCATAACTATTCACCCCCCCCAAAGTCAATACTTTGCAGAGCCACCTTTTGCAGCAATTATAGCTGCAAGTCTCTTGGGGTATGTCTCTATAAACTTGGTACATCTAGCCACTGGGATTTTTGCCCATTCTTCAAGGCAAAACTGCTCCAGCCATTTCAAGTAGGATGGGTTCCGCACGTGTACAGCAATCTTTAAGTCATACCGCAGATTCTCAATTGGAATGAGGTCTGGGCTTTGACTAGGCCATTCCAAGACATTTAAATGTTTCCCCTTAAACCACTTGAGTGTTGCTTTAGCAGTATGCTTAGGGTCATTGGCCTGCTGGAAGGTGTCCCTGTCTCAAATCTCTGGAAGACTGAAACAGGTTTCCCTCAAGAATTTCCCTGTACTTATTCTGAAAAACTTCCCAGTCCCTGCCGATAAAAAACATCCCCACAGCATGATGCTGCCACCACCATGCTTCACTGTAGGGATGGTGTTCTCGGGATGATGAGAGGTGTTGGGTTTGCGCCAGACATAGCGTTTTCCTTGATGGCCAAAAAGCTACATTTTTGTCTCATCTGACCAGAGTACCTTCTTCCATATGTTTGGGGAGTCTCCCACATGCCTTTTGGCAAACACCAAACATGTTTGCTTATTTTTTCTTTAAGCAATGGCTTTTTTTCTGGCCACTCTTCCGTAAAGCCCAGCTCTGTGGAGTGTACAGCTTAAAGTGGTCCTATGGACAGATACTCCAATCTCCGCTGTGGAGCTTTGCAGCTTCTTCAGGGTTATCTTTGGTCTCTTTGTTGCCTCTCCTTGCCCTCCTTGCCTGGTCTGTGAGTTTTGATGGGTGGCCCTCTCTTGGCAGGTTTGTTGTGGTGCCATATTCTTTCCATTTTTTAATAATGGATTTAATGGTGCTCTGTGGGATGTTCAAAGTTTCAGATATTTTTTTATAACCCAACCCTGATCTGTACTTCTCCACATCTTTGTCCCTGACCTGTTTGGAGAGCTCCTTGGTCTTCATGGTGCCACTTGCTTGGTGGTGCCCCTTGCTTAGTGGTGTTGCAGACTCTGGGGACATTCAGATCCAGTGTATATATACTGAGATCATGTGACAGATCATGTGACACTTAGATTGCACACAGGTGGACTTTATTTAACTAATTATGTGACTTTTGAAGGTAATTGGTTTCACCAGATCTTATTTAGGGGCTTCATAGCAAAGGGGGTGAATACATATGCACGCACCACTTTTACGGTTTTATTTTTTTAAATATTTTTTGGAAACATTTCATTTTTTTCATTTCACTTCACCAATTTGGACTATTTTGTGTATGTCCATTACATGAAATCCAAATAAAAATCCATTTAAATTACAGGTTGTAATGCAACAAAATAGGAAAAACGCCAAGGGGATGAATACTTTTGCAAGGCACTGTATCTCATCTCTCTATGCTCCAGGTAATATTTCCTCTAGGCCAGTCAGGCCACTCTCTCTCTGCTGGTGGAGACAGGGAGGCGTCTGGGCCTGGAGGACCGTGAGGGAGCAAGTCAGGGGCTGCCAACAGCCGGGCAAACAACATGCATGCAGCCTGTAGGAACATAGAGCCAGAGCTATCCCAATACTACTCCATGGCTGATCACCCCATTACCACATACTGGACTGTCCAGTGCAGGGTTCCATTTCAGTTCAAGACTCAAGGACAATTAGAATTGGAGGTGGAATTTCAGTCTTATTCGTTCTGACTGAATTGACCCCAACTCTGATCTAGTGTGTTCATTGTCCATATGAAGACCAGTGTCACCCTAACAACTTACAAAAGTAGTTTATCCTCCCATTCTGCATTCTCCTATTGGTTTCAAGTGGTACAACTTTCTCTCTGGGGTTAGTTAATTCAAGCTCTATGGGAATAGTGTTTCAGAGGATTGGGTATGAATTTAAATATCCACTGGATAAATGAATATATTATATTTTGACAATTTCTTATGAGTGATATTGAATAAATGTGTGAAGAACATCTGTGGAAAATTGTAGGAACAGACCCCGCCACAGGTTTGTGACTTGCAGTATCCCAATTTGTCATTCTTTCTTTGTACATTACATCAGCTGCAAATGACTTACTACATATGATGTCTGACATTTAGCAAGGTCCCTCTGAAGTGTCAAAGACTTTCGTTCTTGACTGCTTGCCAGAAAGCAAAAAGTATCATTTTTGTTCACTTTAAAGGTCTTACACAGATTTATTTTATATAGCCTCTAATGGTTTTGTCAGAAAATATAACTTTTAGCAAGTCAAAAGAAACTGTGAATAGTGTTTTTGCAGGTGTGCATGCACAGACTAACACTAGACAAGGCTTTGTATGATTCTCTAAATAGGGCCTTGTGTGCCTGTCTGTCTGTTTAGTTAGCTCATGTTCAGGGCAACTCGACACGGCAGCTTGTCAGACCTGTAGAGACACCGTAATTGCCCTCAACTAAGAAAACCACGTTTGACTCAATACGAAACGTTTTCAATTGACACAACTCAGCTCCAATGAGGCCTGAAAACCACAACAGTGCAGCTACAAATCGAGCCTTGCTACGAAATTTCACAAGCTGTTCCATTAAAGTAAAATACCTGTGAAAGAGCAGAAATAGTGTTGGTATTTAAACAAATCCCTTACGCTTTCAGAAACTGGCGCCTTGTCGTCCTTCACCAGTTACCATACTGCTCGTATAGGAAAATAGGATAAACTGTTAAGCAATAACGGGTGGTTCTGTATTCTCAAGTTCTACATAAACTGTTTAATGGAATATTTTCCCTCATTAACACTGCAAAAGGGTATGGAATCTGAATGGGCCAGTTCTAGTTTCTCTCCTACAGGACCAATGGAAAGAGCCAGGTCCCAATTTACCAGGTGCTTGTTTGTCACGGTTTGCAGCACAGGTGTGGATAGGTCACACTTTGAACTGGAACAAGGCCTTTTGTTTGTTAAGGACTGTATTATTAAGGATTATTGTCACCACCAGGATTTTAAATGTACAGTAACATGCAGCCTGACAGACATTTTCCCTGTTGTGAGGTGGAGCGTTGGGAAGCATCTATTAAACACTCTGAATCTGAATCTTAATCACATCAAGTTTTTGGGGATGCTGCAATTGTGTAGGTATTTTGTAGATCAGTAATTATGTGTAACGTCTTACTTATGCCCATCCACTCAAACGTGCAGAATTTATTTCCGGTTGGCAAAAACAGTATCGTTTCTGCTAGTCTCGCTCTCTCTGCCTCCACCCAGTTAATAGATCAATTAGCTTGTCATAATACAACCTCAGGTGATCCCAGGTTTCAGATCATGTAAAGTCTCCTGAGGTAGGCCGGGGGTAGAGACGTGTGGCTGGTGTAGTGGCTCAGTAACCCATGGTTAGGTGATAGATACCACATGTAAGCTGTGCCAAGTAGTGGTCCTAATAGGAGCTGACAAGTGGCGGTCTGCAGGTCTGACAGGGCAGATCATATTTCTGCTGGCTGCAGACATGGTTTCAGACATGGTCCTGTTCAGGCCCAGTTTTAGAGCAACTGACACTCTAAAAGAGACTCTTTTCAACTGGATAAGGAGTGAAGTAAGACCTAGACACACCACTGCTCCACTACATACATTTTATTGGGCTGGTAAGTGCACAGCGTTTCGATCTGGATCATACAAACTATTTCAACAGGTTAAGGATCAACGTCCCACCCTACTTCACCCCAGCTATTGCAAAAGCCCAGGCGTAACAGGCCTAAGTGTAAGGGGAAAAGAGGCTGAGGTCAGACAAACAGAGCAGCTCTTGAGTGAGGTGATGGTGGAGCTAAGCTGTGTTGTGCTCTGGCAATAGATTACGTCTTGAAGGAAAATATGAAATATGAAACTATCAAAGCAACCAGTTGATTTCTGCGGCGTCGTCATTCATTTCCCACATCCAGCAGCTATGATGACTTCACAGTCACAAGAGAGCTCCTCTCTTTCTGTCAAGAGAGCAGAATATGGTCGGCCTATTTAAAATGAGGAGAATTAAAAATAACACAGGGGGGCAACATGTGGCACCCAGTACGACCCACAGTACAACCCACAGTACGACCCACAAGAAGAACAAGACTTGGGTTGCATCCCAAATTGCACCCTATTCCACCTACTGTATATCATGCACTACTTTGGACCAGGGCCCATAGGGCTTTGGTCCAAAGTAGGGCACTTCATAGGGAATATAGTGCCATTTGGGATGGATACTTGGATTAGTTAGGGGACATCTGTGGCACATGTGGATCATCTCATCATCAAGGCGGAAGGGGTGATTGTTAAACTTCAATGTGCTGCTCTTAGATTGGGGGCTTTCTTTGCTTTGATGGGAAGGAAAAATGCTTTGTAATCAGAGCCTTGGAAAAACATGCACTGTGCTGTTTTAACCCCGTCAGAGCCATCCTTACCGACCAGCCAATGTCAGGAGGCCAGAGGTTTGCCTTACTTTATCTATCCATTCTTTTAGATCTCAAGTACAGTATGTCAATGTACAGTATAGTACTTCTACATTGCATTGCTCTAAGGTAAGGACACACCAAAAAGATGGGGCGACAGTCAGGTGATGGTTGACCAATCGTCAGTCCTGTGTGTCCTCTACTTTAGTGACTGGACCTCGAACCATTGATACCAACATTGTGTCATCCATGTTGTCAAACCATATACAAGTCTTGACTAAGATCCACTGTTGTATTCCTTTCCTCCTCACCTCAACATTAACACTAATGACAGTCCTTTTAACTCTTGATAGGAAACATAAAACCTCTTCGTGCTCTTTGATATGTTCCCTAAACGTCTCATTACAACAGTGGTAGAGTAGAGAGTCACCATCTGCTAGTGATTTAGATGTGGTCTAAAACCTTAATGACATAGTCCTCAGTCACACTGCTGCTCTATCATTGGTGGTGGTGGGGGGGGGGGGGGGATTACAAAGTGCATTAATCACTTTTTCTCAAAGCAACCATGTACCATTTCTGTCATTTACTCTTGGATATTATTCTTATTTATTTTTTTACATTCATATGTTTAGAGACATATTCTAATCATAAGGTGTAATGGTATATCTTCACAGTATATAGTAAATACCACAGGAGGCCGGTGGCCCCTTAATTGGGGAGGACGGGCTCATGAGTAATGGCTGGAATGGTGTGAATGGAATGGCATCAAACACATGGATGTGTATCAAACGATTGCATTCGCTCCATTCCAGCCATTATTATGAGCCGTCCTCCCTCAGTAGCCTCCCTTTTCTTTTTCTGGTGTTGTCTATGCCGCTGTTCGCACTTAGTCTCAGAATGGAAGGGGGTAAACAGACGATAGCCCACTCTGAGCTGTGTGCATGCATACGTGTGTGTGTGTGCGTGTATAAGTGTCTAAGACACATTTAGGGTGTTTACCCAGGCCTGTCAGTTCCTCCCCTCATCAAACCACACACACAACAGCCTCCTTCCCCAGACCCAGTCCACTCTAAGATCAATATGACACTTATTTGCAGAGCTAGGACTGCACTCAGAGAAGGACTGCGAGAAGAGAGAGAAAGAGAGACACGCATGCCAATTCCCTCGTCTGACAATATTTACCATGGTGTTGAGGAAGCATAAAGGAGTGTGTGAACAGAACTTAGTGGACTCACAATTGACTCCTGGGCTTGACTCCAAACGCACTCCAACACATGGCCTTTATGAGGGGACTTCGTTTTTTTGTACACTATTTTATTGATTACTGCAGTGTTGGGTTTGGAGCTTGCAAGAAAGGCATTTCACTGTACTTGTGCACGTTACATTAGAACTTGAAACACAAACTTTGGGAAGATAAAGAATATACTGCAAGACATGTTCTGAGGTGAATAAAATCGTCTCCCATCTGGGTCACACACACTAGGGATGTAGCAGCTAATTTTATCACACGATGTAGCATCTAGCTATTGTCACTCGACTCATGGTGACGGATGATTAGTTATCATGAGGGCTGTTGTTGTAGCTGAGTAATGTCCCAGACACTCTTTCTCAGTTTCTTTCTTTGTCTCTCGTCTCATGAGGTTTGGCTCTTTCTTTCACCTGCCTTTTTGTGAGAAGCTGCATTGCAACAAACATGGATGGTGCTTATCAAGTAAGCAAACATCTAAACAAAATCGTTCCTTGAGTTGTAAATGGACTCCCCAGTTCTACATGGCCTCACCCTGGACCTTGTACCACCCTACACATCAGCCCATATCTCCAGTAATAGTAGTGGCTGTGTGTGTGCCTATGGTCTCTGTAACAACCTTATTGTTATTACGCTTTACTCAAGTCACTCACAATGTTGTATGAACTCTCCAGTGTTTGATTTGCCTGTCCACTCTAACTATACGAAGAGTAATTAAGATGGACATGTAGATTAACACAGATCAACCTCTCCCTCTCTTCTACCAAGTAAATCCAGCGTTGAACATGTCAACCTCTCTGCCAGCCATGCAGGAAGGGGCTGAAGAAAGCAACATGTGTTCCTCATAGATCCCTGTTTATTTTACTTTCATACTTGCATTACAGCCAAGTAAACATTTCAACTGTGCTCGGTACACGAAGCCACCAAAAAGATGCCGGCTTCTGAACTAGGGCGACATGGCTTATTGCATTCCCCATGACCCTCTCAACGCTAAAGTTTACTCAAGGGAATCACGATGTATTACCTTCTATTGGATTAAAAACATTCATGTAATCAAGACAATGTCATCTGATTCTAACTGAGTAAAATGCTAACAATTTTGGTTACATTTACCATAAATCCACTAAAAGTTGTATTATGGGCTGTACACATATCTCTCCACATCTGGTAAACACTACAGTTTCCAAAACATTTAGTCACAATTGATATGGGTACCATATACCATATGCTTTGAGAAGTGTAGACAGTGTGTTGATGCATTGAGCTGTCAGCTCTTAGCTCTCTCTCTCTGTAGTGTTTGAGTAAGGAGAGCTCTTCTGCCTGAAGGGTTGGTCTAGTTACACAAGCACTCCATGACAGACGACAAAAAGAAAAAGACCACGTTTACGTGGCCGATCCTGAGGTTAGCCTTTTAATTCATGCCATTGTTGACTGTGCCCCCCTCTATCCCTCCATCCCATTCCACTCCTCCTCTACTCCAGCATGAAGCCAGTCCATCTGTTTATTATTATCTTACTGGACCGAGAACATTGCGAGAGGACGGCGAGCTACCATTTGAATTAGTGATTGCCCGGCCGCATCGCCCCTCCCTCTCACCCTAACCCGCGAAACCTCTAACACCATTTCTGTACCTAACTATCCCTCCCTCTAACTAGCCTAACCCAGCCATACAAACACCCCTATTGTCCAGGGAGAAAGGTGCTCCCCCCCACCCCCTGTCCCCCTTTGAGACCAGGCCCTTCCATGCTGTGCTATTGGACATTCCCTTGGTTTCTCCCCCACCCCTGACTGCCTCACTTTAAACCAACCCGGATGCTCCAATTAAGACTCTTAATCTCTAACTGGGTCCTCAGACAGAGAAAGGGGGAGAGAGAGAGAGAGAGAGAGATAGATAGAGAGAGAGAGAAAGGGGGATAGAGAGGGAGAGGGATAGGTGGAGTGGAAAGGTAGAGAGAGAGTGAGAGGGGGTTGAAGGAAGTGAAATGTCTCCCCACAGTTCATTATCTTTGTGGCTAAGGGGCTTTCACACTGGCTGCTCGGGTCTGTGCTGTAAAAATGCTATAAAATGAAGGCTGGTGATAAATCATCTCACTTTCTCTGTGTGGGATGGAACTTGTAGCCAACAGTGCTAGTTTAAGACAGACCCTGCTTGTTGTTTTTAATGTAAATGTGAGTTTGATTCATTTAGTTGACGTAGCCTGGCTAGCTGACGCAAGAACCAAGGAAAAGTTGAAAGGCTCTGAGTTACATCCCATAAAGCCACTAGACTTGCATTAGTGTAGGAATATGAATGACTTGTCTCTCCAATGATGGGTATTCATCATTATTGCAAGGGTTTCTCGTGGTGACAGTACGCAGGATAGCATTTACAAACCAAAAAGTTTTTATGAAGAGACAAGGTCAGAGCCTGACCGGTCAGCCTCTCTGAATGATCAGACCTTTAACAAAGCACCTGAGAACCAGGATCTCTGACCCTTAAACCAATCACACGACCGTCTCAGACCCTCCACAGCTGTTTGTCATTGGTGTTTTTAAAACCAATTCTCTGAGTGAGATAGTTTCCCCAAGACCAGAAGTCCCAGGACAATGATCACCAGACCAGACTGTGTCTATGAGGAGGTGAGTCAGGTTGTTGTTCTGTATTCTTATCTTATCCAACTAGATGACCTGGGGCCTGCACTTTAACTGAAGACGCTCTGCCCTGTGTCAGAACTCCACTGACAGTTAGTTGAGCTCCGTTTTAGCCAGGGCAGACATACTGGATGTTTGAGGCCCAGAGAGCATATCTCTCAGAGGATGGCGTTTACAGAATTAGAGATGCTGGTGAGCCAAAATTGATGATGATCCCAAATATCCACCAGATTTCCCCTAAGGTGTCTATACTTTTCATATGAACACAAAATATAGAAAATCAATCCTCAATAACTGTCTCCTGAGTCTTCTCCTCTGAGAACTAACGAGCTGCCTTGCAGCCAAAACATTGGCGCTGCAGTCATTGTATGAAATAAACATGTTGTGCATCATCACAGTGTTGTTTTTATAGACCCTCAATGGCAGTTTGATAGAGTCCAGAATATGTCTCTCTCTTTGAGACACTCTCCAGACCCTCTAGTTCCCTTCGACCTGAGAAGGCCCAGAACCCAGGCTCCCCAGGAGGCCCTCACCCCGGGGTGACCTCCAGCCACGACACCCCCACCCCTAGATCAGGGATGTGCAACTCCAGTCCTTGGGGGCCGGAGTGGTGTCACACGTTTTCCCTATCCCTAGCAAACACATCTGATTAAACTGATATCATTCTAAACTGAAGATCGTGATTTGTGGATTATTTGTGTGTTAGCTGGGGCTGGGCAAAAGTGTGACACCAGTCAGGTCCTAGAGCTGCCCATCCCTGCCCTAGATTGATGTTCCTGCCTCCTGCTCCCACGCATAGTCTGGTTATGAAGTGTACTTCCTGTTTCTACCCCTCTCACTCCCTGTTCCTGTTAAAAAAGCCCTTTTACTAAGGGGGAGGGGGATGTGCTAAGCCAGTGTAGAACCATGCCGTCATCGGGCTGTTAGGGTCGTGAGGCTGTGAGGACACTCTTTGTGTGAGCTGGCAGCTTTTCTATTAGCTGTGATGCTAGGGGTCAGAGGGTCATGCACAACACAACACTAGCTGTTACGGCCTGAGTTCCCGCTCTGGGTTTGAAGTGAGAAAGAAGTGAGTATTAGTGTGTTAGGAATAGCCTAAAGAGTGTTAAAACAAGATGGATGTCATGTGATCAAGTCACAAGAATAGAAAAAAATCCATCTGTGTTGGTTAGAACCAAAAGGAATACCAAAAAGTGTGCAAACTTAATCACCTTGATGACAAGTTTCATTCACATTATCTTCATTCACCAGACAACAGAACCCTTTTTTATCCTGATCTGTTCTGTAGAAATAATATACTTTTTCTGCTCTGAGGAAATTTGTGAACCAGGCCCACACCTGGGTGTGTTAACCAGGGTTAGGTCAGCTGATCTGGTGGTCCATCAGAGTCTGGTCAGGTAGCTGATTACCCAGACGCCTCATCAGGCTTACAGAGATCTTCGCTCCGCTCGCTGGTCCCCAAAGCTATACTGACAGCATGCTAATGCTAACAGGCTAATCACAGGCCAGTGAGGCCAAACGGTGGCTGCCCCCCTCCAGCTCCCTCTCTTTAAATGTAATGTGAATGCATGGCCCGCCACAGTGCAGCCCTGCTCCCACCCTGCTCCCAGCCTGCTCCCACCCTGCTCCCAGCCTGCTCCCACCCTGCTCCCACCCTGCTCCCAGCCTGCTCCCACCCTGCTCCCAGCCTGCTCCCACCCTGCTCCCACCCTGCTCCCAGCCTGCTCCCACCCTGCTCCCAGCCTGCTCCCACCCTGCTCCCAGCCTGCTCCCAGCCTGCTTTCACCCTGCTCCCAGCCTGCTCCCAGCCTGCTCCCATCCTGCTCCCAGCCTGCTCCCAGCCTCCTCCCAGCCTGCTCCCAGCCTGCTCCCACCCTGCTCCCAGCCTGCTCCCAGCCTCCTCCCAGCCTGCTCCCACCCTGCTCCCAGCCTGCTCCCAGCCTGCTCCCACCCTGCTCCCAGCCTGCTCCCACCCTGCTCCCAGCCTGCTCCCACCCTGCTCCCAGCCTGCTCCCAGCTGGGTGAAGCATGGCGGTCATTAGCCCCTGATCCCCCAAGACACATCTTCTCAACACTGATAGCTGTATTTTCCTTACGACCATGTCCCCTGGCCCCCACACTAGAATAGGACCCTTACTGTGATGTTAGAGAGGTGAGGTCCTAGTACCACAGTACCCTAAAGACAATTAAGAGAACCAGTACCCCACCTTACCTCAGCTATAGGTAATGCATCATGCTGACTGCGGTCAAAGAGCAGGTTGGGGTTTGCAGATTTGGGGTTCAGTGAGACTGGGAGTGTATAGTTAGTTGGGAGTGATTGGGTGGATTAGGCCTGTTGTTTGATGGAGATGGATGATGGTAGAGAAAAGCCCGTTTGGGAGAGAGAAAGAGAGTGGCGATAGAGAGAGAGATAGAGAAATAGAGAGAGAGAGAGAGGGAAAGAGAGGGAGAGAGAGAGGGGGGAAGAGAGAGGGAGAGGGGGGAGAAGGGGGGAGTGATGTGAGCGTGTTGGCCGCTAAGGCTGTGTTTAGGGCTGGTTGCCATGGGCACCCCCAGATGTGTCCGATCTTCATCAGGCGTTGTGTAGTCGTGTCCTGAGTGCCTTTCCTGTTCATGTTTACACAACTCTCTCTGTTTCTCTCTCTCTCTCTCACACACACACACACACACTCGCACGCATGGACACGCACACGCACGCGCGCCCCCCCCCCCCCCCCCCCCCCCACACACACACACACACACACACACACACACACACACACACACACACACACACACACACACATATATAATTCAACTCCATTTATATACAGTGCTTCTCAAATACAGCTTCCCTGCCTGATATGATTTAATGAACACCTTCCAAAAACCTGAGGAGTCCTCTCTATAAAAAACATTTTCCAATAACCTTCTCCCATTCTCCCCAGAATGGTCCCTCTTCAGCCACCTGTCTTACTGTTTAAAATGGCATATGGATGTCCTAGCCAAGCTATAACTGTCACCTAATGGACAATGTACTGTTTGAGACGTAAACATCTTATTTCCTAATGTACTATAAAAGGAACCGGACTTCAAATAAATAATATAACCCCATCACTTCCCTGAGCCAACGATGTTCCTTTTCTATACTGTATGTTTATTTGAATATGAAAGTGAACTTTCTCTGCTTCTTAGTCGGTCAGACTTCAAACCAGTCAAAGAAAGTAAAAACAGGCTCTATGATGAACATCCATTCCACCTGTCACGTGTTGCTATGGAGCCAGGCTCTGACTTAATCTACTTACCTTCAGCAACCTAATCCCCCTATCAATAAAACATGTAGCATTTTAACTTGTCCTAGAGTGAGGGGTATGAAGAGAAGCACATTCTCTCTCTCTCTCACACACACACACACACACACACACACACACACACACACACACACACACACACACACACACACACACACACACACACACACACACACACACACACACACACACACACACACACACACCACAGAGCGAGAGGGGGTGTGGTTGTTCCATGCTCTCCTGTAAGCCCCTAATCCTTCTGTCGCCATGGCGAGTCCACGCCTCAGTAGGAGTCAGCACCGCAGACTAAACCTGGGGCTGTGAATGTTAAACTGGTTAAAATTGATCTTAATACACTGGCCTATTAACCTGCTGTGTGTGTGTGTGTGTGTTGAATTTGACTTACCACACTGGCTTATTAGCCTGGCTTGTTCATGCTGTGTGTCATAATGGTCCTAGATCAGTCTAAATACACAATACTCTTAATGACCAATCAAATACGGGCTAAACTGTTGTGGTTGGATGGATGTACAGTACTATAGAAGTCTAAGAAAAGGCCTCCCTCTCTGTATTTCTCCTCGCTTGGCGGTAACAAATTGCACGCTAGCTACCCAAAGCTTTTCCCCAGCCAGTTGAAGCCTCGGTCCGGTCAGACTGTTGCTTTACTACCCATAGTACAGGGCGGGAAGGGACAAGGCCATTCGTTCGTTGTGTGTAGCCGTTGGCATGGTGCTGTGTCGTTAGGACCACAGCCAACGTATCCTGCTGGAATTTCCTGTCTGAATGGCGCCCCCTCCTCCTCCTCTCCTTCTTCCCTTGCTCCCTCCCTCTCTCATCCCCCTCTCCCCTAGCTCACTCCCTCATTCTCTTTCGGAGAGCGAGACAGAAAGAAAAGCTGTTTTAATTACCCTGTCCAGGGCCCTCTCTCTCTCTCTCTGTCTATCCCTCTCTCTCTCTCAGGATGTTATTATCACTGAGTACTTCCTTAGAGGATGAGCCCCTGGGTCTGTCCCAAATTGCACCCTATTCCCTATTCAGTGCACTACTTTTGACCACAGCTCTAAGGGTCCTGGTCAAAAGCAGTGCACTATATAGGGAATTGGATGCTATTTAGGATGAACCCCTCAACCCCTTCTGATCTGATCTTGGCTGCTGCGTTGGGACATGAAAAGTGAATGTTTTCCCTTCGCTTGGAACCTCGTACACTCAAATACACACACACACACACACCAGTGCCCTTTGTTAATGTGTAACACCTGTCTTTGTCTTTAGGGTGAGATCAAACCCGGCTTAAGACCAAAACAAATAGAAAAGAGGATGGGGTTGTTTCTCACCCGCTCTCTGACAGGATGTTTGGCACTTCTGAGAACATTATTATGGGGGTTGGGAAGCAATATCATTAAAGACATTTAAGCAAACATGTTATGATGATGGAACATCTAAAAGGTAGAGAGCAGACAGACATGTATATATGTACCTGAACACAAACAAAGTTAACGCAGCTCAAGAAGCACATTCCCATGAGGTGGGTGGATCAACTCCAATCAGAGATCCATACAGAGATAAAAGCAAGGAGGTTTTGAAGTGACACTTTCAGCCGTGTCCTGCCAGATGAGAGTAAGAGTGTCAGGGTGCCAAAGACTGGGGCAGCATGTCCCTACATTGCTGCACACCCAGAGGACAGCTGACAGTCCAGTGCCTGTGGACCCTCCCCTGTAACATATACCTCTGTACCTTCCTCTTGTAGTCCCTGTGGCCCAGGAAACAATGCTTCTGTCTCGGTAATGGGACAGGCCTGCTCAGCCTTTCCCTTCAGATCTGGACAGCCCGTCTCTCTATGGGCATCCTTATTTTGTTTAGTGAGATAAAAGTTGTGCCTGCTTTCTTGTTTTTAAGTTAGGGTAAGCCTACTCCAGCAGGCTCTGAGCACCACTGACATCCCCTTGACCCAGACCCATTCCACCCCACTCTACCTTCTTTAGCAGCCCACTCTCCCTGCCTTGCACCAGGCATTGTTGTGAGCCAGGAGACACATTTGGATAAAAGTTGGAACTTCTCTCCACGCTAATCCCCCCCCATTTAAGTTTTTACCGTTTTTTTGTTGTTGTTGCGTCTTTGTTGCCTCTAACATACAAGTTGACTTGAGAATGTGTGTCTTCTATTACACACAAAAGGAAGAGAGGCTCGTTGGCAGACGTAGAACGGTGTAGAACATTACAGAGACTGAGGTTCTCTAGGATTCTAGAGAGGTAGAGTGTGAGGGAGGGATGTTCAATTACACTGACTTGATGTTATGATAAACACTTGTAAACAATTCCATATAAGTCAATCATTTCTAACAACAATGACAGTTGTTGGGACAGTGCATACCTCAAACCATGCATTTTAATGTCAAAATAACCCACCAATAAGGGTACTGTACAATAAAGGCAATCATGACAAGAATGAGTTCAATCACATCTAAGTATCAATAATGTCTTGCTTTGTGTTTGCAAAGAAAAACACTGACACGTTCCTGTTTGACCTCCAGGCAGAGTTGAGTTACAGTGGCATGTTTTCTTAGACATGACTTCAGGAGTCTTTGCGCAGTAATGAAGCTAAGTACATCTCAAACAGAGAGGTGCCAAGGAAGGAGCCATCAGGCTCAGAGAAGAAAGTTTCCCGACATGTCTGCAAACATCACCGCTCGGAAGCAAGCTCTGTGGTGGGCTTAGCCTCAGTCCTTTTCCTACCCGGTGAGCTATAAGGCCACAACAATCGCTGTCTTTTGCATCAGTTTGTGCTCTGATCGTGGGCTGAGCTTTGTAGTGTGGCGGCTGTCAATCAAAGTGACAGGGGGCTCTGTTGGGCTTCAGTGGCTTTAGCGATGACCCAGGAATGCGGACTCATGCAGGTAGAGCTTCTCCTTAAAATCACACACACACACACACACACACATCGCTACTCCCCTACTTCCTTCCTCCCCCTATCCCCCTCACAGAAGGAGATAATGATCTGTGCCACCTCTGACCCCCAGGTCATCTCTGACTCACTGGAGCGCATGATGCTGCCCAAAGAATCTTAATACAGAGATCCCAGAGATCAACCAGCCAACCCAAGGGAGCTGACCTGGCCTCCTCCTTCTCCTTCTTCTCTTTCTCCTTCTCCTCCTGCTCATTCTCTTTCTCCTCCTTCTCTTTCTCCTCCTTCTCTTTCTCCTCACTGCAATGCACACACACACTAGCTTGGATTCAGTTCAAAAGACTCAGATGCTTTTACTTACGTAAACCAGTGCTATTGTTGGTGTGGTATGTTGTGCTGAATATCCACGCTTTGATTTTATTCTGCATACATTTAAAAGGGGATGATGTTAAAGGATGAAAAATGGAACTGGTTATAACTTAGAAAGTGTTTAATGGGAGCAGAGCACTTCTGCTGTACTGTAACTTCATATAGAGAGCTAGAGGGAGAGGTTAGAGAGGCTTAGACTGAGAGGTTGTAATCATCACACTAATTAATGAAGGTCTGTTGTTTTTAACAAGACGTCCCCCGAGCTATGAACCTTTTTATGGCAGGAAATTGTTGATTTGTGCATTTTGAGTATTTCACATAAAAAACACACTCATGGTGAAATAGCTCTGTTTCGCCCCCGTTACAGATAGAGAGCTATTAATGGACACAAAGTACCCAGACCAGACTGTCTGTAACTTAAGGTTTCAATTACTGGGGTATTATGGGAATTGTAAATATTACAGTTACACCCCATGCTAAGGAGGTAAGGATAGAGCAGGAGCACAGTATCCTTAGCTCAGCCTGATCTCTAGAAATAGGCTTTGTTTTTGGACGTTTGAAAGGGCTAGAGAACGTCAATATATGCTTCCTCGGCACTCACAACAACAACAACAACAAAAAATTATGTGTGTAGAGTAATAACCACTACTAGTGTGTAGGATAATAACCACTGCTAGTTTATAGAGTAATAACCACTGCTAGTCTATAGGATAATAACCACTGCTAGTTTGTAGAGTAATAACCACTGCTAGTTTGTAGAGTAATAACCATTACTAGTCTGTAGAGTAATAACCACTGCTAGTTTGTAGAGTAATAACCACTGCTAGTTTGTAGAGTAATAACCACTGCTAGTTTGTAGAATAATAACCACTGCTAGTTTGTAGAGTAATAACCACTGCTAGTTTGTAGAGTAATCACCACTGCTAGTCTATAGGATAATAACCACTGCTAGTTTGTAGAGTAATAACCACTGCTAGTCTATAGGATAATAACCACTGCCAGTTTGTAGAGTAATAACCACTGCTAGTGCGTAGAGTAATAACCACTGCTAGTTTGTAGAGTAATAACCACTGCTAGTGCGTAGAGTAATAACCACTGCTAGTCTATAGGATAATAACCACTGCTAGTCTGTAGGATAATAACCACTACTAGTGTGTAGGATAATAACCACTACTAGTGTGTAGGATAATAACCACTGCTAGTTTGTAGGATAAAAACCACTGCTAGTTTGTAGAGTAATAACCACTGCTAGTTTGTAGAGTAAAAACCACTGCTAGTGTGTAGAGTAAAAACCACTGCTAGTGTGTAGAGTAATAACCACTGCTAGTGTGTAGAGTAATAACCACTACTAGTGTGTAGGATAATAAGCACTGCTAGTTTGTAGAGTAAAACCACTGCTAGTGTGCAGAGTAATAACCACTGCTAGTTTGTATAGTAATAACCACTGCTAGTTTGTAGAGTAATAACCACTGCTAGTTTGTAGAGTAATAATCACCACTAGTTTGTAGAGTAATAACCACTGCTAGTTTGTAGAGTAGTAACCACTGCTAGTGTGTAGGATAATAACCACTGCTAGTCTATAGGATAATATCCACTGCTAGTTTGTAGAGTAATACCCACTGCTAGTGCGTAGAGTAATAACCACTGCTAGTCTGTAGGATAATAACCATTACTAGTGTGTAGGATAATAACCATTACTAGTGTGTAGGATAATAACCACTACTAGTGTGTAGGATATTAACCACTACTAGTGTGTAGGATATTAACCACTACTAGTGTGTAGGATAATAACCACTACTAGTGTGTAGGATATTAACCACTACTAGTGTGTAGGATATTAACCACTACTAGTGTGTAGGATAATAACCATTACTAGTGTGTAGGATAATAACCATTACTAGTGTGTAGGATATTAACCACTACTAGTGTGTAGGATATTAACCACTACTAGTGTGTAGGATAATAACCATTACTAGTGTGTAGGATAATAACCACTACTAGTGTGTAGGATATTAACCACTGCTAGTTTGTAGGATAATAACAACTGCTAGTTTGTAGAGTAATAACCACTGCTAGTTTGTAGAATAATAACCACTGCTAGTTTGTAGAGTAATAACCACTGCTAGTTTGTAGAGTAATCACCACTGCTAGTCTATAGGATAATAACCACTGCTAGTTTGTAGAGTAATAACCACTGCTAGTCTATAGGATAATAACCACTGCCAGTTTGTAGAGTAATAACCACTGCTAGTGCGTAGAGTAATAACCACTGCTAGTTTGTAGAGTAATAACCACTGCTAGTGCGTAGAGTAATAACCACTGCTAGTCTATAGGATAATAACCACTGCTAGTCTGTAGGATAATAACCACTACTAGTGTGTAGGATAATAACCACTACTAGTGTGTAGGATAATAACCACTGCTAGTTTGTAGGATAAAAACCACTGCTAGTTTGTAGAGTAATAACCACTGCTAGTTTGTAGAGTAAAAACCACTGCTAGTGTGTAGAGTAAAAACCACTGCTAGTGTGTAGAGTAATAACCACTGCTAGTGTGTAGAGTAATAACCACTACTAGTGTGTAGGATAATAAGCACTGCTAGTTTGTAGAGTAAAACCACTGCTAGTGTGCAGAGTAATAACCACTGCTAGTTTGTATAGTAATAACCACTGCTAGTTTGTAGAGTAATAACCACTGCTAGTTTGTAGAGTAATAATCACCACTAGTTTGTAGAGTAATAACCACTGCTAGTTTGTAGAGTAGTAACCACTGCTAGTGTGTAGGATAATAACCACTGCTAGTCTATAGGATAATATCCACTGCTAGTTTGTAGAGTAATACCCACTGCTAGTGCGTAGAGTAATAACCACTGCTAGTCTGTAGGATAATAACCATTACTAGTGTGTAGGATAATAACCATTACTAGTGTGTAGGATAATAACCACTACTAGTGTGTAGGATATTAACCACTACTAGTGTGTAGGATATTAACCACTACTAGTGTGTAGGATAATAACCACTACTAGTGTGTAGGATATTAACCACTACTAGTGTGTAGGATATTAACCACTACTAGTGTGTAGGATAATAACCATTACTAGTGTGTAGGATAATAACCATTACTAGTGTGTAGGATATTAACCACTACTAGTGTGTAGGATATTAACCACTACTAGTGTGTAGGATAATAACCATTACTAGTGTGTAGGATAATAACCACTACTAGTGTGTAGGATATTAACCACTGCTAGTTTGTAGGATAATAACAACTGCTAGTTTGTAGAGTAATAACCACTGCTAGTTTGTAGAGTAATAACCAGTGCTAATTTGTAGAGTAATAACCACTGCTAGTTTGTAGAGTAGTAACCACTGCTAGTTTGTAGAGTAATAACCACAGCTAGTCTATAGGATAATAACCACTGCTAGTTTGTAGAGTAATACCCACTGCTAGTTTGTAGAGTAATAACCACTACTAGTGTGTAGGATAATAACCACTGCTAGTTTGTAGAGTAATAACCACTGCTAGTTTGTAGAGTAATAACCACTGCTAGTCTATCGGATAATAACCACTGCTAGTTTGTAGAGTAATAACCACTGCTAGTTTGTAGAGTAATAACCACTACTAGTGTGTAGAGTAATAACCCCTGCTAGTGTGTAGAGTAATAACCACTGCTAGTTTGTAGAGTAATAACCGCTGCTAGTTTGTAGAGTAATAACCACTGCTAGTTTGTAGAGTAATAACCACTGCTAGTTTGTAGAGTAATAACCACTGCTAGTTTGTAGAGTAATAACCACTACTAGTGTGTAGGATAATAACCACTACAAGTTTGTAGAATAATTACCACTGCTAGTGTGTAGAGTAATAACCACTGCTAGTTTGTAGAGTAATAACCACTACTAGTGTGTAGGATAATAACCACTGCTAGTTTGTAGAGTAATACCCACTGCTAGTTTGTAGAGTAATAACCACTACTAGTGTGTAGGATAATAACCACTGCTAGTTTGTAAAGTAATAACCACTGCTAGTTTGTAGAGTAATAACCACTACTAGTGTGTAGAGTAATAACCACTGCTAGTTTGTAGAGTAATAACCACTGCTAGTTTGTAGAATAATAACCACTGCTAGTTTGTAGAGTAATAACCACTGCTAGTTTGTAGAGTAATCACCACTGCTAGTCTATAGGATAATAACCACTGCTAGTTTGTAGAGTAATAACCACTGCTAGTCTATAGGATAATAACCACTGCCAGTTTGTAGAGTAATAACCACTGCTAGTGCGTAGAGTAATAACCACTGCTAGTTTGTAGAGTAATAACCACTGCTAGTGCGTAGAGTAATAACCACTGCTAGTCTATAGGATAATAACCACTGCTAGTCTGTAGGATAATAACCACTACTAGTGTGTAGGATAATAACCACTACTAGTGTGTAGGATAATAACCACTGCTAGTTTGTAGGATAAAAACCACTGCTAGTTTGTAGAGTAATAACCACTGCTAGTTTGTAGAGTAAAAACCACTGCTAGTGTGTAGAGTAAAAACCACTGCTAGTGTGTAGAGTAATAACCACTGCTAGTGTGTAGAGTAATAACCACTACTAGTGTGTAGGATAATAAGCACTGCTAGTTTGTAGAGTAAAACCACTGCTAGTGTGCAGAGTAATAACCACTGCTAGTTTGTATAGTAATAACCACTGCTAGTTTGTAGAGTAATAACCACTGCTAGTTTGTAGAGTAATAATCACCACTAGTTTGTAGAGTAATAACCACTGCTAGTTTGTAGAGTAGTAACCACTGCTAGTGTGTAGGATAATAACCACTGCTAGTCTATAGGATAATATCCACTGCTAGTTTGTAGAGTAATACCCACTGCTAGTGCGTAGAGTAATAACCACTGCTAGTCTGTAGGATAATAACCATTACTAGTGTGTAGGATAATAACCATTACTAGTGTGTAGGATAATAACCACTACTAGTGTGTAGGATATTAACCACTACTAGTGTGTAGGATATTAACCACTACTAGTGTGTAGGATAATAACCACTACTAGTGTGTAGGATATTAACCACTACTAGTGTGTAGGATATTAACCACTACTAGTGTGTAGGATAATAACCATTACTAGTGTGTAGGATAATAACCATTACTAGTGTGTAGGATATTAACCACTACTAGTGTGTAGGATATTAACCACTACTAGTGTGTAGGATAATAACCATTACTAGTGTGTAGGATAATAACCACTACTAGTGTGTAGGATATTAACCACTGCTAGTTTGTAGGATAATAACAACTGCTAGTTTGTAGAGTAATAACCACTGCTAGTTTGTAGAATAATAACCACTGCTAGTTTGTAGAGTAATAACCACTGCTAGTTTGTAGAGTAATCACCACTGCTAGTCTATAGGATAATAACCACTGCTAGTTTGTAGAGTAATAACCACTGCTAGTCTATAGGATAATAACCACTGCAGTTTGTAGAGTAATAACCACTGCTAGTGCGTAGAGTAATAACCACTGCTAGTTTGTAGAGTAATAACCACTGCTAGTGCGTAGAGTAATAACCACTGCTAGTCTATAGGATAATAACCACTGCTAGTCTGTAGGATAATAACCACTACTAGTGTGTAGGATAATAACCACTACTAGTGTGTAGGATAATAACCACTGCTAGTTTGTAGGATAAAAACCACTGCTAGTTTGTAGAGTAATAACCACTGCTAGTTTGTAGAGTAATAACCACTGCTAGTTTGTAGAGTAATAACCACTGCTAGTTTGTAGAGTAATAACCACTGCTAGTGTGTAGAGTAATAACCACTACTAGTGTGTAGGATAATAACCACTGCTAGTTTGTAGAGTAATAACCACTGCTAGTGTGCAGAGTAATAACCACTGCTAGTTTGTATAGTAATAACCACTGCTAGTTTGTAGAGTAATAACCACTGCTAGTTTGTAGAGTAATAACCACTGCTAGTTTGTAGAGTAATAACCACTGCTAGTGTGTAGAGTAATAACCACTGCTAGTCTATAGGATAATAACCACTGCTAGTTTGTAGAGTAATAACCACTGCTAGTTTGTAGAGTAATAACCACTGCTAGTGTGTAGAGTAATAACCACTACTAGTGTGTAGGATAATAACCACTGCTAGTCTGTAGGATAATAACCACTGCTAGTTTGTAGAGTAATAACCACTGCTAGTGCGTAGAGTAATAACCACTGCTAGTCTATAGGATAATAACCACTGCTAGTTTGTAGAGTAATAACCACTGCTAGTGCGTAGAGTAATAACCACTGCTAGTCTATAGGATAATAACCACTGCTAGTTTGTAGGAGTAATAACCACTGCTAGTCTATAGGATAATAACCACTGCTAGTTTGTAGAGTAATAACCACTGCTAGTGTGTAGGATAATAACCACTGCTAGTTTGTAGGTAATAACCACTGCTAGTTTGTAGAGTAATAACCACTGCTAGTCTATCGGATAATAACCACTGCTAGTTTGTAGAGTAATAACCACTGCTAGTTTGTAGAGTAATAACCACTACTAGTGTGTAGAGTAATAACCCCTGCTAGTGTGTAGAGTAATAACCACTGCTAGTTTGTAGAGTAATAACCACTGCTAGTTTGTAGAGTAATAACCACTGCTAGTTTGTAGAGTAATAACCACTGCTAGTTTGTAGAGTAATAACCACTGCTAGTTTGTAGAGTAATAACCACTACTAGTGTGTAGGATAATAACCACTACAAGTTTGTAGAATAATTACCACTGCTAGTGTGTAGAGTAATAACCACTGCTAGTTTGTAGAGTAATAACCACTACTAGTGTGTAGGATAATAACCACTGCTAGTTTGTAGAGTAATAACCACTGCTAGTTTGTAGAGTAATAACCACTACTAGTGTGTAGGATAATAACCACTGCTAGTTTGTAGAGTAATAACCACTGCTAGTTTGTAGAGTAATAACCACTGCTAGTGTGTAGAGTAATAACCACTGCTAGTGTGTAGAGTAATAACCACTGCTAGTTTGTAGAGTAATAACCACTGCTAGTTTGTAGAGTAATAACCACTGCTAGTTTGTAGAGTAATAACCACTGCTAGTCTATCGGATAATAACCACTGCTAGTTTGTAGAGTAATAACCACTGCTAGTTTGTAGAGTAATAACCACTACTAGTGTGTAGAGTAATAACCCCTGCTAGTGTGTAGAGTAATAACCACTGCTAGTTTGTAGAGTAATAACCACTGCTAGTTTGTAGAGTAATAACCACTGCTAGTTTGTAGAGTAATAACCACTGCTAGTTTGTAGAGTAATAACCACTGCTAGTTTGTAGAGTAATAACCACTACTAGTGTGTAGGATAATAACCACTACAAGTTTGTAGAATAATTACCACTGCTAGTGTGTAGAGTAATAACCACTGCTAGTTTGTAGAGTAATAACCACTGCTAGTCTATAGGATAATAACCACTGCTAGTTTGTAGAGTAATAACCACTGCTAGTTTGTAGAGTAATAACCACTGCTAGTGTGTAGAGTAATAACCACTACTAGTGTGTAGGATAATAACCACTGCTAGTCTATAGGATAATAACCACTTCTAGTTTGTAGAGTAATAATCACTGCTAGTGCGTAGAGTAATAACCACTGCTAGTCTATAGGATAATAACCGTTGCTAGTTTGTAGAGTAATAACCACTGCTAGTGCGTAGAGTAATAACCACTGCTAGTTTGTAGAGTAATAACCACAGCTAGTCTATAGGATAATAACCACTGCTAGTTTGTAGAGTAATAACCACTGCTAGTGTGCAGAGTAATAACCACTGCTAGTTTGTATAGTAATAACCACTGCTAGTTTGTAGAGTAATAACCACTGCTAGTGTGTAGAGTAATAACTACTGCTAGTGTGTAGAGTAATAACCACTGCTAGTTTGTAGAGTAATAACCACTGCTAGTTTGTAGAGTAATAACCACTGCTAGTTTGTAGAGTAATAACCACTGCTAGTTTGTAGAATAATAACGACTGCTAGTCTATCGGATAATAACCACTGCTAGTTTGTAGAGTAATAACCACTGCTAGTTTGTAGAGTAATAACCACTACTAGTGTGTAGAGTAATAACCACTGCTAGTGTGTAGAGTAATAACCACTGCTAGTTTGTAGAGTAATAACCACTGCTAGTTTGTAGAGTAATAACCACTGCTAGTTTGTAGAGTAATAACCACTGCTAGTTTGTAGAGTAATAACCACTGCTAGTGTGTAGGATAATAACCACTGCTAGTTTGTAGAGTAATAACCACTGCTAGTGTGCAGAGTAATAACCACTGCTAGTTTGTAGAGTAATAACCACTGCTAGTTTGTAGAGTAATAACCACTACTAGTGTGTAGAGTAATAACTACTGCTAGTGTGTAGAGTAATAACCACTGCTAGTTTGTAGAGTAATAACCACTGCTAGTTTGTAGAGTAATAACCACTGCTAGTTTGTAGAGTAATAACCACTGCTAGTCTATAGGATAATAACCACTGCTAGTTTGTAGAGTAATAACCACTGCTAGTTTGTAGAGTAATAACCACTACTAGTGTGTAGAGTAATAACCCCTGCTAGTGTGTAGAGTAATAACCACTGCTAGTTTGTAGAGTAATAACCACTGCTAGTTTGTAGAGTAATAACCACTGCTAGTGTGTAGGATAATAACGACTACTAGTTTGTAGAATAATAACCACTGCTAGTTTGTAGAGTAATAACCACTGCTAGTTTGTAGAGTAATAACCACTGCTAGTGTGTAGAGGAATTACCACTACTAGTGTGTAGGATAATAACCACTACAAGTTTGTAGAATAATTACCACTGCTAGTGTGTAGAGTAATAACCACTGCTAGTTTGTAGAGTAATAACCACTGCTAGTCTATAGGATAATAACCACTGCTAGTTTGTAGAGTAATAACCACTGCTAGTTTGTAGAGTAATAACCACTGCTAGTGTGTAGAGTAATAACCACTACTAGTGTGTAGGATAATAACCACTGCTAGTCTATAGGATAATAACCACTTCTAGTTTGTAGAGTAATAATCACTGCTAGTGCATAGAGTAATAACCACTGCTAGTCTATAGGATAATAACCGTTGCTAGTTTGTAGAGTAATAACCACTGCTAGTGCGTAGAGTAATAACCACTGCTAGTTTGTAGAGTAGTAACCACTGCTAGTTTGTAGAGTAATAACCACATCTAGTCTATAGGATAATAACCACTGCTAGTTTGTAGAGTAAACCCACTGCTAGTTTGTAGAGTAATAACCACTACTAGTGTGTAGAGTAATAACTACTGCTAGTGTGTAGAGTAATAACCACTGCTAGTTTGTAGAGTAATAACCACTACTAGTGTGTAGAGTAATAACTACTGCTAGTGTGTAGAGTAATAACCACTGCTAGTTTGTAGAGTAATAACCACTGCTAGTTTGTAGAGTAATAACCACTGCTAGTTTGTAGAGTAATAACCACTGCTAGTCTATAGGATAATAACCACTGCTAGTTTGTAGAGTAATAACCACTGCTAGTTTGTAGAGTAATAACCACTGCTAGTTTGTAGAGTAATAACCCCTGCTAGTGTGTAGAGTAATAACCACTGCTAGTTTGTAGAGTAATAACCACTGCTAGTTTGTAGAGTAATAACCACTGCTAGTTTGTAGAGTAATAACCACTGCTAGTGTGTAGGATAATAACGACTACTAGTTTGTAGAATAATAACCACTGCTAGTTTGTAGAGTAATAACCACTGCTAGTTTGTAGAGTAATAACCACTGCTAGTGTGTAGAGGAATTACCACTACTAGTGTGTAGGATAATAACCACTACAAGTTTGTAGAATAATAACCACTGCTAGTGTGTAGAGTAATAACCACTGCTAGTTTGTAGAGTAATAACCACTGCTAGTCTATAGGATAATAACCACTGCTAGTTTGTAGAGTAATAACCACTGCTAGTTTGTAGAGTAATAACCACTGCTAGTGTGTAGAGTAATAACCACTACTAGTGTGTAGGATAATAACCACTGCTAGTGCGTAGAGTAATAAACACTGCTAGTCTATAGGATAATAACCACTGCTAGTATGTAGAGTAATAACCACTGCTAGTGCGTAGAGTAATAACCACTGCTAGTCTATAGGATAATAACCACTGCTAGTCTGTAGGATAATAACCATTACTAATGTGTAGGATAATAACCACTACTAGTGTGCAGGATAATAACCACTGCTAGTCTATAGGATAATAACCACTGCTAGTCTATAGGATAATAACCACTACTAGTGTGTCGGATAATAACCACTGCTAGTGTGTAGGATAATAACCCCTGCTAGTTTGTAGGATAATAACCACTGGTAGTTTGTAGAGTAATAACCACTGCTAGTTTGTAGAGTAATAACCACTGCTAGTTTGTAGAGTAATAACCACTGCTAGTGTGTAGAGTAATAACCACTACTAGTGTGTAGGATAATAACCACTACAAGTTTGTAGAATAATTACCACTGCTAGTGTGTAGAGTAATAACCACTGCTAGTTTGTAGAGTAATAACCACTGCTAGTCTATAGGATAATAACCACTGCTAGTTTGTAGAGTAATAACCACTGCTAGTTTGTAGAGTAATAACCACTGCTAGTGTGTAGAGTAATAACCACTACTAGTGTGTAGGATAATAACCACTGCTAGTCTATAGGATAATAACCACTTCTAGTTTGTAGAGTAATAATCACTGCTAGTGCGTAGAGTAATAACCACTGCTAGTCTATAGGATAATAACCGTTGCTAGTTTGTAGAGTAATAACCACTGCTAGTGCGTAGAGTAATAACCACTGCTAGTTTGTAGAGTAGTAACCACTGCTAGTTTGTAGAGTAATAACCACAGCTAGTCTATAGGATAATAACCACTGCTAGTATGTAGAGTAATAACCACTGCTAGTGCGTAGAGTAATAACCACTGCTAGTCTATAGGATAATAACCACTGCTAGTCTGTAGGATAATAACCATTACTAATGTGTAGGATAATAACCACTACTAGTGTGCAGGATAATAACCACTGCTAGTCTATAGGATAATAACCACTGCTAGTCTATAGGATAATAACCACTACTAGTGTGTCGGATAATAACCACTGCTAGTGTGTAGGATAATAACCCCTGCTAGTTTGTAGGATAATAACCACTGGTAGTTTGTAGAGTAATAACCACTGCTAGTTTGTAGAGTAATAACCACTGCTAGTTTGTAGAGTAATAACCACTGCTAGTTTGTAGAGTAATAACCACTACTAGTGTGTAGGATAATAACCACTACAAGTTTGTAGAATAATTACCACTGCTAGTGTGTAGAGTAATAACCACTGCTAGTTTGTAGAGTAATAACCACTGCTAGTCTGTAGGATAATAACCACTGCTAGTTTGTAGAGTAATAACCACTGCTAGTTTGTAGAGTAATAACCACTGCTAGTGTGTAGAGTAATAACCACTGCTAGTGTGTAGGATAATAACCACTGCTAGTTGTAGGTAATAACCACTGCTAGTTTGTAGAGTAATAACCACTGCTAGTGTGTAGAGTAATAACCACTGCTAGTCTGTAGGATAATAACCACTGCTAGTTTGTAGAGTAATAACCACTGCTAGTGTGTAGAGTAATAACCACTACTAGTTTGTAGAGTAATAACCACTGCTAGTTGTAGGTAATACCAGCTAGTTTAGGTAATAACCACTGCTAGTTGTAGGAATAACCACTGCTAGTGTGAGGAATAACCACTGCTAGTTTGTAGAGTAATAACCACTGCTAGTGTGTAGAGTAATAACCACTGCTAGTGTGTAGAGTAATAACCACTGCTAGTTTGTAGAGTAATAACCACTGCTAGTTTGTAGAGTAATAACCACTGCTAGTTTGTAGAGTAATAACCACTGCTAGTTTGTAGAGTAATAACCACTGCTAGTTTGTAGAGTAATAACCACTGCTAGTCTATAGGATAATAACCACTGCTAGTTTGTAGAGTAATAACCACTGCTAGTTTGTAGAGTAATAACCACTGCTAGTTTGTAGAGTAATAACCACTGCTAGTGTGTAGAGTAATAACCACTGCTAGTTTGTAGAGTAATAACCACTGCTAGTGTGTAGAGTAATAACCACTGCTAGTCTATAGGATAATAACCACTGCTAGTCTGTAGGATAATAACCACTACTAGTGTGTAGGATAATAACCACTGCTAGTGTGTAGGATAATAACCACTGCTAGTTTGTAGGATAATAACCACTGCTAGTTTGTAGAGTAATAACCACTGCTAGTTTGTAGAGTAATAACCACTGCTAGTTTGTAGAGTAATAACCACTGCTAGTTTGTAGAGTAATAACCACTGCTAGTGTGTAGAGTAATAACCACTACTAGTGTGTAGGATAATAACCACTGCTAGTTTGTAGAGTAATAACCACTGCTAGTGTGTAGAGTAATAACCATAATAACCACTGCTAGTCTGTAGGTAATAACCACTGCTAGTTGTAGGTAATAACCACTGCTAGTGTGTAGGATAATAACCACTGCTAGTTTGTAGAGATAATAACCACTGCTAGTTTGTAGAGTAATAACCACTGCTAGTGTGTAGGATAATAACCACTGCTAGTCTGTAGGATAATAACCACTGCTAGTTTGTAGATAATAACCACTGCTAGTGTGTAGAGTAATAACCACTGCTAGTTTGTAGAGTAATAACCACTGCTAGTCTATAGGATAATAACCACTACTAGTGTGTAGGATAATAACCACTGCTAGTGTGTAGAGTAATAACCACTGCTAGTTTGTAGAGTAATAACCACTGCTAGTTTGTAGAGTAATAACCACTGCTAGTTTGTAGAGTAATAACCACTGCTAGTTTGTAGAGTAATAACCACTGCTAGTTTGTAGAGTAATAACCACTGCTAGTTTGTAGAGTAATAACCACTGCTAGTGTGTAGGATAATAACCACTGCTAGTTTGTAGAGTAATAACCACTGCTAGTTTGTAGAGTAATAACCACTGCTAGTTTGTAGAGTAATAACCACTGCTAGTTTGTAGAGTAATAACCACTGCTAGTTTGTAGAGTAATAACCACTGCTAGTGTGTAGAGTAATAACCACTGCTAGTGTGTAGAGTAATAACCACTGCTAGTTTGTAGAGTAATAACCACTGCTAGTTTGTAGAGTAATAACCACTGCTAGTTTGTAGAGTAATAACCACTGCTAGTTTGTAGAGTAATAACCACTGCTAGTTTGTAGAGTAATAACCACTGCTAGTGTGTAGGATAATAACCACTGCTAGTTTGTAGAGTAATAACCACTGCTAGTGTGTAGAGTAATAACCACTGCTAGTTTGTAGAGTAATAACCACTGCTAGTGTGTAGGATAATAACCACTGCTAGTTTGTAGAGTAATAACCACTGCTAGTTTGTAGAGTAATAACCACTGCTAGTGTGTAGAGTAATAACCACTGCTAGTTTGTAGAGTAATAACCACTGCTAGTTTGTAGAGTAATAACCACTGCTAGTGTGTAGAGTAATAACCACTGCTAGTTTGTAGAGTAATAACCACTGCTAGTTTGTAGAGTAATAACCACTGCTAGTTTGTAGAGTAATAACCACTGCTAGTTTGTAGAGTAATAACCACTGCTAGTCTGTAGGATAATAACCACTGCTAGTTTGTAGAGTAATAACCACTGCTAGTTTGTAGAGTAATAACCACTGCTAGTGTGTAGAGTAATAACCACTGCTAGTGTGTAGAGTAATAACCACTGCTAGTTTGTAGAGTAATAACCACTGCTAGTTTGTAGAGTAATAACCACTGCTAGTTTGTAGAGTAATAACCACTGCTAGTTTGTAGAGTAATAACCACTGCTAGTGTGTAGAGGAATTACCACTACTAGTGTGTAGGATAATAACCACTACAAGTTTGTAGAATAATAACCACTGCTAGTGTGTAGAGTAATAACCACTGCTAGTTTGTAGAGTAATAACCACTGCTAGTCTATAGGATAATAACCACTGCTAGTTTGTAGAGTAATAACCACTGCTAGTTTGTAGAGTAATAACCACTGCTAGTGTGTAGAGTAATAACCACTACTAGTGTGTAGGATAATAACCACTGCTAGTCTATAGGATAATAACCACTTCTAGTTTGTAGAGTAATAATCACTGCTAGTGCGTAGAGTAATAACCACTGCTAGTCTATAGGATAATAACCGTTGCTAGTTTGTAGAGTAATAACCACTGCTAGTGCGTAGAGTAATAACCACTGCTAGTTTGTAGAGTAGTAACCACTGCTAGTTTGTAGAGTAATAACCACAGCTAGTCTATAGGATAATAACCACTGCTAGTTTGTAGAGTAATAACCACTGCTAGTGTGTAGAGTAATAACCACTGCTAGTGTGTAGGATAATAACCACTGCTAGTTTGTAGAGTAATAACCACTGCTAGTGTGTAGAGTAATAACCACTGCTAGTTTGTAGAGTAATAACCACTGCTAGTTTGTAGAGTAATAACCACTGCTAGTTTGTAGAGTAATAACCACTGCTAGTCTGTAGGATAATAACCACTGCTAGTTTGTAGAGTAATAACCACTGCTAGTTTGTAGAGTAATAACCACTGCTAGTTTGTAGAGTAATAACCACTGCTAGTGTGTAGAGTAATAACCACTGCTAGTTTGTAGAGTAATAACCACTGCTAGTTTGTAGAGTAATAACCACTGCTAGTTTGTAGAGTAATAACCACTGCTAGTGTGTAGGATAATAACCACTGCTAGTTTGTAGAGTAATAACCACTGCTAGTGTGTAGAGTAATAACCACTGCTAGTTTGTAGAGTAATAACCACTGCTAGTGTGTAGAGTAATAACCACTGCTAGTGTGTAGAGTAATAACCACTGCTAGTGTGTAGAGTAATAACCACTGCTAGTTTGTAGAGTAATAACCACTGCTAGTTTGTAGAGTAATAACCACTGCTAGTTTGTAGAGTAATAACCACTGCTAGTTTGTAGAGTAATAACCACTGCTAGTTTGTAGAGTAATAACCACTGCTAGTTTGTAGAGTAATAACCACTGCTAGTGTGTAGAGTAATAACCACTGCTAGTTTGTAGAGTAATAACCACTGCTAGTTTGTAGAGTAATAACCACTGCTAGTTTGTAGAGTAATAACCACTGCTAGTGTGTAGGATAATAACGACTACTAGTTTGTAGAATAATAACCACTGCTAGTTTGTAGAGTAATAACCACTGCTAGTTTGTAGAGTAATAACCACTGCTAGTGTGTAGAGGAATTACCACTACTAGTGTGTAGGATAATAACCACTACTAGTTTGTAGAATAATAACCACTGCTAGTGTGTAGAGTAATAACCACTGCTAGTTTGTAGAGTAATAACCACTGCTAGTCTATAGGATAATAACCACTGCTAGTTTGTAGAGTAATAACCACTGCTAGTTTGTAGAGTAATAACCACTGCTAGTGTGTAGAGTAATAACCACTACTAGTGTGTAGGATAATAACCACTGCTAGTCTATAGGATAATAACCACTGCTAGTTTGTAGAGTAATAACCACTGCTAGTGCGTAGAGTAATAACCACTGCTAGTCTATAGGATAATAACCACTGCTAGTTTGTAGAGTAATAACCACTGCTAGTGCGTAGAGTAATAACCACTGCTAGTCTGTAGGATAATAACCACTGCTAGTCTGTAGGATAATAACCATTACTAATGTGTAGGATAATAACCACTACTAGTGTGTAGGATAATAACCACTGCTAGTCTATAGGATAATAACCACTGCTAGTCTGTAGGATAATAACCACTACTAGTGTGTAGGATAATAACCACTGCTAGTGTGTAGGATAATAACCACTGCTAGTTTGTAGGATAATAACCACTGCTAGTTTGTAGAGTAATAACCACTGCTAGTTTGTAGAGTAATAACCACTGCTAGTTGTAGATAATAACCACTACTAGTGTGTAGGATAATAACCACTGCTAGTGTGTAGAGTAATAACCACTGCTAGTTTGTAGAGTAATAACCACTGCTAGTTTGTAGAGTAATAACCACTGCTAGTTTGTAGAGTAATAACCACTGCTAGTTTGTAGAGTAATAACCACTGCTAGTTTGTAGAGTAATAACCACTGCTAGTTTGTAGAGTAATAACCACTGCTAGTGTGTAGGATAATAACCACTGCTAGTTTGTAGAGTAATAACCACTGCTAGTTTGTAGAGTAATAACCACTGCTAGTTTGTAGAGTAATAACCACTGCTAGTGTGTAGAGTAATAACCACTGCTAGTGTGTAGGAGTAATAACCACTGCTAGTTTGTAGAGTAATAACCACTGCTAGTTTGTAGAGTAATAACCACTGCTAGTTTGTAGAGTAATAACCACTGCTAGTTTGTAGAGTAATAACCACTGCTAGTGTGTAGAGTAATAACCACTGCTAGTGTGTAGGAGTAATAACCACTGCTAGTTTGTAGAGTAATAACCACTGCTAGTTTGTAGAGTAATAACCACTGCTAGTTTGTAGAGTAATAACCACTGCTAGTTTGTAGAGTAATAACCACTGCTAGTTTGTAGAGTAATAACCACTGCTAGTTTGTAGAGTAATAACCACTGCTAGTTTGTAGAGTAATAACCACTGCTAGTTTGTAGAGTAATAACCACTGCTAGTCTGTAGGATAATAACCACTGCTAGTTTGTAGAGTAATAACCACTGCTAGTGTGTAGAGTAATAACCACTGCTAGTGTGTAGGATAATAACCACTGCTAGTCTGTAGGATAATAACCACTGCTAGTTTGTAGGAGTAATAACCACTGCTAGTGTGTAGGTAATAACCACTGCTAGTTGTAGGTAATAACCACTGCTAGTCTGTAGGATAATAACCACTGCTAGTATGTAGAGTAATAACCACTGCTAGTGCGTAGAGTAATAACCACTGCTAGTCTATAGGATAATAACCACTGCTAGTCTGTAGGATAATAACCATTACTAATGTGTAGGATAATAACCACTACTAGTGTGTAGGATAATAACCACTGCTAGTCTATAGGATAATAACCACTGCTAGTCTGTAGGATAATAACCACTACTAGTGTGTAGGATAATAACCACTGCTAGTGTGTAGGATAATAACCCCTGCTAGTTTGTAGGATAATAACCACTGCTAGTTTGTAGAGTAATAACCACTGCTAGTTTGTAGAGTAATAACCACTGCTAGTTTGTAGAGTAATAACCACTGCTAGTTTGTAGAGTAATAACCACTGCTAGTCTATAGGATAATAACCACTGCTAGTTTGTAGAGTAATAACCACTGCTAGTTTGTAGAGTAATAACCACTGCTAGTTTGTAGAGTAATAACCACTGCTAGTGTGTAGAGTAATAACCACTGCTAGTTTGTAGAGTAATAACCACTGCTAGTTTGTAGAGTAATAACCACTGCTAGTTTGTAGAGTAATAACCACTGCTAGTTTGTAGAGTAATAACCACTGCTAGTTTGTAGAGTAATAACCACTGCTAGTGTGTAGGAGTAATAACCACTGCTAGTTTGTAGAGTAATAACCACTGCTAGTGTGCAGAGTAATAACCACTGCTAGTTTGTAGAGTAATAACCACTGCTAGTGTGTAGAGTAATAACCACTGCTAGTGTGTAGAGTAATAACCACTGCTAGTGTGTAGGATAATAACCACTGCTAGTCTGTAGGATAATAACCACTGCTAGTGTGTAGGATAATAACCACTGCTAGTGTGTAGGTAATAACCACTGCTAGTTTGTAGAGTAATAACCACTGCTAGTTTGTAGAGTAATAACCACTGCTAGTTTGTAGAGTAATAACCACTGCTAGTTTGTAGAGTAATAACCACTGCTAGTTTGTAGAGTAATAACCACTACTAGTGTGTAGGATAATAACCACTGCTAGTTTGTAGAATAATAACCACTGCTAGTGTGTAGAGTAATAACCACTGCTAGTTTGTAGAGTAATAACCACTGCTAGTCTATAGGATAATAACCACTGCTAGTTTGTAGAGTAATAACCACTGCTAGTTTGTAGGTAATAACCACTGCTAGTGTGTAGGTAATAACCACTACTAGTGTGTAGGATAATAACCACTGCTAGTCTATAGGATAATAACCACTGCTAGTATGTAGAGTAATAACCACTGCTAGTGCGTAGAGTAATAACCACTGCTAGTCTATAGGATAATAACCACTGCTAGTCTGTAGGATAATAACCATTACTAATGTCTAGGATAATAACCACTACTAGTGTGTAGGATAATAACCACTGCTAGTCTATAGGATAATAACCACTGCTAGTCTGTAGGATAATAACCACTACTAGTGTGTAGGATAATAACCACTGCTAGTGTGTAGGATAATAACCCCTGCTAGTTTGTAGGATAATAACCACTACTAGTGTGTAGAGTAATAACCACTGCTAGTTTGTAGAGTAATAACCACTGCTAGTCTATAGGATAATAACCACTACTAGTGTGTAGGAGTAATAACCACTACTAGTGTGTAGGATAATAACCACTGCTAGTTTGTAGAGTAATAACCACTGCTAGTTTGTAGAGTAATAACCACTGCTAGTTTGTAGAGTAATAACCACTGCTAGTTTGTAGAGTAATAACCACTGCTAGTTTGTAGAGTAATAACCACTGCTAGTTTGTAGAGTAATAACCACTGCTAGTGTGTAGGATAATAACCACTGCTAGTTTGTAGAGTAATAACCACTGCTAGTGTGTAGAGTAATAACCACTGCTAGTTTGTAGAGTAATAACCACTGCTAGTGTGTAGAGTAATAACCACTGCTAGTGTGTAGAGTAATAACCACTGCTAGTGTGTAGAGTAATAACCACTGCTAGTTTGTAGAGTAATAACCACTGCTAGTTTGTAGAGTAATAACCACTGCTAGTTTGTAGAGTAATAACCACTGCTAGTTTGTAGAGTAATAACCACTGCTAGTGTGTAGAGTAATAACCACTGCTAGTTTGTAGAGTAATAACCACTGCTAGTTTGTAGAGTAATAACCACTGCTAGTTTGTAGAGTAATAACCACTGCTAGTTTGTAGAGTAATAACCACTGCTAGTTTGTAGAGTAATAACCACTGCTAGTTTGTAGAGTAATAACCACTGCTAGTTTGTAGAGTAATAACCACTGCTAGTTTGTAGAGTAATAACCACTGCTAGTTTGTAGAGTAATAACCACTGCTAGTCTATAGGATAATAACCACTGCTAGTTTGTAGAGTAATAACCACTGCTAGTTTGTAGAGTAATAACCACTGCTAGTGTGTAGAGTAATAACCACTGCTAGTGTGTAGGATAATAACCACTGCTAGTCTATAGGATAATAACCACTGCTAGTTTGTAGAGTAATAACCACTGCTAGTGCGTAGAGTAATAACCACTGCTAGTCTATAGGATAATAACCACTGCTAGTCTGTAGGATAATAACCATTACTAGTGTGTAGGATAATAACCACTACTAGTGTGTAGGATAATAACCACTGCTAGTCTGTAGGATAATAACCACTGCTAGTCTGTAGAGTAATAACCACTGCTAGTGTGTAGAGTAATAACCACTGCTAGTGTGTAGGATAATAACCACTGCTAGTTTGTAGAGTAATAACCACTGCTAGTTTGTAGAGTAATAACCACTGCTAGTTTGTAGAGTAATAACCACTGCTAGTCTGTAGAGTAATAACCACTGCTAGTTTGTAGAGTAATAACCACTGCTAGTGTGTAGAGTAATAACCACTGCTAGTGTGTAGAGTAATAACCACTGCTAGTGTGTAGAGTAATAACCACTGCTAGTTTGTAGAGTAATAACCACTGCTAGTGTGTAGAGTAATAACCACTGCTAGTTTGTAGAGTAATAACCACTGCTAGTTTGTAGAGTAATAACCACTGCTAGTTTGTAGAGTAATAACCACTGCTAGTTTGTAGAGTAATAACCACTGCTAGTTTGTAGAGTAATAACCACTGCTAGTTTGTAGAGTAATAACCACTGCTAGTTTGTAGAGTAATAACCACTGCTAGTTTGTAGAGTAATAACCACTGCTAGTGTGTAGAGTAATAACCACTGCTAGTTTGTAGAGTAATAACCACTGCTAGTTTGTAGAGTAATAACCACTGCTAGTTTGTAGAGTAATAACCACTGCTAGTTTGTAGAGTAATAACCACTGCTAGTTTGTAGAGTAATAACCACTGCTAGTGTGTAGAGTAATAACCACTGCTAGTTTGTAGAGTAATAACCACTGCTAGTTTGTAGAGTAATAACCACTGCTAGTTTGTAGAGTAATAACCACTGCTAGTTTGTAGAGTAATAACCACTGCTAGTGTGTAGGATAATAACCACTGCTAGTTTGTAGAGTAATAACCACTGCTAGTTTGTAGAGTAATAACCACTGCTAGTTTGTAGAGTAATAACCACTGCTAGTTTGTAGAGTAATAACCACTGCTAGTTGTAGATAATAACCACTGCTAGTTTGTAGAGTAATAACCACTGCTAGTTTGTAGAGTAATAACCACTGCTAGTTTGTAGAGTAATAACCACTGCTAGTGTGTAGGATAATAACCACTGCTAGTTTGTAGGATAATAACCACTGCTAGTGTGTAGAGTAATAACCACTGCTAGTCTGTAGGATAATAACCACTGCTAGTTTGTAGAGTAATAACCACTGCTAGTTTGTAGAGTAATAACCACTGCTAGTGTGTAGAGTAATAACCACTGCTAGTGTGTAGAGTAATAACCACTGCTAGTCTGTAGGATAATAACCACTGCTAGTTTGTAGAGTAATAACCACTGCTAGTGTGTAGGTAATAACCACTGCTAGTCTGTAGGATAATAACCACTGCTAGTTTGTAGAGTAATAACCACTGCTAGTTTGTAGAGTAATAACCACTGCTAGTGTGTAGGATAATAACCACTGCTAGTGTGTAGGTAATAACCACTGCTAGTGTGTAGGATAATAACCACTGCTAGTTTGTAGAGTAATAACCACTGCTAGTTTGTAGAGTAATAACCACTGCTAGTTTGTAGAGTAATAACCACTGCTAGTTTGTAGAGTAATAACCACTGCTAGTTTGTAGAGTAATAACCACTACTAGTGTGTAGGATAATAACCACTGCTAGTGTGTAGAGTAATAACCACTGCTAGTTTGTAGAGTAATAACCACTGCTAGTTTGTAGAGTAATAACCACTGCTAGTTTGTAGAGTAATAACCACTGCTAGTTTGTAGAGTAATAACCACTGCTAGTTTGTAGAGTAATAACCACTGCTAGTTTGTAGGATAATAACCACTGCTAGTTTGTAGAGTAATAACCACTGCTAGTTTGTAGAGTAATAACCACTGCTAGTTTGTAGAGTAATAACCACTGCTAGTGTGTAGAGTAATAACCACTGCTAGTTTGTAGAGTAATAACCACTGCTAGTTTGTAGAGTAATAACCACTGCTAGTTTGTAGAGTAATAACCACTGCTAGTCTATAGGATAATAACCACTGCTAGTTTGTAGAGTAATAACCACTGCTAGTTTGTAGAGTAATAACCACTGCTAGTGTGTAGAGTAATAACCACTGCTAGTGTGTAGAGTAATAACCACTGCTAGTGTGTAGAGTAATAACCACTGCTAGTGTGTAGAGTAATAACCACTGCTAGTGTGTAGAGTAATAACCACTGCTAGTGTGTAGGATAATAACCACTGCTAGTCTGTAGGATAATAACCACTGCTAGTGTGTAGGATAATAACCACTGCTAGTGTGTAGAGTAATAACCACTGCTAGTTGTAGGATAATAACCACTGCTAGTCTGTAGGATAATAACCACTGCTAGTTTGTAGAGTAATAACCACTGCTAGTTTGTAGAGTAATAACCACTGCTAGTTTGTAGAGTAATAACCACTGCTAGTGTGTAGGATAATAACCACTACTAGTGTGTAGGATAATAACCACTAGCTAGTGTGTAGGATAATAACCACTGCTAGTTTGTAGAGTAATAACCACTGCTAGTTTGTAGAGTAATAACCACTGCTAGTGTGTAGAGTAATAACCACTGCTAGTGTGTAGAGTAATAACCACTGCTAGTGTGTAGGATAATAACCACTACTAGTGTGTAGGATAATAACCACTGCTAGTGTGTAGGATAATAACCACTGCTAGTTTGTAGGATAATAACCACTTCTAGTTTGTAGAGTAATAACCACTGCTAGTTTGTAGAGTAATAACCACTGCTAGTTTGTAGAGTAATAACCACTGCTAGTTTGTAGAGTAATAACCACTACTAGTGTGTAGGATAATAACCACTGCTAGTGTGTAGGATAATAACCACTGCTAGTTTGTAGAGTAATAACCACTGCTAGTGTGTAGAGTAATAACCACTGCTAGTTTGTAGAGTAATAACCACTGCTAGTTTGTAGAGTAATAACCACTGCTAGTTTGTAGAGTAATAACCACTGCTAGTTTGTAGAGTAATAACCACTGCTAGTTTGTAGAGTAATAACCACTGCTAGTGTGTAGGATAATAACCACTGCTAGTTTGTAGAGTAATAACCACTGCTAGTGTGTAGAGTAATAACCACTGCTAGTTTGTAGAGTAATAACCACTGCTAGTTTGTAGAGTAATAACCACTGCTAGTTTGTAGAGTAATAACCACTGCTAGTTTGTAGAGTAATAACCACTGCTAGTTTGTAGAGTAATAACCACTGCTAGTTTGTAGAGTAATAACCACTGCTAGTTTGTAGAGTAATAACCACTGCTAGTTTGTAGAGTAATAACCACTGCTAGTGTGTAGAGTAATAACCACTGCTAGTGTGTAGAGTAATAACCACTGCTAGTTTGTAGAGTAATAACCACTGCTAGTTTGTAGAGTAATAACCACTGCTAGTTTGTAGAGTAATAACCACTGCTAGTTTGTAGAGTAATAACCACTGCTAGTGTGTAGGTAATAACCACTGCTAGTTTGTAGAGTAATAACCACTACTAGTTTGTAGGATAATAACCACTGCTAGTTTGTAGAGTAATAACCACTGCTAGTTTGTAGAGTAATAACCACTGCTAGTTTGTAGAGTAATAACCACTGCTAGTCTGTAGGATAATAACCACTGCTAGTTTGTAGAGTAATAACCACTGCTAGTTTGTAGAGTAATAACCACTGCTAGTTTGTAGAGTAATAACCACTGCTAGTTTGTAGAGTAATAACCACTGCTAGTCTATAGGATAATAACCACTGCTAGTTTGTAGAGTAATAACCACTGCTAGTGTGTAGAGTAATAACCACTGCTAGTTTGTAGCAGTAATAACCACTGCTAGTTGTAGAGTAATAACCACTGCTAGTGTGTAGAGTAATAACCACTGCTAGTTTGGATAATAACCACTGCTAGTCTGTAGATAATAACCACTGCTAGTGTAGGTAATAACACTGCTAGTTAGATAATAACCACTGCTAGTCTTAGGTAATAACCCTGCTAGTTGTAGGTAATAACCACTGCTAGTGTGTAGGAGTAATAACCACTGCTAGTTTGTAGAGTAATAACCACTGCTAGTTTGTAGAGTAATAACCACTGCTAGTCTATAGGATAATAACCACTGCTAGTTTGTAGGAGTAATAACCACTGCTAGTTTGTAGAGTAATAACCACTGCTAGTTTGTAGAGTAATAACCACTGCTAGTTTGTAGAGTAATAACCACTGCTAGTTTGTAGAGTAATAACCACTGCTAGTGTGTAGAGTAATAACCACTGCTAGTTTGTAGAGTAATAACCACTACTAGTGTGTAGAGTAATAACCACTGCTAGTGTGTAGGATAATAACCACTGCTAGTGTGTAGATAATAACCACTGCTAGTTGTAGGATAATAACCACTGCTAGTTTGTAGAGTAATAACCACTGCTAGTTTGTAGAGTAATAACCACTGCTAGTTTGTAGAGTAATAACCACTGCTAGTTTGTAGAGTAATAACCACTGCTAGTTTGTAGAGTAATAACCACTGCTAGTTTGTAGAGTAATAACCACTGCTAGTTTGTAGAGTAATAACCACTGCTAGTGTGTAGAGTAATAACCACTGCTAGTGTGTAGGATAATAACCACTGCTAGTTTGTAGAGTAATAACCACTACTAGTGTGTAGAGTAATAACCACTGCTAGTGTGTAGAGTAATAACCACTGCTAGTTTGTAGAGTAATAACCACTGCTAGTTTGTAGAGTAATAACCACTGCTAGTTTGTAGAGTAATAACCACTGCTAGTTTGTAGAGTAATAACCACTGCTAGTTTGTAGAGTAATAACCACTGCTAGTCTGTAGGATAATAACCACTGCTAGTTTGTAGAGTAATAACCACTGCTAGTTTGTAGGAGTAATAACCACTGCTAGTGTTTAGAGTAATAACCACTGCTAGTGTGTAGAGTAATATCCACTGCTAGTGTGTAGTGTAATAACCACTGCTAGTGTGTAGAGTAATAACCACTGCTAGTGTGTAGGATAATAACCACTACTAGTGTGTAGGATAATAACCACTACTAGTGTGTAGGATAATAACCACTGCAAGTTTGTAGAGTAACATCCACTACTCATTTGTAGGATAACACCCACTACTAGTTTGTAGGATAATAACCACTGCTAGTTTGTAGAGTAATAACCACTGCAAGTTTGTAGAGTAATAACCACTGCTAGTTTGTAGAGTAATAACCACTACTAGTGTGTAGGATAATAACCACTACTAGTGTGTAGGATAATAACCAGTCCTAGTGTGTAGGATACTAACCAGTACTAGTGTGTAGGATAATAACCACTGCTAGTTTGTAGAGTAATAACCACTGCTAGTTTGTAGAGTAATAACCACTGCTAGTGTGTAGAGTAATAACCACTACTAGTGTGTAGAGTAATAACCACTGCTAGTGTGTAGGATAATAACCACTACTAGTGTGTAGGATAATAACCACTACTAGTGTGTAGGATAATAACCACTACTAGTGTGTAGGATAATAACCACTTCTAGTTTGTAGTGTAATAACCACTGCTAGTTTCTAGAGTAATAACCACTGCTAGTTTGTAGACTAATAACCACTGCTAGTTTGTAGAGTAATAACCACTACTAGTGTGTAGGATAATAACCAGTACTAGTGTGTAGGATAATAACCAGTACTAGTGTGTAGGATACTAACCAGTACTAGTGTGTAGGATAATAACCACTGCTAGTTTGTAGAGTAATAACCACTGCTAGTTTGTAGAGTAATAACCACTGCTTGTTTGTAGAGTAATAACCACTGCTAGTTTGTAGAGTAATAACCACTGCTAGTTTGTAGAGTAATAACCACTACTAGTGTGTAGGATAATAACCACTACTAGTGTGTAGGATAATAGCCACTACTAGTGTGTAGGATAATAACCACTGCTAGTTTGTAGAGTAATAACCACTACTAGTTTGTAGGATAATAACCACTACTAGTTTGTAGGATAATAACCACTTCTAGTTTGTAGAGTAATAACCACTGATAGTTTGTAGAGTAATAATAACCACTGATAGTTTGTAGAGTAATAATATCCACTGCTAGTTTGTAGGATAATAACCACTACTAGTGTGTAGGATAATAACCTCTACTAGTGTGTAGGATAATAACCAATACCAGTGTGTAGAATAATAACCACTGCTAGTTATTAGACTAATAACCACTGCTAGTTTGTAGAGTAATAATCACTGCTAGTGTGTAGAGTAATAACCACTACTAGTGTGTAGAGTAATAACCACTGCTAGTGTGTAGGATAATAACCACTGCTAGTTTGTAGAGTAATAACCACTACTAGTTTGTAGGATAATAACCACTGCTAGTTTGTAGGATAATAACCACTGCTCGTTTGTAGAGTAATAACCACTGCTAGTTTGTAGAGTAATAACCACTGCTAGTCTATAGGATAATAACCACTGCTAGTTTTTAGAGTAATAACCACTGCTAGTTTGTAGAGTAATAACCACTGCTAGTTTGTAGAGTAATAACCACTGCTAGTTTGTAGAGTAATAACCACTGCTAGTTTGTAGAGTATTAACCACTGCTAGTCTATAGGATAATAACCACTGCTAGTTTGTAGAGTAATAACCACTGCTTGTTTGTAGAGTAATAACCACTGCTAGTGTTTGGAGTAATAACCACTGCTAGTGTTTAGAGTAATAACCACTGCTAGTGTGTAGACTAATAACCACTGCTAGTGTGTAGAGTAATAACCACAGCTAGTTTGTAGAGGATTAAACACTACTAGTTTGTAGTGTAATAACCTGTAACGGTCGCCGTATGTAGTAGACCAAGGCGCAGCGGGTTGAGTGCTCATTTTAACTTTCATTAGAACACTGAAAAAAGAACGAACGAACGAACAGTAATGCAGGCTACACACACAGCTATGCAAAAACAACTTCCCACCAACCACAGGTGAAAAAAGGGCTACCTAAGTATGACTCCCAATCAGCAACAACGATGTACAGCTGTTCCTGATTGAGAGCCATACCAGGCCAACAAAGAAATACACATCCTAGAAAATCATAGAAATACAAAACCAGAACAATACCCAAAAACCCCGGACAACATAAAACAAACACCCCTCTTACATAATTACATATCCCAACAAACCCCGAACCACATAAAACAAACACCCCCTGCCACGTCCTGACCAAACTACAATGACAAATAACCCCTTTACTGGTCAGGACGTGACATAACCACTGCTAGTTTGTAGGATGATAACCACTGCTAGTGCGTAGAGTAATAACCACTGCTAGTTTGTAGCGTAATAACCACTGCTACTTTGTAGAGTAATAACCACTGCTAGTCTATAGGATAATAACCACTGCTAGTCTATAGGATAATAACCACTGCTAGTTTGTTGAGTAATAACCACTGCTAGTTTGTAGAGTAATAACCACTGCTAGTGTGTAGAGTAATAACCACTGCTACTTTGTAGAGTAATAACCACTACTAGCGTGTAGAGTAATAACCACTGCTAGTTTGTAGAGTAATAACCGCTACTAGTGTGTAGAGTAATAACCACTGCTAGTGTGTAGGATAATAACCACTACAAGTGTGTAGGATAATAACCACTACTAGTGTGTAGGATAATAACCACTGCAAGTTTGTAGAGTAACATCCACTACTCATTTGTAGGATAACACCCACTACTAGTTTGTAGGATAATAACCACTGCTAGTTTGTAGAGTAATAACCACTGCTAGTTTGTAGAGTAATAACCACTGCTAGTTTGTAGAGTAATAACCACTGCTAGTTTGTAGAGTAATAACCACTACTAGTGTGTAGGATAATAACCCACGGGTGGACCGCTAGTGTGTAGGATACTAACCAGTACTAGTGTGTAGGATAATAACCACTGCTAGGTGGTCCCTGCTAGGAGTAATAACCACTGCTAGGTAGAGCCTCTGCTAGTGTGAGTAATAACCACTGCTAGTGTGTAGAGTAATAACCACTACTAGTGTGTAGAGTAATAACCACTGCTAGTGTGTAGGATAATAACCACTACTAGTGTGTAGGATAATAACCACTACTAGTGTGTAGGATAATAACCACTACTAGTGTGTAGGATAATAACCACTTCTAGTTTGTAGAGTAATAACCACTGCTAGTTTGTAGAGTAATAACCACTGCTAGTTTGTAGAGTAATAACCACTGCTAGTTTGTAGAGTAATAACCACTACTAGTGTGTAGGATAATAACCAGTACTAGTGTGTAGGATAATAACCAGTACTAGTGTGTAGGATACTAACCAGTACTAGTGTGTAGGATAATAACCACTGCTAGTTTGTAGAGTAATAACCACTGCTAGTTTGTAGAGTAATAACCACTGCTAGTTTGTAGAGTAATAACCACTGCTAGTTTGTAGAGTAATAACCACTACTAGTGTGTAGGATAATAACCACTACTAGTGTGTAGGATAATAACCACTGCTAGTTTGTAGAGTAATAACCACTACTAGTTTGTAGAGTAATAACCACTGCTAGTTTGTAGAGTAATAACCACTACTAGTGTGTAGGATAATAACCACTACTAGTGTGTAGGATAATAACCACTGCTAGTTTGTAGAGTAATAACCACTGCTAGTTTGTAGAGTAATAACCACTACTAGTGTGTAGAGTAATAACCACTACTAGTGTGTAGGATAATAACCACTACTAGTGTGTAGGATAATAACCACTGCTAGTTTGTAGAGTAATAACCACTACTAGTTTGTAGGATAATAACCACTACATGTTTGTAGGATAATAACCACTTCTAGTTTGTAGAGTAATAACCACTGATAGTTTGTAGAGTAATAATAACCACTGATAGTTTGTAGAGTAATAATAACCACTGCTAGTTTGTAGGATAATAACCACCACTAGTGTGTAGGATAATAACCTCTACTAGTGTGTAGGATAATAACCAGTACCAGTGTGTAGGATAATAACCACTGCTAGTTATTAGACTAATAACCACTGCTAGTTTGTAGAGTAATAATCACTGCTAGTGTGTAGAGTAATAACCACTACTAGTGTGTAGAGTAATAACCACTGCTAGTGTGTAGGATAATAACCACTACTAGTGTGTAGGATAATAACCACTACTAGTGTGTAGGATAATAACCACTACTAGTGTGTAGGATAATAACCACTGCTAGTTTGTAGAGTAATAACCACTACTAGTTTGTAGGATAATAACCACTGCTAGTTTGTAGGATAATAACCACTGCTCGTTTGTAGAGTAATAACCACTGCTAGTTTGTAGAGTAATAACCACTACTAGTTTGTAGGATAATAACCACTGCTAGTTTGTAGGATAATAACCACTGCTCGTTTGTAGAGTAATAACCACTGCTAGTTTGTAGAGTAATAACCACTGCTAGTTTGTAGAGTAATAACCACTGCTAGTTTGTAGAGTAATCAAATCAATCAATCAAATTTATTTTTATATAGCCCTTCGTACATCAGCTGATATTCTCAAAATGCTGTACAGAAACCCAGCCTAAAACCCCAAACAGCAAGCAAAGCATGTGAAAGAAGCACGGTGGCTAGGAAAAACTCCCTAGGAAAAACTCCCTAGAAAGGCCAAAAACCTAGGAAGAAACCTAGAGAGGAACCAGGCTATGAGGGGTGGCCAGTCCTCTTCTGGCTGTGCAGGGTGGATATTATAACAGAACATGGTCAAAATGTTAAAATGTTAAAATGTTCATAAATGACCAGCATGGTCAAATAATAATAATCATAGTAGTTGTCGAGGGTGCAACAAGCACGTCCGGTGAACAGGTCAGGGTTCATAGAAATACAAAACCAGAACAATACCCAAAAACCCCGGACAACATAAAACAAACACCCCTCTTACATAATTACATATCCCAACAAACCCCGAACCACATAAAACAAACACCCCCTGCCACGTCCTGACCAAACTACAATGACAAATAACCCTTTTACTGGTCAGGACGTGACATAACCACTGCTAGTTTGTAGGATGATAACCACTGCTAGTGCGTAGAGTAATAACCACTGCTAGTTTGTAGCGTAATAACCACTGCTACTTTGTAGAGTAATAACCACTGCTAGTCTATAGGATAATAACCACTGCTAGTCTATAGGATAATAACCACTGCTAGTTTGTTGAGTAATAACCACTGCTAGTTTGTAGAGTAATAACCACTGCTAGTGTGTAGAGTAATAACCACTGCTACTTTGTAGAGTAATAACCACTACTAGCGTGTAGAGTAATAACCACTGCTAGTTTGTAGAGTAATAACCGCTACTAGTGTGTAGAGTAATAACCACTGCTAGTGTGTAGGATAATAACCACTACAAGTGTGTAGGATAATAACCACTACTAGTGTGTAGGATAATAACCACTGCAAGTTTGTAGAGTAACATCCACTACTCATTTGTAGGATAACACCCACTACTAGTTTGTAGGATAATAACCACTGCTAGTTTGTAGAGTAATAACCACTGCTAGTTTGTAGAGTAATAACCACTGCTAGTTTGTAGAGTAATAACCACTGCTAGTTTGTAGAGTAATAACAACTACTAGTGTGTAGGATAATAACCACTACTAGTGTGTAGGATAATAACCAGTACTAGTGTGTAGGATACTAACCAGTACTAGTGTGTAGGATAATAACCACTGCTAGTTTGTAGAGTAATAACCACTGCTAGTTTGTAGAATAATAACCACTGCTAGTTTGTAGAGTAATAACCTCTGCTAGTTTGTAGAGTAATAACCACTGCTAGTGTGTAGAGTAATAACCACTACTAGTGTGTAGAGTAATAACCACTGCTAGTGTGTAGGATAATAACCACTACTAGTGTGTAGGATAATAACCACTACTAGTGTGTAGGATAATAACCACTACTAGTGTGTAGGATAATAACCACTTCTAGTTTGTAGAGTAATAACCACTGCTAGTTTGTAGAGTAATAACCACTGCTAGTTTGTAGAGTAATAACCACTGCTAGTTTGTAGAGTAATAACCACTACTAGTGTGTAGGATAATAACCAGTACTAGTGTGTAGGATAATAACCAGTACTAGTGTGTAGGATACTAACCAGTACTAGTGTGTAGGATAATAACCACTGCTAGTTTGTAGAGTAATAACCACTGCTAGTTTGTAGAGTAATAACCACTGCTAGTTTGTAGAGTAATAACCACTGCTAGTTTGTAGAGTAATAACCACTACTAGTGTGTAGGATAATAACCACTACTAGTGTGTAGGATAATAACCACTGCTAGTTTGTAGAGTAATAACCACTACTAGTTTGTAGAGTAATAACCGCTACTAGTGTGTAGAGTAATAACCACTGCTAGTGTGTAGGATAATAACCACTACAAGTGTGTAGGATAATAACCACTACTAGTGTGTAGGATAATAACCACTGCAAGTTTGTAGAGTAACATCCACTACTCATTTGTAGGATAACACCCACTACTAGTTTGTAGGATAATAACCACTGCTAGTTTGTAGAGTAATAACCACTGCTAGTTTGTAGAGTAATAACCACTGCTAGTTTGTAGAGTAATAACCACTGCTAGTTTGTAGAGTAATAACAACTACTAGTGTGTAGGATAATAACCACTACTAGTGTGTAGGATAATAACCAGTACTAGTGTGTAGGATACTAACCAGTACTAGTGTGTAGGATAATAACCACTGCTAGTTTGTAGAGTAATAACCACTGCTAGTTTGTAGAATAATAACCACTGCTAGTTTGTAGAGTAATAACCTCTGCTAGTTTGTAGAGTAATAACCACTGCTAGTGTGTAGAGTAATAACCACTACTAGTGTGTAGAGTAATAACCACTGCTAGTGTGTAGGATAATAACCACTACTAGTGTGTAGGATAATAACCACTACTAGTGTGTAGGATAATAACCACTACTAGTGTGTAGGATAATAACCACTTCTAGTTTGTAGAGTAATAACCACTGCTAGTTTGTAGAGTAATAACCACTGCTAGTTTGTAGAGTAATAACCACTGCTAGTTTGTAGAGTAATAACCACTACTAGTGTGTAGGATAATAACCAGTACTAGTGTGTAGGATAATAACCAGTACTAGTGTGTAGGATACTAACCAGTACTAGTGTGTAGGATAATAACCACTGCTAGTTTGTAGAGTAATAACCACTGCTAGTTTGTAGAGTAATAACCACTGCTAGTTTGTAGAGTAATAACCACTGCTAGTTTGTAGAGTAATAACCACTACTAGTGTGTAGGATAATAACCACTACTAGTGTGTAGGATAATAACCACTGCTAGTTTGTAGAGTAATAACCACTACTAGTTTGTAGAGTAATAACCACTGCTAGTTTGTAGAGTAATAACCACTACTAGTGTGTAGGATAATAACCACTACTAGTGTGTAGGATAATAACCACTGCTAGTTTGTACAGTAATAACCACTACTAGTTTGTAGAGTAATAACCACTGCTAGTTTGTAGAGTAATAACCACTACTAGTGTGTAGAGTAATAACCACTACTAGTGTGTAGGATAATAACCACTACTAGTGTGTAGGATAATAACCACTGCTAGTTTGTAGAGTAATAACCACTACTAGTTTGTAGGATAATAACCACTACATGTTTGTAGGATAATAACCACTTCTAGTTTGTAGAGTAATAACCACTGATAGTTTGTAGAGTAATAATAACCACTGATAGTTTGTAGAGTAATAATAACCACTGCTAGTTTGTAGGATAATAACCACCACTAGTGTGTAGGATAATAACCTCTACTAGTGTGTAGGATAATAACCAGTACCAGTGTGTAGGATAATAACCACTGCTAGTTATTAGACTAATAACCACTGCTAGTTTGTAGAGTAATAATCACTGCTAGTGTGTAGAGTAATAACCACTACTAGTGTGTAGAGTAATAACCACTGCTAGTGTGTAGGATAATAACCACTACTAGTGTGTAGGATAATAACCACTACTAGTGTGTAGGATAATAACCACTACTAGTGTGTAGGATAATAACCACTGCTAGTTTGTAGAGTAATAACCACTACTAGTTTGTAGGATAATAACCACTACATGTTTGTAGGATAATAACCACTTCTAGTTTGTAGAGTAATAACCACTGATAGTTTGTAGAGTAATAATAACCACTGATAGTTTGTAGAGTAATAATAACCACTGCTAGTTTGTAGGATAATAACCACCACTAGTGTGTAGGATAATAACCTCTACTAGTGTGTAGGATAATAACCAGTACCAGTGTGTAGGATAATAACCACTGCTAGTTATTAGACTAATAACCACTGCTAGTTTGTAGAGTAATAATCACTGCTAGTGTGTAGAGTAATAACCACTACTAGTGTGTAGAGTAATAACCACTGCTAGTGTGTAGGATAATAACCACTACTAGTGTGTAGGATAATAACCACTGCTAGTGTGTAGAGTAATAACCACTACTAGTGTGTAGGATAATAACCACTACTAGTGTGTAGGATAATAACCACTGCTAGTTTGTAGAGTAATAACCACTGCTAGTTTGTAGAGTAATAACCACTACTAGTGTGTAGAGTAATAACCACTACTAGTGTGTAGGATAATAACCACTACTAGTGTGTAGGATAATAACCACTGCTAGTTTGTAGAGTAATAACCACTACTAGTTTGTAGGATAATAACCACTACATGTTTGTAGGATAATAACCACTTCTAGTTTGTAGAGTAATAACCACTGATAGTTTGTAGAGTAATAATAACCACTGATAGTTTGTAGAGTAATAATAACCACTGCTAGTTTGTAGGATAATAACCACCACTAGTGTGTAGGATAATAACCTCTACTAGTGTGTAGGATAATAACCAGTACCAGTGTGTAGGATAATAACCACTGCTAGTTATTAGACTAATAACCACTGCTAGTTTGTAGAGTAATAATCACTGCTAGTGTGTAGAGTAATAACCACTACTAGTGTGTAGAGTAATAACCACTGCTAGTGTGTAGGATAATAACCACTACTAGTGTGTAGGATAATAACCACTACTAGTGTGTAGGATAATAACCACTACTAGTGTGTAGGATAATAACCACTGCTAGTTTGTAGAGTAATAACCACTACTAGTTTGTAGGATAATAACCACTGCTAGTTTGTAGGATAATAACCACTGCTCGTTTGTAGAGTAATAACCACTGCTAGTTTGTAGAGTAATAACCACTACTAGTTTGTAGGATAATAACCACTGCTAGTTTGTAGGATAATAACCACTGCTCGTTTGTAGAGTAATAACCACTGCTAGTTTGTAGAGTAATAACCACTGCTAGTTTGTAGAGTAATAACCACTGCTAGTTTGTAGAGTAATCAAATCAATCAATCAAATTTATTTTTATATAGCCCTTCGTACATCAGCTGATATTCTCAAAATGCTGTACAGAAACCCAGCCTAAAACCCCAAACAGCAAGCAAAGCATGTGAAAGAAGCACGGTGGCTAGGAAAAACTCCCTAGGAAAAACTCCCTAGAAAGGCCAAAAACCTAGGAAGAAACCTAGAGAGGAACCAGGCTATGAGGGGTGGCCAGTCCTCTTCTGGCTGTGCAGGGTGGATATTATAACAGAACATGGTCAAAATGTTAAAATGTTAAAATGTTCATAAATGACCAGCATGGTCAAATAATAATAATCATAGTAGTTGTCGAGGGTGCAACAAGCACGTCCGGTGAACAGGTCAGGGTTCATAGAAATACAAAACCAGAACAATACCCAAAAACCCCGGACAACATAAAACAAACACCCCTCTTACATAATTACATATCCCAACAAACCCCGAACCACATAAAACAAACACCCCCTGCCACGTCCTGACCAAACTACAATGACAAATAACCCTTTTACTGGTCAGGACGTGACATAACCACTGCTAGTTTGTAGGATGATAACCACTGCTAGTGCGTAGAGTAATAACCACTGCTAGTTTGTAGCGTAATAACCACTGCTACTTTGTAGAGTAATAACCACTGCTAGTCTATAGGATAATAACCACTGCTAGTCTATAGGATAATAACCACTGCTAGTTTGTTGAGTAATAACCACTGCTAGTTTGTAGAGTAATAACCACTGCTAGTGTGTAGAGTAATAACCACTGCTACTTTGTAGAGTAATAACCACTACTAGCGTGTAGAGTAATAACCACTGCTAGTTTGTAGAGTAATAACCGCTACTAGTGTGTAGAGTAATAACCACTGCTAGTGTGTAGGATAATAACCACTACAAGTGTGTAGGATAATAACCACTACTAGTGTGTAGGATAATAACCACTGCAAGTTTGTAGAGTAACATCCACTACTCATTTGTAGGATAACACCCACTACTAGTTTGTAGGATAATAACCACTGCTAGTTTGTAGAGTAATAACCACTGCTAGTTTGTAGAGTAATAACCACTGCTAGTTTGTAGAGTAATAACCACTGCTAGTTTGTAGAGTAATAACAACTACTAGTGTGTAGGATAATAACCACTACTAGTGTGTAGGATAATAACCAGTACTAGTGTGTAGGATACTAACCAGTACTAGTGTGTAGGATAATAACCACTGCTAGTTTGTAGAGTAATAACCACTGCTAGTTTGTAGAATAATAACCACTGCTAGTTTGTAGAGTAATAACCTCTGCTAGTTTGTAGAGTAATAACCACTGCTAGTGTGTAGAGTAATAACCACTACTAGTGTGTAGAGTAATAACCACTGCTAGTGTGTAGGATAATAACCACTACTAGTGTGTAGGATAATAACCACTACTAGTGTGTAGGATAATAACCACTACTAGTGTGTAGGATAATAACCACTTCTAGTTTGTAGAGTAATAACCACTGCTAGTTTGTAGAGTAATAACCACTGCTAGTTTGTAGAGTAATAACCACTGCTAGTTTGTAGAGTAATAACCACTACTAGTGTGTAGGATAATAACCAGTACTAGTGTGTAGGATAATAACCAGTACTAGTGTGTAGGATACTAACCAGTACTAGTGTGTAGGATAATAACCACTGCTAGTTTGTAGAGTAATAACCACTGCTAGTTTGTAGAGTAATAACCACTGCTAGTTTGTAGAGTAATAACCACTGCTAGTTTGTAGAGTAATAACCACTACTAGTGTGTAGGATAATAACCACTACTAGTGTGTAGGATAATAACCACTGCTAGTTTGTAGAGTAATAACCACTACTAGTTTGTAGAGTAATAACCGCTACTAGTGTGTAGAGTAATAACCACTGCTAGTGTGTAGGATAATAACCACTACAAGTGTGTAGGATAATAACCACTACTAGTGTGTAGGATAATAACCACTGCAAGTTTGTAGAGTAACATCCACTACTCATTTGTAGGATAACACCCACTACTAGTTTGTAGGATAATAACCACTGCTAGTTTGTAGAGTAATAACCACTGCTAGTTTGTAGAGTAATAACCACTGCTAGTTTGTAGAGTAATAACCACTGCTAGTTTGTAGAGTAATAACAACTACTAGTGTGTAGGATAATAACCACTACTAGTGTGTAGGATAATAACCAGTACTAGTGTGTAGGATACTAACCAGTACTAGTGTGTAGGATAATAACCACTGCTAGTTTGTAGAGTAATAACCACTGCTAGTTTGTAGAATAATAACCACTGCTAGTTTGTAGAGTAATAACCTCTGCTAGTTTGTAGAGTAATAACCACTGCTAGTGTGTAGAGTAATAACCACTACTAGTGTGTAGAGTAATAACCACTGCTAGTGTGTAGGATAATAACCACTACTAGTGTGTAGGATAATAACCACTACTAGTGTGTAGGATAATAACCACTACTAGTGTGTAGGATAATAACCACTTCTAGTTTGTAGAGTAATAACCACTGCTAGTTTGTAGAGTAATAACCACTGCTAGTTTGTAGAGTAATAACCACTGCTAGTTTGTAGAGTAATAACCACTACTAGTGTGTAGGATAATAACCAGTACTAGTGTGTAGGATAATAACCAGTACTAGTGTGTAGGATACTAACCAGTACTAGTGTGTAGGATAATAACCACTGCTAGTTTGTAGAGTAATAACCACTGCTAGTTTGTAGAGTAATAACCACTGCTAGTTTGTAGAGTAATAACCACTGCTAGTTTGTAGAGTAATAACCACTACTAGTGTGTAGGATAATAACCACTACTAGTGTGTAGGATAATAACCACTGCTAGTTTGTAGAGTAATAACCACTACTAGTTTGTAGAGTAATAACCACTGCTAGTTTGTAGAGTAATAACCACTACTAGTGTGTAGGATAATAACCACTACTAGTGTGTAGGATAATAACCACTGCTAGTTTGTACAGTAATAACCACTACTAGTTTGTAGAGTAATAACCACTGCTAGTTTGTAGAGTAATAACCACTACTAGTGTGTAGAGTAATAACCACTACTAGTGTGTAGGATAATAACCACTACTAGTGTGTAGGATAATAACCACTGCTAGTTTGTAGAGTAATAACCACTACTAGTTTGTAGGATAATAACCACTACATGTTTGTAGGATAATAACCACTTCTAGTTTGTAGAGTAATAACCACTGATAGTTTGTAGAGTAATAATAACCACTGATAGTTTGTAGAGTAATAATAACCACTGCTAGTTTGTAGGATAATAACCACCACTAGTGTGTAGGATAATAACCTCTACTAGTGTGTAGGATAATAACCAGTACCAGTGTGTAGGATAATAACCACTGCTAGTTATTAGACTAATAACCACTGCTAGTTTGTAGAGTAATAATCACTGCTAGTGTGTAGAGTAATAACCACTACTAGTGTGTAGAGTAATAACCACTGCTAGTGTGTAGGATAATAACCACTACTAGTGTGTAGGATAATAACCACTACTAGTGTGTAGGATAATAACCACTACTAGTGTGTAGGATAATAACCACTGCTAGTTTGTAGAGTAATAACCACTACTAGTTTGTAGGATAATAACCACTACATGTTTGTAGGATAATAACCACTTCTAGTTTGTAGAGTAATAACCACTGATAGTTTGTAGAGTAATAATAACCACTGATAGTTTGTAGAGTAATAATAACCACTGCTAGTTTGTAGGATAATAACCACCACTAGTGTGTAGGATAATAACCTCTACTAGTGTGTAGGATAATAACCAGTACCAGTGTGTAGGATAATAACCACTGCTAGTTATTAGACTAATAACCACTGCTAGTTTGTAGAGTAATAATCACTGCTAGTGTGTAGAGTAATAACCACTACTAGTGTGTAGAGTAATAACCACTGCTAGTGTGTAGGATAATAACCACTACTAGTGTGTAGGATAATAACCACTACTAGTGTGTAGAGTAATAACCACTACTAGTGTGTAGGATAATAACCACTACTAGTGTGTAGGATAATAACCACTGCTAGTTTGTAGAGTAATAACCACTGCTAGTTTGTAGAGTAATAACCACTACTAGTGTGTAGAGTAATAACCACTACTAGTGTGTAGGATAATAACCACTACTAGTGTGTAGGATAATAACCACTGCTAGTTTGTAGAGTAATAACCACTACTAGTTTGTAGGATAATAACCACTACATGTTTGTAGGATAATAACCACTTCTAGTTTGTAGAGTAATAACCACTGATAGTTTGTAGAGTAATAATAACCACTGATAGTTTGTAGAGTAATAATAACCACTGCTAGTTTGTAGGATAATAACCACCACTAGTGTGTAGGATAATAACCTCTACTAGTGTGTAGGATAATAACCAGTACCAGTGTGTAGGATAATAACCACTGCTAGTTATTAGACTAATAACCACTGCTAGTTTGTAGAGTAATAATCACTGCTAGTGTGTAGAGTAATAACCACTACTAGTGTGTAGAGTAATAACCACTGCTAGTGTGTAGGATAATAACCACTACTAGTGTGTAGGATAATAACCACTACTAGTGTGTAGGATAATAACCACTACTAGTGTGTAGGATAATAACCACTGCTAGTTTGTAGAGTAATAACCACTACTAGTTTGTAGGATAATAACCACTGCTAGTTTGTAGGATAATAACCACTGCTCGTTTGTAGAGTAATAACCACTGCTAGTTTGTAGAGTAATAACCACTACTAGTTTGTAGGATAATAACCACTGCTAGTTTGTAGGATAATAACCACTGCTCGTTTGTAGAGTAATAACCACTGCTAGTTTGTAGAGTAATAACCACTGCTAGTTTGTAGAGTAATAACCACTGCTAGTTTGTAGAGTAATCAAATCAATCAATCAAATTTATTTTTATATAGCCCTTCGTACATCAGCTGATATTCTCAAAATGCTGTACAGAAACCCAGCCTAAAACCCCAAACAGCAAGCAAAGCATGTGAAAGAAGCACGGTGGCTAGGAAAAACTCCCTAGGAAAAACTCCCTAGAAAGGCCAAAAACCTAGGAAGAAACCTAGAGAGGAACCAGGCTATGAGGGGTGGCCAGTCCTCTTCTGGCTGTGCAGGGTGGATATTATAACAGAACATGGTCAAAATGTTAAAATGTTAAAATGTTCATAAATGACCAGCATGGTCAAATAATAATAATCATAGTAGTTGTCGAGGGTGCAACAAGCACGTCCGGTGAACAGGTCAGGGTTCCATAGCCGCAGGCAGAACAGTTGAAACTGGAGCAGCAGCACGGCCAGGTGGACTGGGGACAGCAAGGAGTCATCATACCAGGTAGTCCTGAGGCATGGTCCTAGGGCTCAGGTCCTCCGAGAGAAAGACAGAAAGAGAGAAAGAGAGAATTAGAGAGAGCATATTTAAATACACACAGGACACCGGATAAGACAAGAGAAATACTCCAGATGTAACAGACTGACCCTAGCCCCCCGACACATAAACTACTGCAGCATAAATACTGGAGGCTGAGACAGGAGGGATCAGAAGACACTGTGGCCCCATCCGATGATACCCCCGGACAGGGCCAAACAGGCAGGATATAACCCCACCCACTTTGCCAAAGCACAGCCCCCACACCACTAGAGGGATGTCTCCAACCACCAACTTACCGTCCTAAGACAAGGCCGAGTATAGCCCACAACGATCTCCGCCATGGCACAACCCAAGGGGGGGGGGGGGGGGGGGGGGGGGCGCCAACCCAGACAGGAAGACCACGTCAGTGACTCAACCCACTCAAGTGACGCACCCCTCCCATGGACGGCATGGAAGAACACCAGTAGGCCAGTGACTCAGCCTCTGTAAAAGGGTTAGAGGCAGAGAATCCCAGTGGAAAGAGGGGAACCGGCAAGGCAGAGACAGCAAGGGCGGTTCGTTGCTCCAGCCTTTCCGTTCACCTTCACACTCCTGGGCCAGACTATACTTAATCATAGGACCTACTGAAGAGATAAGTCTTCAGTAAAGACTTAAAGGTTGAGACTGAGTCTGCGTCTCTCACATTGGTAGGCAGACCATTCCATAAAAATGGAGCTCTATAGGAGAAAGCCCTACCTCCAGCCGTTTGCTTAGAAATTCTAGGGACAATTAGGAGGCCTGCGTCTTGTGACCGTAGCGTACGTGTAGGTATGTACGGCAGGACCAAATCGGAAAGATAGGTAGGAGCAAGCCCATGTAATGCTTTGTAGGTTAGCAGTAAAACCTTGAAATCAGCCCTTGCCTTAACAGGAAGCCAGTGTAGGGAGGCTAACACTGGAGTAATATGATCAAATTTTTTGGTTCTAGTCAGGATTCTAGCAGCCGTATTTAGCACTAACTGAAGTTTATTTAGTGCTTTATCCGGGTAGCCGGAAAGTAGAGCATTGCAGTAGTCCAGCCTAGAAGTAACAAAAGCATGGATTAATTTTTCTGCGTCATTTTTGGACAGAAAATTTCTGATTTTTGCAATGTTACGTAGATGGAAAAAAGCTGTCCTTGAAACAGTCTTGATATGTTCTTCAAAAGAGAGATCAGGGTCCAGAGTAACGCCGAGGTCCTTCACAGTTTTATTTGAGACGACTGTACAACCATCCAGATTAATTGTCAGATTCAACAGAAGATCTCTTTGTTTCTTGGGACCTAGAACAAGCATCTCTGTTTTGTCCGAGTTTAAAAGTAGAAAGTTTGCAGCCATCCACTTCTTTATGTCTGAAACACAGGCTTCTAGCGAGGGCAATTTTGGAGCTTCACCATGCTTCATTGAAATGTACAGCTGTGTGTCGTCCGCATAGCAGTGAAATTTAACATTATGTTTTCGAATGACATCCCCAAGAGGTAAAATATATAGTGAAAACAATAGTGGTCCTAAAACGGAACCTTGAGGAACACCGAAATTTACAATTGATTTGTCAGAGGACAAACCATTCACAGAGACAAACTGATATCTTTCCGACAGATAAGATCTAAACCAGGCCAGAACTTGTCCATGTAGACCAATTTGGGTTTCCAATCTCTCCAAAAGAATGTGGTGATCGATGGTATCAAAAGCGGCACTAAGATCTAGGAGCACGAGGACAGATGCAGAGCCTCGGTCTGACGTCATTAAAAGGTCATTTACCACCTTCACAAGTGCAGTCTCAGTGCTATGATGGGGTCTAAAACCAGACTGAAGCGTTTCGTATACATTGTTTGTCTTCAGGAAGGCAGTCAGTTGCTGTGCAACAGCTTTTTCTAAAATTTTGGAGAGGAATGGAAGATTCGATATAGGCCGATAGTTTTTTATAATTTCTGGATCAAGATTCGGCTTTTTCAAGAGAGGCTTTATTACTGCCACTTTTAGTGAGCTTGGTACACATCCGGTGGATAGAGAGCCGTTTATTATGTTCAACATAGGAGGGCCAAGCACAGGAAGCAGCTCTTTCAGTAGTTTAGTTGGAATAGGGTCCAGTATGCAGCTTGAGGGTTTGGAGGCCATGATTATTTTCATCATTGCGTCAAGAGATATAGTACTAAAACACTTTAGTATCTCCCTTGATCCTAGGTCCTGGCAGAGTTGTGCAGACTCAGGACAATGGAGCTTTGGAGGAATACCCAGATTTAAAGAGGAGTCTGTAATTTGCTTTCTAATGATCATGATCTTTTCCTCAAAGAAGTTCATAAATTTATTACTGCTGAAGTGAAAGCCATCCTCCATTTGCGAAGGCTGCTTTTTAGTTAGCTTTGCGACAGTATCAAAAATAAATTTCGGATTGTTCTTATTTTCCTCAATTAAGTTGGAAAAATAGGATGATCGAGCAGCAGTAAGGGCTCTTCGATACTGCACGGTACTGTCTTTCCAAGCTAGTCGGAAGACTTCCAGTTTGGTGTGGCACCATTTCCGTTCCAATTTTCTGGAAGCTTGCTTCAGAGCTCGTGTATTTTCTGTATACCAGGGAGCTAGTTTCTTATGACAGATGTTTTTAGTTTTTAGGGGTGCAACTGCATCTAGGGTATTGCGCAAGGTTAAATTGAGTTCCTCGGTTAGGTGGTTAACTGATTTTTGTCCTCTGACGTCCTTGGGTAGGCAGAGGCAGTCTGGAAGGGCATCAAGGAATCTTTGGGTTGTCTGAGAATTTATAGCACGACTTTTAATGCTCCTTGGTTGGGGTCTGAGCAGATTATTTGTTGCAATTGCAAACGTAATAAAATGGTGGTCCGATAGTCCAGGATTATGAGGAAAAACATTTAGATCCACAACATTTATTCCATGGGACAAAACTAGGTCCAGAGTATGACTGTGGCAGTGAGTAGGTCCAGAGACATGTTGGACAAAACCCACTGAGTCGATGATGGCTCCGAAAGCCTTTTGGAGTGGGTCTGGACTTTTCCATGTGAATGTTAAAGTCACCAAAAATTAGAATATTATCTGCTATGACTACAAGATCCGATAGGAATTCAGGGAACTCAGTGAGGAACACTGCATATGGCCCAGGAGGCCTATAAACAGTAGCTATAAAAAGTGAGTGAGTAGGCTGCATAGATTTCATGACTAGAAGCTCAAAAGACGAAAACGTCATTGTTGTTTTTTTTTTTTGTAAATTGAAATTTGCTATCGTAAATGTTAGCAACACCTCCGCCTTTGCCGGATGCACGGGGGGTATGGTCACTAATGTAACCTGGGGGTGAGGCCTCATTTAACACAGTAAATTCATCAGGCTTAAGCCATGTTTCAGTCAGGCCAATCACATCAAGATTATTATCAGTGAATAGTTCATTGACTATAACTGCCTTGGAAGTGAGGGATCTAACATTAAGTAACCCAATTTTGAGATGTGAGGTATCACAATCTCTTTCAATAATGGCAGGAATGGAGGAGGTCTTTATACTAGTGAGATTGCTAAAGCGAACACCGCCATTTTTTATTTTGCCCAACCTAGATCGAGGCACAGACACGGTCTCAATGGGGAAAGCTGAGCTGACTACGCTGACTGTGCTAGTGGCAGACTCCACTAAGCTGGCAGGCTGGCTAACAGCCTGCTGCCTGGCCTGCACCCTATTTCATTGTGGAGCTAGAGGAGTTAGAGCCCTGTCTATGTTCGTAGATAAGATGAGAGCACCCCTCCAGCTAGGATGGAGTCCGTCACTCCTCAACAGGCCAGGCTTGGTCCTGTTTGTGGGTGAGTCCCAGAAAGAGGGCCAATTATCTACAAATTCTATCTTTTGGGAGGGGCAGAAAACAGTTTTCAACCAGCGATTGAGTTGTGAGACTCTGCTGTAGAGCTCATCACTCCCCCTAACTGGGAGGGGGCCAGAGACAATTAATCGATGCCGACACATCTTTCTAGCTGATTTACACGCTGAAGCTATGTTGCGCTTGGTGACCTCTGACTGTTTCATCCTAACATCGTTGGTGCCGACGTGGATAACAATATCTCTATACTCTCTACACTCGCCAGTTTTAGCTTTAGCCAGCACCGTCTTTAGATTAGCCTTAACGTCGGTAGCCCTGCCCCCTGGTAAACAGTGTATGATCGCTGGATGATTAGTTTTAAGTCTAATACTGCGGGTAATGGAGTCGCCAATGACTAGGGTTTTCAATTTGTCAGAGCTAATGGTGGGAGCCGTCGGCGTCTCAGACCCCACAACGGGAGGAGTAGAGACCAGAGAAGTCTCGGCCTCCGACTCCGACTCGCTTAATGGGGAGAACCGGTTGAAAGTTTCTGTCGGCTGAATAAGCGACACCGGTTGAGCATTCCTACAGCGTTTCCCTCCAGAAGCCATGAGAAAGATGTCCGGCTGCGGGGATCGTGCGAGGGGGTTTATACTAACGTTACTATCTGTACTTACTGGTGGCACAGACGCCGTTTCATCCTTTCCTACACTGAAATTACCCTTGCCTAACGATCGCGTCTGAAGCTGGGCTTGCAGCACAGCTATCCTTGCCGTAAGGCGATCGTTCTCCTGTATATTATAAGTACAACGACTGCAATTAGAAGGCATCATGTTAATGTTACTTAGCTTCGGCTGTTTGAAGTCCTGACGAACCATGTCCAGATAAAACCTCCGGGGTGAAAAAGTTGAATGAAAAAAGTTGAGTGAGGGAAAAAGTTAAAATATACGGTAATGAAAAGTAAAAAACCGTCAGGTATCAAAGTAAGATCGGCAACAAAAACGCACAGCAGCGTAAACAAGTCTGCAAGTTGTGACCGGAAACAGGAAACAGTAATAACCACTGCTAGTTTGTAGAGTAATAACCACTGCTAGTCTATAGGATAATAACCACTGCTAGTTTGTAGAGTAATAACCACTGCTTGTTTGTAGAGTAATAACCACTGCTAGTGTTTGGAGTAATAACCACTGCTAGTGTTTAGAGTAATAACCACTGCTAGTGTGTAGACTAATAACCACTGCTAGTGTGTAGAGTAATAACCACAGCTAGTTTGTAGAGGATTAAACACTACTAGTTTGTAGTGTAATAACCTGTAACGGTCGCCGTATGTAGTAGACCAAGGCGCAGCGGGTTGAGTGCTCATTTTAACTTTCATTAGAACACTGAAAAAACAAAACAAGAAAACGAACGAACAGTAATGCAGGCTACACACACAGCTATGCAAAAACAACTTCCCACCAACCACAGGTGAAAAAAGGGCTACCTAAGTATGACTCCCAATCAGCAACAACGATGTACAGCTGTTCCTGATTGAGAGCCATACCAGGCCAACAAAGAAATACACATCCTAGAAAATCATAGAAATACAAAACCAGAACAATACCCAAAAACCCCGGACAACATAAAACAAACACCCCTCTTACATAATTACATATCCCAACAAACCCCGAACCACATAAAACAAACACCCCCTGCAACGTCCTGACCAAACTAGAATGACAAATAACCCCTTTACTGGTCAGGACGTGACATAACCACTGCTAGTTTGTAGGATGATAACCACTGCTAGTTTGTAGAGTAATAACCACTGCTAGTCTATAGGATAATAACCACTGCTAGTCTATAGGATAATAACCACTGCTAGTTTGTTGAGTAATAACCACTGCTAGTTTGTAGAGTAATAACCACTTCTAGTTTGTAGAGTAATAACCACTGCTACTTTGTAGAGTAATAACCACTGCTACTTTGTAGAGTAATAACCACTACTAGTGTGTAGAGTAATAACCACTGCTAGTTTGTAGAGTAATAACCACTACTAGTGTGTAGAGTAATAACCACTGCTAGTGTGTAGGATAATAACCACTACTAGTGTGTAGGATAATAACCACTACTAGTGTGTAGGATAATAACCACTGCTAGTTTGTAGAGTAACATCCACTACTCTTTTGTAGGATAACACCCACTACTAGTTTGTAGGATAATAACCACTGCTAGTTTGTAGAGTAATAACCACTGCTAGTTTGTAGAGTAATAACCACTGCTAGTTTGTAGAGTAATAACCACTACTAGTGTGTAGGATAATAACCAGTACTAGTGTGTAGGATACTAACCAGTACTAGTGTGTAGGATAATAACCACTGCTAGTTTGTAGAGTAATAACCACTGCTAGTTTGTAGAGTAATAACCACTGCTAGTTTGTAGAGTAATAACCTCTGCTAGTTTGTAGAGTAATAACCACTGCTAGTGTGTAGAGTAATAACCACTACTAGTGTGTAGAGTAATAACCACTGCTAGTGTGTAGGATAATAACCACTACTAGTGTGTAGGATAATAACCACTACTAGTGTGTAGGATAATTACCACTACTAGTGTGTAGGATAATAACCACTGCTAGTTTGTAGAGTAGTAACCACTACTAGTTTGTAGGACAATAACCACTACTAGTTTGTAGAGTAATAACCACTGCTAGTTTGTAGAGTAATAACCACTTCTAGTTTGTAGAGTAATAACCACTGCTAGTTTGTAGAGTAATAACCACTGCTAGTTTGTAGAGTAATAACCACTACTAGTGTGTAGAGTAATAACCACTGCTAGTGTGTAGGATAATTAGCACTACTAGTGTGTAGGACAATAACCACTACTAGTGTGTAGGATAATAACCACTACTAGTGTGTAGGATAATTACCACTACTAGTGTGTAGGATAATAACCACTGCTAGTTTGTAGAGTAATAACCACTGCTAGTTTGTAGAGTAATAACCACTGCTAGTTTGTAGAGTAATAACCACTGCTAGTTTGTAGAGTAATAACCACTACTAGTGTGTAGGATAATAACCACTACTAGTGTGTAGGATAATAACCACTACTAGTGTGTAGGATAATAACCACTGCTAGTTTGTAGGATAATAACCACTACTAGTTTGTAGGATAATAACCACTTCTAGTTTGTAGAGTAATAACCACTGATAGTTTGTAGAGTAATAATAACCACTGATAGTTTGTAGAGTAATAATAACCACTGCTAGTTTGTAGGATAATAACCACTACTAGTGTGTAGGATAATAACCTCTACTAGTGTGTAGGATAATAACCAGTACCAGTGTGTAGGATAATAACCACTGCTAGTTATTAGACTAATAACCACTGCTAGTTAGTAGAGTAATAATCACTGCTAGTGTGTAGAGTAATAACCTCTACTAGTGTGTAGAGTAATAACCACTGCTAGTGTGTAGGATAATAACCACTACTAGTGTGTAGGATAATAACCACTACTAGTGTGTATGATAATAACCACTACTAGTGTGTAGGATAATAACCACTGCTAGTTTGTAGAGTAATAACCACTACTAGTTTGTAGGATACTAACCACTGCTAGTTTGTAGGATAATAACCACTGCTCGTTTGTAGAGTAATAACCACTGCTAGTTTGTAGAGTAATAACCACTGCTAGTTTGTAGAGTAATAACCACTGCTAGTCTATAGGATAATAACCACTGCTAGTTTTTAGAGTAATAACCACTGCTAGTTTGTAGAGTAATAACCACTGCTAGTTTGTAGAGTAATAACCACTGCTAGTCTATAGGATAATAACCACTGCTAGTTTGTAGAGTAATAACCACTGCTAGTTTGTAGAGTAATAACCACTGCTAGTGTTTAGAGTAGTAACCACTGCTAGTGTTTAGGGTAATAACCACTGCTAGTGTGTAGAGTAATAACCACTGCTAATGTGTAGAGTAATAACCACAGCTAGTTTGTAGAGGAATAAACACTACTAGTTTGTAGTGTAATAACCTGTAACGGTCGTCGTATGTAGTAGACCAAGGCGCAGCGGGTTGAGTGCTCATTTTAACTTTCATTGGAACACTGAAAAAACAAAACAAGAAAACGAACGAACGAACAGTAATGCAGGCTACACACACAGCTATGCAAAAACAACTTCCCACCAACCACAGGTGAAAAAAGGGCTACCTAAGTATGACTCCCAATCAGCAACAACGATGTACAGCTGTTCCTGATTGAGAGCCATACCAGGCCAACAAAGAAATACACATCCTAGAAAATCATAGAAATACAAAACCAGAACAATACCCAAAAACCCCGGACAACATAAAACAAACACCCCTCTTACATAATTACATATCCCAACAAACCCCGAACCACATAAAACAAACACCCCCTGCCATGTCCTGACCAAACTACAATGACAAATAACCCCTTTACTGGTCAGGACGTGACATAACCACTGCTAGTTTGTAGGATGATAACCACTGCTAGTTTGTAGAGTAATAACCACTGCTAGTCTATAGGATAATAACCACTGCTAGTCTATAGGATAATAACCAATGCTAGTTTGTTGAGTAATAACCACTGCTAGTTTGTAGAGTAATAACCACTGCTAGTTTGTAGAGTAATAACCACTGCTAGTTTGTAGAGTAATAACCACTGCTAGTCTATAGGATAATAACCACTGCTAGTCTATAGGATAATAACCACTGCTAGTTTGTACAGTAATAACCACTACTAGTTTGTAGAGTAATAACCACTGCTAGTTTGTAGAGTAATAACAGTTTGTAGAGTAATAACCACTGCTAGTTTGTAGAGTAATAACCACTACTAGTGTGTAGAGTAATAACCACTACTAGTGTGTAGGATAATAACCACTACTAGTGTGTAGGATAATAACCACTACTAGTGTGTAGAGTAATAACCACTACTAGTTTGTAGGATAATAACCACTACTAGTTTGTAGGATAATAACCACTTCTAGTTTGTAGAGTAATAAACCACATGATAGTTTGTAGAGTAATAATAACCACTGATAGTTTGTAGAGTAATAATAACCACTGCTAGTTTGTAGGATAATAACCACCACTAGTGTGTAGGATAATAACCTCTACTAGTGTGTAGGATAATAACCAGTACCAGTGTGTAGGATAATAACCACTGCTAGTTATTAGACTAATAACCACTGCTAGTTTGTAGAGTAATAATCACTGCTAGTGTGTAGAGTAATAACCACTACTAGTGTGTAGAGTAATAACCACTGCTAGTGTGTAGGATAATAACCACTACTAGTGTGTAGGATAATAACCACTACTAGTGTGTAGGATAATAACCACTACTAGTGTGTAGGATAATAACCACTGCTAGTTTGTAGAGTAATAACCACTACTAGTTTGTAGGATAATAACCACTGCTAGTTTGTAGGATAATAACCACTGCTCGTTTGTAGAGTAATAACCACTGCTAGTTTGTAGAGTAATAACCACTACTAGTTTGTAGGATAATAACCACTGCTAGTTTGTAGGATAATAACCACTGCTCGTTTGTAGAGTAATAACCACTGCTAGTTTGTAGAGTAATAACCACTGCTAGTTTGTAGAGTAATAACCACTGCTAGTTTGTAGAGTAATCAAATCAATCAATCAAATTTATTTTTATATAGCCCTTCGTACATCAGCTGATATTCTCAAAATGCTGTACAGAAACCCAGCCTAAAACCCCAAACAGCAAGCAAAGCATGTGAAAGAAGCACGGTGGCTAGGAAAAACTCCCTAGGAAAAACTCCCTAGAAAGGCCAAAAACCTAGGAAGAAACCTAGAGAGGAACCAGGCTATGAGGGGTGGCCAGTCCTCTTCTGGCTGTGCAGGGTGGATATTATAACAGAACATTGTCAAAATGTTAAAATGTTAAAATGTTCATAAATGACCAGCATGGTCAAATAATAATAATCATAGTAGTTGTCGAGGGTGCAACAAGCACGTCCGGTGAACAGGTCAGGGTTCCATAGCCGCAGGCAGAACAGTTGAAACTGGAGCAGCAGCACGGCCAGGTGGACTGGGGACAGCAAGGAGTCATCATACCAGGTAGTCCTGAGGCATGGTCCTAGGGCTCAGGTCCTCCGAGAGAAAGACAGAAAGAGAGAAAGAGAGAATTAGAGAGAGCATATTTAAATACACACAGGACACCGGATAAGACAAGAGAACCCAAGGGGGGGGGGGGGGGGGGGGGGCGCCAACCCAGACAGGAAGACCACGTCAGTGACTCAACCCACTCAAGTGACGCACCCCTCCCATGGACGGCATGGAAGAACACCAGTAGGCCAGTGACTCAGCCTCTGTAAAAGGGTTAGAGGCAGAGAATCCCAGTGGAAAGAGGGGAACCGGCAAGGCAGAGACAGCAAGGGCGGTTCGTTGCTCCAGCCTTTCCGTTCACCTTCACACTCCTGGGACAGACTATACTTAATCATAGGACCTACTGAAGAGATAAGTCTTCAGTAAAGACTTAAAGGTTGAGACTGAGTCTGCGTCTCTCACATTGGTAGGCAGACCATTCCATAAAAATGGAGCTCTATAGGAGAAAGCCCTACCTCCAGCCGTTTGCTTAGAAATTCTAGGGACAATTAGGAGGCCTGCGTCTTGTGACCGTAGCGTACGTGTAGGTATGTACGGCAGGACCAAATCGGAAAGATAGGTAGGAGCAAGCCCATGTAATGCTTTGTAGGTTAGCAGTAAAACCTTGAAATCAGCCCTTGCCTTAACAGGAAGCCAGTGTAGGGAGGCTAACACTGGAGTAATATGATCAAATTTTTTGGTTCTAGTCAGGATTCTAGCAGCCGTATTTAGCACTAACTGAAGTTTATTTAGTGCTTTATCCGGGTAGCCGGAAAGTAGAGCATTGCAGTAGTCCAGCCTAGAAGTAACAAAAGCATGGATTAATTTTTCTGCGTCATTTTTGGACAGAAAATGTCTGATTTTTGCAATGTTACGTAGATGGAAAAAAGCTGTCCTTGAAACAGTCTTGATATGTTCTTCAAAAGAGAGATCAGGGTCCAGAGTAACGCCGAGGTCCTTCACAGTTTTATTTGAGACGACTGTACAACCATCCCGATTAATTGTCAGATTCAACAGAAGATCTCTTTGTTTCTTGGGACCTAGAACAAGCATCTCTGTTTTGTCCGAGTTTAAAAGTAGAAAGTTTGCAGCCATCCACTTCTTTATGTCTGAAACACAGGCTTCTAGCGAGGGCAATTTTGGGGCTTCACCATGCTTCATTGAAATGTACAGCTGTGTGTCGTCCGCATAGCAGTGAAATTTAACATTATGTTTTCGAATGACATCCCCAAGAGGTAAAATATATAGTGAAAACAATAGTGGTCCTAAAACGGAACCTTGAGGAACACCGAAATTTACAATTGATTTGTCAGAGGACAAACCATTCACAGAGACAAACTGATATCTTTCCGACAGATAAGATCTAAACCAGGCCAGAACTTGTCCATGTAGACCAATTTGGGTTTCCAATCTCTCCAAAAGAATGTGGTGATCGATGGTATCAAAAGCGGCACTAAGATCTAGGAGCACGAGGACAGATGCAGAGCCTCGGTCTGACGTCATTAAAAGGTCATTTACCACCTTCACAAGTGCAGTCTCAGTGCTATGATGGGGTCTAAAACCAGACTGAAGCGTTTCGTATACATTGTTTGTCTTCAGGAAGGCAGTCAGTTGCTGTGCAACAGCTTTTTCTAAAATTTTGGAGAGGAATGGAAGATTCGATATAGGCCGATAGTTTTTTATAATTTCTGGATCAAGATTCGGCTTTTTCAAGAGAGGCTTTATTACTGCCACTTTTAGTGAGCTTGGTACACATCCGGTGGATAGAGAGCCGTTTATTATGTTCAACATAGGAGGGCCAAGCACAGGAAGCAGCTCTTTCAGTAGTTTAGTTGGAATAGGGTCCAGTATGCAGCTTGAGGGTTTGGAGGCCATGATTATTTTCATCATTGCGTCAAGAGATATAGTACTAAAACACTTTAGTATCTCCCTTGATCCTAGGTCCTGGCAGAGTTGTGCAGACTCAGGACAATGGAGCTTTGGAGGAATACCCAGATTTAAAGAGGAGTCTGTAATTTGCTTTCTAATGATCATGATCTTTTCCTCAAAGAAGTTCATAAATTTATTACTGCTGAAGTGAAAGCCATCCTCCATTTGCGAAGGCTGCTTTTTAGTTAGCTTTGCGACAGTATCAAAAATAAATTTCGGATTGTTCTTATTTTCCTCAATTAAGTTGGAAAAATAGGATGATCGAGCAGCAGTAAGGGCTCTTCGATACTGCACGGTACTGTCTTTCCAAGCTAGTCGGAAGACTTCCAGTTTGGTGTGGCACCATTTCCGTTCCAATTTTCTGGAAGCTTGCTTCAGAGCTCGTGTATTTTCTGTATACCAGGGAGCTAGTTTCTTATGACAGATGTTTTTAGTTTTTAGGGGTGCAACTGCATCTAGGGTATTGCGCAAGGTTAAATTGAGTTCCTCGGTTAGGTGGTTAACTGATTTTTGTCCTCTGACGTCCTTGGGTAGGCAGAGGCAGTCTGGAAGGGCATCAAGGAATCTTTGGGTTGTCTGAGAATTTATAGCACGACTTTTAATGCTCCTTGGTTGGGGTCTGAGCAGATTATTTGTTGCAATTGCAAACGTAATAAAATGGTGGTCCGATAGTCCAGGATTATGAGGAAAAACATTTAGATCCACAACATTTATTCCATGGGACAAAACTAGGTCCAGAGTATGACTGTGGCAGTGAGTAGGTCCAGAGACATGTTGGACAAAACCCACTGAGTCGATGATGGCTCCGAAAGCCTTTTGGAGTGGGTCTGGACTTTTCCATGTGAATGTTAAAGTCACCAAAAATTAGAATATTATCTGCTATGACTACAAGATCCGATAGGAATTCAGGGAACTCAGTGAGGAACACTGCATATGGCCCAGGAGGCCTATAAACAGTAGCTATAAAAAGTGAGTGAGTAGGCTGCATAGATTTCATGACTAGAAGCTCAAAAGACGAAAACGTCATTGTTGTTTTTTTTTTTTGTAAATTGAAATTTGCTATCGTAAATGTTAGCAACACCTCCGCCTTTGCCGGATGCACGGGGGGTATGGTCACTAATGTAACCTGGGGGTGAGGCCTCATTTAACACAGTAAATTCATCAGGCTTAACCTCTTGGGGCTAGGTGGGACGCTAGCGTGCCACCTGTGGTGCACTCCATCAACAGCAGGTGCATTTCAAGAGCGGCAAATTTGAATCCAAATAAATGTCAAAATTCAAATTTTTCAAAAATACAACTATGTTACACCATTTGAAAGATAAACATCTCCTTAATCTAACCACGTTTTACGATTTCAAAAAGGTTTTACGGCGAAAGCATAAATTTAGAGTATGTTAGGACAGTACATTTACAAGAGTTGTGTGTAATGTTTTGTCAAGTCAAAGACAGGGTCACCAAAACCATAAAACCAGCTAAAATGATACACTAACCTTTTACAATCTCCATCAGATGACACTCCTAGGACATTATGTTAGACAATGCATGCATTTTTAGTTCTATCAAGTTCATATTTATATACAAAAACAGCGTTTTACTATGGCATTGATGTTGAGGAAATCGTTTCCCTCCAATAACCGGCAGTCAAGTCAGCGTCAGAAATTAAATAATTAAAATTAGAAAACATTGTTAAAATATTATATTGTCATTTAAAGAATTATAGATTTACATCTTTTGAACGCAATCAACTTGCCAGATTTAAAAATAACCTTACTGGGAAATCACACTTTGCAATAATCTGAGCACTGTGCCCAGAAAAATACGCGTTGCGATACAGACTAGACGTCATGTTGGGGAGATCTAAAATCGAAAATACTATGTAAATAATCCATTACCTTTGATTCTCTTCATCAGATGTCACTTCCAGGTATCACAGGTCCATAACGAATGTAGTTTTGTTCAAAAAAGCTCATCATTTATGTCCAAAAATCTCCGTCTCGTTAGCACATGATGTAAGCCAGCCGGACTTCTCGTCATGAACGAGGGGAAAAAATATATTTCCGTTCGTTCAAACATGTCAAACGTTGTATAGCATAAATCATTAGGGCCTTTTTTAACCAGAACATGAATAATATTCAAGGTGGACGAATGCATAGCCTTTTATAACGTATTGGAACGAGGGTACCCAACATGAAGTAGCGCGCCAGGTGTCTAATGGGACATCACCGTTCCATGGCTCTTGTTCGGTCAGATCTCCCTCCAGAAGACTCAAAACACTTTGTAAAGGCTGGTGACATCTAGTGGAAGCAATAGGAAGTGCCAAAATATTCCTAAACCCCTGTGTCTTTCAATGGGATAGCTTTAAAGTCAATACAACACATCAGGTATCCACTTCCTGTCAGAAAATGTCTCAGGGTTTTGCCTGCCAAATGAGTTCTGTTATACTCACAGACACCATTCAAACAGTTTTGGAAACTTTAGAGTGTTTTCTATCCATATATAATAAGTATATGCATATTCTAGTTACTGGGTAGGATTAGTAACCAGATTAAATCGGGTACATTTTTTTTATCCAGACGTGCAAATGCTGCCCCCTAGACCCAACAGGTTAAGCCATGTTTCAGTCAGGCCAATCACATCAAGATTATTATCAGTGAATAGTTCATTGACTATAACTGCCTTGGAAGTGAGGGATCTAACATTAAGTAACCCAATTTTGAGATGTGAGGTATCACAATCTCTTTCAATAATGGCAGGAATGGAGGAGGTCTTTATACTAGTGAGATTGCTAAAGCGAACACCGCCATTTTTTATTTTGCCCAACCTAGATCGAGGCACAGACACGGTCTCAATGGGGAAAGCTGAGCTGACTACGCTGACTGTGCTAGTGGCAGACTCCACTAAGCTGGCAGGCTGGCTAACAGCCTGCTGCCTGGCCTGCACCCTATTTCATTGTGGAGCTAGAGGAGTTAGAGCCCTGTCTATGTTCGTAGATAAAATGAGAGCACCCCTCCAGCTAGGATGGAGTCCGTCACTCCTCAACAGGCCAGGCTTGGTCCTGTTTGTGGGTGAGTCCCAGAAAGAGGGCCAATTATCTACAAATTCTATCTTTTGGGAGGGGCAGAAAACAGTTTTCAACCAGCGATTGAGTTGTGAGACTCTGCTGTAGAGCTCATCACTCCCCCTAACTGGGAGGGGGCCAGAGACAATTAATCGATGCCGACACATCTTTCTAGCTGATTTACACGCTGAAGCTATGTTGCGCTTGGTGACCTCTGACTGTTTCATCCTAACATCGTTGGTGCCGACGTGGATAACAATATCTCTATACTCTCTACACTCGCCAGTTTTAGCTTTAGCCAGCACCGTCTTTAGATTAGCCTTAACGTCGGTAGCCCTGCCCCCTGGTAAACAGTGTATGATCGCTGGATGATTAGTTTTAAGTCTAATACTGCGGGTAATGGAGTCGCCAATGACTAGGGTTTTCAATTTGTCAGAGCTAATGGTGGGAGCCGTCGGCGTCTCAGACCCCACAACGGGAGGAGTAGAGACCAGAGAAGTCTCGGCCTCCGACTCCGACTCGCTTAATGGGGAGAACCGGTTGAAAGTTTCTGTCGGCTGAATAAGCGACACCGGTTGAGCATTCCTACAGCGTTTCCCTCCAGAAGCCATGAGAAAGATGTCCGGCTGCGGGGACCGTGCGAGGGGGTTTATACTAACGTTACTATCTGTACTTACTGGTGGCACAGACGCCGTTTCATCCTTTCCTACACTGAAATTACCCTTGCCTAACGATCGCGTCTGAAGCTGGGCTTGCAGCACAGCTATCCTTGCCGTAAGGCGATCGTTCTCCTGTATATTATAAGTACAACGACTGCAATTAGAAGGCATCATGTTAATGTTACTTAGCTTCGGCTGTTTGAAGTCCTGACGAACCATGTCCAGATAAAACCTCCGGGGTGAAAAAGTTGAATGAAAAAAGTTGAGTGAGGGAAAAAGTTAAAATATACGGTAATGAAAAGTAAAAAACCGTCAGGTATCAAAGTAAGATCGGCAACAAAAACGCACAGCAGCGTAAACAAGTCTGCAAGTTGTGACCGGAAACAGGAAACAGTAATAACCACTGCTAGTTTGTAGAGTAATAACCACTGCTAGTCTATAGGATAATAACCACTGCTAGTTTGTAGAGTAATAACCACTACTAGTGTGTAGGATAATAACCACTACTAGTGTGTAGGATAATAACCACTACTAGTGTGTAGGATAATAACCACTGCTAGTTTGTAGAGTAATAACCACTACTAGTTTGTAGGATAATAACCACTGCTAGTTTGTAGGATAATAACCACTGCTCGTTTGTAGAGTAATAACCACTGCTAGTTTGTAGAGTAATAACCACTGCTAGTTTGTAGAGTAATAACCACTGCTAGTTTGTAGAGTATTAACCACTGCTAGTCTATAGGATAATAACCACTGCTAGTTTGTAGAGTAATAACCACTGCTTGTTTGTAGAGTAATAACCACTGCTAGTGTTTGGAGTAATAACCACTGCTAGTGTTTAGAGTAATAACCACTGCTAGTGTGTAGACTAATAACCACTGCTAGTGTGTAGAGTAATAACCACAGCTAGTTTGTAGAGGATTAAACACTACTAGTTTGTAGTGTAATAACCTGTAACGGTCGCCGTATGTAGTAGACCAAGGCGCAGCGGGTTGAGTGCTCATTTTAACTTTCATTAGAACACTGAAAAAACAAAACAAGAAAACGAACGAACGAACAGTAATGCAGGCTACACACACAGCTATGCAAAAACAACTTCCCACCAACCACAGGTGAAAAAAGGGCTACCTAAGTATGACTCCCAATCAGCAACAACGATGTACAGCTGTTCCTGATTGAGAGCCATACCAGGCCAACAAAGAAATACACATCCTAGAAAATCATAGAAATACAAAACCAGAACAATACCCAAAAACCCCGGACAACATAAAACAAACACCCCTCTTACATAATTACATATCCCAACAAACCCCGAACCACATAAAACAAACACCCCCTGCAACGTCCTGACCAAACTAGAATGACAAATAACCCCTTTACTGGTCAGGACGTGACATAACCACTGCTAGTTTGTAGGATGATAACCACTGCTAGTTTGTAGAGTAATAACCACTGCTAGTCTATAGGATAATAACCACTGCTAGTCTATAGGATAATAACCACTGCTAGTTTGTTGAGTAATAACCACTGCTAGTTTGTAGAGTAATAACCACTTCTAGTTTGTAGAGTAATAACCACTGCTACTTTGTAGAGTAATAACCACTGCTACTTTGTAGAGTAATAACCACTACTAGTGTGTAGAGTAATAACCACTGCTAGTTTGTAGAGTAATAACCACTACTAGTGTGTAGAGTAATAACCACTGCTAGTGTGTAGGATAATAACCACTACTAGTGTGTAGGATAATAACCACTACTAGTGTGTAGGATAATAACCACTGCTAGTTTGTAGAGTAACATCCACTACTCTTTTGTAGGATAACACCCACTACTAGTTTGTAGGATAATAACCACTGCTAGTTTGTAGAGTAATAACCACTGCTAGTTTGTAGAGTAATAACCACTGCTAGTTTGTAGAGTAATAACCACTACTAGTGTGTAGGATAATAACCAGTACTAGTGTGTAGGATACTAACCAGTACTAGTGTGTAGGATAACAACCACTGCTAGTTTGTAGAGTAATAACCACTGCTAGTTTGTAGAGTAATAACCACTGCTAGTTTGTAGAGTAATAACCTCTGCTAGTTTGTAGAGTAATAACCACTGCTAGTGTGTAGAGTAATAACCACTACTAGTGTGTAGAGTAATAACCACTGCTAGTGTGTAGGATAATAACCACTACTAGTGTGTAGGATAATAACCACTACTAGTGTGTAGGATAATTACCACTACTAGTGTGTAGGATAATAACCACTGCTAGTTTGTAGAGTAGTAACCACTACTAGTTTGTAGGACAATAACCACTACTAGTGTGTAGGATAATAACCACTGCTAGTTTGTAGAGTAATAACCACTGCTAGTTTGTAGAGTAATAACCACTGCTAGTTTGTAGAGTAATAACCACTGCTAGTTTGTAGAGTAATAACCACTACTAGTGTGTAGGATAATAACCACTACTAGTGTGTAGGATAATAACCACTACTAGTGTGTAGGATAATAACCACTGCTAGTTTGTAGAGTAATAACCACTACTAGTTTGTAGGATAATAACCACTACTAGTTTGTAGGATAATAACCACTTCTAGTTTGTAGAGTAATAACCACTGATAGTTTGTAGAGTAATAATAACCACTGATAGTTTGTAGAGTAATAATAACCACTGCTAGTTTGTAGGATAATAACCACTACTAGTGTGTAGGATAATAACCTCTACTAGTGTGTAGGATAATAACCAGTACCAGTGTGTAGGATAATAACCACTGCTAGTTATTAGACTAATAACCACTGCTAGTTAGTAGAGTAATAATCACTGCTAGTGTGTAGAGTAATAACCTCTACTAGTGTGTAGAGTAATAACCACTGCTAGTGTGTAGGATAATAACCACTACTAGTGTGTAGGATAATAACCACTACTAGTGTGTATGATAATAACCACTACTAGTGTGTAGGATAATAACCACTGCTAGTTTGTAGAGTAATAACCACTACTAGTTTGTAGGATACTAACCACTGCTAGTTTGTAGGATAATAACCACTGCTCGTTTGTAGAGTAATAACCACTGCTAGTTTGTAGAGTAATAACCACTGCTAGTTTGTAGAGTAATAACCACTGCTAGTCTATAGGATAATAACCACTGCTAGTTTTTAGAGTAATAACCACTGCTAGTTTGTAGAGTAATAACCACTGCTAGTTTGTAGAGTAATAACCACTGCTAGTCTATAGGATAATAACCACTGCTAGTTTGTAGAGTAATAACCACTGCTAGTTTGTAGAGTAATAACCACTGCTAGTGTTTAGAGTAGTAACCACTGCTAGTGTTTAGGGTAATAACCACTGCTAGTGTGTAGAGTAATAACCACTGCTAATGTGTAGAGTAATAACCACAGCTAGTTTGTAGAGGAATAAACACTACTAGTTTGTAGTGTAATAACCTGTAACGGTCGTCGTATGTAGTAGACCAAGGCGCAGCGGGTTGAGTGCTCATTTTAACTTTCATTGGAACACTGAAAAAACAAAACAAGAAAACGAACGAACGAACAGTAATGCAGGCTACACACACAGCTATGCAAAAACAACTTCCCACCAACCACAGGTGAAAAAAGGGCTACCTAAGTATGACTCCCAATCAGCAACAACGATGTACAGCTGTTCCTGATTGAGAGCCATACCAGGCCAACAAAGAAATACACATCCTAGAAAATCATAGAAATACAAAACCAGAACAATACCCAAAAACCCCGGACAACATAAAACAAACACCCCTCTTACATAATTACATATCCCAACAAACCCCGAACCACATAAAACAAACACCCCCTGCCACGTCCTGACCAAACTACAATGACAAATAACCCCTTTACTGGTCAGGACGTGACATAACCACTGCTAGTTTGTAGGATGATAACCACTGCTAGTTTGTAGAGTAATAACCACTGCTAGTCTATAGGATAATAACCACTGCTAGTCTATAGGATAATAACCACTGCTAGTTTGTTGAGTAATAACCACTGCTAGTTTGTAGAGTAATAACCACTGCTAGTTTGTAGAGTAATAACCACTGCTACTTTGTAGAGTAATAACCACTGCTACTTTGTAGAGTAATAACCACTACTAGTGTGTAGAGTAATAACCACTGCTAGTTTGTAGAGTAATAACCACTACTAGTTTGTAGAGTAATAACCACTGCTAGTTTGTAGAGTAATAACCACTGCTAGTCTGTAAGATAATAACCACTGCTAGTTTGTAGAGTAATAACCACTGCTAGTTTGTAGAGTAATAACCACTGCTAGTGTGTAGAGTAATAACCACTACTAGTGTGTAGGATAATAACCACTACTAGTGTGTAGGGTATTAAACACTACTAGTGTGTAGAGTAATAAACACTACTAGCTTGTAGGATATTAAACACTACTAGTTTGTAGGATCATAACCACTGCTAGTTTGTAGGATAATAACCACTGCTAGTCTATAGGATAATAACCACTACTAGTGTGTAGGGTAATAAACACTACTAGTTTGTAGGATAATAAACACTACTAATTTGTAGGATAATAACCACTGCTAGTCTATAGGATAATAACCACTACTAGCTTGTAGGATAATAAACACTACTAGTTTGTAGGATAATAACCACTGCTAGTCTATAGGATAATAACCACTACTAGTGTGTAGGATAATAACCACTGCTAGTGCGTAAAGTAATAACCACTGCTAGTCTATAGGATAATAACCACTACTAGTGTGTAGGGTAATAAACACTGCTAGTTTGTAGGATAATAAACACTTCTAGTTTGTAGGATAATAACCACTGCTAGTGTGTAGGATAATACCAACTAGTGTGTAGGATAATAACCGCTACTCGTGTGTTGGATAATAACCACTGCTAGTCTGTAGGATAATAATCACTACTAGCTTGTAGGATAATAAACACTACTAGTCTGTACAATAATTAACACTACTAATTTCTAGGATAATAATGGTTTAGCTGCTGCTAGCTGCCAGTATCGTGAAGTGAGGTGAGCATCTCAAGTGTAGTGTGAGGTTTTCCTCTCATCACTGTTGTTCCTTGTTTATGTCCAGACTGTATCTCTCCTTCAAATGGGCACCTCCACACACACACACACACACACACACACGCACACAAACCACACACGCACACATGAACACACACACTAAGTTCAAAGGGCTGGATCGCAGCAGGTCTTTGTCAAAGGCCCAATGTGATCTTTCTCATCTCTCTTGTTTGAGATGTAGTAGGATTCCTCAGGACCTCTTTGATTATTTATTTAGCCACTCTTCTTCCTGTGTGATAGGGCCAATATTTAACACAAAACTGCTCAGCCAGCTCTTTGAGGTGGTTCATCTTTGCTGCATTGTAGCTTTAGGTTTTTACCCTTTTAAATATTTAACTTGAAAGTCTTTATTGAAGTGCCCATATCTTTCTTATCTCTCCTCCCTCTCTCTCTCTGCCCCCCGTCTCTCCTCTTTCTTCTCACAGGTCCTCACCATCTCTTCCCCACGTTTCACACACCGATCCCGATCGACATGCGTCACCATGAGGGGAGGTACCATTACGAGCCACACCCCCTCCACACCATGCATGGGTAAATAAGACTATCTTATTAAGTTCAGATTCACACCACTTGTGTTGCAGAGCAGGGCAGAATGGGGGTGTTCATGACAAAGGCATCTAGCTGGAACGTTGTGCCCTTGCTTGTTTGTTTAACCTTATCTTTAATTAAATGAAATAATCAACTTGATTTTGTTCTTAAGTGCATCCCATTCTTTACAAGAATGTGAATGAGCAGGTCAGTCATCACCCTGTATTGATTCACCCTCGGTGATCCCTCCATCCTTCCCTGCTTTCATCCGAGCCAGAGAGAGAGAGAAGCCTTTGCAAATGGAGAGAGAGAAAGCCAGGTCCATATCAGAGACAGATTATACTGAGAGAGAAAAGAAAGAACCAGCCAGTCTAGCATCAATAGCATCTCCCCTCCTTACGTTTCATGGTGTGGGACATGGAAAGCTCTGTGGTCCTCCTGGCATGGTGTGCAGCAACACTAGGGAGCAAACTGCCAGGGAAACATCCTCCTCACATTAGAGGAGATTCACAGAAAGGTATCTGCCAGACAGACAAATAGGGAGGCAGGCAGGGAGGCAGGCAAGGAGGCAGGCAAGGAAGATAGAGAGACAGACAGAACTTGGGCCCAATTGTGTTTATTTTTGTCATTCAGTCTCCACCCACATTGACATTTCTTTCCAGTCCACAACTTTTTATTTGTTGTCCGTCCCAGAAAAGGTTTAGTCTGCTTAACATTGCCAGCCTTCCTCTCCCTCCTCTGCTTATCTTAAAAAACACGAACAGGTGTCACGTCCTGACCAGTATAGAGTATATTTGGTTATTGTAGTTTGGTCAGGATGTGGCAGAGGGTAGTTGATGTATGTATTATGGGGTTTGTCACTGGTCTATGTCTGTGTTTCTATGTCTAGTTGATTGTGGTTGGACTCTCAATTGAAGGCAGGTGTGTTGAGTTGCCTTTGATTGGGAGTCCTATATAGTAGGGTGTGTTTGTCTTTGTTTTTTGTGGGTAGTTGTTTGAGAGCACTGCTTTTTGTTGAGCCTGCTTTCACTGTTTCATGTCGTTAGTTTGTTTATTGTTTTCTTCCGTGGTGTTCGCATTATTTTATAAATAAATATGTTGAGCACGAAACCCGCTGCGCATTGGTCCCTTTTTCTCTACGACGACAAGCGTGACAACAGGTGGATAAAACAAATCAATAGGTTTGTGGGACTTGTCCTTCCATTTATATTCACTTATCTGATGGTGATACAATATTTTTTTCCTGCAGCGGAAAAGCTATTCATCACTAAACAAACCAGGAAGGAGTACGAGTGGGGATGAAAACCGAGTCTGTACTCCGACTGCAATGATTAACGTGATTTGATCTTGACAGTGCTCCCCTAATTCATCAAGCCCCTAATCTTCCTCCGGCTGTGCCAAAATCACCCTAATTACGTAACATTACTCTGCAAATTAAGTGGTGGTTTCATATGTCGGTGTTGTGTCGCTTTGTTACCCGCACCACAGTATGTCAGGGGTTCTGCTTCCTGTCTGCCTGAACATGACGCATCCACACTGAGACCCTTCATCACTGTTTGCATGGAACAAAATGAGTCATTCTGTCAGAGCTGTCATATTTACACCTCTGGGACTAGTCCTACTCTGGTAGAAAGTAGGGCTGGGAATTGCCAGCGACCACACAGTATGTGACCGACCGGCTCGATTTGGTCTCAAAATTTGAAGTTGTGTTTTTTATTGGATAAAAGTAGAGACTCAGTCCATCACTCTCCTTCTTGGTAAAAGCAGAGACTCAAACTAGAAAATGGTATATCATACACTACAGTTGAGGAACAATGGTAAAGTAATTCTGCTTTGAAAGTTGATAAACTTGTAACCTCACTTTTGAGAAAATGGCCCTTGAATGTTTTTGTAAACCTACTGGAGAGCTCTTTTTTGTCTACACCCATCCGGCTTTGTTCGTCTCTACTTTGACCAAGAAGGAGAGTAATGGAGTGCTGCATAAAATGACCTGGCATCCACAATCACCTGACCTCAACCCAAATGAGATGGTTTGGGATGAGTTGAACCGCAGAGTGAAGGAAAAACAGCCAACAAGTGCTGAGCATATGTGGGAACTCCTTCAAGGCTGTTGGAAAAGCATTCCAGGTGAAGCTGTTTGAGAAAATGCCAAGAGTGTGCAAAGCTGTCATCAAGGCAAAGGGTGGCTACTTTGAAGAATCTCAAATATAAAATATATTTTGATTTGTTTAACACTTTTTTGGTTACTACATGATTATATATATGTTATTTCATAGTTTTCATGTCTTCACTATTATTCTACAATGTAGAAAATAGTAAAAAATAAAGAAAAACCCTTGAATGAGTAGGTGTGTCCAAACTTTTGACTGGTACTGTATAATATCTTACCCGTATACATGAATGGACGTTTCTCCCACTCTTTCACAGATGTCAAGGTTGCCCATTTGAAGATGTAATACAATAGCCTTCTGCGTGTTCTCTTTTCAACTCCGTCTGCATATTTGCAATCAAACGCGAGAAATTTCTCCATCTCCTTAGCTATCATACTTTAATTCCGAAGGGCATTCCACTGATTTCAAAACTCATTCCTCCAGAAAGTGGAGAGCAACACTTTTTCAGTTCTACTACGTGATATCTTTCAAAAAAGCTGCATTAGAAAGAATTACCTACACATACTGACCAGCTCATGTTATAGACAGAAGCATGCTACATATCAGATAAATCCAAACTCATCTCTCGGCATGTCCAGCCCATCCATTATCTCTGCCAATCATGGCTAGTGGGAAGGTTACTGGCTTTTTCCATGTCTAAAACAACCAGGCTCGTAATTGAACATTTTTATTTGTATTTTCAGATGGCATACAAGTTTGTTATTAAGGCACATGTTCCAGAAGGCATTTCTGCCAAAAAACACATTGTTGTAAAAAATGTTTTATACGTTTGCGTTCAAATGCCTCTCCTGTGAAGCATGGACGTGCAACAAATGCCTAGTTTCCTGAAACGAGTCACATATTATCACAATACTTTGGTGCCAATACGATATTTATTGTGATTCTCATGATTCTATATGTATTGTGATTTGATACTGTGAATTTATTGTGATTCGATGTTCCAAACCATAATTCCTGCTGCAGAGGGACAAGAGAGAGCCGTGAGAAAACAAGTGTTGATCAGTCATGGAAATAAAAGTGCTAAAAACAAATTGGCTCCCTGTTTAAAAAGAAGATGGAGAACAAGCTATGAAGGAAAAATATTGGTATTTTGGTGCAGGTACAGCCATCTGGCGCAAAAATAATATTGTAGTATTGTCAAAACGATACGATATATCATCAAAAACAATATCCCAATATGTAACTAACATGGCTGACAGTGACTCCGTACAGAGCTAGCTAAACTCAGCAAAAAAAGAAACGTCCTCTCACTGTCAACTGCGTTTATTTTCAGCAAACTTAACATGTGTAAATATTTGTATGAACATAACAAGATTCAACAACTGAGTCATAAACTGAACAAGTTCAGTCCGATGATGCTGTGACACATCGCCCCAGATCATGACAGACCCTCCACCTCCAAATCGATCCCGCTCCAGAGTACAGGCCTCGGTGTAACGCTCATTCCTTCGCGATAAACGCGAATCTGACCATCACCCCTGGTGAGATAAAACTTTTTGCCAGTCCTGTCTGGTCCAGCGACGGTGGGTTTGTGCCCATAGGCGACATTGTTGCCGGTGATGTCTGGTGAGGACCTGCCTTACAACAGGCCTACAAGCCCTCAGTCCAGCCTCTCTCAGCCTATTGCGGACAGTGTGAGCACTGATGGAGGGATTGTGCGTTCCTGCTGTAACTTGGGGCAGTTGTTGTTGCCATCCTGTACCTGTCCCGCAGGTGTGATGTTCGGATGTACCGATCCTGTGCAGGTGTTGTTACACGTGGTCTGCAACTGCGAGGACGATCAGCTGTCCGTCCTGTCTCCCTGTAGTGCTGTCTTAGGCGTCTCACACTACGGACATTGCAATTTATTGGCCTGGCCACATCTGCAGTCCTCATGCCTCCTTGCAGCATGCCTAAGGCACGTTCAGGCAGATGAGCAGGGACCCTGGGCATCTTTCTTTTGGTGTTTTTCAGAGTCAGTAGAAAGGCCTCTTTAGTGTCTGTCACGGTTTTCGTCGGTAATGGAGGACCAAAACGCAGCAGGTATGTGTAAGCTCATCTTGACGTTTATTAACTTCCCAAAATGAACACCAAAATAACAAAACAAGTGAACGAACGATGTACAGACAGTCTGGCAAGGCACAAGGCTAAACACAGAACAATCTCCCACAAACACACAGACAAACACACCCAACTAATATAGGACTTCCAATCAAAGGCAACACCACACAGCTGCCTTCAATTGGAAGTCCACCCCAATTAACTCTACATAGAAACACACTTACTAGACTACACATAGAAATACATAAACATAGACCATAAACCAAAAACCCGGAAATACTAAATCCAACACCCTTTTACCAAAACACCACCCCTGACCACATAAAACAAATATCCTCTGCCACGTCCTGACCAAACTACAATAACAATTAACCCTTATACTGGCCAGGACGTGACAGTGTCCTAAGTTTTCATAACTGTGACCTTAATTGCCTACCGTCTGTAAGCTGTTAGTGTCTTAATGACCGTTCCACAGATGCATGTTCATTAATTGCTTAAGGTTCATTGAACAAGCATGGGAAACAGTATTTAAACCCTTTACAATGAAGATCTGTGAAGCTATTTGGATTTTTACGAATTATTTTTGAAAGACAGGGTCCTGAAAAAGGGACGTTTCCTTTTTTGCTGAGTTTATATGACTGTTCCTGCTTGGTTAATGACTACTACCATTACGGTAGAACCAGGAGGAACCAGGATGAATGACAACTAAGGAAAACCAGGGACAAGGTTCCTAGGGAGGGATGCTGTATCAGTCTGTGCCTGGCTAGCTGTACTCATGGATATGGCTAGATGCACCAAAGACCTAAGACTAAAATGCTTGGAGCATTTTGCCTCTTCTGGACTGGGGGAATTTGGGGAAATTCTTTGGGGACAGAATTTCCTCAACAGTACAGTGCAGGGCTAGCTTGCTCTGAGACAGTGTTAAAGCACAGCATTTTGTTTTGAGACAGTGCTTATAATGTGCAGTGTACAGCGGATTGTGGCAATGTGGAAATGGGCATCCTCTGTGTGAACCCACAAGTCTGGTAAGAGGGAAGACAGTCTTCCTTGTCTGCCAACATGTTAGAGGGGGTTACTAATTAGTATCCAAAATCCAGCCTTCTGTTCCCAGAACCTCAATGACAACACAACAAGAGGAAAAGAAAAACAGATCCCCACTCATTCCAGACCAGCAGGACTGCTATTTATTATTTTTGAGAGAGTGAGGAAGTAAATTGCAGCATTGAGCTGAGCAGGATTCTGCCCCAAGGTTTTGTGCGGTGGAGCTGTGGAGCTGCAGCCTGCACCAATCTTTTACACAAACAGATGTGGTGGTCCAGTTTACCAGGCAATCAGTCTGGGCTTGGAATGTGTTGATTAAATGGATTTTACAGATCAGCCATTTGTTTTTTTTCTTTGTTTGGCTTGGTTAACGTGCAGTTCCCGAGTGTGCTGATTGGTTAGCGTTAGAAGGGAGGCCTATCCTGAGCATGCTGATTGTGGAAAGATGGGGTTGATCCCAAGCGTGCTGATTGGGTGCATTTTGTTGGTTCAAGTCTTCACTCTGGTTATGGGAGGATTTAACAGTTCCTGTGAATTATTGTAAGGAATGAATTCATGAAAGGACAGAAGCAGCCATCAGTCAAATTAAAGGCTGTTGCAAATGAACGGCTTAAAAATGTCAAGATTTATCTGATGCCCTTTAGCTAGCTACAAGCTTGTAATCATCTAGTGAAGCAAACAACAATTACCTGAATTGGAAATGTACTGTAATGTAGTTTGTGTGTCCTCACTTTCTTGAATCATTCTCTCCCCCTTCTACTCATCTGTGGTGAACTTACCATTAGGCAGAAGAGGCATTTGCCTCATGCCTCACATCATCAAGGGACATAATACAAAAAAATGATATTGGTAATATTTTTTTTTCAATGTAATTTCTCTGCTGTGACTAAGACATGTCTGTGGAAAAGCAGTTCAAGTAACATCTTGTCAAAAAGAGGGCATTTTAACAAGACTGTAGTAGCTGTCAGAGAGGTCTCCTTTTTGTTGTCCCCTGACAGGCCGAGGTAGTACATTTCACCTTATTATCATGGACTCAAACACACACATGGTAGTTTGAGTGATTTATGTCCTGTATGTGTTAACGTGTTCTGGTGTCATACCTTGACAGACAAATAAGGTATTGTTGATTGCGACGATGTGTGAACACTGCATTGTGTTACTGGGGTATTTTGAAGCTCAGAGAAACCCATACAAAAAAAATCTTAAATGTTTTCCCATTGAAACAAAGGAATTGAAGGACTTTAAGAAAGATATGTGTCCATTATATGTCATGTTTCCATTTGAGCTCTGATCAAATAAATCATTTGAGTCTGGGAGGCAGGGCTCCCCAATTCATTTTGAAACAGTCAGGTTAGTTGTGGTTCACCATTTTTGCACTTCCATAAGGCAGAGCATTCACAGCCTCCACAAACTTGACAATTTAAATTTCACGGTTTCAATTAGCATTCACAGCCTCCACTTGTGTACTCTGTGTGTTGATCTTCTGTGGCTGAGGTCAGGACCACAGGAGAGTCAGTCAGCTCGAAATGCTCTTTGGGGTCATCACACCACAGATCCCAGATCCCACCGCTCCACCAAATGACGTTCTCCCCACAGCACAGTGGTAACAGGGAACACTGGGGCTAAACATGAAGGACGGTGACCAACCAGTACGGTCCGTAAAAACTTACCCAAACAGATAAGAGCGCTCTGGTGCCAGTTTTGCGAAACCCGGAGCGTCAGCAAAGCCGGATGCTAATCTCTGGAACTCGCGCAGGGCTCTCTCTAACTCTGTGCTGTGTGTGGACGCACCAAGGGGAGGGAATCGGCGTCTGTTTTTTCTCAGCTCCCCCAGAACAGAACAGAAACCTCTTTATGGGCCATCCATTGGAAGGGGTTGATGGCAGAAAGTTGGCCGTCAGACAAGGCTGGTTGTCTGTAGGCGTTTACTGGAAACAGAGGAAGCAACAAGGCCTGTGTTGGGTTGGGGCAGGTTGGCTCCAATACAGAGGGGTATAAATGAGAGACTGAGGTGAATCCAAGCCTTTCCAAGAACGGTAACATCTCAGACCCACCTTTCAGACCCGCAACCAGCCTCAGACAGCCTGTCATCCCTGTGGATTTCAGTGATTTAGAGATGAGTATATCCAAATCCACAGATTTTACAGGAAGAAACCGTATCAGTATTTTAACAGTTTTTTTACCTCGTGCTCTTGGCACATATCAGAATTTACTATCCTTGAGATACAGAACTATGTGTTTTAAATCCAAAGTCCTAGTTGTATCTAATATGAATTATTATCATTATAACTAATGGATGTTAAAACATCTTTGTGTATACTAGCTTATTTATGATTTTTCTAAGCCAGAGCATTTTGGTAGTTTTTTGTATGTTGTCCTACACTCCCCTATCCTCCCCCACCTCACTGTCCCACCCTCTCCCACTCTCCCCTATCCTCCCCCACCTCACTGTCCCACCCTCTCCTACTCTCCCCTATCCTCCCCCACCTCACTGTCCCACCCTCTCCCACTCTCCCCTATCCTCCCCCACCTCACTGTCCCACCCTCTCCTACTCTCCCCTATCCTCCCCCACCTCACTGTCCCACCCTCTCCCACTCTCCCCTATCCTCCCCCACCTCACTGTCCCACCCTCTCCTACTCTCCCCTATCCTCCCCTACCTCACTGTCCCACCCTCTCCTACTCTCCCCTATCCTCCCCCACCTCACTGTCCCACCCTCTCCCACTCTCTCCTATCCTCCCCCACCTCACTGTCCCACCCTCTCCTACTCTCCCCTATCCTCCCCTACCTCACTGTCCCACCCTCTCCTACTCTCCCCTATCCTCCCCCACCTCACTGTCCCACCCTCTCCTACTCTCCCCTATCCTCCCCCACCTCACTGTGCCACCCTCTCCCACTCTCCCCTATCCTCCCCCACCTCACTGTCCCACCCTCTCCCACTCTCCCCTATCCTCCCCCACCTCACTGTCCCACCCTCTCCCACTCTCCCCTATCCTCCCCTACCTCACTGTCCCACCCTCTCCTACTCTCCCCTATCCTCCCCCACCTCACTGTCCCACCCTCTCCCACTCTCCCCTATCCTCCCCCACCTCACTGTCCCACCCTCTCCCACTCTCCCCTATCCTCCCCCACCTCACTGTCCCACCCTCTCCCACTCTCCCCTATCATCCCCCACCCTCTCCCACTCTCCCCCATCCTCCCCCACCTCACTGTCCCACCCTCTCCCACTCTCCCCAATCCTCCCCCACCCTCTCCCCCATCCTCCCCCACCTCACTGTCCCACCCTTTCCCACTCTCCCCCACTTCACTGTCCCACCCTCTCCCCCATCCTCCCCCACCTCACTGTCCCACCCTCTCCCACTCTCCCCCACCTCATTAGTGGTCATTTCCTCCTGCTTGGAAAGTGACTGAAGACTAATGAAGTGTGAGGACGTGGTACTGCTTTGTTTAAAAACTACTCCTAACACATCGACTCCTCAGTTAGGAGCAGCCTGCATGTCTCAATAACAACAGACAGACAGTGGAGGGGTGTGGATGAATTGCAGCATAAAAATGTGTCTTTTGGCTTCTAGCAAAATACATTCTAGTCTCTTGGCTTCTACCTTTCACTGTTGTTTTTGCAAGAGGATAGAGTTGAACAAGTTCTTCATCTGAATGTAAGTACAGTAGCCTACAGAGCTCTTGAATGGTGTCCGGCAGTCTTTCTTCCTCAGAGAAGTGGCAGTCACTCCCTGTTTCCAGGTGCTCTACTGCCTGGCCCACCACACATTGTGGTTTCAATTAGACCCATTTGAAAATGTAATGGCACAACAACCAGATTCACAGGAGGAGTAGCGTGTCGCTTCAAAGAACTAGCTTTGCCAAAGACAGTTCAAAGAACTGTGCCAGTGGTCAGCAGACAGACTGTACTGTATTCAGTGTTCAGTTCTGGCTTCAGGGGCCAGCTATCAAGAGTTACAGCAATCTGGCTGTGTTTCTACAAGCAGACTTGCTAGTTAACTGCCAACAAATGACAAATATATATACCACTGACGGTGACCTGTGGACTATATTACCTCTGACTCCACTTCAATCATTGTATCTTGCTTTATTAATATGCTAGCTTGAAGGTGGCCAGTGAGATGCCTCCGTTTTACAGTAACATCCGGAGGATATGTTGTCTTGTAAAAGCGTTAAGTACCAATATGAGAGACACCTTGGCTGAGCCCACCAAAACAGTAGGCTTTTTCATAGGAGTCTAAGACCCTCAGTCTCAACTTTTTCACTGCCTGAGGCCTTACTCTGAGTAGCGGTAAAAGACTGTGACACAACAGGAATAGGGAGAAAGAACAGTAGTAGAGGAACTGGTTTCAGGGACAGACCTGACTGACACGTAAACCACAATTCACAAACATTCTGTTTTACTTCACAGTTTTGCCTTACTCTTTCAAGGTCTTCACTTTAAACAACAATGTGCTTATCGATGGTTGTCTCTTTCACTCTCTATTTCTGTCATTAACTAATTCTCCACCTCTTTTCTCTCTCGCCAGACCTCAAGGCCTAGCCAGCAGCCCAGTCATCTCAGACGGCATCTCTCTGATCCGTCTGTCCCCTCAGGCAGCAGGGACGGGGGAGTCCCCCTTCAGCCCCCCTCACCCCTACATCAACCACCACATGGAGCACTACCTCCGCTCCATGCACAGCAGCCCTACCCTATCCATGATCTCAGCTGCCCGTGGACTCAGCCCCACAGAAGGTGAGACACACATGCACACAGACACGCATGCAATCTCCTGGCAGTTATAGGGGATCTTACTATAAGAGAGCATTAAAACAAATGTAAAAAATTAAAAGTCCAGATAAAACTACATTTTCTACGTCAAATCACAGCCCATATCTGTCAGATTATAAATTATATTTATACAAATGCTAACGATAAGGCAGAAATATAGTTGGTTGATTTACAAACATATTTGTTTCAGCATTAAGGTGAGATGAGAGGAGCAGACTGTGTTTGAGGCACATAAGACTAGTATATAAGATAGTTGTCGCTATAAACACACGTCTTGCACACAACATCTCCCAGAACACACCTGGGTATATGTTGTTAAGTTGTTTACACACTACATTAGCCACCATACTATGGTAATTAGTCTAACACCTAATACACTCTGATACATTAAAACATTCTCATTTCATCCTCTCATGTAATGGGATGTGTATGATGTATATAGTGTGTGTGTTTGCATGTGTGTACGTGTGTGCGTGCTTGAGTGTGTGTGTGTGTGAGAGAGTGAGAGTGTATGTGTACACATGCACACAATAGAATGTGTGTATAAGTGTGTGAACGAATGTTTGGGTATCGGAAACCATGGAAATTAGCAAAGACAAACAAAGCCCATTTCCTTCCCCTGTACGGAGTTCATATGATGACAGGCCTGTCCTCACAAACCTGTTATGACAACAGGTTGAAGAGACTAGAGAGAGCCGCCTGAGAGGCTAAAATGCTGAGCAATAGAGCCGCCTGAGAGAATAAAAGGTTATCCACTACCCTCCACCATCTTTAGTGTGTCTGTCCAGTCCACTACCCTCCACCATCTTTAGTGTGTCTGTCCTATCCACTACCCTCCACCATCTTTAGTGTGTCTGTCCTATCCACTACCCTCCACCATCTTTAGTGTGTCTGTCCTATCCACTACCCTCCACCATCTTTAGTGTGTCTGTCCAGTCCACTACCCTCCACCATCTTTAGTGTGTCTGTCCTATCCACTACCCTCCACCATCTTTAGTGTGTCTGTCCTATCCACTACCCTCCCCCATCTTTAGTGTGTCTGTCCTATCCACTACCCTCCACCATCTTTAGTGTGTCTGTCCTATCCACTACCCTCCACCATCTTTAGTGTGTCTGTCCTATCCACTACCCTCCACCATCTTTAGTGTGTCTGTCCAGTCCACTACCCTCCACCATCTTTAGTGTGTCTGTCCTATCCACTACCCTCCACCATCTTTAGTGTGTCTGTCCTATCCACTACCCTCCACCATCTTTAGTGTGTCTGTCCTATCCACTACCCTCCACCATCTTTAGTGTGTCTGTCCAGTCCACTACCCTCCACCATCTTTAGTGTGTCTGTCCTATCCACTACCCTCCACCATCTTTAGTGTGTCTGTCCTATCCACTACCCTCCACCATCTTTAGTGTGTCTGTCCTATCCACCACCCTCCACCATCTTTAGTGTGTCTGTCCTATCCACTACCCTCCACCATCTTTAGTGTGTCTGTCCTATCCACTACCCTCCACCATCTTTAGTGTGTCTGTCCAGTCCACTACCCGCCACCATCTTTAGTGTGTCTGTCCAGTCCACACAAAGCAGCTGTACTGGAAGTGGTTATGTGATCTGGCAGGTGAGGAGAAACTAAAGCTTCTCTGTGGGCCAGCAGAAACACATGCCTGTTCTTTTACTTTTATTTTTTTTAAACCACATTTCTCTGTTTCTTTTGTCTTTCATGAGATACAATCAGTTGTTTGCATCATTTCAAATGTATTTTATTTTTTTGGTTGCGTTTAGAAAAATAATTAGGCTCTGTATTATAATTAGGCTCTGGATTAATATCATACATTGTAAATTACATCACATTTCCATTTTATATATATATATATATATATATATATATATAGTTATGTTGTAATTTGTTTAAAAAACTGTTTCACTATACATATGAAGAGGCAAAAAGGTATTTTTAGTTCTCTTTAAGGGTTCCATTGATTTCCCCATACAATGGAATTTGGTTCGACTTGCATTAGGTCCCAGATTTCCTTCTTAATGCTACATTCTAACAAGTGTTCAAGTGTTTCATCATCAGGACATGTTGACATTGGGCATTTTTGGGAGTTTTAACATAATAGTTCCATTGGACTACTACTCTCACCAGGAGACTTCGCACTGAGACTATCCTCACCGGTCTCTTAATTTTTCGAACAAGTGATTTGCCCATAGTCTTTTTACGAGTTGTTCACATTCTGATATAGCAAGATTACATTTTAAAATTGGTCAACGTCTATAAGCTCTTTGAGACAAAATTATTAGGCAAAAAATAATATCAGACTTTGTTTTTAAAAGTATCTCAATCTTCTCCTTCCTATTTCTACTCGACTGGATATCACGTAAATTAAACATCAATATGTTATTGGTCCTGATAGGACCATTTTGTTGTGGCCCGTGGCTTTGGCATAATCACATTTGCTGTCACTTTTGATAATGGTGCTTTCCCACTAATGGAACATTTGTATTTATAGCTTACTGCCATGTGCGCATTGCTGCACTTATAATGTGAAGAAGTAGCCTAATAGTTTATCAACATTTTAAACTAAATGTTCTGATCTGTTGTGTCAGCCACCTTGTGTAAACAAGTATTGGGGGATGCTAGTGGTTGTATTAATTTGGGATCTATTGCACCCCACAACTTTCCCAGACTATGTTTGGAATATTTATTTCTTGCACAGAATAGAATAGCATTCAGGGAGAAGGTCACAACGCCGCTCTCCGGGCCGCAAAAGGCATGTTTTTTTTTAGGGTGCATTCCGGCCACAAAGGTGATACTGCCGTGAAATTCGAGGCATTATCAAGTGCTTGTCAAATTGTGACTGAGAGACTGATGGAGTGTGTACAGCCTGTGTAAAAAACAAAGCAGAGCTCATGCCTTTCAAGCGACAATTTTTCAAATCATCTTTAGTCTCATCATGCAGCCTTACAATGTATTAAAAATCCAAACATATAGCCCAACGTTTGTAGAACAGCTAAAGTTACATTAATAACTCTGTAAATAAGCATATAGGAATACCTACTGTATTTCTTTGATAAAAGGATTAGCCCCTTTTTTCAATTTTTGCCTAAAATGACATATCCAAATATATCTGCCTGTAGCTGAAGCAAGGATATGCATATTCTTGGTACCATTTGAAAGGAAACACTTTGAAGTTTATGTAAATGTGAAAGAAATGTAGTAGAATATAACACAATAGATCTGGTAAAAGATAATACAAAGAAAAAAAAACGTTATTTGGTATTTTTTTTGTACCATCATCTTTGAAATGCAAGAGAAAGGCCATAATGTATTATTCCAGCCCAGGTGCAATTTAGATTTTGGCCACTAGATGGCATCAGTGTATGTGCAAAGTTCTAGACTGATCCAATGAACCATTGCACTTCTGTTCAAAATGTTGTGCCAAACTGCCCAAATGTGCCTAATTTGTTTATTAATAACTTTTCATGTTCACAATTGTGCACTCTCCTCAAACAATAGCATGGTATTCGTTCACTGTAATAGCTACTGTAAATTGGACAGTTAGATTAACAAGAATTTAAGCTTTCTGCCAATATCAGATATGTCTATGTCCTGGGAAATGTTCTTGTTACTTACAACCTCATGCTAATCGCATTAGCCTATGTTAGCTCAACCGTCCCGTGGAAGGGACACAGATCCCGAATAAGTTTTAACCGCTCAACACGGAATAGCCGAATCAACACGGAACACTCCCTCAAATCGTTTGTAGAAAATATTTATATTTTTTTCAGCTTTGTTCAATTGAATTCTTCATAGTATAAAATAATATAAAATAATGCCATGGAATTCTAAGCAAATCTTGTCTGCTAAATGAACTAGTGTAGCCCACAGCCATATCGCATAGCCAGATCAGGACCTAACATAAGGACAACTCAGAGTATGCTTTTCTTTTCTTCTGAAATATACTACATTTTGTTCATATCATGCTTCTTTAGACCTGTTTAAAATACATAATGGATTTATTGTGAAGGTGTAGGCTATATTACATGGATTTATTTGACTTTTTAAAATGTAGATGTTCCAAAGGTCTGCATCAGTGGCTTGTAATATATGTGTGGAAGCCAGGAGATGCTAAATGTGTTTATGTTAATAAACTGTCAATTACCGTGAGACTGACAGTTATTTGCTTGACAATCACCGGCTGATGAAATTTCGTGACCGCCACAGCCCTATATGTGACCAATAAAACTTGATTTGATGATTTGAGACATTAGCCCCTGACATATCCACAGGGACAAACGGAGAGCAGGAAACAGGGGGAGGCCATAGTAATGGCTTTAGCCCACAGTGGCTCGCTGTGAATGAAAGGAAAGGAAGAAAAACAAATCCATCTCTCACTCTTATAGCTTGTGACACTTTTAAATGTGGGTTTACTGGGTGCAGGTGTTAACATGTTTTACATCAATATTACTGTGGTGCTCAAGGGTTTCCCTTCTACTCACTCTGGATAGCATTTATGGCTTTCTCTGTGTGTGTGTGTGTGTGTGGTGTGTGTGTGTGTGTGTGTGTGTGTGTGTGTGGTGTGTGTGTGTGTGTGTGTGTGTGTGTGTGTGTGTGTGTGTGTGTGTGTGTGTGTGAGCAGATAGTCTGTCACAGTTAATTTATGTATGAGACAAGAGAAAAGCAGGAATGTGTTATCCCTTCTTTCTTTTTCTCCTTCTTTGTCTTCTTCCTTTACTCCCCAGGGTCATTCACACACCCCATCAAACCTCACTTCAGACTTCACCCATCGCTTACCAAAAGCCTTTTTGCCTCCAGGCATCTGCTGTAGCAAAGATCTTCAAACCTGTGAAGCAATGCACACTCTCTGTGTCTGTCTGTCTCTTTGCCTACTCACTCTTTTTGTCTCTGTCTGTCTGTCCCTCTGTCTCTACGTCCTCTCATTTCCCTCTCTCTCTCTCTCTCTCTCTCTCTCTCTCTCTCTCTCTCTCTCTCTCTCTCTCTCTCTCTCTCTCTCTCTCTCTCTCTCTCTCTCTCTATCTCTTTGTCTCTCTTTGTCTCTCTTTACCTCTCTCGCTGTCTGTCTGTCCCTCTGTCTCTACGTCCTCTCATTTCCTCTCTCTCTCTCTCTCTCTCTCTCTCTCTCTCTCTCTCTCTCTCTCTCTCTCTCTCTCTCTCTCTCTCTATCTCTCTGTCTCTCTTTGTCTCTCTTTACCTCTCTCGCTGTCTGTCTGTTCCTGTGCCAGTCTTCCCTGTGTCAATTGTCGGTTAGTTAACAGGTGCCTCTCATCTCACCCCTCTCTCCCTCTCTCTGTCCTACAGTGACCCATGAGCACCTGAAGGAGCGTGGTCTGTTCAGCCTGCCCCCTCCCCCTCCAGGGGCCAATCCTACACAGTACTACCACCTCATGGCCAGTGGCAGAAGCACCTACGGAGACCTCCTCTTGCAGACCGGGGCGGCCGCGGCAGCAGCAGCCGCAGCAGCACACCTGCCCGACTACATCAGCCCTATGGACGGTGAGTCACCCTGAAATCCTGAAACACACCCACCAGGGTTGTATCGCAAATGACACCCGATTCTCTAGATCAGGGGTAAGAAACCCTGGTCCTGGAGTGCAACAACCACTGCACGATTCTTCCCCGACCAGACACCAAACCTGACTCCACCAATCACCACACCAACCTTAATGGGCTGAATGCTTCACCTGGTCTCACATGTCTAAAGCGACGCTAAACGACCAGGGTTTCCTACACGTTATAGTGCACTACTTTGGACTCACCTCACTGCTAGTTGTATCATATATTCAAAATAATTTGTATTTATTTAACCTTTATTTAACTAGGCAAGTCAGTTAAGAACAAATTCTTATTTACAATGACGGCCTACCCCGGCCAAACCCTAACGACGCTGGGCCAATTGTGCACCGCCCTATGGACTCCCGATCACGGCCTGTTGTGATACAGCCTGGAATCGAACCACGACTCTAGCACTGAGATGCAGTGCCTTAGACCACTGTGCCACTCAGGAGCCCCTTGTAAAGTGGGTGGTTCGAGCACTAAATGCTGATTGGCTGAACGCCGTGGTATATCAGACTGTATACTACGGGTATGACAAAACATTTATTTTTACTGCTCTAATTACATTGGTAACCAGTTTATAATAGCAATAAGGCTCCTCTGGGGTTTGTGATACTGTATACAGTGCCTTCGGAAAGTAGTCAGACCCCTTGACTTTTTACACATTTTGTTACGTTACAGCCTTATTCTAAAACAGATTACATGTATAACTTTTTTTTCAGAAATCTACACACAATACCCCATAATGACAAAACCAAAACAGGTTTTTAGACATTTTTGCAAATGTATTAAAAATATAATAACACATTTACATAAATATTCAGACCCTTTACTCAGTACTTTGTTGAAGCACCTTTGGCAGTGATTACAGCATTGCGTCTTCTTGGGTATGACACTACAAGCTTGACACACCTGTATTTGGTGAGTTTCTCCCATTCTTCTCTACAGATCTTCTAAAGCTCTGTCAGATTGGATGGGGAGCGTCGCTGCACAGCTATTTTCAGGTCTCTCCAAAGATGTTAGACCGGGTTCAGGTCCGGGCTCTGGCTGGGCCACTCAAGGACATTCAGAGACTTGTCCCGAAGCCTCGCATGCATTGTCTTATCTTGGCCACCTCTCTGACCAACGCCCTTCTCCCTCGATTGCTCAGTTTGGCAGGGCAGCCAGCTCTTGGAAGAGTCTTGGTGGTTCCAAACTGTGGGACCTTATATAGACAGGTGTGTGCCTTTCCAAATCATGTCCAATCACTTGAATGTACCACAGGTGGACTCCAATCAAGTTGTAGAAACATCTCAAGGATGATCAATGGAAACAGGATGCACTTGAGCTCAATTATGCATTTTTGGGCTAAGGGCTATGTCCAGGCACTCCACATTGCGTCGTGCTTAAGAACAGCCCTTAGCTGTGGTATATTGGCCATATACCACACCCCCTCGTGCCTTATTGCTTAGTTATCCATATACCACACTACTAAACACTAACAGCTTAGTTATCCATATACCACACTACTAAATACTAACAGCTTAGTTATCCATATACCACACTACTAAATACTAACAGCTTAGTTATCCATATACCACACTACTAAATACTAACAGCTTAGTTATCCATATACCACACTACTAAATACTAACAGCTTAGTTATCCATATACCACACTACTAAATACAAACAGCTTAGTTATCCATATACCACACTACTAAATACTAACAGCTTAGTTATCCATATACCACACTACTAAATACTAACAACTTAGTTATCCATATACCACACTACTAAATACTAACAGCTTAGTTATCCATATACCACACTACTAAATACTAACAGCTTAGTTATCCATATACCACACTACTAAATACTAACAGCTTAGTTATCCATATACCACACTACTAAATACTAACAGCTTAGTTATCCATATACCACACTACTAAATACTAACAGCTTAGTTATCCATATACCACACTACTAAATACTAACAGCTTAGTTATCCATATACCACACTACTAAATACTAACAGCTTAGTTATCCATATACCACACTACTAAATACTAACAGCTTAGTTATCCATATACCACACTACTAAATACTAACAGCTTAGTTATCCATATACCACACTACTAAATACTAACAGCTTAGTTATCCATATACCACACTACTAAATACTAACAGCTTAGTTATCCATATACCACACTACTAAATACTAACAGCTTAGTTATCCATATACCACACTACTAAATACTAACAGCTTAGTTATCCATATACCACACTACTAAATACTAACAGCTTAGTTATCCATATACCACACTACTAAATACTAACAGCTTAGTTATCCATATACCACACTACTAAACACTAACAGCCTTGTTGCCCTTTGTGCTGATCTCCAGGTATGTGGATGTGGTGTTGTGCTTTTTATAGATGCCTTTTCTTCTTGTGGTTTTCTGTGTGTAAGACTTCCCCACATCAAAGTGAGAGTCGTGGGGTCTTATATAAACACAGAAAGGCCTGAGGCTGGGGACTCGTAAAAACCCCCACTGTTCTCCCAGCACAGCCTTCTTATTCACACAGCCAGTCATATAGTGTTTTAGGTGTGTTACACTGTTATCAGTAACATCCTGTAAATTCACAGCGGTAACCTTAAAAGGGCAACCATGGAGAGAGAGGGGGGGGGGGGGGGATGTACTATATTGCAGGCAGCAGCAGATGCCAGAGCTTCTATATCTGTCTCTTCTCTGTTTCTCAGTCAGTGTTATGGCAGGTATACTGTAAATCTGTGGTTCCTGCTCTGCTCTCTACAGCTAACGGCAAGGACAGAGGCTAGATGCAGGCAGGGGTCATTCAGTGACAGTGTGACAGAAGAGAAGTGGCGAACAACCCTGCTTTTCACAGAAGTCAGACATATGGTGAGGGACCAAAGCCTTGCTGCCAGTCTGTTTCACTCGCCTGTTATTGCATTGTTAAAGGACCCAGAACTACAGATGTAGAATCTTAATTTGATCACGCTGTTGCAGGAGAACTTTCCTTCAATTTAAAACGTATAGTGTATTTCAGGTTTAAAAAGGCTGAAGTTTGTAAGGCTGAAGTTTGTAATTTTCACTTTGACATTTCAGACTTGATTTTCCCTTACACAAAAATGTATCAAGCCCTACAAAAATGTCTGTTAATTATAATCCACATAATAATTCACATTTCCTGTTTCTGCAGGATTATTTTCCTGCTGTAGCAAACTGACTTAAATTAATATCCTACATCTGTATGAGCAAAGTGATAGTAAGTAAAGCCTAACATTGCTGCAAGTACCTGGACCAAGACTTTTGGATTCGACTTAAGCTAAATGAACCCAGGAACCTTCCAGTAAGCTGTATGAAAGGGCAATATAGTGCTGAGTGGAAAACTAAACTAAACTGTCCATGAAAGTAAGCCTTTCGATGCCTTTCGACAGTCAAAGAAATGCAGTCGCTGCCTGCCAGGCACAGACTCCCGGTGTAGTATCCATATCACTTTCATCCTGTCTCAACCCACCCAAGGAAAATGAGCGAGAGCGAGCCATCTAACAGTGTTTCCACCTCATCTGTCACGCTCCCGGTCCACCCTGCGTGACGCTTACGCATCAATCCTCACACGCACACGCTAGGAAAACGGGACCGCCGTTGAAATTAACCTTAAATTACCCCTAAATCACATAATCAAACATGAAGAGGGAGGGAGGGGGGAGAACGGACGGCAAGGTTGTGGCATAGATGTTGTTGCCTTCCCCCTTCACTACTCCGTCCCTCCATTCCTCCATCCACTTCTCTCTCCCGGTGTGACCGCCACTGCTGCTGGCTGCCCACAGTTGTTTGGGGAGGCTGTTTGCTCAGACACCCACAGACACCAACTCACACAGCACAGCACTGGGCCTTCTCCTTCTCCTCGCTGGGTTTGATGTGGTCAACGTCCTGGCACTCTCGGGGCCTGGGGCTCTCTGTTAGTGCGGTTAGCGAGGCTAGCAGCTCCACACACACAGCCTCTGTATTGACCCAGCCAGCCATCTAATGGCTCAGAGGCTCAGCAGACAGCCCCGCGAATAAAGAGACTCATTTAACAGCAGAGAGGGTGATACATATGCATCGAGACCCCAACGTTTGTTTTGGAAGCTTTGCTCTGATAAAATAAAATAAAATTTATATGCATATTTCAAAATCAGTTTATGCTCTAATAAACTCATTGGACCTACCACAAGGGCAGAGTCCTCAGTGAACCCAAAGTTAAAGTATGGCTGGTTATTTTCCCTCCCAGTTATTCCTATTAGTACTGCAGACATGAGAGAGTGGGCTTAGAGGTTTAAGGTTGAACTATAAAATAGTGATCGTTGTTAATAAAAGAGAGAAATGTGTTTATGGAAAATTCTGCCGTGCCGGTGAGTAAAGTTTTAAGACAGTCTGGTATCCTCGTATCTCCATAGGGCTAAATGTATGGATTTACTGTCAATTGTACAGCTTGCCATTAAGCAGATCTATAAACCAGACACTCTCTCTGTCTTTTTCTCAGGAACATGGTTAAATTGCACTAAACATGTCACCCTGATGCTGTCCAGTCCAGTCTACCAGAGCTAACTGCTCAGGAAAGACCATGCAACCCTATCTCCATGCATGGTACTGTATTCTGTACATTGACAATTGTATACTGTGTAAAACAATTGATGAGAACAGTCAATAATCTGAACAATAATCTGTGTGAGCATCCTTTGGGTCCCTTTGTTAAGGGTGAAGGGGAGTAGCTAAGTAAGTAGTAATGCTTTCTCTAAGAACACATTATGGGCCCTGGTCAAAAGTAGTGCAGTAGCTTTCTGCTCCTCTCCTCCGCCTACTGTGTGACTGACTGAGACATGGGTGCCATGTAGTCTACATGCAGTCTGCTTTGACAGGCCTACAAAACAAACACCGGCAGATCCTGCCTGCCGTCGGTCGGCCGTTTAGTGTGGGCCGTGCCGAAACGCTCTCCTTCACTGCTGTGCCAAATGCGTGTCCATGCCAATGGCGTGCTCTGACACGTTCATGTGACGGGCGGGCCGACACACAGGCTGAAAGAACAGTCTCCGCTAAACCAACAAAGACCAATTTTCCCCTCTAGTAGCAGACACTTCCAGCAGACCAGGCAGAGGCCAGTTGGGCCTTGTTCCCTAAAGCCCCTTGTAAACCTAAAGTAAATCTATTGCACCTGACATGTTATGTTATGAGTGATCTCTGATAGATAAAGGGGAAGAGATGGGCCCCTGGGTGGATGAACACGCAAATAAATACATCTGTCAGTACATCTGTCAGTAACTAACCGCAGGCTTCGACAACAGCCTAATGCAAACACAGCACACAGCATATCACTGGGCCAGACCAAGGGGGGATATTATGCTGTTACACAGCCTGATGGTGGGCCAGACCAAGGGGGGATATTATGCTGTTACACAGCCTGATGGTGGGCCAGACCAAGGGGGGATATTATGCTGTTACACAGCCCTGATGGTGGGCCAAACCAAGGGGGGATATTATGCTGTTACACAGCCTGATGGTGGGCCAAACCAAGGGAGGATATTATGCTGTTACACAGCCTGATGGTGGGCCAAACCAAGGGGGGATATTATGCTGTTACACAGCCTGATGGTGGGCCAAACCAAGGAGGGATATTATGCTGTTAACAGCCTGATGGTGGGCCAAACCAAGGGGGGATATGATGCTGTTACACAGCCTGATGGTGGGCCAAACCAAGGAGGGATATTATGCTGTTAACAGCCTGATGGTGGGCCAAACCAAGGGAGGATATTATGCTGTTACACAGCCTGATGGTGGGCCAAACCAAGGGGGGATATTATGCTGTTACACAGCCTGATGGTGGGCCAAACCAAGGAGGGATATTATGCTGTTAACAGCCTGATGGTGGGCCAAACCAAGGGGGGATATTATGCTGTTACACAGCCTGATGGTGGGCCAGACCAAGGGGGGATATTATGCTGTTAACAGCCTGATGGTGGGCCAAACCAAGGGGGGATATTATGCTGTTACACAGCCTGATGGTGGGCCAGACCAAGGGGGGATATTATGCTGTTACACAGCCTGATGGTGGGCCAAACCAAGGGGGGATATTATGCTGTTACACAGCCTGATGGTGGGCCAGACCAAGGGGGGATAATATGCTGTTACACAGCCTGATGGTGGGCCAGACCAAGGGGGGATATTATGCTGTTACACAGCCCTGATGGTGGGCCAAACCAAGGAGGGATATGATGCTGTTACACAGCCTGATGGTGGGCCAAACCAAGGGGGGATAATATGCTGTTACACAGCCTGATGGTGGGCCAAACCAAGGGGGGATATTATGCTGTTACACAGCCTGATGGTGGGCCAAACCAAGGGGGGATATTATGCTGTTACACAGCCTGATGGTGGGCCAGACCAAGGGGGATATTATGCTGTTACACAGCCTGATGGTGGGCCAAACCAAGGGGGGATATTATGCTGTTACACAGCCTGATGGTGGGCCAGACCAAGGGGGGATATTATGCTGTTACACAGCCTGATGGTGGGCCAAACCAAGGGGGGATAATATGCTGTTAACAGCCTGGTGGTGGGCCAAACCAAGGGGGGATATTATGCTGTTACACAGCCTGATGGTGGGCCAGACCAAGGGGGGATATTATGCTGTTACACAGCCTGATGGTGGGCCAAATCAAGGGGGGATAATATGCTGTTAACAGCCTGGTGGTGGGCCAAACCAAGGGGGGATATTATGCTGTTACACAGCCTGATGGTGGGCCAAACCAAGGGGGGATATTATGCTGTTACACAGCCTGATGGTGGGCCAAACTTGCGGCACCCAGCAGAACACATACAGTACATCACCAAACTAAGGGGACAAGGATAAGCTTTTTCAGTTGTCTAAACAATCTGTCTCCTCACTTCTCCTTTATTGCACTGATCTGAAAGAATGGGGTGGGTGGGGGGGGGGGGGGGGGGGGCAGGTTGTAGAGAACTAACCGTGGAGGAACCTGCTGGCGGGAAAAGAAACTGAAGGTCCTATGACAATAGCTGCTGCCAAAGTAAATATCTTCCATCTAGTCAGAGGAAAAATAAATCTGGGGATGAGGTGTGAGGGAGGGACAGAGAAGGAGGGGGGTCTTGTCCCCCTGGTTTGACTACATACACAAACACTTACTGTATGAACATGTGCTCACACACACACGTCTAGCTTTAGCAGGACACTAGGGGCTCACAGGGGAATCATCACAGCGAGCCTCCTCTAATAAAATGTGCAGTGAAGGTATTAGAGAGATTTACCAGGGAAAATAAACATTCCTCACCACTCGGAGGAGAGCAGAGCGGAGCTGGGGTGGCTGTGCTGGGGCTCTTGGCTGGCTGGTACCCAGGCTGCGGTGTAGTTCAGGGAGGCGATTGGGCATCGCGCTGGGCCTCTCCCTCGCCTCGCAGGATCAATGCCTGGGCCTGCTTGCTTCACCTCAGTCTGGGCTCACCTGAGAGAGACAGAGCTGTAGATGTAGTGGAACCACTGTATAGCAACTATACTAGAGAAAGAGAGTCCAGATAGTAGTTCTGAGCGATTAACCAAAATGTTGGTTGTTTTTCGGTTTTTAGAAAACTAATTGACTGATGTCTGTTACATTTTATTGGATTCCATTTTGTTCAGTTTTTTGAGCTGCCGTTTCTCTAGAGATAAATCAGATCATGCCCGAATTGTGCAATGTAGTAGGGAGTTGTAGTTTCCAACAGGCCAATGTTATACATAGTTTAGAGCAGAAAATGTGATTTTTAACTGCAATGACCATAATCCATAGCGCAGCAGCTACTTGTCCGGTCTATGTTTATTTTACGCCTGCTATGTAAGAGAAAGAAGAATGCGCGATCAAGAGGGGATACATAGAGAGCAGTTGCTTCGCAAGGTATTGGTATTCAGCAGACATAAAAGTATGCCTTATTTACTTTGAAGAACTACTAAAAAAATGTGTCCAACAGCACAGGAAGCAGCTCTATAGTGATGAGATGATGACTTGGAATGAAATAATAAAGTCATCAAGTAAAACAAATGTAATATACAAAACAACAACTTAAATATTTGATTAAAGTGAAGTACTGTGAATAACTGATTGTTATTCACACATGGTCCATCACTACCATCATGGGACTTAATTGTTTTATTCTGTGTTGTTACAGCATTCAACCCACATAATGCATAGTGAATTTAATGTTTTAAAAAAAATCATCAAAACCGAAATCATGCAAAAAAAAATATAATCAGTGAGAGAGACCAGATAGACCAGAGAGAGAGAGACCAGAGAGAGAGAGAGACCAGAGAGAGGGAGAACGACCAGAGAGAGAGAGACCAGAGAGAGAGAGACCAGAGAGAGAGAGACCAGAGAGAGAGAGAGACCAGAGAGAGGGAGAACGACCAGAGAGAGAGAGACCAGAGAGAGAGAGACCAGAGAGAGAGACCAGAGAGAGAGAGAGACCAGAGAGAGGGAGAACGACCAGAGAGAGAGAGACCAGAGAGAGAGAGACCAGAGAGAGAGACCAGAGAGAGAGAAACCAGAGAGAGAGAGAGACCAGAGAGAGAGAGACCAGAGAGAGAGAGAGACCAGAGAGAGAGAGACCAGAGAGAGAGAGACCAGAGAGAGAGAGACCAGAGAGAGAGAGAGACCAGAGAGAGGGAGAACGACCAGAGAGAGAGAGACCAGAGAGAGAGAGACCAGAGAGAGAGAAACCAGAGAGAGAGAGAGACCAGAGAGAGAGAGACCAGAGAGAGAGAGAGACCAGAGAGAGAGAGACCAGAGAGAGAGAGACCAGAGAGAGAGAGACCAGAGAGAGAGAGAGACCAGAGAGAGGGAGAACGACCAGAGAGAGAGAGACCAGAGAGAGAGAGACCAGAGAGAGAGACCAGAGAGAGAGAAACCAGAGAGAGAGAGAGACCAGAGAGAGAGAGACCAGAGAGAGAGAGAGACCAGAGAGAGAGAGACCAGAGAGAGAGAGACCAGAGAGAGAGAGACCAGAGAGAGAGAGAGACCAGAGAGAGGGAGAACGACCAGAGAGAGAGAGACCAGAGAGAGAGAGACCAGAGAGAGAGACCAAAGAGAGAGAAACCAGAGAGAGAGAGAGACCAGAGAGAGAGAGACCAGAGAGAGAGAGAGACCAGAGAGAGAGAGACCAGAGAGAGAGAGACCAGAGAGAGAGAGAGACCAGAGAGAGGGAGAACGACCAGAGAGAGAGACCAGTAAGAGAGACCAGAGAGAGAGCTCAGAGAGAGAGACCAGAGAGAGAGATCAGAGAGAGAGACCAGAGAAAGAGATATCAGAGAGAGAGACCAGAGAGAGAGACCAGAGAAAGAGAGACCAGAGAGAGAGGGAGAGACCAGAGAGAGAGAGACCAGAGAAAGAGATATCAGAGAGAGAGACCAGAGAGAGAGACCAGAGAGAGATATCAGAGAGAGAGACCAGAGAGAGAGACCAGAGAAAGAGAGACCAGAGAGAGAGGGAGAGACCAGAGAGAGAGAGACCAGAGAAAGAGAGACCAGAGCAAGAGAGAGAGAGTCAGAGCCAGAAAGCAGCGGATGTAGTGAATCAACACTCCTAACTAATGACCCAACAAAGCCAGGCCCTCCACAGGGCTCCACTGGCTCTCCTGATCCCATACAAACTGTTACACTGAACAAAGGGAGACTACCTTTGTGTGCTGTGCTGTGTGTGGAACCTGTGCCAACTCTCATTCGAGGGGCATTGGTTTAGGGCTGTACTAGGGTTGGTGGGGAGGGACGGGGGGTAAAGGATAACTACCCTCCAATTAGAGTTTTCTGATTTTCCACAAAGCCATTTCAATTAAAACAGCAAGGCAGATGCTTAAAATAATCACTCTTAGTTTTTTGGTGAATGTGCACTGAAGTGCCTGTAATTATGAGCCCAGATCCACCAATTATAGCCAACCCTCCCCGTGCTCTGTTCTCCTCTGCTCCCACAGAGAGCGTCCTAGACCTAAAGAACAGGACATATCTCTCCGCCAGCGCTTTGCCACCTCCCCACGGCGTATCCCGCCTCATAGAACATCTGGTTTCTCACTCTCCTCTGCCGGAACCTGGCGTATCCCTAAATTAGAGCCCCGCCACCTATAAAACACTCCATCGCCATGTGAGTGTTGCCTGTGTGACCTCTAGCAGAGCAGACGCAGCAATGACCTTGTACGCTGTGTCTCTAACACGGGGGCCGGGAGTAGTGTATCCTTGGTGTGCCAGATCCAGGCTAGAGGAGCGAACACTGCTCCCATGCACACACTGTTGACTAACACATGAAGTTGTATTGAATTGCATAGGGAGAGACTACAGTTTGTCTAGGGGTGGGTACGGAGGGGGATTTTGGGGTTGGAAGTATAAGGTATGAGAGGGTTTGAGATCCTGTCTGAGGGTAGGGGTGTGTGGTGGTGGGTTTGGGTTTGGGGGCTTATGACTACAGTTTGTTTAGGGGTATAGGTGTGGGGTTTGGGGGATGTTGTAGGTATGAAGCAGTCTTTTGGAAAGGGGTTGAGACCATGTCTGGGTAATGGGGGTTGGAGGTTAGGAGGTATGAGGCAGTCTTTTGGGATAGGTGCCGCGGGGGGAGGGGGGTTAGGCGCCAGCCTTGCCAGGCTGCGAGTGTACCCTGTTTTGTTTCCTGATTTATTAAGTGGCACATTAATAAGCATCTCCCCTGAGGTTCAGTTCTGGCAAGCAGAGATTAATAGGACCGCTGCACCGCACACACACGCACACACAAACACAGCGGCTCAACAATGGGCCAGCCCAGTCCCAGGCAGAGAGAAAGAGCCATTAGACTCAATGTAAATCCACCCAAAACTTTTCTAGAGAACTATAAACCCACCGCTGTATTCGGGTATCAACCCTCTCCCCACTCCTCCCCCTCTACTCCCTCTCTTCCCCATCTCCCCTGAGACAAACCCCCTCTTTCTCAACACGCCTAATGATACATGACACATTTATTTATTAGCTTCATAGAGGAACATTCCTAAGGACCGTTTGTTGTTTTTGCCAACTCTTTCATAAATATCTCTTACATGTCTACAGCTAGTTTTCATAGAGCAGCCAGAGTCCTTTTGAGTCCTGCTGCTCTTTATTCACATATGCCTTTTACAACATAATAGTTTGAAAACTTAAGACTTAATATCACCACTTCCACCGAAGTCGGTCCCTCTCCTTGTTCGGGCGGCGTTCGATGTCACCGGCTTTCTAGCCATCGCCGATCCACTTTCAATTTTCCATTTGTTTTGTCCTTGTCTTACACAACTGGTTTCAATCCCCCAATTACTTGTTCATTATTTAACCCTCTGTTCCCCCATGTTTGTTTGTGAGTGATTGTTTATTGTATTGCGGTCCGTTATTGTGGCCTTGGATTTATTTGACGTGTATTGTGATTATTGTTGAGTAAAATTGCGTACATTACTCATATCTGCTGTCCTGCGCCTGACTCATCTACATTACACTTAAGTTTTTACACACACACACACACACACACGCACGCACGCACGCACGCACGCACGACACACACACACACACACACACACACACACACACACACACACACACACACACACACACCATGTATAAGACTACAGTTTTTATGGCCGTAGGTTTGGAAGGAAGGATCACTAATTTACCCAATAAAGCAGGTTGACAGTGGTGTGTTTGACATGTTGGCGGCTGGTGTGTGTGTGCATGTCTGACGGGGCATGTGTTTTGGCGAGGTGGGATGAGAGCTATTAAGAACTTCCTGTTGCCAGCACCTCTGATGATGCCCCGTTAGGCCTAATAACCCTCCAGACAAGTACTACCCTCAGTCCTCTGCCCTGGTCTGTGTCCTGGCCCCTCACACCAGGGCTAATGCTCAGCACCTGTTGACCCACAGCAGCTGGCCAACACTACCCTTACCCTGTATTCTGTTAGTCACTCCTCCCTACCCTTACCCTGTATTCCGTTAGACACTCCCCTCTACCCTTACCCTGTATTCCGTTAGACACTCCCCTCTACCCTTACCCTGTATTCCGTTAGACACTCCCCTCTACCCTTACCCTGTATTCCGTTAGACACTCCCCTCTACCCTTACCCTGTATTCCGTTACACACTCCCCTCTACCCTTACCCTGTATTCTGTTAGTCACTCCTCCCTACCCTTACCCTGTATTCCGTTAGACACTCCCCTCTACCCTTACCCTGTATTCCGTTAGACACTCCCCTCTACTCTTACCCTGTATTCTGTTAGTCACTCCCCTCTACTCTTACCCTGTATTCCGTTAGACACTCCCCTCTACCCTTACCCTGTATTCCGTTAGACACTCCCCTCTACCCTTACCCTGTATTCCGTTAGACACTCCCCTCTACCCTTACCCTGTATTCCGTTAGACACTCCTCTCTACCCTTACCCTGTATTCCGTTAGACACTCCCCTCTACTCTTACCCTGTATTCTGTTAGTCACTCCTCCCTACCCTTACCCTGTATTCCGTTAGACACTCCCCTCTACTCTTACCCTGTATTCCGTTAGACACTCCCCTCTACCCTTACCCTGTATTCCGTTAGACACTCCCCCCTACCCTTACCCTGTATTCCGTTAGACACTCCCCTCTACTCTTACCCTGTATTCTGTTAGACACGCCCCTCTACTCTTACCCTGTATTCCGTTAGACACTCCCCTCTACCCTTACCCTGTATTCCATTAGCCACTCCCCCTCTACCCTTACCCTGTATTCCGTTAGACACTCCCCTCTACTCTTACCCTGTATTCCATTAGACACTCCCCTCTACTCTTACCCTGTATTCCGTTAGACACTCCCCTTTACTCTTACCCTGTATTCTGTTAGACACTCCCCTCTACTCTTACCCTGTATTCCATTAGCCACTCCCCCTCTACCCTTACCCTGTATTCCATTAGCCACTCCCCCTCTACCCTTACCCTGTATTCCGTTAGACACTCCCCTCTACCCTTACCCTGTATTCTGTTAGACACTCCTCTCTACCCTTACCCTGTATTCCGTTAGACACTCCCCTCTACCCTTACCCTGTATTCCATTAGACACTCCCCCCTACCCTTACCCTGTATTCCATTAGCCACTCCCCTCTACCCTTACCCTGTATTCCGTTAGCCACTCCCCTCTACCCTTACCCTGTATTCCGTTAGACACTCCCCTCTACCCTTACCCTGTATTCTGTTAGTCACTCCCCCCTACCCTTACCCTGTATTCTGTTAGTCACTCCCCTCTACCCTTACCCTGTATTCCGTTAGCCACTCCCCTCTACCCTTACCCTGTATTCCGTTAGACACTCCCCTCTACCCTTACCCTGTATTCCGTTAGCCACTCCCCCCTATCACCTCCTCTGTCTCTTTCCATCTCTCCCTACAGTAGCTGTCACACATTGCCACTGGAACACAGGAGTCAAAACCAAAGCCGACAAAGAAAAATGAAAGGAACTTTTTGGATACCCCTGAAAGACATCTTTCCAAATGTCTTTGACTACCTGGAACTGTTTAATGTAGCCTGTAAAAGGGCTTTCCATTGCATGTCCCAAAGAGGAAGGTTAAAGTGCTCAATTCAGATCAGAATGACGTACACACAACTACGTGCTTTTAGTATGTCTACATGCATTCTTATAGAGAATAAGGATTAGTATCAAACACAACCTGAGGGAATTAGTGCTAAAAGGGTTCAAGTTAACACAAAGTACCAAAACAACAGTTCATGGGCAAAAAAAGTACAACATTTTTTTTATTTTACTGTAATGTTCATGCTCCAAAAACAGCATAGGAAAAGCCCTCGACAACTCTCTAGGTTGACTTCTGCCCTTTGTAGCTATGCCTCATTCTTTTAATGGTATTCTCAAATAAATGTTTTTAAATTGCCTCCATTTAACTTGCTGAAATGCAACTGACTGGGTGAGATTCTAATCACGGTAATTACAGCAAATGATTGCAAGTGATTAATTATGCATAAGAGGATGTGAACTTTAAGGGGAGAAGGAGGGTTGTATGAGAGAGATGCTGGAGAGAGATAGCCTGCGTCCCAAATGGCACCTTATTCCCTATACAGTGCACCCCTTTTAACCAGAGCCCTATGCCAGAGCCCAGTCAAAAGTAGTGCACTATATAGGGAATAGGGTACCATTTGGAGCACAGCCATTAACAGACTGAGGGGGGACTGTACTATAGTCTAGACCAGACTAGCAGCACAATGACCTCTACTAGAACGCCTCTGGAGAAAATATTTGTGCTGCTTTCATCTAAAAACAGATGATGACTAGTGACAACAGTTAAACAGTTATCAAATACATTTGATTCATTGATTGTGTTCATTCTCTGCAGTGTCCAGGTTCTCCAGCCCCAGACTGACCCCCAGGTTGAACAGGAAGCGAGCTCTGTCCATCTCCCCTCTCTCAGACGCCAGCATCGACCTGCAGACCATGATTCGTACCTCGCCCAACTCTCTGGTGGCTTACATCAACAACTCACGCTCCAGCTCTGCAGCCAGCAGCTCCTACGGACACCTGTCAGTCAGCGGCATCAGGTGCAGGACATACACATATGCATTCAAACACATACTGTACATACATACGCACACACACACACACACACACACACACACACACACCACACACACACACACACACACACACACACACACACACACACACACACACACACACACACACACACTCAACACAAGGCTCAACACAAGGCATTACACCAGTCACTCACTCAAAGAAAACTTACAAGGTATTCTAACTTTTCTCATCTCTATATGTTTGAGTATTTATTACTTTCACATATCTATACATCTATTGAAGGGCTCCACATACACTAGTCACTCGCTCACTCAATCGCCACAGCATTCAACCTTATGTCCAGGCCTATAGCGGAGTTATGTCTGTCTCTTGCTGTTGTAAATGGAGTGGATCCGCTAATAACTGTCCTTCCCTTTCCTCTCCCAGTCCGTCGTTCACCTTCCCCCACTCCATCAACCCCATGGCATACCAGCAGCTGTTCAACCAACAGAGAGGCCTGAGTGCGTTTGGCCATACCCCTCCCCTCATCCAACCCTCGCCCTCCTTCGCTGCCCGCCAGCATGCCCACGCAATTGCAGCCTCTGCCCTCAACACCACCCACAACACCTCCAGCTCTGAGTCCAACCAGGTGAGTCTCCTAAACCAGGGATGCAAACTGCTGAGGGCCCAAAAAGGTGATTTTTTTTCTTGCACTGAAACATGCAAAAAATCCCTGCTAGGGGAAATGCAGGTTTTAACTAATTAAACAACAAAGAATATGATCTACATGATCAGTCTCTGTGTGTAAAATAAAAAGTGGTTAATGTAAACCTAACTCACAGCTAAAAAATGTAAAGAAAGCAATCCAATGTTATTTGTTGCCTAGACTTTACTGCAAATGACACTTGAGAAAAAAACAATACACTAATATTGCAGTTAGCCATGACAGCCTTTATAATAGAACTCTTGTGACCACACACATCTAAATATTGCACTTGGGAAAAAAACATCTATAGACATCGATCAAGTGCACAAGGCTACATGTAAATTGAAAACAACAAAAGCAATATATTTGGGCCACACTGCACATTATTACATTGTACACTTTCTGCCTGTGGACATCTGTTCTACAATGTCCCAGCGAAAGCAGGAAAGTGTGTGGTGTTCCTTTCACCTCTATGGTGGCATCCAGCTTAAACCAGGCCCAGCTCCAGCTACACTTGATCCCTGAATCCACTTGTTAAATGCCTCATTTTCACCTAATTCTCTCATTCTGAAAATTAACCACATGCTGTAGAGGGAAAACATTAGTTAACAGATAGTGGTTAGTTAGTTAGCTAGTTAACTAGTTAATATTTCACACAGAATGTCAGGGTCCAGTATGCAACTAACGCGTTATAACTTGAGGAACGGCAAGGAGTCGTATACATTACCAGTTAATACTGTAATGACCTAACTGGATCATAAAGGAACAATTGTCCAGACAGAGGATTGAGTTTACGAATTTACGGTTTATTAACCCAACTTCACACAAGCTACTGTTTGGCCATAACCCACGCCAAATAAATGAAGGATACCCTGTAAAACAACCGTGACCTTCTCTTGTGAAGGCCAGAAATAAGAGAGAGAGCAATGGCTAAACTAGGTCTTAACTTCTAATGCTCCACCCCCCTGGCCAACCCCCCTCCACGCCACTCCGCCAACCACCAGGATGCCCGGCATCAGAACATTCCAGGCATTCCCGTGATTGGCAGATAGCAGGTTGATTGGCATGTCGGACCCCTCGAACACTGGGTACTGGTAAATACAACACAACCAACTAATAGCCTAACACATAACACACAGCTAATTCAATCCAGCTAACAAGATATTTAACAATGCTAATACTCATTCCACCACACTTTCTCCCTCACCTCAAACTTTCCAAATGCCAGTAGTTTTTCGGCTACAGCTCATGAAGTAGGTTTCATCACCTTCTCACCCCCGTCTCCGTGGTCAGGCTTCTCATCTAACGTTACGTCTTCGTTATCGTTCAGGGACGCCCTGCTGTAGCTGGCAAGCTGCCTTTCCACTCTCCGCTGTCTTTCCAGAGCGCGCGCTGATGGTTGTCTCTTCAGTCGCTTGTTGCGCTGATTTCTGTTGTTATGTAAACGATTGGCTGAGCCTTGGATACAGCCAGTATTGCTCCAAACGCGCATCACTCGTTCGCTTACAGCCAGTAGTGATCCAACCCCCCCACTCAAAACGGCGAATTTCGCTGAAAGGTGACAAGTTTGCATCCCTGCTAACCAGACAGACAGGGGTAATATAATAATAGTCTACATCTGTCATCTCACAGAATCTGGGGTCATGTTCAGTTGACACAAAACACAAGATGTACTGAAATGAAGTGAAGATGCCCTAACGAACACCCAGAGCTCTCTAACATGAATTATATGTACATTGTGTACAAGTTATGTTATTGGTAAAATGATGTCATGGTAAATTAATCCAGCCCAAGATTCTCATAAACTGTCAAGTGTTTTTGGTGAGAGATGTTTCAGCTGGAGGATGACTCCCTCCCACTAGCAGCTGTTTTTATCTGTCTCAGTTCTTAGAAGTGTTTCCTCTGTCTCCTTTATCAACGGATTGTATACAATATGGTCTCTATGAATGTAAACTTCCCCCTCATTTACCATCTCCCCCTCAGACACACACAGACACCCATACATTCCATCACCATGTCTATTTTACTAAACCAATGTGCGCACACACACACACATACACACACACACAGAGAGACACACTCACACACAGGCAGAGAGAGCTGAATTCCCCCTCAGCTTGACAGTGAACAGAACCACATTTCACCTGGTGTTAGTGAGATCCCAGAAGCACAGTCAGTACTGTACTGTACTGTACTGTACTGTACTGTACTGTACTGTACTGTAGTGTAGTGTAGTGTAGTGTACTGTAGTGTAGTGTAGTGTAGTGTACTGTAGTGTACTGTACTGTAGTGTACTGTAGTGTAGTGTAGTGTAGTGTACTGTAGTGTACTGTAGTGTACTGTAGTGTACTGTACTGTAGTGTAGTGTAGTGTAGTGTACTGTACTGTACTGTACTGTAGTGTAGTGGCTGGGTGAGATTAGAGAGACCCCTCCTCACTGACTCCGAACCCTTCCTTCATATATTTTCTTATGATGCTTAAACACACACACACACACTGAGTGTCTCCTCCTCAGAGCCTGTGACTGAGGCTTTAAAAGGCTGTGTCTGTCTGTCGTGTTAAGAGTTGGTCGGAGGATCAAAGCTCTGAGCGTTGCAGTGTGGGTAATAATTTCTTTCTTTTCATATTTCCCCTGGCTGACTCTCATAAAGCAGTCTAAACTGTTTCTCTGTGGTGGGTCGCTATACGAGTTATGTGCCCTGAGCCTGGTGCTTGGCTGGCTCAGGTTGTCTCTGGAACCAACCAACCCTCACATCATCACGTTGCCATAGAACAGAGCCAGTCAGCCAGAGCCACTCTGGGTTATCTTCACGCTGCCTCCATCTCTTCGCACCAGAGCACCGTAACTCTCTGACTCCTTCTTCTATTTGGCCACTTAGCAGACATTTTGTATGTAATCCCTGTGTGAATTGAACTCGACACTCTTACCAACTGAGCCACAAAGGACCACTCTATCTGAACTCTACCTCTCGCTCTACAGAATGTCCTTCAGAAGGCTGGTATAGCCTGGGTCTCTCTAACGTCTAACTCCTTCTCTCTCCTGCAGAATGCTGGTGGCGACCCGGCGGTGAGCAGCACAGTCAACCCCATGATCACCAAGAGGCACAAGGTCAAGACAGAAGCAGTGGGACCCCGGTCCATATCACCGTGCTCTCAGGTATGGGACCCCACGACCTCTCACTTAATTGATCTTTATAAATGGCATACAGAAATATAAAATACCGGGTCCTTTTACACTAGATCAATAAGACAAACTGTGTTGTTGCTTTTTCTTATATTTACAGTGAGTTGTGCAAAAGCAATCTTAGATCATCAGGAAGCAGATAAGCAATTGCAGAATAGTACAGTATAGTTGGTAGCGATATGCTATTGTCAACACACACACACACACACACACTTAACACACACACACACAAACACACATACTGTGTGCGTGCATGCACGTCAGACACAGTCATGAACCCCTCTCTGACTGAGTCCTCTGGTCCACAGGAGCATGTCCTGGACCTGAGTGAGGAGCGGGATAAAGATGAGTGGAAGCAGGAGCCAGAGGCTGTCTACGAGACCAACTGTCACTGGGATGGCTGCACCAAGGAGTACGACACCCAGGACCAGCTCGTTCACGTGAGTTATTATAAATTATACAACAAGTGGGTCTAATCCTGGATGCTGATTGGTTAAAACCACATTGCAGCCGGTGTCTATTCCACAAGTTACCACCGGCTTTACTCTGTTCCATCTCCCTGGCAATCCATCAGCCCAGCCTGTCACGTCCTGACCAGTATAAGGGGTTATTTGTTAGTGTAGGTTGGTCAGGACGTGGCAGGGGTGTGTTTGTTTTGTGTTGTCGGGGTTTTTGGGTAGTGTTCTATGTTTTGTATTTCTATATTGTATTTTCTAGTTATTCTATTTCTATGTTTAGTTTATTGTTTTGACCTTCAATTGGAGGCAGCTGTTCCTCGTTGCCTCTAATTGAAGATCCTATTTAGTAGGGGTGTTTTTCTATGGGTTTTGTGGGTAGTTGTTTCTTGTTTAGCTGTGTGCCTGACAGGACTGTTTTCGTCGTTCTTTTTGTTCAGTGTTCATTTATTTAATAAAGAAGAAAATGAGCATTCACATCCCCGCTGCATTTTGGTCCAAACACTACGACGCCTGTGACAGAACTACCCACCAACAACGGACCAAGCAGCGGAGGAAGGAGCAGCACCAGGAGAGGAGCTATCTGGAATCGTGGACATGGGAGGAAATTCTGGACGGGGCTGGACCATGGCACCAGGCTGGGGAATACCGTCGCCCTAAGGAGGAGCTGGAGGCAGCCAAGGCGGAGCGGCGCCGTTATGAGGCATTATACGCCGCACACGGGGAGTGTGGCTAGGTCAGGCAAGAGCCCTAAGCCAACTTCCCGTGCTCTTTATGGGGAGCAGCGGATCAGGAGAGCGCCGGTCTATGCGGAGGTCTCGCCATGCGCACGCACAGTCCGGTGCGAGCGATCCCAGCCCCTCGCAAGTGCCGTGCTAGAGTGGGTGGGCAGCCTGGTAGGAGTATGCCTGCACAGCGCATCTGGCCAACGGTGCGTCTCCTGGGCCCAGGCTACCCTGCGCCTGCTCTACGCACGGCAGCCATCAGGCGTCTGCACAGCCCTGTTCGCCCTGTGCCAGCACTCCGCCCGTGCAGGGCTACTGTGACTACCCAGCCAGGCCGGGTGGTGCAGGCTGTGCGCTCCAGACCTCCAGTGCTGGTTCATGGCCCGGTGTATCCAGTTCCTGCTCCTCGCACTAGCCTCAAGGTGCGTGTCCCTAGTCTGGCATCTCCAAAGCCAGCACCACGCACCAGGCCTCCAGTGCGTCAGCCCAGTCCAGTACGTCCTGTTCCCGCTCCTCGCACTAGCCTTGGGGTGCGTTTCCCCAGTCTGGTACCTCCAGTACCAGCCCCACGCACCAGGCCTCCAGTGCGTCAGCCCAGTCCAGTACGTCCTGCTCCTGCTCCTCACACTAGCCCTGTGGTGCGTAAATAGTCTGGCGTCTCCAAAGCCAGCCCCATGCATCAGGCTTTCAGTGCGCAGTCCCCGTCCAGAGCTTCCGACGACAGTACCCCGTCCAGAGCTTCCGGTGACAGTACCCCGCCCAGAGCTTCCGGTGACAGTTCCCCGTCCAGAGCTTCCGGTGACAGTACCCTGTCCAGAGCTTCTGACGACAGTACCCCATCCAGAGCTTCCGGCGACAGTTCCCCGTCCAGTGCTTCTGGCGACGTCCTACAGTCCGGAACCAAGAGAGACGGCCTACAGTCCGGAACCGAGAGAGACAGCCTACAGTCCGGAACCGAGAGAGACGGCCTACAGTCCAGAACCGAGAGAGTCGCCCTACAGTCCGGAATCGGCGCAGCCAGAGTCGCCCTACAGTCCGGAATCGGCGCAGCCAGAGTCGCCCTCCAGTCCGGAGCTCCCGGAGTCGCCCGCCAGTCTGAGGTCTCCAGGGATGCGCGTCAACCCGAGGTCTCCAGCAACGCGCCTTAGCCCTGAGCCTTCAGCGGGGGAGGACAAGTTAGGTTGGGGACTAAGGCCGGAGCCTGAGCCACCTCCGTATTAGGAGGATTGGGGAGGGGGGGGGGGTGTAGCACAAGAACAGTCGGTGACGGTGGCCACCCTCCCTTCCCTCCCTTTAGTTTGGGTTTATTTTTGTGTTTTTTATGTTTAGGTGCATCCGGGGTATGCACCTTTGGGGGGGGGGGATTTGTTATTGTAGGTTGGTCAGGACGTGGCAGGGGTGTGTTTGTTTTGTGTTGTCGGGGTTTTTGGGTAGTGTTCTATGTTTTGTATTTCTATGTTCTAATTTCTAGTTATTCTATTTCTATGTTTAGTTTATTGTTTTGACCTTCAATTGGAGGCAGCTGTTCCTCGTTGCCTCTAATTGAAGGTCCTATTTAGTAGGGGTGTTTTTCTATGGGTTTTGTGGGTAGTTGTTTCTTGTTTAGCTGTGTGCCTGACAGGACTGTTTTCGTCGTTCTTTTTGTTCAGTGTTCATTTATTTAATAAAGAAGAAAATGAGCATTCACATCCCCGCTGCATTTTGGTCCAATCACTACGACGCCCGTGACACAGCCAGACAATTTATAAACTTGATCTCCACTGTAAAAAGCATCTAGACATTATCTCCCATTTCTTTTAGTTTTCAACAGTGGAAATTTGTATTATCCTTGCTGTCTGTCTCTCCATCATTTGCAACATTGTTTCAGTATTGAAACAGTGTTGCAGTATTCGATCTCCGGCTGTACCATCGTAATGAACATGTAGGGGTCAGGAGTCGGGATGAGACAGACAGACAGGCAGGCAGCATTTCTCAGCCAGTCGAAATCATGAATCAACATCATTTTTATGGATATACAGTATATACAAATAAATGTCAGTAGAAAACAGGCAAAACGAAACAAAGTGCAGCAAGTTTGCAGTCTTTCCAGCTTCAGTTTGAAGTGATTGTGTTAGCTGTGTTGTTGGCTAGCTCCACCGAACAACAGTGTCCTAACGAGAGAGCGCATTTTCTATGCCAAGTGAAATCGCACATCATTAGCTCATCGTTATGGATATATCCAAATAAATGTCACTAGAAAACAGCTTAAACAAACGCAAATGCAGCTACTTTGCTATTATTCTGGCTGCACTGTTTAACGTGACTGTAAGTTAGCCGTAGTCGGCTAGCTAGCAAGAAAGATATAACAACGTTGCCAGCCAGTATGGCAATGGAACATTTAGAGGAACGACCATACATACAGAACAAAAAGACTGAACGACTGGGTCGCGTCTCTGGCAGCTGGCTTGGGTAGCAACCCTAAATTTGTGTCAGGACTATATCTTGTGCAAGGATGAAATAGTATGAATAAATTCATAAAAATAATGTTTTTAATGATAATATAAAAGTGATAATGCCCTCGAAGCCGGTGTTTGGGGGATATATTGGCACAGTTTGCCATCCCTCGACTTCATCTCGGGCCTATCAACTCCCGTGCCAGTATATCCTCCAAGCACCGGCTTCTCGGGCATTATCACTTAAGTGATCTTTAGTTACCTCAGAGAGTTAGGACATCTGTGAGGAGGGAGCTGCTGGTGCCATTACAGCCAGGGGTATGCCTCTGACTCTCAATACTGTTTCATCTAGCTTAAGGGACAGTATGACAACACTCTTCAACAAATTAACTATTCTCCGCTATTACGATGACATGGGGTGCCAATCAGAGGAGGCTGGTGAGAGGAGGATAATGGCTGGAATGGAGTGAACAGAATGGTATCAAACACATGGAAACCATGTTTTTGAGAGAGAGAGAGAGAGTCACACAGAGAGAGTCACATAGAGAGAGGCACACAGAGAGAGGCATACAGATACAGGAAAAAGTACAAAAGACCTCACATTTAAAAAAGAAAAAGAAATAAAGTTCAAAACGGCCTCCTCTGCTCATCCTTGAAGTGTGCAGGGTTAGAGTCAGTGCGTCAAGTTTAAGATTTAACCAGTCAGTGCCAGGTCAGAGCCAGGGGTTGGGGGTCACAGCTGTTGATCCTTTCCTGTGGTAGACACGCGCAGGGTTAATGAAGCCTGTTGATTGTGACTGAGGAGACATAGGTACACTAATGGCCCTGCAGCTGTAACCCCGAACCCCTGGCTCTGACCTCTGACCTTTGAACTTTGTTCTATTCCTTTCTTCTCCACCAAACTCCCGACGCAGCCTTCTCTGCTGCTCCACTCCCATAGGCTGTGATTAACAATTGGGTTTCACCAACCTGACAGACAGGTGGCAGGGGGCATGTGTCAGCCCAGTATCCAGACTGGGAGTCTCTGAGCTGAGTCTGCAATGGTCTGGAGTCTCTAACTCCCAGTGTTACAGGTCAGGAGTGGATTCATCTTGGAGCCCCTTTCTCCCCCCCTTCCACCCTCTCCCTCCACTCTCAGCACCCCGGTCCCAGACTGTCCTGACAAGGAAAGTCAAGGAGGAGAGCCAACTAAGAACCCCTTTTACCCCATCTTTCCCCCTTAAACTCACCTCTCCTCCCCCACACTCTCACTTCTCCCCCTTCTCCTGGTAGTTCCAGCATCCATCCCCCTACTCTGCTGCTCTGTCGGGCTGAGGGGATCAGAAAACAGAGATGGGACCTGCTGGTGTGGATTGTAGGGCGTGGGTTGTGGATTATAGGGTGTGGGGGTGTAGATTGTAGAGCGTGGGGTGTGGATTGTAGGGCGTGCGGTGTGGATTGTAGGTAGAGGTCGACCGATTAATCGGAATGGCCGATTAATTAGGGCCGATTTCGAGTTTTCATAACAATCGGAAATCTGTATTTTTGGACGCCGATTTGGGCGATTATTATTATAATTTTTTTTACCTTTATTTAACTAGGCAAGTCAGTTAAGAACACATTCTTATTTTCAATGACGGCCTAGGAACGGTGGGTTAACTGCCTTGTTCAGGGGCAGAACGACAGATTTTTAACTTGTCAGCTCGGGGATTCAATCTTGCAACCTTACGGTAGCTAGCTAGCATTAAACTTATCCAACGCTCTAACCACCTGCTTTACATTGCACTCCACGAGGAGCCTGCTTGTTACGCGAATGCAGTAAGAAGCCAAGGTAAGTTGCTAGCTAGCATTACACTTATCTTATAAAAAACAATCAATCAATCATAATCACTAGTTAGCTACACATGGTTGATGATATTACTAGTTTATCTAGCCTGTCATGCGTTGCATATAATCGCTTAGGTACACGTTGCTTAAACCATAAACATCAATGCCTATCTTAAAATCAATACACAAGTATATATTTTTAAACCTGCATATTTAGTTAATATTGCCTGCTAACATGAATTTCTTTTAACTAGGGAAAATGTGTCACTTCTCTTGCAAATAGAGTCAGGGTATATGCAACAGTTTGGGCCGCCTGGCTCGTTGCGAACTGTGAAGACTATTTCTTCCTAACAAAGACAGCCAACTTCACCAAACGGGGGATGATTTAAAAAAAGCGCATTTGAGAAAAAAGCGCAATCGTTGCACGACTGTACATAACCATAAACATCAATGCCTTTCTTAAAATCAATACACAGAAGTATATATTTTTAAACCTGCATATTTAGCTAAAATAAATCCAGGTTAGCAGGCAATATTAACCAGGTGAAATTGTGTCATTTTGCGTTCATTGCACGCAGAGTCAGGGTATATGCAACAGTTTGGGCTGCCTGGCTCGTTGCGAACTAATTTGCCAGAATTTTACGTAATTATGACATAACATTGAAGGTTGTACAATGTAACAGGAATATTTAGACTTAGGGATGCCACCCGTTAGATAAAATACGGAACGGTTCCGTATTTCACTGACATGAAAAACGTTTTGTTTTCGAGATGATAGTTTCCGGATTCGACCATATTAATGACCTAAGGCTCATATTTCTGTGTGTTATTATGTTATAATTAAGTCTATGATTTGATAGAGCAGTCTGACTGAGATATGGTAGACAGCAGCAGGCTCGTAAGCGTTCATTCAAACACCACTTTCATGCATTTGCCAGCAGGCCTTCACAATGCATTGCGCTGTTTATGACCTCAATCCTGTCAACTCCCAAGATTAGGCTGGTGTAACCGATGTGAAATGGCTAGCTAGTTAGCGGGTGCGCACTAATAGCGTTTCAAACGTCACTCGCTCTGAGACTTGGAGTAGTTGTTCCCCTTGCTCTGCATGGGTAACGCTGCTTCGAGGGTGGCTGTTGTCGATGTGTTCCTGGTTCGAGCCCAGTTAGGAGCAAGGAGAGGCACGGAAGCTATACTGTTACACTGGCAATACTAAAGTGCCTATAAGAACATTCAATAGTCAAAGGTATATGAAATACAAATCGTATAGAGAGAAATAGTCTTATAATTCCTATAATAACTACAACCTAAAACTTCTTACCTGGGAATATTGAAGACTCATGTTAAAAGGAACCACCAGCTTTCATATGTTCTCATGTTCTGAGCAAGGAACTTAAACGTTAGCTTTCTTACATGGCACATATTGCACTTTTACTTTCTCCTCCAACACTTTGTTTTTGCATTATTTAAACCAAATTGAACATGTTTCATTATTTATTTGAGGCTAAATTGATTTTATTTATGTATTATATTAAGTTAAAATAAGTGTTCATTCAGTATTGTTGTAATTGTCATTATTACAAATAAATACATATTTTTTAAATCGACCGATTAATCGGTAGCGGCTTTTTTGGGCCCTCCAATAATCGGTATCGGCGTTGAAAAATCATAATCGGTCGACCTCTAATTGTAGGGTGTAGATTGTAGGGCATGGGATGTGGATTGTAGGTGTAGATTGTAGGGCGTGGGGTGTGGATTGTAGGGTGTAGATTGTAGGGCGTGGAGTGTGGATTGTAGGGCATAGATTATAGGGTGTTGGGTGTGGATTGTAGGGTGTAGATTGTAGGGCATGGGGTGTGGATTGTAGGGTGTAGATTGTAGGGCGTGGGGTATGGATGGACAGAGGTGAAGCAAAGAACATACCACAACTCTCTGGAACAAGGGTTAAGCAGCCAGGAAGAAAAATACTAACAGTATATGTCAATTGTAAATACAGTGTTATAAAATAATGTATTTATGAATGAGTCTCTTGTTACAGTAACTTCTAATTATATCTCGGTAGATGTAGATGTAATAGCTGAGAGTCTGCTGCTAAGAGTTTGATAGGACTTTATACCTTCATCTACATTACTGTACACATGCCCCTGTACTGTAGATCCAAGGTTTCACACAATGTTCTCACCAGTGAAATCACACACCTTGAAAAAACACTAAATTATGGCATAGAGCTTCTAGGTTCTATTTACCCCAACTAATCCTTCCCGAGTAGCCCCATATTATGGTTTCAGTATGGTATTGTTATGTGGGGTGGAGCAGGTGAACCCAAGTGCAGACTCAAACGAAGAGACTGGATAAGGTAACCAAGGTATTTATTGAAAAGCAGGGGGGAGATGGGGTGCAGGCCAGGGGGAGCTCTGGCGGGTAGCAGGGAACCAGGAACTGAGGCTGCGGCTGGGGCAAGGGAAGTAGGGGCGGAGCGGAATCCAAGGAAGCAGTAGAGCAGGGGTCCAGGGCTGGGAAGCAGGACTGACGAGACGAGGGAATGGAGACAGGGACGGAAGGAACTGTAGCGGAGAGAAGAGCAGTGTCAGGCTAGGGAAAACAGGCACCACAGGATAACAAGATCAATGCAGGAACAAACGGCTTGAAATGCTGACTGACTGAGCAAAGGCTACGATCTGGCAACGTGGAAGTGGCAGGGCTGAGTATTTGTAGAGGTTTTGATTATGGAACAGGTTGCAGCTGGTGGGGATCTGCTCTGACTCCAGCACACCTGTCTCCACACACACAATCAGATACACCCACACAGAGAGAGAGAGAGGGAGAGAGCACTGGGGAAGTGGCGGCAGGTTAGGGAGACACAGGATGAGAAGTAGAGGGCGTGGCAGGGGCAGATGTAACGGGTATGAAGAGTACATGGCTGAAAATGTAAGCCTTTTGCAGGCCACACACTTCTTTATCCACTCCTCATTCTCTAAAAAAAGAACTGGGTAGGAATGATCCTCAACCGCTAACCCAGTCAGTGGGTATACATCTACATCCCAAATGGCACCCTATTCCCTATAGGGCTCTGGTCAAAAGTAGTGCACTATTTATGGAATAGGGTGGCATATGGGATGTAACCGACTTGAAGAGGGGAAGGAGTCTTGCTCCATTTGCTTCTTGCTTGTGACAGTGGCCACATGAGTAAGGTATAGTACAGGGTAAAGGTTCAGAGGAAATTAAGTGGTTTACCTGGGGATGTGAATATTTTCCATGTGGTTGTTTGTGTGTGTGTGTGTGTGTGTGTGTGTGTGTGTGTGTGTGTGTGTGTGTGTGTGTGTGTGTGTGTGTGTGTGTGTGTGTGTGTGTGTGTGTGTGTGTGTGTGTGTGTGTGTGTGTGTGTGTGTGTGTGTGTGTGTGTGTGTGTGTGTGTGTAACATGAGTATTCGGGTTGTCTGGGCCTAAAGGACGGGATATACTGTAATTAAGGGCTTAGTCGAAATGGAGGGGCACCAGACAGGGTAATCCTACCAAGTGGCATTGCGTGCCTAGGCAATACATCAGAATGACAGAGTGACTATTCCTGACCTCCTGACCACACACTTCTATGAAAGACAGGCAGTTCCCTCGAAACAAGAAATCAGTGTTTTTCATTGTCAGTTAGTTTTCTGTAGCTCAATGGAATGTAACTCTAGACATTTATGTCCAATCACTGTCATGTTTTTGAAATCCTCAAGTAAAGAACGTATGCATATACACTGAGTGTACATAATATTAGGAACAACTGATCCCTTATTGATGTCACTTGTTAAATCTATTTCAATCAGTGTAGATCAGGCCTGGGCAATTATTTTCCATGGAGGGCCACATTGGAATATATTTTTGCTATTACGGGCCAGAATCATATTACAGGATTATACATCATGTGTATGACTGTGTTGACAGATATACAGTGAGGGAAAAAAGTATTTGATCCCCTGCTGATTTTGTACGTTTGCCCACTGACAAAAAAAATGATCAGTCTATAATTTTAATGGTAGGTTTATTTGAACAGTGAGAGACAGAATAACAACAAAAAAATCCAGAAAAACGCATGTCAAAAATGTTATAAATTGATTTGCATTTTAATGAGGGAAATAAGTATTTGACCCCCCTCTCAATCAGAAAGATTTCTGGCTCCCAGGTGTCTTTTATACAGGTAACGAGCTGAGATTAGGAGCACACTCTTAAAGGGAGTGCTCCTAATCTCAGTTTGTTACCTGTATAAAAGACACCTGTCCACAGAAGCAAACAATCAATCAGATTCCATACTCTCCACCATGGCCAAGACCAAAGAGCTCTCCAAGGATGTCAGGGACAAGATTGTAGACCTACACAGGGCTGGAATGGGCTACAAGACCATCACCAAGCAGCTTGGTGAGAAGGTGACAACAGTTGGTGCGATTATTCGCAAATGGAAGAAACACAAAAGAACTGGCAATCTCCCTCGGCCTGGGGCTTCATGCAAGATCTCACCTCGTGGAGTTGCAATGATCATGAGAACGGTGAGGAATCAGCCCAGAACTACACGGGAGGATCTTGTCAATGATCTCAAGGCAGCTGGGACCATAGTCACCAAGAAAACAATTGGTAACACACTACGCCGTGAAGGACTGAAATCCTGCAGCGCCCGCAAGGTCCTCCTGCTTAAGAAAGCACATATACATGCCCGTCTGAAGTTTGCCAATGAACATCGGAATGATTCAGAGGACAACTGGGTGAAAGTGTTGTCGTCAGATGAGACCAAAATGGAGCTCTTTGGCATCAACTCAACTCGCCATGTTTGGAGGAGGGGGAATGCTGCCTATGACCCCAAGAACACCATCCCCACTGTCAAACATGGAGGTGGAAACATTATGCTTTGGGGGTGTTTTTCTGCTAAGGGGACAGGACATCTTCACCGCATCAAAGGGACGATGGACGGGGCCATGTACCTTCAAATCTTGGGTGAGAACCTCCTTCCCTCAGCCAGGGCATTGAAAATGGGTCGTGGGTGGGTATTCCAGCATGACAATGACCCAAAACACATGGCCAAGGCGACAAAGGAGTGGCTCAAGAAGAAGCACATTAAGGTCATGGAGTGGCCTAGCCAGTCTCCAGACCTTAATCCCATAGGAAATCTGTGGAGGGAGCTGAAGGTTCGAGTTGCCAAACGTCAGCCTCGAAACCTTAATGACTTGGAGAAGATCTGCAAAGAGGAGTGGGACAAAATTCCTCCTGAGATGTGTGCAAACCTGGTGGCCAACTACAAGAAACATCTGACCTCTGTGATTGCCAACAAGGGTTTTGCCACCAAGTACTAAGTCATGTTTTGCAGAGGGGTCAAATACTTATTTCCCTCATTAAAATGCAAATCAATTTATAACATTTTTTGACATGCGTTTTTCTGGATTTTTTTGTTGTTATTCTGTCTCTCACTGTTCAAATAAACCTACTATTAAAATTATAGACTGATAATGTCTTTGTCAGTGGGCAAACGTACAAAATCAGCAGGGGATCAAATACTTTTTTCCCTCACTGTATCTACTGTAAATCACGTCCAGATATGCTATTTATTTTACTTTTTAACATGCACAGAAATAAACCACATCCATGTTCTCCTTTTGGAAGGTATTTTCATTATTAAACATGCAATGAACTACACGGAGGGAAAGGTACACTGTGCATTCAGCACCATGGACAGAACTCTTGTTAACGGGTATGCACAACAACACAAGAAAGAGCGAGAGCTCGACATTACATTTAAATTACTCAATCAGAGTGAGGAGTGAAGTCTCTGATGGGCATTGACTAGAGCAGTGAAATCAGGTATAGTTTCTGACGTCGCTATGCGCAGGATTGCTGAGAGGTGAATCAGTAAGTGATGATCTGCGCCTTGACTTGTTATATTTCATCACTGAAAATGTCTGTTCACATACATAGGTTGACCCAAACAGTGCAAACATCTTCTGAGCATGACTCCTAATCTTTGTAAAGTTTTGTCGTCGAGAGATGCATAGAACCTCGTCAGTGACATTGTTTTGAATAGTTCACCAATCACTGCATCAGACTGAAGATTGATAAGATCAAGTTGCAGGTCAGTGGGAGCGTTATCCACGTTGAAGGTGAAAGGAGAGGATACCAACAGCATGTCATTTTCCAACACTTTGAAATCCTCAAACAACGAGAACTCACCGTTCAAAGCACGCAGCAGTGATATATACTTCTCCCACTGGTCATCTGATAGGGAACAGACTAGTAGTGTCAGAAGGTGGGTGAGATTGTTGGCTTCTACTTGGCGGGTCAGGAGGAGTAATTTTCCCTTGAAGGCTTTGACAAGCTGTACATCTGATGTGCAAAAAGGCCCTTCCCTTGTAGTTTGGAATTCAGTTCATTCATGAGGGCCATGATGTCCACGGTGAACGCAAAATCAGCCAACCATTCTTTATCTTGCAGTTGAGGGAAATCAACATTTTCCTTTCATTTGCAAAAACTCAGCCATCTCCAACTTTAGGTTCCACACCCTTTTAACCACCTTCCCCAAACTCAGCCATCTCACGTTTGTGTGGTAGGGGAGATCTGCATGACCCAACTCTGTCTCCTCCAACAGTGAGACAAACTGCCTGTGGTTTAAAGATTTTGCTCTTATGAAGTTTACCACTTTAGTGACTGTATCCACAACATGGCTCATTTTCAGAACACATTTACAGAGCACCTCCTGATGAATAATGCAATGCAGGAAAATAATTTCTGATCTGGGCTCAGCTCAGCTACTTGATCTTGTATCCTTTTCAAAAGGCCAACGTTTTTTCCTGTTAAGTTTGGGAACCCACCAGTGGTCACACTGGATAACTTTTCAAAACTCAGTCCCAGCTTTGCCACACACTTATTAACCTCCTCCAATAAATATTTCGCTATGGTTGTGCTCTTCATTGACTGCACTGAAGCAACCCCCTCTGTAATTTCAAAGTCTGGGGTTATGTCTCGTCAGAACATCAACAACTGTGCCATGTCACGTGCATCACTGCTCTCATCCAGGGCCAAGGAGAAATAGGTGAAATCCTTTACCTTGTCTTTCAACTGTTGTTCCATATTCTCTGCGATGTCCACAACACGCCGTGTCACTGTTCGTCTTGACAGGGAAACATTTTTAAACATCTCTTTCTTGTCGGGTCAAGGTATTGCTGCAGAGTCAATTAAACATTCTTTAATGAATTTGCCCTCAGCGAATGGCTTGCTATGTTTAGCAATCTTGTGGGACAGTACATATCTAGCTCTCGCAATTCTGTCATTTGCTGAATGCAGTTTTGTGAAAAGTCCATGCTGCTTTTGCAACTGAGAAAGCAACTCTTTCGATGCACTTGCCCTCTGCTCAGAAGACATATTCCTATATTTCTCAGCATGCTTCGTCTGGAAGTGTCGGGACAAGTTGTAATCTTTCAAGACAGTGATGCTCTCTTTGCACACTAAGCACACAGCTTTCCCTGATACCTCAATAAATAAATATTTCAATGTCCACTCTTGCTGGACCACCCTACATTCATTATCTACTTTCCTTTTCTTTGAAATCTTTGAAAAACACATTTTTGTGCATTTTCTAGCTAGCTACTATTTGTAACTGTGACGTGTGTCAGCCTGTCAGTCACTGTCTGTCCTCGTGCAGTTGTTATTTATACGTGCCTTCAAAATAAATGTCCCACAAGTGATGGGAGTTAAATCATTACACAAAGGCAAGTATTCACTGGGCTTTTCATTTGAATAACAAATATGTTTTTCAAAACTTTACTATCATAAATTCTTTATGGGATCTGAGCATGATGCCGCGGGCCGTATTGAATCAGGTTCGCGGGCCAAATATGGCCCCCGGGCCGGCCTTTGCCCAGGCCTGATGTAGATTAATGGCCGGAGACAGGTTAAACAAGGATTTTTAAGCCTTGAGACAATTGAGACATGGATTGTGTATGTGTGCCATTCAGAGAGTAAATAGGCAAGACAAAAGATTGAAGTACCTTTGAACGGGGTATGGTAGTAGGTGCCAGGCGCAGCGGTTTGTGTAGAGAACTGCAACGCAATTGGGTTTTTCACACTTAGCAGTTTCACATGTGTATCAAGAATGGCCCATCACCTAAAGGACATCCAGCAAACTTGACAACTGTGGGAGGCATTGGAGTCAACATGAGCCAGTGTCCCTGTAGAACACTTTCGACACTTTGTAGAGTCCATCACCCGAAGAATTTAGGTTATTCTGAGGTCAAAATGAGGGTGGGGGGGTGCAACGTGTTCCTCAAAGAACATAATCAGCTGTTGAAGCATGTGCATCTGAGGGAGAGAGGGAAGGAGATGTGTGTAAATCTCAGGTGTGACTGTCAGACAACTCAGGATTATTCCTGATCCTAATTTCTCTTCCGGTTAGTTAAGGAAGTCCCCTCCCTCTGTGTGAGACACAGGACCTGACAAAACAGTCACAATCCTTTGTAGACAAACTGTCAACCATGATGGATGGCGTTATCACTCGTGGTCTGGCTTGGGGAAGGGAACTCAGAGAGGGATGTTTGGGAGGCCTGCTCTCACAAGCTCTTTGCTGACTAAACGTCTCACTTTTCCACACACACACACACACACACACACACACACACACACACACACACACACACCACACACACACACACACACACACACACACACACACACACACACACACACACACACACACACACACACACAATCCCACCTTGATTGAGCAGGAAAGGGACAGCTTTAAAGACAGTCTGACAGTTGATTGAGAAGATCATATCCTGAAACAAGCTGAGATACATGGATGTAACCCCATGTTTCCCTGTTCTCTCTTCAGCACATCAACAACGACCACATCCATGGGGAGAAGAAAGAGTTTGTGTGCCATTGGGATGAGTGCTCGAGAGAACAGAAGCCCTTCAAAGCTCAGTACATGCTGGTGGTCCACATGAGGAGACACACTGGGGAGAAGCCACACAAATGCACAGTAAGAACTCCAACTCCCAACTAGCACCTGGGCATGTACACATTATTTCAATAAGCCCAGAGCCTTCTATTATAGGTCATGGATAAGCCACTCACATAACTATCTCTCCTTGTATTAAACACATTTCTACACAAGTCCTACCTCTAGATAGGGTTATGCTTTGCACCCTGTAATAACTATTGGCCATAACTTTACTGTATTTCTTCACTCCAAGCCTATTTCTTACCAGTAGTGATACTTCCTCTCCATCTAGATGAGTTCTAGGGCCTCATCTGTAGCATGCAGTCCACTCATGATGATCATATTCAGTGTAGTTTCCTCAGCTTCAAAGCTCATTGATGAGGCCTTGTGAGTCCAGTCCATTAAAATACTTCTGACTAGAAACTTCACAAGGCTGATTGACAGGAGGGGAGGATATTAGTTATTAAAGTGTAAAGAGTTTAGTTTTAAATCCCACATGCATCTCATTCACCCCCAGCTATCTCCCTCTCGAGCAAGTCTTGTGTTTTTGAAGGGAGGATCATAGGTCTTTTATGTCCACTTTTGAGCGAATATAGAGTGATCCCATCTCACACAAACTGTCAATTACCCACAGTGCACAGCACAGTATGCCGCTCTGAAGGAATACCAAATCAATGCATAGCCTATTGTAGCATACCAAAGCTAAACACAGAACAGCTTTGATGCTTTGTTTCAACAAAGCTCTCCATGGTCTCTTACTTAGCTTAAATACTTGTAATAGTAATTTTTCTCTAAGAGCAAATACTTTTGCGTGATACATGTAAGAGTCTCTGAGGCTATGTCTAACTGACCTTTGTCTCTCTCCCTCCCTCTCTCTAGTTTGAAGGATGCTGTAAGGCCTACTCTCGCCTGGAGAACCTGAAGACCCACCTGAGGTCCCACACAGGGGAGAAGCCGTACGTCTGTGAACATGAGGGCTGCAACAAAGCCTTCTCCAATGCCTCAGACAGAGCCAAGCACCAGAACCGCACACACTCCAATGAGGTAAGGCTCTTGTAGACAATCACCTCAAAGACATACTTTGAGCTACATCTACGTACAGTATATACCCACTGCCATTATTTAAATCAACTAATGCGCATTTAAATTAATTTTGATTTTATATATTGCATTTTCAGAAGACAATGAAAGAAATCAGTAATCAACATAAGCATGTGGTAATAAGACATCATTTTAAATAATTTTTCCCAGAAACCCTACATCTGTAAGATCCCTGGGTGCACTAAACGCTACACAGACCCCAGCTCTCTCAGGAAGCATGTGAAGACGGTTCACGGACCAGAGGCCCACGTCACAAAGAAACAACGTGGCGATGTGCCTCCCAGGGGTCCTCCCAAGGGAAATGGAGAGAACGAGGCAAATGCCAAACAGAGTGATAGAGGGATAGATGGAAAGATGGAGGCCAACAGCATTACTAGAGGAGTGGAGGACTGCCTGCAGGTCAAGTCAATCAAGACCGAGAACTCGATGGTAAGACTGGGTGTGACATTCCAATGTGTCATCACCACTAATTGTTTAACAAAGCATTGACTTTGACTATTGTCAAAATCCTCTCAACTACTAACTACTTAAACTATCAATGCAAATCCTATCAGTACCATTCACACATATTCTATGTTATTTGAGTCTTGTGACTCAAATGCAGGCATTTCACCATCTATCCCATCACCTTTCAAGCTAACTGTGATGGACAATTGACCTGCTGATGGTCTACCCTTCTCCTAATCCAACTCACCTCTCTGGTCACTACTTGAATGTGCTTCTCTTTCTTTAACACTTTCACTAACGGACAGGCATCTCTGAGGTAAGCACCACCACATTTTCTCTTTCATTTCAATGCTTTCTAACTCTGCATGTCAATTTTGCATCTGTACATTTGAAATTGCACTACTCTGTTCTTTTATGTATGAAAGAATAGAGGATTACACCAAGCACTTTCCAAGCGCTTCTGGTTTTAAAAGTCTATACTGTACTGTCTACAGTTTGATGTTTTTGCATGAGTTTATTCAGTTATATTCCTCTGTGGCCTACGTGATCTGACAGTAATGTCTGTCGGGCCATGATAAAAGTCATTATCAAATTAATATTCCAAGAACGGGACTGTTCAGCATGTGTGTGGAACAAATAGTGTCAGCAATCAAGTTGTGATCAAGACTCTTTCTTGTTCAGTCTGTGTCAGAATTAATCACTATCAACACTTGACTGTGATTAGACTCACAGTATCCCTCCATCGCTCCACAATATACTTGTTTCCTTTGTAAATGAATCCAACACATCTATGATAAATAACATTATGAAACTGTAGCTAGGCTACATCATTTATTTAATTTGTGGTTTTGCAAAGAGTTTACATACTTGATTAATCAGAATTGTGCAACTGTATTCCAGTATTTAATATTTTATCCAATACAGACATTTTTTTCTCAATATCAAATCATTTCTGGGTAACAATTAAGTACCTTACTGTGATCCTTTTCAATTAAAATGGTCAAAAAGAAACAAAAATAGGTTCTTAGCAAAGAGCAATTTCTCAAGCAAGAATTTTGCTAGGACTGTCTGGGAGTGGTCTGAGTGGGGAGGGGAAACTGAAAACTAGCTGTTATTGGCAGAGAGGTTTGGAACTCTTTCTTATTGGTCTAATAACAAACGTACTGCCTGGTGATGTCACCAGGCAAGCCAAAACTCCATCCCACCAAAACAGGCTGACATTTCAGGCCTTACACTAAAAGGGCATTAACATATTTTTTACAATTTCACAGTATTATTCTAACCTCAGTGTGAAAATATATAGAAAACACAGAACAATCCCGTTTTTGACTGCACTGGGCTTTTAAGCATATATATTATTATTATTATTATTATTATTATTTTTATATATTTTTATATTATATTTATATATTGCAGATAGATTGTAGCTTCCATCAATGTAATTGTCTACATCATTTCCAATCCCCCATATTTTTTTTGTAAATACACTGCTCAAAAAAATAAAGGGAACACTTAAACAACACAATGTAACTCCAAGTCAATCACACTTCTGTGAAATCAAACTGTCCACTTAGGAAGCAACACTGATTGACTATAAATTTCACATGCTGTTGTGCAAATGGAATAGACAACAGGTGGAAATTATAGGCAATTAGCAAGACACCCCCAATAAAGGAGTGGTTCTGCAGGTGGTAACCACAGACCACTTCTCAGTTCCTATGCTTCCTGGCTGATGTTTTGGTCACTTTTGAATGCTGGCGGTGCTTTCACTCTAGTGGTAGCATGAGACGGTGTCTACAACCCACACAAGTGGCTCAGGTAGTGCAGCTCATCCAGGATGGCACATCAATGTGAGCTATGGCAAGAAGGTTTGCTGTGTCTGTCAGCGTAGTGTCCAGAGCATGGAGGCGCTACCAGGAGACAGGCCAGTACATCAGGAGACGTGGAGGAGGCCGTAGGAGGGCAACAACCCAGCAGCAGGACCGCTACCTCCGCCTTTGTGCAAGGAGGAGCAGGAGAAGCACTGCCAGAGCCCTGAAAAATGACCTCCAGCAGGCCACAAATGTGCATGTGTCTGCTCAAACGGTCAGAAACAGACTCCATGAGGGTGGTATGAGGGCCTGACGTCCACAGGTGGGGGTTGTGCTTACAGCCCAACACCGTGCAGGATGTTTGGCATTTGCCAGAGAACACCAAGATTGGCAAATTCGCCACTGGCGCCCTGTGCTCTTCACAGATGAAAGCTGGTTCACACTGAGCACGTGACAGACGTGACAGAGTCTGGAGACGCCGTGGAGAACGTTCTGCTGCCTGCAACATCCTCCAGCATGACCGGTTTGGCGGTGGGTCAGTCATGGTGTGGGGTGGCATTTCTTTGGCGGGCCTCCATGTGCTCACCAGAGGTAGCCTGACTGCCATTAGGTACCGAGATGAGATCCTCAGACCCGTTGTGAGACCATATGCTGGTGCTGTTGGCCCTGGGTTCCTCCTAATGCAAGACAATGCTAGACCTCATGTGACTGGAGTGTGTCAGCAGTTCCTGCAAGAGGAAGGCATTGATGCTATGGACTGGCCCGCCCATTCCCCAGACCTGAATCCAATTGAGCACATCTGGGACATCATGTCTCGCTCCATCCACCAACGCCACGTTGCACCACAGACTGTCCAGGAGTTGGCGGATGCTTTAGTCCAGGTCTGGGAGGAGATCCCTCAGGAGACCATCCGCCACCTCATCAGGAGCATGCCCAGGCGTTGTCGGGAGGTCATACAGGCACGTGGAGGCCACACACACTACTGAGCCTCATTTTGACTTGTTTTAAGGACATTACATCAAAGTTGGATCAGCCTGTAGTGTGGTTTTCCACTTTAATTTTGAGTGTGACTCCAAATCCAGACCTCCATGGGTTGATAAATTGGATTTCCATTGATTATTTTTGTGTGATTTTGTTGTCAGCACATTCAACTATGTAAAGAAAAAAGTATTTAATACGATTATTTCTTTCTTTCAGATCTAGGATGTGTTGTTTAAGTGTTCCCTTTATTTTTTTTAGCAGTATATATATATATATATATATACATACATACATACATACATACATACATACATACATACATACATACATACATACATACATACATACATACATACATACATACATACATACAGTGGGGAGAACAAGTATTTGATACACTGCCGATTTTGCAGGTTTTCCTACTTACAAAGCATGTAGAGGTCTGTAATTTTTATCATAGGTACACTTCAACTGTGAGAGACGGAATCTAAAACAAAAATCCAGAAAATCACATTGTATGATTTTTAAGTAAATAATTTGCATTTTATTGCATGACATAAGTATTTGATACATCAGAAAAGCAGAACTTAATATTTGGTACAGAAACCTTTGTTTGCAATTATAGAGATCAGACTTTTCCTGTAGTTCTTGACCAGGTTTGCACACACTGCAGCAGGGATTTTGGCCCACTCCTCCATACAGACCTTCTCCAGATCCTTCAGGTTTCGGGGCTGTCGCTGGGCAATACGGACTTTCAGCTCCCTCCAAAGAGTTTCTATTGGGTTCAGGTCTGGAGACTGGCTAGGCCACTCCAGGACCTTGAGATGCTTCTTACGGAGCCACTCCTTAGTTGCCCTGGCTGTGTGTTTCGGGTCGTTGTCATGCTGGAAGACCCAGCCACGACCCATCTTCAATGCTCTTACTGAGGGAAGGAGATTGTAGGCCAAGATCTCACGATACATGGCACCATCCATCCTCCCCTCAATACGGTTTAGTCATCCTGTCCCCTTTGCAGAAAAGCATCCCCAAAGAATGATGTTTCCACCTCCATGCTTCACGGTTGGGATGGTGTTCTTGGGGTTGTACTCATCCATCTTCCTCCAAACACGGCGAGTGGAGTTTAGACCAAAAAACTATATTTTTGTCTCATCAGACCACATGACCTTCTCCCATTCCTCCTCTGGATCTGGATCCAGATGGTCATTGGCAAACTTCAGACGGGCCTGGACATGCGCTGGCTTGAGCAGGGGGACCTTGCGTGCGCTGCAGGATTTTAATCCATGATGGCGTATTGTGTTACTAATGGTTTTCTTTGAGACTGCGGTCCCAGCTCTCTTCAGGTCATTGACCAGGTCCTGCCGTGTAGTTCTGGGCTGATCCCTCACCTTCCTCATGATCATTGATGCCCCACGAGGTGAGATCTTGCATGGAGCCCCAGACAGAGGGTGATTGACCGTCATCTTGAACTTCTTCCATTTTCTAATAATTGCGCCAACAGTTGATGCCTTCTCACCAAGCTGCTTGCCTATTGTCCTGTAGCCCATCGCAGCCTTGTGCAGGTCTACAATTTTATCACCTGATGTCCTTACACAGCTCTCTGGTCTTGGCCATTGTGGAGAGGTTGGAGTCTGTTTGATTGAGTGTCTGGACAGGTGTCTTTTATACAGGTAACGAGTTCAAACAGGTGCAGTTAATACAGGTAATGAGTGGAGAACAGGAGGGCTTCTTAAAGAAAAACGAACAGGTCTGTGAGAGCCGGAATTCTTACTGGTTGTTAGGTGATCAAATACTTATGTCATGCAATAAAATGCAAATTAATTACTTAAAAATCATACAATGTGATTTTCTGGATTTTTGTTTTAGATTATGTCTCTCACAGTTGAAGTGTACCTATGATAAAAATTACAGACCTCTACACACTTTGTAAGTAGGAAAACCTGCAAAATCGCCAGTGTATCAAATACTTGTTCTCCCCACTGTACATACACATACATACCCACATATATATACATATATACATATATACACATACATACATACATACATATATATATATACATATCTTTTTACATTATGTTTTCCTTTATTATTTCCCGCAAACCCTACCACCCCTCCCCTAATTGGAGTAAACTAAGAAACAACAACACTTAGGCTTCTACATCCAGCTTGTACATACTTTAAGCATATTTTTACAATGATCATGCCCTGAATTGGTCTGACAGTGGTACCCTTTTCACACTACCATGCCAACCTGAACAAAACCACTCAGTAGAGCTTGGTTTGGCTCGGCTCGGTTCAACTTAGTAATATGTAAAGCCCTTGATCGGCTTGATCTGGTGTCTAACATAAACCAAATATCCTGTCCCCCTCTCCAGACGTATCAATCCAGCCCTGGCGGTCACTCGTCATGTAGCAGTGAGCCATCGCCACTTGGCAGTGCCCACAACAATGACAGTGGAGTAGAGATGGCCCTGCACAGCGGGGGCAGCTTTGGGGAGCTGAGTGCACTGGATGACCCTCCGATGGTGGACTCCTCCACCCTCTCCCACGGCAACTCAGCAGGGGTGGGGCTTGGGCTCTGTAAAGGGGGAGGAGTCACCATCAAGCTGGAGAACATCAAGAAGGAGAGGCTGAAGAATGTGAGGGACACGTGTCCCTGGGCCAACTCTGGTCCACAGATCCGGAACACCAACACCAAGCTGCCTCCTATTCCTGCTGTTGGTAAGAGTTTTATATAGAGTTTTTGATAACAACTGTTGTTAAGAACCGTCATAATGCTGAAAGTTTAATAAACGATGACAAGGAAGAAAAATATTATCTTATAAAAAAATTCTCGCTAGGGCCTCCCGAGTGGCACAGCGGTCTAAAGCACTGCATCACAGTGCTTGAGGCATCACTACAGATCCGGAATCGATCCTGGGCTGTGTCGCAGCCGGCCATGACTGGGAGAGCCATGAGGCGGCACACAATTGGCACAGGGTCGTCGGGGTTAGGGGAGGGTTTGGCCGGCCGGGATGTCCTTGTCCCATCGCGCTCTAGTGACTCCTGCTGTGGGCCGGGCACATGCACACTGACACGGTCGCCAGTTGTACGGTGTTTCCTCTGACAAATTGGTGCGGCCGGGTTAAGTGAGCAGTGTGTCAAGAAGCAGTGCATGTTTCAGAGGATGCATGGCTCTCAACCTTCGCCTCTCCCAAGTCCATATGGGAGTTGCAGCAATGGGACAAGACCGTAACTACCAATTGGATATCATGAAATTGGGGAGAAAAAGGGGTACAAATGACCAAATAACCAGGAATTTGTGAAGCAGCCTTAGAAACCAAGAAAGGTGTTTTGCCCTATATGTTCTAATGTGGTTCCTCTTGTTGGTTCCTCAGGTTCCCTTCTGGAGAACTCCAATATGATCGCTCCACCCGGGCCCTACCCTGGTCAGCGTCTTGGTGACCTGTCATCATGCGAGGTGACCATGCTAAACCAGCTGAATGAGCAGGGCCGCCGGTACAGCAACACCAGCACTGCCAGTTCAGCCTACACCAGCCGCCGCTCCTCGGGCATCTCCCCCTGCTACTCCAGCCGCCGCTCTTCCGAAGCTTCGCAGTTCAGCAACCGCCACAACAACATCAGCTCAGCCGACTCCTACGACCCCATCTCCACAGACCTGTCCCGGAGATCCAGTGAGGCCAGCCAGTGTGGTGGAAACGTCCCTAGTTTGCTCAGCCTCACCCCGGCTCAGCACTACCATCTTAAGGCCAAGTATGCTGCCGCAACCGGGGGAGCTCCACCCACACCTCTGCCCAACATGGAGCGCATGAGCCTCAGGACCAGGATGGCCCTGTATGGGGAACACTCCCAGGAGAGGGAGAGCTCCTCCCATTACAACCTGTTCCAGTCCCCTGCTGGAGCAGTGCCCAGACGCTGCAGCGACATTGGCTACAGTAACCATAGTAGGATGCCCCACGAGGTCCCTGTGAACCTGCCACGGCGAGCCAGCGATCCCGTCCGCAGACCCACCTTGGACCCACTGTCCCTGCCGAGGGTCCAGCGCTACAACAGCATGAACAGTATGAACCCCAACTCCATGATGCCTCCTCCCTCTACTGATCGCCGGGGCCTGGCCATGCAGGGCTACACACGGTCCGACGGAAGTCTGCACCGCCACCCTTTCGCCCCGCGGCCCCCCAGCATCTCAGAGAATGTGGTGATGGAGACCATGGCTGTGGACGGGCTGGACCATGCAGGGGATGAGGACATGGTGCTGCCTGATGATGTCGTTCAGTATCTCAGGTCTCAGAACACTGGCGCCGGCCAATCAGCAGGCCCCACCGACTACACCAACAGCCAATCACACGGCTTCCAGGTCCAAGGGAATACGACCTCCTCCCAGCAGCAGTTCTATGGGCAAAGGAGGATGGCCATGGTGGATACCAACATGCCCCTGTCTGAGTCAGGCCAGGCCCCCCTAACGCCATACAAGATGAGCCCTGGTTCTGGATCACAGCAACAGCAGTACCCAACCTCACCCAGTATGAACAACAAAAAAAACATGCCAGTGCAGTGGAATGAGGTCAGCTCAGGGACTGTGGACGCCACAGCCACCTCAAGACTCACCAAGCAGAACCTCCTCAGAAACAACAACCTGGCAGTGGTTCAGCAGAGACAGAACTGTGGACCTTTCCAGGGTAGTATGGGTAGTAACAGTAACCAGCAGGGGATGCCTATGAGCCAGAACATAGAGCTTCAAGGCTACACCCAGAGAAGCAACGCCCAAAGGATCAACTCTGTCCAACAGCAACAGAGGCAGCCATGCAGCATTAATTATACTGAGCAGATGAGTCCCCAGCAGGGATACGGCCAAGACATCGTCCCCATCCCTAACTCTGGATCTGGGAATGGCAGCCTACGACTCAACTACGACGGCATGGCACTGCCCAATGGCAGTGTAATGGCAACACATAATCCAGATATTCAAAACTACAGATCAAGGACTCAGGTTGAAAGCTATCCCCCTCACATGAATCAGATTGAGCAGCTGAACTACAGTAGTACGCCTCAGCAGCAAGCCGTCCATACTGGGATCAGAGATGGGATGCAGCCCAGGCTTCCCATGGAGACCAAGTCTATGTCCAGACAACATGTAAGATCCAGCAGTACGATGCAGAACCGTTTCCTTCAGTCTGACTTCAATCACAACACCTCTGAGGCCAGTCCAAAGAAGCCAGGCCGCACCGCAGCACATAACGTCGGACAAAATGGAAACTCCAACTCTAACACTCCAATGTTATACACTGGCCAGATACACATGTTCGAGCCCAGCAACAACCTGAGTTTCGACTCCCCCATGTCCCCCTGCACACCCCAGGCACCGGTAGGCACCACCATTATCATGGCATCCCCAGGGGTCAACCAGGTCACCAGCACCGTGGACTCCTCTGGTGTGGAGCACGCCCAGATTGACTTTGATGCCATGTTGGATGATGGTGACCACTCCAGCCTGATGTCGGGGACCCTCAGCCCCGGGCTCCTCACAAGTCTGTCCCAGAACTCCTCCAGGCTCACCACCCCCCGTAACTCTGTGACCCTGGCCTCCGTACCAGCAGGGATCGGTAACATGGCCATCGGCGATATGAACTCCATGTTGACCGCACTGGCTGAGGAGAGCAAGTTCCTCAACATGATGAGCTAATGCCTTGGCTGCATCCCAATAGTTTTTCTCCTGAAGTGTTCACGTGTTCACTTCCTTTCATGAATTTCAAAGGAAATGATTGGTGAATGGAAACTCCCTCTGGCCCATGCCTACACCAATCCAATGCTTTTAAATTTGTGGGGAGTAGTGCACACTTCAGGAGGAAGGAGAGATTATTGGGACGCCCCCCTTGTATATTCAGACCATTTCAAGAAAGCATCAGGAAAAATGTACTATAAAAGCTCTGATTATATGTAACAATACCTTATGGAAATAGTTACTTATCAGGAGAATGTCAATCTCCACCTGCCTGTATAGAGACTTTGCTTATCCAGTTATATGTAATATTTGCTCAAGTACATTTTAAGTAATGTTTATGTTGATAAAGTAAGTGTAGCAAAGACATAAGGGGTATTTGTATCACTGTTTTAAAAAGCCATACTTTGTATCTACGAATAAAAATAGACAAGGGTATAAAAATACATTGGCAAATGTGTCTATTGCTCAGTATTATTTGATGTTTGTTACCTTTTAAAAAGCAGTGCACTGAAAGCAGTTCACCAAGTGCCTTGATAAAAAGGTCAAGTTTGAGTAATATGTGAACTCATAAAACGTATATACATGTAACGATGTTGCCAAGAAAAAATGCATATGAAAATATTAGAATATCATTTTTCTCATTACAACCTTCCATCATGTTTATAAATATACTGTAAGGTACGTGGTTTAAATGATGTTGAAGAGACGTAATTATTGCAAGCCGATTACAGTATGATGCCACTATATAACATTGTGATGCTACATTGTTTACGTCTATCCGTATATAGAGGAGCTTGCAGTGGAACAGGTTCCCTTGCCAAGCTTTTAGGGCGGTTTCCCGGACGAAGATTAAGCCTAGTGCTGGACTAAAACCCATGCTCAGTAGAGATTATCCATTGAAAATTATTTTTAGTCCAGAACTAGGCTTAATCTGTATCCGGGAAACCAGACCCTAGCGTACAGCAGGAGATGGCCCCTTTCAGTCTGTATAAAATATCCTCCAAGTGCCCTCCAAAAAATGTAGAACCCTCTATGGACCCTCCTCCTTGTGAGACTGACTGTATGATTGAAAAGGACAGAGATCTGCCTCAGTGTCAGCCAGTCTGTGAAGATACACATGGATCCCCATGCCTCGCAATGTCTAGGAGGAATCAGATCTCTAAAGGAATATGCAAGTACTCCATGTGTTCTCTGTGGACATGATCACACACTAATTAGTGGATTCATTACCCCTCCCTCTTCCCTGAGTTCTGAGCTAGACATGGACTGTATGGAGATTCAAATAAGGAACATATTACTTTGATTACGAATCATATCAAAGACAATGATATACCGCAACTCCTACGTTTTTATTTAGTTTGTTTCCTGGAGTTAAAGTAGCCTTATAGTATGTATAGGTATACTGCTCATTCATTTGGCTATGCTCAGTGTGAGTGTGTGTGTTTGTGTTGTATATAGCTTTTGTACATTTCAAATACAGTATCCACGTTTTTTCTTTTTTAACCAAAGTACTGTTTTGTGTCTCCTTTGAAATCACATGGTCTCGTCCCTCTGGGACACATGAAAGCAAAGTGGCGTTATCTTAACTCTTCAGCACCCACCCTAATGAATTCTACACACCATGAAAACCATCCTCATGTCAAATAACTATAGAGCGAGGCAATGTTCCCGCTGTTGCGGAGACGTCGGCTCAACTGGAAATTAACGTGACATTTTATTGCGGATCTTACGTGATACTTCAGTAATACAGATTGATATACAGTACCAGTCAAAAGTTTGGATACACCTACTCATTCAATGTTTTTTCTTTATTTTCTTTATTTATTTATTCAAGAACTTTGAAAGTTTCTTCAAGTGCAGTTGCAAAAACCATCAAGGGCTATGATAAAACTGTCTCTCATGAGGACCGCGACAGGAAAAGACCCAGAGTTACCTCTGCTGCAGAGGATAAGTTCATTAGACTTACCAGCCTCCGAAAATGCAGCCCAAATAAATGTTTCACAGAGTTCAAGTAACAGACACATGCCAACATCAACTGTTCAGAGGAGACTCACTCCTTCATGGTCAAATTGCTGCAAAGAAACAACTACTAAAGAACACCAATAAGAAGAAGAGACTTGCTTGGGCCAAGAAACACGAGCAATGGACATTAGACCGGTGTAAATACGTCCTTTGGTCTAATGAGTCCAAATTTGAGATTTTTGGTTCCAACTGGCGTGTCTTTGTGAGACGCAGGGTAAGTGAAAGGATGATCTCTGCATGTGTGGCGAAGCATGGAGGAGAAGGTGCGATGTTGTGGGGGTGCTTTGCAGGTGACACTGTCTGTGATTTATTTTGAATTCAAGGCATACTTAACTAGCATGGCTACCACAGCATTCTGCAGCGATACGCCATCCCATCTGGTTTGCGCTTAGTGGGACTATCATTTGTTTTTCAACAGGACAATGACCCAACACACTTCCAGGCTGTGTAAGGGCTATTTGACCAAGAAGGAGAGTGATGGAGTGCTGCATCAGATGACCTGGCCTCCACAATCACCCAACCTCAACCCAATTGAGATGGTTTGGGATGAGTTGGACCGCAGAGTGAAGGAAAAGCAGCCAACAAGTGCTCAGCATATGTGGGAACTCCTTCAAAACTGTTGGAAAAGCATTCCAGGTGAATCTGGTTGAGAGAATGCCAAGAGTGTGCAAGGCTACATGATTCCATGTGTTATTTCATAGTTTTGATGTCCTCACTATTATTCTACAATGTTGAAAATAGTACAAATAAAGAAAACCCCTTGAATGAGTAGGTGTGTCCAAACTTTTGGCTGGTATGTCAACATATAATTACAGCTAGCAAAATAACGTCTACCTACAGTATATTTGATGTTTAGCTGCAAAGGATGCCTTTTGTTTTGTGGGGTGATTTTATCATAGATTAAGTTGAGGTGGTTAGAAAAATAGGAATATAAGAAAAGAACATAACAGGTTACTACAGATGTAGGATCTTAATTTGATCACCCTGTTGCAGGACAACTTTCCACTTCTTAAAGTTCAAAAAGGCTTCTGAAGTTTGTAATTTCCACTTTGAAATGTCATACTTGATTTTCCCTTATGAAAAATGTGTCAACCCTTACAAAGATGTCCATTAATTATAACCTACATAATAATTCACATTTCCTGTTGCTGCAGGATTATTTTCCTGCTGCAGCAAACTGGCTCAAATTAAGATCCTATATCTGTTGTAAATAATCTAGGGAAAACCATAGAATTAGGAATTAGAACGTGTTATAGGATCTCTATGGGGCAAACTTTGTTTTCTCTTTTATCCCTTCTTTTTCTCTTTCATCCATTACTTCACAATACATATTTACTTCAACAAATTAAGACATCTTTAAATGTGAATCTTATGGGGCTAGTTGTGTTGCTCTTTCAGTTTTTTTAAACAATGTCGGTAAAGGCATAAAATTCAACCTGAAAACCCAGGCTAAAAAGGATTCTTCCAGAAAATCTAAATGCATACATAGCAGTTTCTAAAGTTAGGCATGTTGTCCAAAATTAACAGTGGCAGGCAGGCTCTGAGGAAATGGTTTTCAGGAAAGACACACCAGTTGAGAGAGAGAAAGAGGAAGAGAAACAAAAAGAAAGGAAGAGAGAGAGAGATAGGGGCAGAGAGGAAGACAGAGATAAGGAGAGCAGAAGAACGGGGGTTGTAAAAAGGATGACGCGTGGAGAAAGTATAAAAAGAGTGGGAACAAATGATTTTACTCTGACAGGCAACGGAACTCTGCTGAGGATCCTTTGGATGTGTTTGCCACTGATTTCATTTGCCACTTGAATTCCTTATTCTCTCAGAGAGAGGATGGAAGAAAAATAGCCTGGGGTAATAAGGGAGCTAAGAGAACAAGAGGTTAGGACGGGAGGCAAGATGATCACTAACGGACAAGGCGCTAGCAAATTAGACAAGAACACAAACGAGGTGAGATGTAAGACTCAAAACACTACCATAGAGAGAGAGAGAGAGTCAACAGAGAGAGCCTGGGCTGGGCTTAGCTTTGCATGCCCCGTCTCAAAGCTCAGAGAAAGAGAGAATGAAAGGAGAAAGAGCGCGGTTCAAGACATCACATTCTAGAATCTACACAGTGTGTTCTCCATGCTGCTTGGGCCCATGGTTCCAGTGGTTCCAGACTGAGATGCAGTTTCATAAGAATAGGTCTCAGGGGAGAGAGCAGAGCTTTCACTCTCTCTGTCCCTCTCTCTCTCTCTGTTTCACTCGTCCTCCCTCCTGCTCTCTCTCTATCCATCCCCTTCTCCACTTAGAAATAAGAATTTGTTCTTAACTGACTTGCCTAGTTAAATAAAAGTAAAATAAAAAAATGTTTGCTGTCGCCTAGATGGCTGACACTGGGTCGCTGGAGAGAGAGAGATGGAGCAAGAGAGAGGAGGGTGGGCAGGGCAGCTGTTAGCTGCTTAGAGAAGGGAAGGTAACACAATAAAACAATGCCACCAGACACAACTCACACTAGGCTCAGAGGCCTTACAAATTTGATCCAAAAGTATTCTTCTTTCCAAGTGTCCTTATGGTGACTTATGTTGCTGACAAAAGTCCACTAAATAAGCACCTCTTCTTATCCTCATCCACTGACAAGTCAACATCCACCGCTTTAGTAGTAAGCAATTTTTATCCGCTCAAAATCCTCCCACTTTCTAATGGTATTTGGGAATCAAGCAGCTAAACTAAACCCAGTCGGCTGTAAACAATGAATCATTGTTTGTGTGAAGGCATCAGAAAATAACCTCCACACAATATAAATAAATCCACCACAAGAAAAACTGCATGTTGTTGAAAGAGAATGATGATCAATTACTGATCTGTTCACTATATATCTATCTATATATCTATCTACACAAGACCACTAATCATGCAATTTCACACATTACAATTAACATTAACATTACAATTATATAGTACACAGAAAAAGACAGGAGATCAAAAGATGCTGTTCAATCATTGTGAGAGAGAGTGAATGGGTGAAATAATATTATTCCAATTTAATAAACAACAGTGTCACATCTTGACATTTGACCCAAATGGGCAGATCATCGTAATAAAGCAATTTTTTGGACTGGGCCTCTCTCTCGGGGATGGAAACTCCTGCTGTGCTGTATGCCTATTTTCACAACTTCACCATTGTAATTATGCCCTACAAATACGGACTGAAACTACAGTTTGAACAGCTGAACACAGGCTTACGAATGGCGCCGGAGGAAATGGCAGCCGTTTTACCGGCTCCTAAACAATTGTGCTATTGTGTGTATTTTCTCGCATTATGTGTAACTTATTTTGTACATATTGTTTCTGCCACCATCTCTTATGACCTAAAAAAGCTTCTGGATATCAGAACAGCGATTACGCACCTCGTACTGGACAAAGATTCTTTCTTTAACGAGTCTGACGCAAAGGATTTACTTCAGACAACGTACAAGGCCCAAATCCCCGTCATTCGCATGAAGAGCCAGTCCTATTAGACAACGTGCAATCATTAAATAATAAACTGGATAAGCTCCGATCAAGACTATCCTACCAACGGGACATTAGAAACTGTAATATCTTATGTTTCACCGAGTCGTGGCTGAAAGACGACATGGATAACATACAGCTGGCTGGGTTTTCCGTGCATCGGCAAGATTCAGCTGCCTCCGGTAAGACTAGTGGTGGCGGTCTGTGTCTATTTGCCAATAACAGCTGGTGCACGAAATCTAATATTAATGAATTCTCGAGATTTTGCTCGCCTGAGGTAGAGTGTCTCATGATAATCTGTAGACCACACTATTTATCTTTATTTTTCGAAGCTGTCTATTTACCACAAACATATGCTTGCACTAAGACTGTACTCAACGAGCTGTATAAGGCCATAAGCAAACCAGAAAATGCTCATCCAGAGGCGGTGCTCCTAGTGGCCCGGGGACTTTAATGCAGGGAAACTTAAATCTGTTTGACCTCATTTCTACCAGCATGATACATGTGCATCCAGAGGAAAAACAACTCTAGACCACCTTTACTCCACACAAAGAGACGCGTACAATGCTCTCCCTCGTCCTCCATTTAGCAAACCTGACCATAACTCTATCCTAGCTACTGTAACAGATTATGTTGTTTTGCTATGTTTTTGAGGAACAACATTGTTTGCATCAACCAGCTAGCTAGCTTTTTTTATGACGAGCAACTTCACCAGCATCATAGCATACGTATCGATGAATCGTTGTGACATATGAAATACGAGTGATAGTGTAATCAATGTGTAATAACTACGCAAAAAATGTATGAACGCGTTAAATCATTATGTGACGTGCAGTCATATTCAGTTCCTGATTGGTCAACAAGCTTATTTGACATGTCAAATAGTGTTATTTGACACGTCAAGTAGTGTTATTTGACGTGTATCTTTTTTGACACACAACGACCCAAACGGCATTCCATAGTATCCTACTACACAGGCTCCAACGCTCGTCTAATGTGGCAGGGCTTGCAAACTATTACGGCCTTTAAAGGGAAGCACAACAGCGAGCTGCCCAGTGACACGAGCGTACCAGACGAGCTAAATGACTGCTTTGCACACTTCGAGGCAAGCAACACTGAAGCATGAATGAGAGCATCAGCTGTTCCGGACGACTGTGTGATCACGCTCTCCGTAGCTGATCTGAGTAAGACCTTTAAACAAGTCAACATTCACAAAGGCATATGGCCAGATGAATTAGGAGGACGTGTACTCTTCACTGACATTTTCAACCTGTCCCTGACCAAGTCTGTTATACCAACATGTTTCAAGCAGGCCACCATAGTCCCTGTGCCCAAGAACACCAAGGTAACCTGCCTAAATGACTACCTACCCACTCACGTCTGTAGCCATGAAGTGCTTTGAAAGGTTGGTCATGGTTCACATCAACACCATTATCACAGAAACCCTAGACGCACTCCAATTTGCATACCGCCCCAACAGATCCACAGAGGATGCAATCTCTATTGCACTCCACACTGTCCTTTCCCACCTGGACAAATGGAACACCTACGTGAGAATGCTATTCACTGACTACAGCTCAGCATTCAACACCATAATGCCCTCAAAGCTCATCACTAAGCTATGGACCCTGGGACTAAACACCTCCCTCTGCAACTGGATCCTGGACTTCCTGACGGGCCGCCCCCAGGTGGTAAGGGTAGGTTACAACACATCTGCCACGCTGATCCTCATGCCCCCTCCCCCCCATTTTTACGCTGCTTATTACCTCAATTACCTCGACTAACCTGTGTCCCCGCACATTGACTCTATACCGGTACCCCTGAATATAGCCTCATTTGTTATTTTATTTTTGCTCTTTAATAATTTTCTATTTTTCTTTTTTTTTTAATGTATTTATTGTTTACTTCAGTTTATTTAGTAAATACTTTCTTAACACTTATTTTTTCTTAAAACTGCATTATTGGTTAAGGCATAGTAAGTAAGCATTGCACTGTAAGGTTGTATTTGGCACATGTGACAAATAAAATTTGATTTGATTTGAGTAAGGGACCCCAGCATCTCACAGGTATCATATATTCCCACAGAATCTCCCTGTCTGTCACATGGTACAGGAAACAGGAAGAGGTCATGATGCAGCATAAACCAGCCTAAACAAAACACAGCCCTCTATAGTCTATACAATGGCACAATAGTCCACCAGGCAAATCATTAATGTGTCTCCTTTAACACAGAGACTGACTGGGGGAAGTGGTCTGGAACCACAGTGACATCGTTGCGAATGAACCAATGTATATATCCTGGAAACAGCTCCATTACATGAAGGCTGTAGGGTATATATGGAGATATTGTTGTTTTTCATTGTGAATCCTTTTCTTTTTAGATTTCTACCTCAAGATCTGGTGTGACCAGTTTGCTTTTGTAGTGTCTAACTATTCAGACAATTTTAAAAAGTCTGCACATACTGTTTATCATATAATTTAAGTACTTGGAGAAATAAACGTGGTTACTTGTTATATACAGTATGACAGAGAACCCATTAGACAACAAGAAATGCGAATTATTAGTAGTTCTACTGCATTATAGGGTGATCACATTAAGATCCTACATCTGTAAACTGACCCCCCCCCACAGTAGTACAGAGTGGAAATCTTATATGTAATTAAAATTGTACTGCGTGTCAGAGAGATAGCTGAGCTAGCTGAGGCTTTGATGCCTGGGGGTTTGTTCAGAGGGCATTTTAGATTGCGATCGCCGGAGGTGCCTTGAAGATGTTTCTATTGATATTCCCTTTAACAAGCTAAATGTGCAGACAACTAAGACACCACCGAAAAGAAAAGCTGAGGATCTTGCGAACTGCTAGCGCAAAACAGCTCAAACATAACCCCATTTTTACATGGCCTTGTGGGTTTTTTCTTCAGATTTATTGATGACTATTATTTTTGTGAAAGTTAGGAGGGTCCTTCTTTCAAACCACTTGCACTCGCTCTAACACACACACAAGTTTGTTATACTATCCTTGTGGGGACCCCCAAAAAATGTCCCATTAAAATCCTATTTCCCCTAACCCCTAAACCAAAACCTAACCCTAAGACTAAATTTAAGCGTAACTCCTAACCTTAATTCTAACCCAAACCCTAATTCTAACCCAAATTGTAAACCTAACCCCTAAGCCTAATTCTAACCCTGAATGCAACTGTAACCCTAAACCTAAAATAGCCTAGTTCCTTGTGGGGTCCAGCAAATGTCCCCCACCTTGTTTTTAAAACCAAACTCTCACACACACACACACACACACACACACACACACACACACACACACACACACACACACACACACACACACACACACACACACACACACACACACACACACACACACACACACACACACACACACACACACACACACACACACACACACACACACACACACACACACACACACACACACACACACACACACACACACACACACACACACACACACACACACACACACACACACACACACACACACAGGCCTTCCCTGTTGCTCAGTTGGTAGAGCATGGTGTGTGCAACGCCAGGGTTATGGGTTCGATTCCCACGGGGGGCCAGTACAAAAAAAAAAAAGAAATGCATGAAATGAAATGTATGCATTCACTACTGTAAGTCGCTCTGGATAAGAGTGTCTTCTAAATGACTAAAATGTGAAGTTATAAAACAATGTGCCTTTAAAGATAGTGTGTGTGTGCCCTTCTTCACCAGCGTGACTTTACAAAAACTAAATGCTAAATCAAAGCCTGTGCAGGGGTTCAGATTTACCAGAATTGGACTCAAACTGTAGAGCAGAGTAGAGCAGCGTAGTACAGTGCAGACCTGGGTTCAAATACCATTTGAAATCTTTCATAATACTTTGAGTGTTTGCTTGAGCCTACATAGAGTTTTGTGACTAGTCTATAGGTTCCATTGCACCAGGCAAGCTCAATCAAGCACAGCTAATGTCTTTGAAATTATTTTAAATAGTATGTGAACCCAGAACTGGTGCGATGCACCCTGGCAGTGCTGACAGGCTTAATCGCCCAACAAAGCACCCGCCTGCCCGCTCGCTTTGCCTGCCCCTTCTCACACAGGAAACCTGCCTCTGTACCAACAACAACCAGCCCCAGCAAGACCATTTAGCACCTCCTGAGAAAGCCATGCTAACATCTCACAACCAATAATTTTACAGGGAACTCAAGGAAGGCACTTTTTCATTATTTGTCTGATGAGGTGCCTAGTACCTTCTGTAGCTTAGGCAAAAGATTCCACTGCTGTTTCATGTTTTTCTTTTCATTATACTGTACCTTATTTCTTTAGTCTAAAACATTGTGGGGGGGGGGGTCACACTATGGATCATTTAGCTATTTTATTTAGAATTTAGGTATCCCAAAAATATATTTAAAAAAATGTTGATAAAATATTGATTTTGGCCTTTACTACTAAAGCCCATAGAAACGCATTGAATAACACATTAATAAATGGCAAAAAGTGCAGTCAAATGAGAAAGAAAGGTTTTGAAGTGTTTGTTCTAAATCGAGGAGATATAGGAAATATTTTTTCTTTTGACACATATTTAATCCACTTTTTTGGGGTAGACAACACTACCTTCGTACTTCCATTCTATTTTATTCTGGTACCGGTTACCTTCAGACGAGTCCCTTGTCACTTGTGGGGATCGTAGAGCAAAACGGAGAACAAATCAGTGAAACTTAAGAGCCCTCAACCAATAATGCCGTTTCAAAAATACGGACAAGAATAATAGATAAAAGTAACAAGTAATTAAAGAGCAGCAGTAAAACAACAATAGCGAGACTATATACAGGGGGTACCGGTACAGAGTCAAGTTAGAGAGTCAGTTAGTTAAGGTAGTATGTACATGTAGGTAGAGTTATTGAAGTGACTATGCATAGATGACAACAAAAGACAGTAGCAGCGGTGTAAAGAGGGAGAGGGGGTGGGCAATGCAAATAGTCTGGGTAGCCATTTGATTAGATGTTCAGGAATCTTATGGCTTGGGGGTAGAAGCTGTTTAGAAGCCTCTTGGACCTAGACTTGCCGTGCGGTAGCAGAGAGAACAGTCTATGATTAGGGTGGCTGGAGCCTTTGACAATTTTTAGGGCCTTCCTCTGACACCGCCTGGTATAGAGGTCCTGGATGGCAGGAAGCTTGGCCCCAGTGATGTACTGGGCCGTTGGCACTACCCTCTGTACTGCCTTGCGGTCGGGGCCGAGCAGTTGCTATACCAGGCAGAGAATAATTGGCCCAGAACACCATTGTGTAGGTCGATCCGTTCGGACACTAAAGACGTTTTTGTTAGAAGACCGATTTTCTGGATGTCTCATGGTCTGACAAACATCGCTCAAGCTCTCGTAGATGTGGAAGTGTGACACTGGTGGATGCGGTGGCATCCAATGCAAAAAAAAATCTGATATCACTAGCTTAAACTGATGGATTTTGATGAGGATTTTTTGTTAGTTATGCAACTTAGATTGACGCACCGGTGCATCAATTGACTCTAGAGAGTTATTAAATGATGTGACTGGAGATTTTTTATTTTTTATTTCACCTTTATTTAACTAGGTAAGTCAGTTAAGAACAAATTCTTATTTACAATGACAGCCTACCCCGACCAAACCTGGACAACGCTGGGCCAATTGTGCCCCACACTATGGGATTCCCAATCATGGCCAGATGTGATACAGCCTGGATTTGAACCAGGGACTGTAGTGACACCTCTTGCACTGAGATGCAGTGCCTTAGACCTCTGCACCACTCGGGAGCAAGGAGGAACATATTCAACAGCTGTATGATGTTAAGGAATCTTTTTTTAATTAGTAAATTTTTTTACTCACACACATTTTCACTGAAGCTGAAGAGGTCTGCCCCCGTGGCACCCGGACCATAGGTGTCACAGTATAATCCACCTGTAATTATTCACAATATGCTCCTATGCAAATCAGTATCTGTTGTTCAATAACCCTCCATCTGTCTAAGTGACTCTGCTGCACTTGGAGTTTATTAAGACATGCCATAAAACAAGCTTTGATGAATACACATTACTAAAACTGATCACTATTTAATATATTATATAGCATATGTCCAAGACACTGAAATAACACTGTAATAACAAATGGATGAATTAATTAAATCTGCATTAGCAAGGCAATTTTTGTTCTTTGTGGTTCTTTTATTTCTTGAAGTCTTTTCATTCTACAGTATAAGTGTTGCATCTAAATAGCGACTTGTGCTGCTTAATGCGTCATGTCTATTGCTGTTCATGCATGTTCCATGTGAAAGCAGAGAGGACCTATCAGTTTGAGTTCAGTGAGCTGTAGAGAAGGTTAGAAAAGACCGTGTGTCTGACCAATGACCCCCCCCCTAACCCAAAATTACAAACATGTACAATCCCCTCAGTCATGGTGGTTGTGTGTATGTGTCCATGTAGAGAGGAGTATTTGAGTTATTAGTCCAGGGTTTTGGTTAATGTTCTATGTTAGTTTATTTCTATGTTCTGTCTAGTCATTTGTATTTCTATGTTTAGTTAATTGGTGTTGGGGCCTTCAGTTGGAGGCAGCTGTCTATCGTTGCCTCTGATTGAAGGTCCTATAATTAGGGGTGTGTTTGTATTGTGGATTGTGGGTAGTTGTATTCTTATATATTAAAAAGAGAAGATGAGTATACACTTCCCTGTTGCGTCTTGGTCCTCCACACACGACACTCGTTACAGAACTACCCACCACAACTGGACCAAGCAACAGAAGAGGGAGCAGCCAAGGAAGCAGGAGGACTACAGGGAATCGTGGTCATGGGAGGAAATCCTGGCGGGAGAAGGTGCGTGGCGAAGGAACGGTGAGGACCGGGAGAAGTACGTTGGGACGAGGCTAGCAAGGAAGCCTGAGAGGCAGCCCCAATAATTTTTTTGGGGGGGCACACGGGGTGGGTGGCTGGGCAAAGGATGCCCCTGAAGCCAACACCTCGTGCTTATTATGGGGAGCACATGGAGTGGAGAGCGCCGAAGTACGAAGAGGTACGTAAGATCTCGCCCATGCGCACGCACAGTCCGGTGCATGTGATCTTAGCCCCAAGCAAAGGCCGTGCTAGAGTGGGCATCCAGCCTGGAAGGAGGATGCCAGCCCAATACGTCTGGCCATCGGTACGCCTCCGAAGTCCAGGCTACAGGACACCGCTTCTATGCACGGCGACCATCAGGCCCCTGCATAGCCCAGTCCTTCCCGAGCGGCAGCCTAGTCCAGCTCGACCTATCCCTGCTCCCCGCACAAGCCTACAGGTGCGTGTATCCAGTCTGGCTCCTCCGAAGCCAGCACCAGTCTCCCAGTGTGGCAGCCCAGCCCAACTCGTCCTACTCTTGCCCCTAGCACTAGCCCTGAGGTACGTGGGCCTAGTCCGGCGTCCCCTTTGCCAGCCCCACGTACCAGGCCTTCAGTGCACGTGCCTCGCTCAGATGACAGTGACAGCGTCTCGCCCAGAGTGCCCAGCGCCTAACCCAGAGTGGCAGACAACAGCGTCTCAGCCAGAGTCGCCCTCCAGTCCGACGCAGCCAGAGTCGCCCTCCTCGCCCCAGAGTCTGCAAAGAAGAGGGGTGATCAAGTGGCGGAGCCAGGGATACATCCTGCTCCAGAGCCACCTCCGTAGGGACTAGTATGCGGGAAGGGGGAGCGTTGCAGAGGCATCGTCGGTGACGGTGGCCGCCCTCCCTTCCCTCCCATATAAGCTGCGAATTTTGGGGGTTTATTTTTGTATTTTCTTTGTTAGGTGCATTTCGATTTGCACCTTTGGGGGGGGGGGGGGGGGGGGGGGGGGTACTGTCATGTTCTGACCTGTAAAGGTGTTATTTGTTAGTGTTTAGTTTGGTCAGGACGTGGCAGGGGGTATTTGTTTTATGTGGTTGTGTGTGGTTGTGTGTATGTGTCCATGTAGAGAGGGGTATTTGAGTTATTAGTCCAGGGTTTTGGTTATTGTTCTATGTTAGTTTATTTCTATGTTCTGTCTAGTCATTTGTATTTCTATGTTTAGTTAATTGGTGTTGGGGCCTTCAGTTGGAGGCAGCTGTCTATCGTTGCCTCTGATTGAAGGTCCTATAAATTAGGGGTGTGTTTGTATTGTGGGTAGTTGTATTCTGTTTTGTGCTTGTCACCTGACAGAACTGTTAGTGTCGTTTCTGTTAATTGTATACGTGTTTATTTTGTTTCTCCTTCTTATATATTAAAAATAGAAGATGAGTATACACTTCCCTGTTGCGTCTTGGTCCTCCACACACGACACTAGTTACATACAGTAAGTTACTGATAAAAATACAAAAGTGGCTAACAGTGTAGCTGACATTCCTGTCCCACAGGTGTGATGTTTGGATGTACCGATCCTGTGCAGGTGTTCTTACACGTGGTCTGCCACAGCGAGGGTGATCAGCTGTCCGTCCTGTCTCCCTGTAGCGCTGTCTTAGGCATCTCACAGTACGGACATTGCAATTTATTGCCCTTGCCACATCTGCAGTCCTCATGCCTCCTTGCAGCATGCCTAAGGCACGTTCACGCAGATGAGCAGGGGCCATTGGCATCTTTTTTTGTGTGTTTTCCAGAGTCAGTAGAAAAGCCTCTTGAGTGTCCTAAGTTTTCATAACTGTGACCTTAATTTCCTAGCGTCTGTAAGCTGTTAGTGTCTTAACGACCGTTCCACGGGTGCATGTTCATTAATTGTTTATGGTTCATTGAACAAGCATGGGAAACAGTGTTTAAACCCTTTACAATGAAGATCTGTGAAGTTATTTGGATTTTTACAAATTATCTTTGAAAGACAGGGTCCTGAAAAAGGGACGTTTCTTTTTTTGCTGAGTTTATATTTATGTTGTGCATATGAATACGTTTGTTACCAAACACATGAACTGAACATTTTCAACCAACCAATGTTTTTTATTTTTTATAAATCCCCCATGATTGTTAATACTACGCATTTCAGCCGCTAATCATAGGCCAGTTTAATGGTCAGGCCAGTTTTTGCAGAGGGAACGTGATTCCAAGGGCCGGAGAGTAGGCCAGTCCCAGTTTATAGGGCTAAGAAGCTTGGCTTGATTCTGGGGAAGATTCAATAAATGTTTCCTAATCTATGGGTGTCATGAATAGAATATAGACTCCCAGCAAGCTGCACCACATTTCTACATTACAGCTTGTGTCTAACATACTTGGACGCTTTATCTACCAGCCATGTGCACATATCATATGTCTTAGTCTTATTACATGTCTCCACCCACCACACTCCTCTGCCCTATCCACCATTGGCCAAAGAGATCTGCGGAAGACATCTTTATCACTGGATAACCAGAGGATCTTGGGAGAGAGTTGGGCTGGCTTGATCTGTTCCCTAAGTACACTGTTTGAACAAGATCTCAGAGGACGCAATGATTTCTGTTCTAGAGCCAGCTGTAAGCAGAATAAATGGGGGTAGGACTTAACTGGGAGGATTGTCCTACAGACGTGATCCAACTGTGTGGCAGAAAGAATGTGAGGAATGTTCCGTTAGAGTGAGAGAGCATGTACTGTACACAGCACACACATGGCTTAATACTATAGTTTGAATCAGCCAACAAATATGAGATACAAGATGAAGCGATTATGTGATCTGGCAGCGATACATACCAGAGCCCATATCCACAGTCTCAGAGTAAGAGTGCTGATCTAGAATCTTTCCATATAAACGTATCCATTATGATTTAAAAGGCTAAACTGATCCTAGATCAGCACTCCTGCTCTGAGAGGCTTTGTGGATACGGGCCTTGGGCTTTCTCTAACTTACTGACTGTCCGAAAAACCTGCTCTCTCACTCTAAATAGAATATAAAAGAAAGCCTGCTTTGTGTATCAGAATTAAACACCCCACTATGGTTTTCCATTTTTCTCCGTCTAGCCACACCACAAGCCTTTATGAAAGCACAGTTCCAGGAGCCAGAGTCCCCACTTGTTTTAGCCATTAGCGATCCAGAGACAGAGAGACTTACTGAAAAATAAACAACAACAAACAAAAGAGAGCGGGGGACCAAAAAAACTTGCTCATGACATGAAATAATTGCAAGTCACAATTTCAAACAGATGTGAGTTTGGTTGGACTTGGCCCGGCCAGGCGGCTCGTGTTCCTGTTAAATATAGTAATTTAATTTGACAAACAAGTAGTGAGTGTGAGATGGGCTGTGGGCCAGTGGGACCATTCAGAGAGCATTCTAATGACCCTGGGGTCAGGGGTTGTTGGAGTAAAAGCAGATCAGACTGAGGCCAGCGGCCAGGACAAGGCCCATAAATTCACCCAGCTCAGCTCCCCTCTCTCTCAGAAGAAGCCATCTTTTACTTTACCATTAGAATTAAATCACAAGCCTCACATTGTGCTACAGCCAGGGCCAGGGAACCTAGCACCATGTGTAACCCAGAGGTTATAATTCAAAGAGGGGACAGTGGATTGGAGGGTGAGAGGGAAGGGTCAATGAGGTAATGTATTTTAGGAGCATTTGAGTGTTGTGGTGCTGGCTGACTGAAGAGTTGTGGGAAACTGGCCTGGACTTTATTGGGATTTACAACTGAGAGAACAGTGGAGTTGGGAATGGTGGAAACAACATGATTTGGAAAATGCAATGTGAGTAATTACTATACAAATGCTATGGGGGAGTCGGGTAAGTCGTGCCAAATGGTTAGTTGAGCCACCCCATGTTTCTAGGTAACCATACACAAAGTTACCAAATATTTAGGAAGAGGACATCATTTTATGGAGTCTGTGAAGGAAGGGGGGGTGTCAATGTAAATAGTTTGGGTGGCCATTTGATGAATTTTTCAGCAGTCTTATGACTTGGGGGTAGAAGCTGTTAAGGAGCCTTTTGGTCCTGGACTTGGTGCTCCAGTACCGCTTGCTGTGCGGTAGCAGAGAGAACAGTCTATGACTTGGGTGACTGGAGTCTTTGAAAATATGTTGGGCTCTGAAACTGCCTAGTGTATAGGTCCTGGATGTAAGGAACCTTGGCCCCAGTGATGTACTGGGCTGTACGCACTACCCTTTGTATCGATTTACGGTCAGATGCCGAGCAGTTGCCATACCAGGCAGTGATGCAACCAGTCAGGATGCTCTCGATGGTGCAGCTGTAGAACGTTTTGAGGATCTGGGGAACCATGCCAAATCTTTTCAGTCTCCTGAGGGGGAAAAGGTGTTGTCGTGCCCTCTTCACAACTGTCTTGGTGTGTTTGGACCATGATAGTTCGTTGGTGATGTGGACACCAAGGAACTTGAAACTCTCGACCCCCTCCACTTCAGCCCTGTCGATGTTAACGGGGGCCTGTTCGGCCTTTCTTTTCCTATAGTCCACGATCAGCTCCTTTGTCTTGTTTACATTAAGGGAGAGGTTGTTATCCTGGCACCACACTGCCAGGTCTCTGACCTCCTCCCTGTAGGCTGTCTCATCATTGTCGGTGATCAGGCCTACCACTGTTATGTCGTCAGCAAACTTATTGATGGTGTTAGAGTCGTGCTTGGCCACGCAGTCGTGGGTGAACAGGGAGTACAGGAGGGGACTAAGCACATACCCCTGAGGGGCTCCGTGTTGAGGATCAGCGTGGTAAATATGTTGTTGCCTACCCTTACCACCTGGGGGCGGCCCGTCAGGAAGTCCAGGATCCAGTTGCAGAGGAAGATGTTTAGTCCCAGGTTCCATAGCTTAGTGATGAGCTTTGTGGGTACTATGGTGTTGAACGCTGAGCTGTAGTCAATGAACAGCATTCTCACATAGGTGTTCCTTTTGTCCAGGTGGGAAAAGGGAAGTGTGGAGTGCGATTGAGATTGCATCATCTGTGGATCTGTTGGGGGCGGTATGTGAATTGGAGTGGGTCTAGGGTTTCTAGCATGATGTCGTTGATGTGAGCCATGACCAGCCTTTCAAAGCACGTCATGGCTACCAACGTGAGTGTTACAGGGCGGTAATCATTTAGGCAGGTTACCTTTGCTTTCTTGGGCACAGGGACTATGGTGGTCTGTTTGAAATGTGTAGGTATTACAGACTCCGTCAGGGAGAGGTTGGTTGAAAATGTCAGTGAAGACACTTGTCAGTTGGTCCGCGCATGCTTTGAGTTAACGTCCTGGTAATACATCTGGCCCTGCAGCTTTGTGAATGTTGACCTGTTTAAAGGTCTTGCTCACATCGGCTACGGAGAGCGTGATCACACAGTTGTCCGGAACAGCTTGTGCTCTCATGCATGCTTCAGTGTTGCTTGCCTCGAAGCGAGTATAAAAGGCATTTAGCTCGTCTGGTAGGCTTGCGTCACTGGGCAGCTCATGGCTGGGTTTCCCTTTGTAGTCCGTAATAGTTTTCAAGCCCTGCCACATCCGACGAGTGTCAGAGCCAGTGTAGTAGGATTCAATCTTATTCCTGTATTGACGCTTTGCCTGTTTGATGGTACGTCTGAGGGCATAGCTGAATTTCTTATAAGCGTCCGGATTAGTGTCCCGCACCTTTAAAGCAGCAGCTCTAGCCTTTAGCTCGGTGAGGATGTTGCTTGTTATCCATGGCTTCTGTTTGGGATATGTACGTACGGTCACTGTGGGGATGACATCGTCGATGCACTTATTGATGAAGCTGGTGACTGAGGTGGTATACTCCTCAATGCCATTGCAGGAATCCCAAAACATATTCCAGTCTGTGCTAGCAAAACAGTCCTGTGGCGTAGCATCTGAGTCATCTGACCACTTTCGTACTGAGTGAGTCACTGGTACTTCCTGCTTTAGTTTTTGCTTGTAAACAGGAATCAGGAGGATAGAATTATCGTGGAGGATAGAATTACACGTGTAGTGTTAACATGTTATAACTGATGTATACCTACATTATTAACATATTATAACGGGTATAAGAATGCAGTGTAGTAGTGTTATTATCATGTTATAACTGATGTATACCTACATTATTAACATATTATAACGGGTATATGAAGGCAGTTTAGTAGTGTAGTGTTAACATGTTATAACTGATGAATACCTACATTATTAACATATTACAATGGGTATATGAAAGCAGTGTAGTATCATTACCATGTTATAACTGATGTATACCTACATTATTAACATATTATAACTGGTATATGAAGGCAGTTTAGTAGTGTAGTGTTAACATGTTATAACTGATGTATACCTATATTATTAACATATTATAATGGTGATACAGTGCATTCGGAAAGTATTCAGACCCCTTGACTTTTTCCACATTTTGTAACGTTTTTCTAAAATGGAGAAAATATTTTTTTCCCCTCATCAATCTACACACAATACCCCATAATGAAAAGCAAAAACTGGTTTTTAGAATTTTTTGCTAATTTATAAAAAATTAAACACTGAAATATCACATTTACATCAGTATTCAGACCTTTTACTCAGGACATTGTTGAAGCGAAGTACAGCCTCGAGTCTTCTTGGGTATGACTGGATCATTTTATCTCCATCTCTTCATTCAAGACTCAATCATGGAGACTCTTACCGACAGTTGTGGCTGCGTCGCATGATGTATGGTTGTCTTTACCTTCTTGCCCAGTTGTCTGTGCCAAATAATGTTTGTACCATGTTTTGTGCTGCTACCATGTTGTGCCGCTGCCATGTTCTGTTGCTACCATGTTGTTGTCATGTTGTGTTGGTACCATGCTGTGTTTTCATGTGTTGCTGCCATGCTATGTTGTCATCTTAGGTCTCTCTTCATGTAGTGTAGTGGTGTCTCTCTTGTCGTGATGTGTGTTTTGTCCTATATTTTTTAGGCTTTTACCTTCTGGAAGGCCGTCATTGTAAATAAGAATTTGTTCTTAACTGACTTGCCTAGAAAATAAAAAATAAATAGTGATCAGATTTGCCAAATGGAGGGCGAGGGAGAGCTTTGTATGCATCTCTGTGTGTGGAGTAAAGGTGGTCTAGAGTTTTTTCCCTCTGGTTGCACTTGACATGCTGGTAGAAATGAGGTAAAACGGAATTAAGTTTGCCTGCATTAAATTCCCGGCCACTAGGAGTGTCGCTTCTGGATAAGCAGTTTGCTTATGGCCTTATACAGTTCATTGAGTGCGGTCTTAGTGCCAGCATCGGTTTGTGGTGGTAAATAGATGGCTACAAATAATATAGATGAGAACTCTCTTGGTAGATAGTGTGCTCTACAGCTTATCATGAGGGATTCTACCTCAGGTGAGCAATACCTCGAGACTTCTTTAATATTAGACATTGCACACCAGCTGTTATTGACAAATAGACACACACCCCCACCCCTCGTCTTACCAGACGTAGCTGCTCTGTTCTGCCGATGCACGGAGAACTCAGTCAGCTCTATAATATCTGTGTCGTTGTTTAGCCACGTCTCGGTGAAACATAAGGTATTACAGTTAATGTCCTGTTGATAGGATAGTCTTAATCGTAGATCGTGCAGTTTATTTTCCAGTGATTGCACGTTGGCCAATAATACTGAGGGTAGTGGTGGTTTACCTACTCGTCAGCAAATTCTTACAAGACACCCCGCCCTCCTCCCCCCTTGTCTACGTCTGTTCTTCATGCGGATGACAGGCATTTGGGCCTTGTCTCAACAAAGGGCGGCAGGCAGGGGCGAAAATCTGATATCAACTTTGGAGGGGACAATTACATGAAATTTTCTCAAGAGCAATTCCTGAGGGGGACACCAAAAGTAGTGCTGTAACACATAGCCTACATTGTAATATGGTAAATGTATATTGAGGAACCAAAGAAATAAGGTGTTTGCCGTACTCCTAACTACCGGTACCCAAAACTACACAACTAATCACAACAGCAATACCATTGCCTTTAACAAATCTTAGTTCAGTCACCAGTTTAAGTTGAGTGTGGGGGTATCCATGGCATTTTCCAATTATGTTCCTATTTTACAAGTAAAAAAAATGGAGAACCTTTCATAATGTTGCCAAACAAAGACTCAACAAACTTACCTGAGACTCCCTGTCTCTGCCAGTCTGTCCCTGCATATCTGTCCCCAACTCTGCTGTCTGTGTGCCATCTGTTGGCTGCTCTGCCTAATGACATCATTGTGAAACATTTCCATTAGAATTTCATTTCTTTCTTATGAACATTTTATCAACTAGTCTTTGAGATATTAGGCTACTAGGGTTCTTACTTTGCGTTTTGGTGTACTGAAAAATACTCTGATGTCCGTCTTTTATTTTTCTGCCATTTTTCTACCTGGCTGGCTGGCTGGCTACACACACACACACAGTGTGTAGGTTATTTACAGTAGGAGATGGGCTTCTATCATCTTATCTTTTATCATTCTATTTGGGCTTCGATCTAAAAGGTAGCTAGCAAATGTGAAATGGATTAAAATGACAAGAGTTGACAGCTGTATGAGTTCACCATTTACACAACATATGCTGCAACCTTTTGTAATTTTAATAGTTTGTTTCATATTGGCTGGCTTCCAACAATAGCTGAATTTGCAAAGCTAGCGTACACCAATTCCGTTTCAGTGGTGTTTGCTATAATCTTTGCTACCCGGGTTAAATAAAGGTGAAATAAAATAAATAAATAAAAGTTCCCTTGCAACAATTTAGCTTTTGCAACGAGACCATTAAATATATTTAAGACAATGGTAGAAGAGAGTGTAGTTCTGTTCAGTTTGGACTTCAGTTTATCGCTAACCTTATCGCAAGGACTTTGAAGCACTAACTTACATCATCTGCATGCTGATCTTGGAATAAATTGACGATAGCAAAGATTCCATCTTTGACGAGGCCACATAAATGGAATAGGTACTAGCTAGCTTAATAGTTAATATTTGCGGGCTAGCTCTGCATATTCAGCTAGTGTGTGTGCGCGATTGACTGGATTAACCTCACTTCAGTTACGTTATCTTGCCAACTAAGGAACTGGCAGTGGATCAAAACATTGTGAGGCAAAGGGTGGGGGGGTCGCAATCTTTTGAAACTTAAAAACACGCTATTAAGTGTCTATAATCAGCACAATTGCTTTCATTGCGTATTATTAATATTATTTAAATTACATAGTTATGTTTCAGTGATATATTGGGGGGGACAAATCATATTTTTCCAAGGATGGGGGGGTCGTGTGTCCCCCGTCCCCCCCGGGATTTCCGCCCCTGGCGGCAGGTAGCCTAGTGGTTATAGCATTGGACTACTAACTGAAAAGTTGTAAGATCAAATCCCCGAGCTGACAAGGTAAAAATCTGTTGTTCAGTCCCTGAACAAGGCAGTTAACCCACTGTTCCTAGGCTGTCATTGAAAATAAGAATTTGTTTTTAACTGAGTTGCCTAGTTAAATAAATAAAAAGCAGTATATCCTTCATGTTGAACTCATTAAAGAAAAAGATTGAGGTGAGTAATCATTCTGATGTCCAGAAGCTCTTTTCGGTCATAAGAGACGGTAGCAGCAAAATTATGTACAAAATTAGTTACAATGGGAAAAAACTAAGAAAATAGCACAGCTGGTTAGGAGCCCGTAAAATGGCAGCCATCCCCTCCGGCGCCCATTATTAGCTACAAGGCCACAATTTAAGTGTTTTCTTCTCAAGCGTAATGCAAGGCATTATCGCTGGTATTGTCACGCCTGCTCCCGCTCTCCCTCGAGTGCCAGACTGCCTATCATTATGCACACCTGTTACCTTCTTTATGCGCACCTGCGCCTCATTGAACCCACCTGAACTCCATCATTATTTGATTGCCTCCCCTTTATCTGTTTCCTCTGTTTTATCCCCGTGTCAGCATTGATGCCATTTATTTGTCCCCTGTCCTGTCTTGTTTTATGTCCGTTATTCATTAAATGTTCTCCCTGTACCTGCTTCCTGTCTCCAGCGCTAATCCTTATAGAATGCTGACACCAAAACTGGAAGCATCAGGGAGGCCTGGGTTTTTGTTGGTGACGTCGGGTCCGGGTGCCGTTGTCGATGGAACCCAGGGGTGCCTCACCTAGCTCGTCGGGCTTCCACGTCCTAGCTGGCTCGAGAGGTTTTTCTTGCCCAGGTGGGCTCGGCAGGAGCCCACCCCACGTCATGCTTCAGCCGGGCCATCAGGCTCCCACGTCTCAGCGGGATCATCAGGCTTTCCCACCTCAGCCGGTTCGCCAGGCTCCCACGCCTCTGCTGGTTCATCGGGCTTCTATGCCCCAGCCGGCTTGTCCAGTGCCAATGCCTCGTCCGGCCCGTCAGGCTCATCCAGGTGGGACGCTCAAGGGTGCTAGACTGCCTATCATTACGCACCTGTCACCTTCGTTACGCGCACCTGCGCCTCATTGGACCCACCTGAACGCCATCATTATTTGATTGCCTCCCCTTTATCTGTCTGTTTCCTCTGTTTCATCCCTGTGTCAGCATTGATGTCATCTTTGTCCCCTGTCCAGACGCTGTTCCTGTCCTGTTTTATGTCCGTTATTCATTAAATGTTCTCCCTGTAGCTGCTTCCTGTCTCCAGCGTCAATCCTCACAGGTATATGAAGTTACACCAGGGCCTAAACCTATGTTAAAGTACAAAGCGTCAGTGCTTTTTGTGGGGGTGGGGCAATCCAGCAGAAAATACGGAGCGTTGCGCAGTGATTGGCTCAGTGTTCTGTCACTCATGTGGACTTTACGTCACTGCCACGTGTAAGAGGAGACCTTGAACATTTTAGCCCTTTGGCGACTGCCATAGAAGTGCCCATCCAAGAAGGTTCAAAGTCATTGGTGTACAGGGAGAACACTGTAAGAACGGACCATGTTCTGAATTCTGTCTGTACATTTCAAAAGTGCTAAACAAATAGTTATATTGACTAACGTTACGTCTGTCCTAGCTCACTCATTAATGTCTTAATCAATGCCATAGTTTGTACATCTCAGTTTTAATTAGAAACCACATTTGTTTAAGCAAGTCAGTCATATCAACTATGTTTTTTTAAAAGGCAGTAAATGAGACTGAATGAACTATTTCGCTGCCAGACAAGGCTCCGCTGATAGCCAGGTGTAGCAGTGGTAAGACGTTGGGACTGCTTTTGGGACAGCTTTATGTAGGCCCTAACAGTTTGTGGGAACCGTTTGTCACTGTTATAGTGCAATTAATGTATTGTTCTGTGTTGTGTAGTGGCTTTGATGGCATGCATTCCCCTTTTTTATTTTTTGTCCCTAATAAGATTTACATGCTTAAATTGCCACTGCCCAGGGTAAGTTGTGCCAAGAGACCACTTTTCTTGTACAAGCTATGTTTTCAAAACTGTAATGATGACATGAATTCTGATTATTTCCAGGGATTAACAACATCCCGAAATATATATCGGTCTTTGTTAGAAAGAATACTATATTTCCCTTGACGTAGTGATTCTGAATTAAAAAAATGCCTAAAAATACCCCACTCTCCCCTACATATTACAAACAGACTTTACAACATAGCTATTCAGTCCTTCAGCCATACAGAGATGTCTTAACACTAAGCGGACAGCTGCAGTTTATGGCGGAAATGGTGCAAAACATTCAGGGTCATTTTCATGGCTTGACCCTTGAGAGAACACACGCACCTTTTAATTCTGCAGGTAAAAACTTTTAGCTGGACGACAAACAAAGGCTGAGAAAGAGTGTGGAGAGGGGAAAATGTTTTTCTTTCACTCAACAACAACTTAGGCCAATTTGAGTGCTCGTTTGTGTGCCAGCGAGACAGCTTGGGTACTTCACCATAGAGAAGCTCTGACATGCCCTCTAGTGGTGAAGGAGTAGAATGGTTCCTTTCTAAGTGAAACTGGAGGACAAAGCAGATTGGGATTTTGTTCAAGCAGTTTACAGATACAACCCATGAGTTCCAAAGAACAGATATAGACAACAAGTATCTCTAAACATGCCATATAGAATATCCAATGAAACATTTCAAAGGATAAGCATGTGAAGCTATAAGATAGGAAATTACTCTCTGCACATACTATTCTCACATTCCTCCGGCCCCCATCTCCAGGCCCACAGTGGCTGACAGAAAGATGCAATGGACAGGGGGCATAATGTCCCACTCTATGGCCCTACATGGAGTTATGTGACCCTTGGACCTGATGAAGACCTGAGAGGTTGAAACTTTGTTAAATTAATCACATGGGACCATAGAATGCATTGATTGGACTGCGGAGTCTCCTTTCACCCTTGGCACCCAACAATGGCTCCATCCCAAGCATTGAGCGGCACCATGCCATCTATCCCTCACATCCCAATCTCCACCCAGCCCCAGTAGATTCACCTTTAACCTCTGACCCCCCCACCTCTGACCTCATGACTACCTGCCCATGACCTGATGCGGATTCCATTCAGCTTGGCGTCTCACCCCGGTCCTCTGAAACCTAGAACATGAACTCTGGGTAACTAAAGTGCTAGGGCGTTCATGCTAAGTACTGAGATTTACCAGGCCTCACCAGATGCATAGCTCAGCCTAAACCGTGTCAGATGAAGATGTTCTGTGAGTTATGTTGGTGCAAGATGCATAGCTCAGCCTAAACCGTGTCAGATGAAGATGTTCTGTGAGTTATGTTGGTGCAAGATGCATAGCTCAGCCTAAACCATGTCAGATGAAGATGTTCTGTGAGTTATGTTCGTGCAAGAGGAGCTGGAGAATCTCTGGAATGCTTTGGAGTTGCTGTGATAGGTCCTTTTTCAGTGGCAGATATTGTAAGATGCAGCTGCCGGACATATTTGTTTTAGACCCTAAAACGAATCTCAGGACCAAACAGTCTGTCACAATCTCAGGAATCATGCTGCTTGAAAATCAGATTACAATTACATTTTTAGTCAATTAAATAAAGATTTACAAATCCCAAACTATTTAGACTGTCATTAAATCTGGAGGAACTCTCAAATTAATGCTCTACCTCAGATTGAGACCCACAAAGCCTACTAGAAAATACATGTCATTCACAGACACACCTGTCATCATTATAATATTATTCTGACAGCTCTCAATCTCCTGAGTATGATGGATACCTCAGTCAGGATTACCATAGACATACATATTCACATCGTTGGTCATGATCACATCCATATTGAGCAGGTGTCCACAGACCTCCATGACCAGGGAGACCTTTCATGTGAGAGGGTTCCCAAGAGGACCAACCACACGCCTGTCTGTCATCCATCCAGTCAGACTCCATCCATCCAGACTGAAAGGAGGGCGTGTGCACCACGTGCAAAATTTACACCTGTTTTTCAAAACGGAATTAAACATTAAGGACAGAATAAAAGACTAAACTAAAGGTTAAGAGAAAGAATAAGACATTAAAATGTAGGTGTGAATGATAGCCTTGTTTTATCCCCTATTGGTGCAAACGCTTAGTAAATCTGTGCAGTGACCCTGTGGTTACAGTGACCCTGTGGTCCTCAACCGTCTGCTCCAGTCTAGTGTCCCAGCATGCACAGGGACATGCCACCTCCCATGAGCCTCTCCTTCATTTGCCACCATCTGCCACTGTAATGGATGGACTATAAATCACTGCTAATCATCAGGTCAACACACCTTTGAGTCACAGGCTCCCATCAAAAGTCTTACCACCCCCTCAGTCTCCAACTATATCTTGTCCATATTTGGGAGATGTGCTCTTAGCAGTGTTCTGTTCTAGAAATATCTAGGTTCAGTAATGACAGAGGGCACTGACAGGTATCTTATATTTGTGTAGATAAGTAGTTGGTTACTTGTCATATGTTACTTGATGATACAACTCAAAAAAAGAATCGAAGCATAATAGTTTTTGAAGAGTCACACAAAACCCCTGCTTTTAAAGGCAAAAGGGGAATTTCTGTTGGACCTTATTTACAATTAATTGGACAATACAATTAATCTTCTCTCTACTTATTTTAGGGTACCTGTTATACCTCTTGTGGTTGCGGCGCCATCATGTGTCAGACTTGGGCAGTGCTTCCTTATTCAAAGAAAGCATGACGCCTCTGAGGTCAACATTATATTGCTCTGAATGAGTATGACCGCAAGGTGAGGTCTGCAAATTATTGATAGAATCCAACAATGAACACATTTGATAACATTTTTGGGAAATGTTCAAGTCAGATTTGACTCACTTCATTCAATGTATTGGGACATCCAGTGCCGCCATTCACAACAAATAACAATTGATTGCTGGCTGCAATCTTACAGTAGGTAAACTGGTGCACCAATGTTGGATACTGTGAAATATAAAATAAATGCTCATATCACCATGATAAACTGGATCTTCGATTATAGTCACTTCGTCATATTTTGTATTTGTTTAAAATACTAAATATGTAATATAAAATGTAGAAAGGCCATAGTACATATATGACCAAACCAAAAACTTTTTTTATTTTTATTTCACCTTTATTTAACCAGGTAGGCTAGTTGAGAACAAGTTCTCATTTACAACTGCGATCTGGCCAAGATTAAGCAAAGCAGTGCGACACAAACAACAACAACAACAACAGAGTTACACATGGAATAAACAAGCGTACAGTCAATAACACAATAGAAAAAGAAAGTCTATACACAGTGTGTGCAAATGGCGTGAGGAGGTAAGGCAATAAATAGGCCATAGTAGCAAGTAATTACAATTGAGCAAATTAACACTGGAGTGATAGATGTGCAGATGATGATGTGCAAGTAGAAATACTGGTGTGCAAAAGAGCAGAAAAGTAAATAAAAACAATATGGGGATGAGGTAGGTAGATTGGATGGGCTATTTACAGATGGGCTATGTACAGCTGCAGCGATCGGTTAGCTGCTCGGATAGCGGATGTTTAAAGTTAGTGAGGGAAATATAAGTCTCCAGCTTCAGCGATTTTTGCAATTCATTCCAGTCATTGGCAGCAGAGAACTGGAAGGAAAGGAAGCCAAAGGACGTGTTGGCTTTGGGGATGACCAGTGAGATATACCTGCTGGAACGCGTGCTACGGGTGGGTGTTGTTGAGTCAATCACCACCTTCCGGAGACACCTGAAACCCCACCTCTTTAAGGAATACCTAGGATAGGATAAAGTAATCCTTCTAACCCCCCCCCCCCCCCCCCCTTAAAAGATTTAGATGCACTATTGTAAAGTGGTTGTTCCACTGGATATCATAAGGTGAATGCACCAATTTGTAAGTCGCTCTGGATAAGAGCGTCTGCTAAATGACTTAAATGTAAATGTAAATGTTGTTACCGTGACCAGTGACCAAAACCTGAGGCAAATAGAAGATACAGTACAGGTTTATATGGGAGTTACCTGAAAGTTAAACTAGCAGGTGGAAGTGCTGTCTGGAGAATCTGTCATATGTAATATTATGGCACTTTCTTGGGGCAAATATCTCAAAACCTGAAGGGAGAGTGAGAAGTATAGGAATGGTTTGCAATGATATCAATGTTATTTTTTCTGGGTTTTGTCTGCATTTGAGTAAATTGAAAGTACCAACTGGGGGCCCAAGGCTGGTTAGGAGACATAGCAATTGTGATGAACAGAGAGAATATTAGGGTAGCACTGTATTTCATGAATCATATGCTGTCTGCCGCTGTCCTTACCTCTTTCCCTTTCTGTCTTCTACACCTCTCTCTCCACCTCGTCTTTCTTCCTCGTTTTATAATGCCCACCATATGTGCATTGAAGTACACACAGTGAGGAAAAAAGTATTTGATCCCCTGCTGATTTTGTACCTTTGCCCACTGACAAAGAAATGATCAGTCTATCATTTTAATGGTAGGTTTATTTGAACAGTGAGAGACAGAATAACAACAAAAAAATCATGAAAAACGCATGTCAAAAATGTTATAAATTGATTTGCATTTTAATGAGGGAAATAAGTATTTGACCCCTCTGCAAAACATGACTTAGTACTTGGTGGCAAAACCCTTGTTGGCAATCACAGAGGTCAGACGTTTCTTGTAAGCTCAGGAATTTGATCTAGCAACCTGCTGGTTACTGGCCCAACACTCTAACCACTAGGCTACCTGCCGCCCAAGTGTAGACAAGGAGAAAGAGGAATCTAATTTAGACGAAAGCCCTTGCACACAGTTTCAGTATAACACACTTGTTTAAAATCCCTATTTCAACTAAGTGCCTGAAAATCTTTGACATTTATTCACAACGATTCCCTTTTTAATTTTTTTTTTACACTAATTCAGTGAAGTCAGATGCTTGCCATGTTGCCAACAGTGTCTTCTGCATCCTTTAGGTCTCTCCCCCTTTCGACATAGGCATTTTCTAATTTGGGAAAAAGTCTGTCCTCTCCCCTCTGTGACACGGAAAACATTAGTTGAGGAGATGTCAATTCATTAGTAGGTGTGGATCATCGAAGATAGTTATGTGTATCCTAACTGAGTCTTTCACAGAAGAGTTTAGAAATCTGCCACGCCCCCTTTGAATCAGCTTTTGTTTTTTCGGAGGAGAAAAGTATGCAAACATTTGAAAACAATATACTACTTAAGGTTTATCTATAAAATGTCTTGCACAACTAACTTAATTCATTTTTATCCCTTTACAATTATTTTTGCCTGATAATGTGAAAGTGGAGGAGAGTCTGATTTTATACAAGCTCATTTTCGTCCACATTCCCTCTCCTCACTGCCTCTCACCAATTACCATGAACCTTTTTCAAAAGGAGACAAGATAGAACTGAGTAGAGAGCTAGCTAACACTGCTTACAATAAAGTTAGCTAGCTTGCTTAACATGGCAATATGGTCAAACTAGCTACATTACCTATATTATAGTTGTCAAAACTGATTTGTTGTCATCTTTTGGTTAAAAAGGTAAAAGGTCAGTGGTGTAACATCACTTGTAATTCCCACTTGTAATTCCGACTTGGAGGGTTGTTCAAGTGAACCTTCCCAGTCGGAACTACGAACTTCCGATAACTCCGATAGCATGTGAACGCAGGATACACACAGACCAGAGTTTCAGCTAACCAAGTGAGACCAGCTAAATAGGCAAAGCGTCAACACAGTACTAAGATCAAATCCTACTTTGCTGGCTCTGACGCTCATCGGATGTGACCCGGCTAGCAAACTATCACGGATTACAAAGGGAAACCCTGCCGCGAGCTGCCCAGTGATGCGAGCCTACCAGACGACCTACACTATCGGTCAAAAGTTTTAGAAACTGGCTCTCATGAGGACCGAGACAGGAATGGAAGACCCTGAGTTACCTCTGCTGCAGAGGATAAGTTCAGCCTCAGAAATTGTAGCCCAAATAAATGCTTCACAGAGTTCAAGTAACAGACACATCTCAACATCAACTGTCCAGAGGAGACTGTGTGAATCAGGCCTTCATGGTTGAATTGCTGCAAAGAAACCACTACTATTGGCCACCAATAAGAAGAAGAGACTTGCTTTGGCCAAGAAACATGAACAATGGACATTAGACCGGTGGAAATCTGTCCTTTGGTCTGGAGTCCAAATTTGAGATTTTTGGTTCCAGCGGCCTTGTCTTTGTGAGACGCGGTGTGGGTGAAAGGATGATCTCTGCATGTGTATTTCCCACTGTAAATCATGAATGAGGATGTGTTATGGTGTGGAGGTGCTTTGCTGGTGACACTGTCTGTGATTTCTTTTAGTATTGAAGACACACTTAACTAGCATGGCTACCACAGCATTTTGCAGCGAAACGCCATCCCATCTAGTTTGGGCTTAGTGGAACTATCATTTGTTTTTCAACAGGACAATGACCCAACACACCTCCAGGCTGTGTAAGGGCTATTTTACCAAGAAGGACAGTGATTTAGTGCTGCATCAGATGACCTGGCCTCCACAATCCCCCGACCTCAACCAAATTGAGATGGTTTGGGATGAGTCGGACTGCAAAGGGAAGGAAAAGCAGCCAACAAGTGCTCAGCATATGTGGGAACTCCTTCAAGACTATTGGAAAAGCATTCCAGGTGAAGCTTGTTGAGAGAATGCCAAGAGTGTGCTAAACTGTCATCAAGACATAGGGTGGCTATTTGAAGAATCTCAAATATATTTTGATTAGTTTAACACTTTTTTGGTTACTACATGATTCCATATGTGTTATTTCATAGTTTTGATGTCTTCACTATTATTCTAAAATGTAGAAAATAGTAAAAAATGAAGAATAACCCTTGAAGGAGTAGGTGTTCTAAAACTTTTGACCGGTAGTGTAAATGTTTTATGCTGTCTTCCAGGCAAGCAATACTGAACCATGCATGAGAGCACCAGTTGTTCCAGACTACTGTGTGATCTCGATGTCCGTAGCCAATGTGAGTAAGGCCTTTAAACATGGTTAACGTTCACAAGGCTGTGGGGCCAGACACGTACTCAGAGAATGCGCTTACCGGCTGACATTTTCAAACTCTCCCTGACCCAGTCTGTAAAACCTACACAACAAACACTGAGAGTGTTAAGTTAACACTGAAAGTGTGGACCCGTATAAACATTTACATTTACGTCATTTAGCAGACGCTCTTATCCAGAGTGACTTACAAATTGGTGCATTCACCTTATGATATCCAGTGGAACAACCACTTTACAATAGTACATCAATATCTTTTTTGGGGGGTGGGGGTGGTTAGGAGGATTACTTAATCCTATCCCAGGTATTCCTTAAAGAATAAAGAATAAATTAACACACTGCTTGGAGTTAAGCCTTATTTCGCAGGATGCCTTGCCTTTCTAGTGAAAGTTTCCACTCATAACTGAATTTGTTAGTGACAGAGAGATGCTTGATGCATAAATCCCTTCAGTCCTATGGACTTCACCAAATGAGATCCTAAGTGAATATGTTATCATTCAAATTAAACAATTTAACACAATACAATATGTATTTTATAAGCTTAATTTTGAGGGCTTACACTCTATAATATAATGGTGGTGATAATTGGACAATTATTTACTGGATTCTGGTGAGCTTTTAGTAAAGTGCAGACATGTATTCTTGCCTGTAAGTCTGTAGCCTTATCTCTTTTACACTCACAGATCTGGTGGTGTAGCTGCACCGTAGCAGGATATTTCAGCTTGCTAGCAACCAAGTGATTATGACTTCAAATCCCATTTAAAACCTCTTAAGGATCTGACCCTTTTTTCAATTTTTCCTAAAATTATATACCCAAATCTAACTGCCTGTAGCTCAGGACCTGAAACAAGGATATGCATATTCTTGATACCATTTGAAAGGAAACACTTTGAAGTTTGTGGAAATGTGAAATTAATGTAGGAGAATATAACACGTTAGATCTGGTAAAGATAATACACATGTAGCATCATCTTTGATATGCAAGAGAAAGATCATAATGTATTATTCGAGCCCAGGCTCAATTTAGATTTGGGCCACTAGATGGCAGCAGTGTTTGTGGAAAGTTTTAGATTGATTCAATGAACCATTGCATGTCTGTTCAAAATGTTGTATCAAGACTGCCCAAATGTGCCTAATTGGTTTATTAATACATTTTCAAGTTCATAATTGGTATTCTTTCACTGTAATAGCTACTGTAAATTGGACAGTGCATTTCGATTAACAAGAATTGAAGCTTTTTGCCCATATCAGATATGTCTATATATTTTTTGTTACTTACAATCTCATGCTAATCACATTAGCCTACGTTAGCGCAACCGTGATAATGGGGGGACACCAATCCCGTAGAGTCCCAAATGTGGACACAGTACAAGATTTTACAGTAATGGAAATCAGAAATCAACATATTGTTATTTTGCAGAAATAATGCAACTTTGCAGATTTTCTTTTATTGGCAATAAAAATATAGCCAATCTCCATTGTGTCCACAGACCTAGTGGCACAGCAGGAACTTTAGGTAGCTAGTGTTGTGACAAAGAGCCCACGAGGGGGATGGAGTGGGTGATGGAGAACAGAGTACCACATTCCAGGCCAAGATTTACAGTTTCATATTTGACGGTGCCAATTTCAAGCCTTTCATAAGACCAGTGGTGTACTTGAAAGTACTCCTTAAGTAGTTTTTTGGGGTATCTGTACTTTATTATTAATATTTTTGAGAACTTTTACTTTTACTTCACTACATTCCTGAAGAAAATTATGTAGTTTTTATTCCCTACATTTTCCCTAACACCCAAAGTACTTGTTACATTTTGAATGCTTATCAGGACAGGAAAATGGTCTAATTCACACTCTTATCAAGAGAACATCCCTGGTCATCCCTACTGCTTCTCATCTGGCGGACTCACTAAACACATACTTCGTTTTTAAATTATGTCTGAGAGTTGGAGCATGCCCCTGGCTATCCGTAAATATAAAAAAAACTAGAAAATGGGGCTGTCTGCTTTGCTTAACACTTGTGTAGTCTTAACATTCTGTATCTAATAATACAACCTGTGACTGCATTCCCCATTAGTAAACAATGCTTTCAAGAAATGTTTATTTTGTCTGAAATGTTGTTTATTTTGTCTGAAATGTTGTTTATTTTGTCTGTGAACTTGAGTCATGTGTGGGGTTGTGGAGGGGAGATGCTGCACACATGCTGCACACATTTTTAGTTTTGCCTGAGTTCAATCAGTAGCACTCATAATCTCAATTTCAAAGCCATTTCCCAAGAATGACAGAAGTCAGGGACTTTTTCTTCCGTCTTCGTAAAAATGAGAAAAGGGCGCCATTAGCACCAGAACATATTAAACACGTTTTTTTTATAGAAATGAATTAAACAGAAAAACTCATGACATGGGGGTATAATGACGTGGAGTTTGCTGTAACATACAAAGTATATAAAGGAACCATGGTCATGTTTGAACTCTACAGGCGACGTTTTTCATCATGGGGAATGTGAAACTGTCTTCCGGACAAGATAAACATGCTGTGAGCACTTAAGAGTAAGTCTCAGGTTTATCTCATATGGACATTGATATGCTGAATCTTTAGAATCAACAGGGCAGCGAGAGAGAGGGGGGGACTGAGACCACCATCCTCCAACCACTCATCCCATCCTGACGGAATTCCACTGAGGCAACATTGACACACAAGTAATTTTTCTGTTACATTGGTCATATTCTATGAATGTGGCGTTGTGTCAGTGCATAAATCATTAATCAAAATTGTGTTGATATTGCAAGAAAATATTGTCATTTCACATAACCGTAAACAAGGTAGCTACTATACCTGTTTCCTTCATGACAAGAAAACTAACTGGAACAAGCTAGCAAGCCAAGTTTCCAATTAGCTAAATTAGTTAGTTAGCTAGCTATCTGATATTAACCAGTAATACAAAATACGCCCAAGCATTTTAAAACGTTAGCTATCACCTTGAAGCTTGATACGGTGTAAAAAAAATCCCTGAAGGGAATGTTATTTGTTAGCTAGCTAGTCTACCAGTTAGCTTTTACCCCTCTATCAATCCTAGCTAGCCCGATTGTCTGCTGGCCAAATTAGCTAATGTTCTTGATTCCATTGACTAAGATAAATAATACATCTCAAATTAGCTACTCACATTAAGGATAACTTCTTTGAGGTATTTTCTGAACAGCTTCTCACTTTGTTTCTTCAGTTGTCAGTTCGACCACACACCGTTTACAAACTAATTTGTGTCACCCAAGTTCAAAAATGACAGTTGGGAACTCCACAGCAGAAAATAAGTTGCTAGGCTAACATTACCAGTTACAGTGCTTTTAGCGTGTGGCTTGCACGTTTCTTTTAGCAGATACAATACAAAATGTTTAGCTAGTGTCTGAAAGAATTATATGGATTTAATATTTGTCAATTTTATTTACATGTCCTCAACTCAAATAAGCATCAGAAATTGTCCTTATTTAGCATATCAAGATCCTGATCAGTTTACATACACCTTAGCCAAATACATTTAAACTCAGTTTTTCACAATTCCTGACATTTAATCAGAGTAAAAATTCCCTGTCTTAGGTCAGTTAGGATCACCACTTCATTTTAAGCATGTGAAATGTCAGAATAATAGTAGAGAGAATGATTTATTTCAGCTTTTATTTCTTTCATCACATTCCCAGTGGGTCAGAAGTTTACATACACCACATTAGTATTTGGTAGCATTGCCTTTAATTGTTTAACTTGGGTCAAACGTTTTGGGTAGCCTTCCACAAGCTTTCCACAATAAGTTGGGTGAATTTTGGCCCATTCCTCCTGACAAAGCTGGTGTAACAGTCAGGTTTGTTGGCATCCTTCCTCGCACACGCTTTTCAGTTCTGCCCACACATTTTCTATAGGATTGAGGTCAGGGCTTTGTGATGGCCACTCCAATACCTTGACTTTGTTGTCCTTAAGCCATTTAACCACAACTTTGGAAGTATGCTTGGGGTCATTGTCCATTTGGAAGACCCATTTGTGACCAAGCTTTAACGTCCTGACTGATGTCTTGAGATGTTGCTTCAATATATCCACATAATTTTCCATCCTCATGATGCCATCTATTTTGTGAAGAGCACCAGTCCCTCCTGCAGTAAAGCACCCCCACAACATGATGCTGCTACCCCCGTGCTTCACGGTTGGGAGGGTGTTCTTCGGCTTGCAAGCCTCCCCATTTTTCCTCCAAACATAACGATGGTCATTATGACCAAACAGTTCTATTTTTGTTTCATCAGACCAGAGGATATTTCTCCAAAAAGTACGATCATTGTCCCCATGTGCAGTTGCAAAATGTAGTCTGGCTTTTTTATGGCGGTTTTGGAGCAGTGGCTTCTTCCTTGCTGAGCGGCCTTTCAGGTTATGTCAATATAGGACACGTTTTACTGTGGCTATAGATACTTTTGTACCTGTTTCCTCCAGCATCTTCACAAGGTTCTTTGCTGTTGTTCTGGGAATGCTTTGCACTTTTCACACCAAAGTACGTTCATCTCTAGGACACAGAATGCGTCTCCCTCCTGAGCTGTATGACGGCTGCATGGTCCCATGGTGTTTATACTTGGGTAGATACACTATATCCTTTGTACAGATGAACGTGGTACCTTCAGGCGTTTGGAAATTGCTCCCAAGGATGAACCAGACCAGACTACAATGTTTTGTCTGAGGTATTGGCTGATTTCTTTAGATTTCCCCATGATGTCAACAAAGAGTCATTGAGTTTGAAGGTAGGCTTTGAAATACATCCACGGGTACACCTCCAACTGACTCAAATTATGTCAATTAGCCTATCAGAAGCTTCTAAAGCCATGACATAATTTTCTGGAACTTTCCAAGCTGTTTAAATGCACAGTCAACTTAGTGTATGTAAACTTCTGACCCACTGGAATTGTGATACAGTGAGTTATAAGTGAAATAATCCGTCTGTAAACAATTGTTGGAAAAATTACTTGTGTCATGCACAAAGTAGATGTCCTAACTGACTTGTCAAAAGTATAGTTTGTTAACAAGAAATGTGTGGAGTGGTTGAAAAACGAGTTTTAATGACTCCAACCTAAGTGTATGTAAACTTCTGACTTCAACTGTATGTGCTGATAAAATATAGTATGTAGGCCTGTGTCAGTATTTGTCATCATATAGAGAAAATAAGATGTCCACATGTAACCTTTATTTAACGAGGCAAGTCAGTTAAGAACAAATTCTTATTTAAAATAATGGCCTACCCCGGCCAAACCAGGACGATGCTGGGCCAATTGTGCGCCGCCATATGGGACTCCCAATCACGGCCAGATGTGATGCAGCCTGGCTGCACATAGGCCTATCTCAGTATATCTAATGATTCAATATCCAGCCATACAATGTATTATATCTGGAGGGTTATCCAAAAATGATTTGTGAATGAAAGAAAAATATGGATTTCATATTTGACAAATTATTGAGCATGTGCTGAACTAAAAAATGCATCAGAAATCGTCACTATTTTCAGCATATCAAAAAGCATATCAAGATCCGGATATGGACCTCAGCCAAGAGAAGCATATAACAGTTAATGATAACTACTGATATAGTTAATTCAAGGGGTCTCTCTATATCAAAACCCTTAATGGTGCCCCATATCCAAAGTCACAACACTAGCAACCAAGAGATTGTGAGGTTGAGTCCCAAGTAATCAGCATACAGCAGCATACTGTCCATTAACACCGTAATGTAGCTGTATAAATACTTGTTGTAGATTTACCATATTGTTGTAGATTTACCTAACTTGTTGTAGATTTACCATATTTTCACCGCAACTAAACAAAAAACTCCAGAAGACCATGATACAACGTTCTGAGAATGTCCAAAAAATATCCCTGAATTAGCCTCCCCGGGAGCAGATTAATTCTGAAGGATTCGTTGCCATAGAAATGTACCTGGCGAAAAGGTGAGCTACTTTGGTCGTACCAGTTCTCCCAAGTTGAACTCAGAGTTGATCAAAGTTACCTCGCTAACTCCTCAAACATGATTTGTAGTATAGGGCTCTGGTGCAACTCTGAATTGTAATAGTGTGCACAAAATGGCATTGTTATATGTTGTCTGGTTCTATCTCTCCCTGTACCCCTTGCGACCAGACTGACCTCACTTGGAGGTCATGTCAGGGGTGAGCAATGAATAATCAACATCACGATAACTAACAAGTGCCCTAGACCATCCACCTACTGTTTCACAACTCCTGTGTTAAACAAGTGTCCCCTGGGCCTCAACCTGATCTGTATTGTAGTTAGAGCTACATTATGTTATAATTCCGTGTTACAGGTATTGGTTTTTCCATTTGTTTTGAGGTGGGACTTTAGCACGTATAGGACCTTAGCACATAGGGCGCATGACTGGTGTTGCCTCGTTAGTCAGTATGTGTTACACCTGTGCTGGTTGCCATCTCATTAGTGGGAAGGTGTTTCACCTGTGCTGGCCCAGGTGCTATTCTTTATCTGATCTTCCTTGTTTTTGTTTTGCTCCTCTGTTTGGTTTGCTTCCTGTCTTTATCTTTGGTGTGGGTTTTTCTTTTGTTTGCCTCTTGGGCAAATTTAGTTTACACTCATGGTGGGTGTCTTTTAGGAGCCAGTTATTGTTGCTACTAGTCAACTTTTAGTGGACAACCCCAAGAGTGTCATTCAGAACCCCTCCTAAAACCCCACCTGTTTAGTTTTGGTTGTTGTCAGTGACTCTTCGTTAGTTCTTCTTTCTGTTTGAGTGACAATTTTGGGTTTTCTTGCTGGGGAACTTAACATTCTTCATTAAATACATTGAGCTGATCTTGTTATTACTGTAACAGATGTTAGTGAATGATACATTGAACTCAGAAGAATAGTACAGAGCAGTGCAAAATTCTTTATGTTGAGTGAAATCACATCATCACAGTCATGGCAGTCAAGTTTTTTCATTAAAATTCAAGCATTGGCAGTAATACTTCACTTAACATATTGGACAATATCAAGCTATTTAAATTTCAGGACAGGTATGTGGAACAACTGATATGCTGTACATAAAATGTTACATTAAATGGGAGATAAATAACAGAAGCAGGATAGAATCCTTAGCTATTACAGCTGTATGATTTGTTCATTTGCCTTATCTGTACGTCTGTATTGGGGGTTGAAATATTTGTCTAGATTCTTTTAATTCAAATGTTTAAAATAGGTAAAACAATTGTGGCCCGAAGCAAACAGAGTTAATACTTTACATCACTTTTGAAACACTGTAGTGTTGCTAAACAAGCCACTATTGAATAAACATAAACCATGTGGATAGGAAAGATATCATTTGAAGATGAAATCAAAGTAAGTTTCAGAATGAATACTTGAATGTGACCCCTAGAAAACAGTTGGTCCTCACTCTTTATAAAACAATATGTACTGATACCGCAGAAAATAATGTTTGCCTTCTAATATGTAACATCAAACAAATCAACTATAAATCGTAACAAAGGAATGCCAATAATGTAGTATATTTTGGATTTCTTTGAACAACACTTTATGATACATTTCAACGACTTAAAGAGTGATTTTAAATAGATTTTTATGATATTTACTTATTTTTTTTAAACATGTCCATTTTGCAGGAGTAATGAACCATGCTTTATAAACGAATTACACATCTCAATAAAATTAACCAATAACTTAATAAAAAAATACAAATAAATTTAAAAAAGTAAACTAAAAAGCTGTCTCAAGGACATTTTCAGAGTTATTGCAATGCCTGGACAGGAACATGATATATAGGATAAGCTATGAACAATATATACAATTGCACTATTTAATGTTACAACGTTTCAATAGTCCTCAACAAGCCCTATAGGTTCCAGACACTTGAACAGGGATCTAAACCATCCACTCCACTCCAGACCTGTCCTCCAGTCACTTCAACACAACATGGTAGCCGTCATTATTTTCATCTGCAATTAGAAGATAAACATAGGACAACTATTATCTCTAATAAGTATACAAATTGCATATTTACATGAGGTTCTGTGCATTTAAGAGGTTAGTGAGGGAAATATGACCTTTCAGAGTGTTGACAACAAAGCTTGTTTCCTCTGTGAAGTTCTGCACCATCTGAGAAAGAAGAAATTAAGAAGATATTCATTTGAAATTTAAATGGCATCTCTTTCTCTTTATTTGTTTGATGCTGGTAGTCAATCAGTAACCAGACATCATAATCAAGTGCATGGAAACAGCGCTGGCCATAACAACTTGAGGCAGTTGATTATGTTGTAGTTCCTCTGCATCCATAGGTCTACATTCCCCTGTTTCCTACCAGTCATTAATGATTGATTTTCTATGCCGTTGCCATTTACACAGGGCCATTAGTGATATTAGTGACCCAAGCTGACTGACCCAAGCCAGCCCAGGGCACAAACAACCAACACAGGGCCTCTGGAGGAAATACAGATAACCTAACAACTCCACAACCCCTACCACTAGCACTATCACTGCTCACTGATAGAAACACTACCCATGACCCCAAACCCTACCACTATCACTATCCACTGATAGAAACACTACCCATGACTCCAACCCCTACCACTAGCACTATCACTACTCACTGATATAAACACTACCCATGACCCCAACCCCTACCACTATCACTATCACTACTCAATGATAGAAACACTACCCATGACTCCAACCCCTACCACTATCACTACTCACTGATAGAAACACTACCCATGACCCCAACCCCTACCACTATCACTACTCACTGATAGAAACACTACCCATGACCCCAACCCCTACCACTAGTAGTATCACTACTCACTGATAGAAACACTACCCATGACCCCAAACCCTACCACTAGCACTATCACTACTCACTGATAGAAACACTACCCATGACTCCAACCCCTACCACTAGCACTATCACTACTCACTGATAGAAACACTACCCATGACCCCAAACCCTACCACTAGTACTATCACTACTCACTGATAGAAACACTACCCATGACTCCAACCCCTACCACTACCACTATCACTACTCACTGATAGAAACACTACCCATGACCCCAACCCCTACCACTAGCACTATCACTACTCACTGATAGAAACACTACCCATGACCCCAAACCCTATCACTACTCACTGATAGAAACACTACCCATGACCCCAACCCCTACCACTAGCACTATCACTACTCACTGATAGAAACACTACCCATGACCCCAAACCCTAGAACTACTCAACAAATGTATATTTTCAAAACTTCGTCTCCCTCTCAAAATGCATTGGAGGAGAAGGTCAGATGGTTTACTTTGTAAAGCCAAGTAATTAATCTGCAGTTACTAATGATTAAATATGCATACATACAATATAACTACTAACTAAATGCTTGAAAAGCAAATGGTAATCTTTAGATACACTATATCCTTCATCTGAACTCTGACCCCTGCCTTCTCTCACCTCATCAGAGACCAGTATGTGTATCCCTGTGGGTCCTTGTCTGTAGATGTGGCTGATCTGCTGGGGAGTTACACTGTAAAGGAGAGCTATCTTCTCTGAGAGGTCCCCCAGTGTCAGGTCCTCCAGGTATAGAGCATGGTACACTATAGACATAGGAGGAAAGGCAATTAGCTGAGGGTTAGAGATCATCATCAGCTAAAACATGATATGGGAAATACTGGAAAGTCACTGGAGGTTCTTAGTCCAGGACTAGGGTCGGACTAGGGTCCGGGAAAGGGTCCTTTGATGTCAGATAACTAGTACCCACAATAATTGAAGATGTACAGTAACCTACCCTCTCCCCCCCCGGGCTTTGTCTGTGGTTGATTCCTGGGTTGTTGTTGACACACATAGATGGTGAGGCGGGGCTGTATACACCTGTACAGAGTAAAGACGAATAACACCCATCCAGAATTGACCATGGTAAATGTGGGATAAAAGTTACACACTTGAGTAAAGTACTGATTGAACATGTGAAGTGTTGGCAAAAAATGTATATTATGTTGGTGTGTTGGAGTAGTCTTCCTGCCACTGCAGTTTAGTCTCACCTTCCTTTGATGGTGTTGAACAGCCGGATGCCATCTGACGGACCACAGATTTGGATCAGGTCCTCTCTGCTCATCTTCAACAGGTCAGCGCCTACAACATTCACAGAAGATCCACAGTCACTTACAAACTGGTCTGATGACGTTTTGGAGGAACAAGGACATAAAGAGAGAGAAAATTCCCGGATTATTCTCTGCTAAGGCCTTTCTACAAAGTTAGAAGCAATTATAGATTTGTAGTGTCTGACAGTCATCTGAGTGTCATTCATGTGATGAATTATTTCACTTAAAAAAATAATCTATATTTAATTTTCACTAGAAATGTCCTTCAGATATCAATTACATGCATCAAAACAAAAAGCTACAAAGAACGGTTTATAGTCTTAGAAACGGGCATAACAATTTCAAGGAAATGGATGCTCTGGCAACACTGTTCAGGAACATACAACTAGATCTTAAGGTTGAGTCTTACGTTAAGTGAACCACACACACTACCTGAGAAGCTGGAGAAGAGCCTACAGAAAGGCGAGAACCTGTGAAGCTGAAGCCACAGCTGCGTGTCCTGCGGTGAGGACGATGGCACAAGGTGCTACATGTCAAAAAGAAGAAGAGCCCTTGAAATGAGTAGCTATAGCACCCACTGACTGCCCACTGTCTCCAAACAATTGCCTAAAAAAATAAGAGATGAGAGCAATGGCATTAATACTACTTCTCCCATTACTTACATCAGAAGAGCAGCCGGACAGAATCAGCTCCCCCTGCTGGATTGGAGAGCTGTTGCTATAAAAGTAAAATATCACACAAATGGGGAAGATGACAAGAGTTGGGTCATTAAGTAATGACTTGTCCTGATAAGACTAGTGCCAATAGGCAGTTCCAATGGGATTGCACTGTAGATAATGTAGGATCCAATTTGGCTAACCTCTTGTCCTACATAACGGTTCTTCAGAAAATGTGTGGGTGTGCAACTGAACTGCCATAGATGTACAAAGACATAGATAAATCCTATATTTACCTGATGATCAACAATTTAAGTCAATGAAACAGTTCAATTCATCCAGATAAGAGAGGCGTCTTACCCATCAGTAAAGCTACATGAGGTGGGGGAGCTGTGGTAAACTGGGGAAGGAGTGTTGTTAGTGCTACCGAGATTTGGGGCATCAGGCCAGGGGGAACACTGAAACAAAAGAGAGAGAGGAAAATGAACTTTAATAAGATGTTCCTGGCAAAGAGAGAGGTACGTCTGGTTGCTGTTTTACTAGGACATTGTGATTGTAGACTGATACAGACATAAGTGGGAAATCCTAGAAACCTAAAACCAGGTTAGTAGAAAACAATCACTGTTTTTTCCAGCATGTTGGTTGGCGTCAAAAGAAAAGGCACTGACGGACTGTTGCCCTAACTGTCACAATCATTAACAGACCACTGCATCAAGGGCTGGTTAGAGTGACTACGGAGTCAATCAACAACATGAGTGGACTAAAGCAACATATGAACCTATTATGACAGAATAGCTTGTCAAGTGACACACAGCCACAGTGTCAGGGTCCCTCACCTCGGTAAGCATGGTGGTTTCATGAGAGGATTGATATTTCTCCCTGTCTTGATGGGACTTTTTATCAATCTTTTCCCTATCAGTCTTCAGTTTACGATCAGCTCCTTTTGGCTTAAAGAAAATAGAAGAAAAAATTAAGTACACAAAGAAATTAAATGAACTAATAAGCTCTCACACACAGAAATGCAAGCACCACACACACACACACACACAACCCCACCTAAGAGCCCCTTTACCTTGAAGACCTTGACCTGACAGCTGGAGGAGTGCATATGTTCCAGGTACTCTCCATGTTCGTTCTGAGTGAAGGTGTCTATCTGGATACGGAAGGGAACTCCCTTCTCCCCACCATGCTTCCTAGGGGTGAACTCAGTGCTAATGCAGTTGACCTGAACACAAACAAACATACATACACAATCCATGAGCCATTCTATATGGTAATTAGAGTTTCAAATGCAAGAGACGGGTGGAATTGGAAAATAGTCCCTCTGGGATGTGGGAAGTCACTGTATAAACTCACTTCCTAAAACCTTTTATATGTCTAATGATTTTACTTTCACCCCAATTCCAGGACCAAAATAAGCTAGAAAGCAGGGAAAAGAAATAGATATTTGACCGTGCTACCTGGATGAAGACGGATGCGTTCTTGACGGGATCCCAGAGGAACTCTATAGTGTTGAGCTGCAGTGGGTGAGCACGAGGCTCGACGACACCCACAGAGAGGGGGGTATCTGGACACAGTCAATCAAGTCAGTAAGTCGCAGCAGGTCAGCTGAAATTCTTATGCCTTTTTACCAGGTAGATACTTAGAAAGGATTAGTCAAAATGGTAAATACCTAATAATTGCATAGTAATTACACTTCAGTATTAGACCAAAGGCAATGTAGATAATATCATAGGTCAGTCATCAAACATACTGTGGTTGGGCTTTACTTAAGAAGTTCTCTGGTCTGCAGGTAACCAGCCTTACCTACATCCAGGATCCTGTCCCCAGGCCTGTTCCATCTCCAACCCTCCAGCTGCTGATGTTCTGTGTACTGCAGGCGCCGGTCATGAAACACCACACGCACAATGCTCTGTGGACAAGCAGGACAAAGCATTAGTACGAAGCACAGTGACTAGGCAAGGCAGCCTCGCACGTGGCCGATCGCCAATTTCGTTCGGCAAAGTGCGGAAAGCTACGCACAATCTCCCAGAAGAACCATTTACAGATCATTTATTCAGACAGCATTAACGAGTGGAGATCCATATGGATTGCATCACCCTTGGCTTCAGCTCATATGAATAACACTTAAAAGAACAGCCACAGATTCCCACTGACTAAAAGCATAGAAAGGTAGATAATGCTGGGGTTAAAGCCATATAGGATTCAATTATGTCTGATGGTTGTGCAATAATCTTCCTTCACAACAAAACTATTTGTTGACAGAAGCTATGAGATAAAACATCCATGAGTTCTTTCTGTGCTATTAAGACATTTAGTGAGGAATCAGTAGAAGTTGTTTGAAGTGTCACCGTTTGAGAACAAGGCACATACATAAAGCTTTTCATTATTAAAGCACTGGTCTGGATGGTAACGACAGACTAGACAACTGCCTGTGCATACTTAATTATTGTTTCCACACAAACGAAGGGACATAAATTAATGTTCCTCCTCACTGTTGCATTAGTATTAAGTTAATTGCACATTTAAAACCTACTAAGAACATAAATCAAATCGTAAAATTAACAACCTGTTAAACAACGTTTCCATTCATTTCAGCCTATTACACTGAGAGGCTCATGCGTGACCGCGCAGAGCACAAGGACATAGACAGACACAACACGTCATCTGTTTGTACAAGTGCCACCTGTTCCATTCTAGTGTCGTTAGACTGCTTCATTGAACACGACCGAAATATGACCGTCCATTCCTGACAGCCTGACGACACAGAACTTTCAAGTGGATGGATATGTGTATTGGGACATGGCTAAATTCAATTAAAATGACTTCATTTTTCCCTTCATGGAAAATGCATACCGATATCTGCCTTAATTTTAAACCAAGTCATTTGATTGAATTTCACTGGTGATAGACATAAAGGTATATCAAAGTCGACTCCCATAATTCAAATCACTTAAAAACAAACATAGATCCAACATATTATAACAACCTGCAACAAAATTTGCACATAGTGGCAACTTGAGTTGTACTAATGGGTGTTATTCATAAACCAGTGGCATCTTCAATATACCACTTGTTCTTTTTTAAATAATGAAATAAAGTTAAACAAGGTTTCCTTTACAACAAACAAGAAGTGTCTTACTGAAGATATAAAACATAGGATTGTAATAATTCCCTTGCTATATTGATCAACGTTCTTGATGCACATTTCATATTTGAAAAACAAAAAAACAAGAAATACATTTCAACAAAGTAAAAAGATGTCAAAACTTTATGAATAACTCCCAGTAGTAAAGTCTATAGGCGAAAGCAGAATTGTACGTAAGATGAACTTGTGCAAAAAGAGCAAATAAGACAAGTTGAAAGTATGTGATGTGTTGTGCGATAAAGCTGATGTGTTGAAGGGTAAGCTGAACTGAGCTGAGTGTATGGTGGTGTATAAGTTCAGAACGGGAGAAGATGGGTGATAGTACCAAGTCTTCAAAGATGGCACCCGCCCAACCCCCGAAGTGGAAAGAAGAGGGTTGAGGAGTCACCTGTGTGTTGACAGTTTCAGGAAATGGAGGATACATACAAACAGATAAAGAAAAAAAGGTCAGAGAAGAGGTCACATGAAAGTCAAAAATACATACACAATACCTTTAACCTACCTTAACATATTTGCTGCTTAAATCTGTATACTCCACTAGTTTTCTGTTAAGCATACGGATTTCGTAGGACTGACCTACATTTTAAAACATTAAGACAAACCTGATTAAAATTGAAAAATGTGAAATGAATCAGTCAGAAAAAGGGGCAGCATAGGAATAGAAATGCATTCAATAAGCACCTTTTCTTTTAAAAATAATTTTAAAGTCAGGGTTTGCCCCCATAGACCCCTTACAGTACCCCCTAAAAGTTTTCAACCACATTATAGTTGAGCCCACCAATTGTCAAATAAAAATCTTTACTTTGCAAATTACTACTACAATTTCCATCATATCAAGCAAATACTTTGTGCAATAGTCATATCATATAAACATATTTTAAAGGCAGGTAGGCCTACGTAGTAGACTAACTTTAAAAAAAAAAATTGGGAGTTGTATAATTTTGGCCTGGTTTATCATTAGTTTCAATTTCATTCACTGAAATGTGCAACCTACCTAGTAACTTTTGGTAAATGGCCGTCTTATATGAAATATATTCTGAACCAATAAATACATAATACAAAAATCCAATGGATGATCGTAAATTAGACCACAAGAGAGAACAAGAAGATGAGAACAATGAGGGAAAATGCAGTTCAAGATAAGATGAATATGATAATCAAATATATACCTTGGGGGAGCTTTCATAAACTAAAGTGGAATATCTAGAAATGCAAAATTCCTGATGTGGGACTATTTAAAGGGGAATTGTGTGTCTCTATGTAAATAAGCTGAACAAGATTTACTAAAATGTAAGTGTCATTCATCTTGTGTGGGTTGTAAATGTAAAGAAAAAAGAGTGAATATGACCATTACATGAACTTCCTTTGCCTAAAGATGAGCTTGCAGCTTGTGTGTGATGCAGTTGTTTTGTTTACTGGAGTGATGTTTTTTCCATATTGTATCTGTGCTGATAAGAGGGAGAATGTTCTTCCGAGTGGGCCTACACTCAATTACGTGCCATGAATTCAATTCCATCCAACAACCTATGACTTTAGTAATAAAGAAAGAATAGCTAGCTACCTTGGTTTAGATAAGTCAGAGTTTCTTCTTGCTGTTTTACAGCGGGCGAGGTGGCTGCACAGAGAACATATTGGAAAGGAGAACATTTGGCGCCATTTTCTGTTGCGTGCCGTTCCTCCTCGTGTTTCAGGAAAGGCGCCAAAGCATCTCTGAGAGAGAGCAGCGAGAGAGGGAGGAAATGTGCGGTTGATCATTAATTATCGAAGCGCAAATAAGTAAGAGGCTTCTCAATGGTCAGCCAGATTTAATCTTATCAGTACCTCTTGACTAAGGTGTAGGTAGGTAAAATGTTTTAATAAACTTGTATGATGCATAATCACATTGCACAACATTATTTAGCCATATATTGTGTACTTTACATTTAAATCTGAGGTGCATTGGAATAGAGTAGCAATTTTGCAAGGTCTTGGCCTAAGCTACAACAACACTGAAGTGCAATATTGGTGAAGTTGTGGGCTAATAAAAATGTATGAAACATTTTGCTGCTTTTAATCCCATTTAAATGTTAAATTTTTTTCTTAAACGCTTCATACATTTTTTCTCCACTCAATTAAACTTTTCTGATTATAAAAGTTCTCTAAAAACATACTAAAGTTTCCTAATTGGATATGTCCACTTACCGAATATAACTTGCAGTTGAATGCTGGTGGTAGGGCTCTGGCTGATTGTGCCAAAACAACATGTTTTCCAGTGCAGCGTCTAAAGTATCCCCAGAAACAGAGAATGGGAGTTGGGTATGGCACCCTGGTGTGTTGCTTCCACAGGTAGGTCTGATAGCGCTCTCAAAGAAGTTTACTGGCCAGCACCCTGCTACAGACTTATATACCGGGTATGACATCACTTTCAACTCATTAGAATACCTTACATGACCTTTGAAAAGCGGACTGTGACTCACTGATTGCCTCCCAAATGGCACCCTATTCCCAATATAGTGCACTACTTTTGACCAGAGTCCATAGGGCTGTGGTCAAAAGTAGTGCACTATGTAGGAAATAGGGTGCCATTTGGGATACAAACACTGACACACCTCCCCTGCCCCGTAGTAGTGCAGGACAGGTAGCCTAAAATTTGAATAAGTGCACAGTCTGAATTGTATTTTTTAATGGCTACTTGGGTAGATCAGCTTTAACATCTTTTTTTCTAGTGTTTTTGCTTTCTTTTGTAAAAAAAATAAATAAATACATACAGTACCCGTCAAAAGTTTGGACACACCTACTCATTCAAGGGTTTTTCTTTATTTTTACTATTTTCTACATTGTAGAATAATAGTGAAGAGATCAAAACTATAAAATAACACATATGGAATCATGTAACCAAATCAAAATATATGTTATATTCTTCAAAGTAGCCACCCTTGCCTTTGCACACTCATGGCATTCTCTCAACCAGCTTCATAAGGAATGCTTTTCCAACAGTCTTGAAGGAGTTCCCACATACAGTTGAAGTCGGATGTTTACATACACTTAGGTCGCAGTCATTAAAACTCGTTTTTCAACCACTCCACAAATTTCTTGTTAACAAACTATGGTTTTGGCAAGTTGGTTAGGACATCTACTTTGTGCATGACACCAGTAATTTTTCCAACAATTGTTTACAGATTATTTCACTTATAATTCACTGTATCACAATTCCAGTGGGTCAGAAGTTTACATACACTAAGTTGACTGTGCCTTTAAACAGCTTGAAAAATTCCAGAAAATGATGTCATGGCTTTAGAAGCTTCTGTTAGGCTAATTGACATCATTTGAATTGGAGGTGTACCTGTGGATGTATTTTAAGGCCTACCTTCAAACTCAGTGCCTCTTTGCTTGACATCATGGGGAAAACAAAAGAAATCAGCCAAGACCTCAGAAAAATAATTAATGAGGAAGAATAATTAATAAATGAGGAAGGAAAATTATGTGGATATATTGAAGCAACATCTCAAGACATCAGTCAGGAAGTTAAAGCTTGGTCACAAATGGGTCTTCCAAATGGACAATGACCCCAAGGATACTTCCAAAGTTGTGGTTAAATGGCTTAAGGACAACAAAGTCAAGGTATTGGAGTGGCCATCACAAAGCCCTGACCTTAATCCTATAAAAAATGTGTGGGCAGAACTGAAAAAGTGTGTGCGAGCAAGGAGGCCTACAAACCTGACTCAGTTACAACAGCTCTGTCAGGAGGAATGGGCCAAAATTCACCCAACTTATTGTGGAAAGCTTAAACAATTTAAAGGCAATGCTACCAAATACTAAGTGAGTGCATGTAAACATTTACATTTACATTTAAGTCATTTAGCATACGCTCTTATCCAGAGCGACTTACAAATTGGTGCATTCACCTTATAATATCCAGTGGAACAACCACTTTACAATAGTGCATCTAAATCTTTAAAGGGGGGGTTAGAAGGATTACTTTATCCTATCCCAGGTATTCCTTAAAGAGGTGGGGTTTCAGGTGTCTCCGGAAGGTGGTGATTGACTCCGCTGTCCTGGCGTCGTGAGGGAGCTTGTTCCACCATTGGGGTGCCAGAGCAGCGAACAGTTTTGACTGGGCTGAGCGGGAACTGTGCTTCCTCAGAGGTAGGGAGGCGAGCAGGCCAGAGGTGGATGAACGCAGTGCCCTTGTTTGGGTGTAGGGCCTGATCAGAGCCTGAAGGTACGCAGGTGCCGTTCTCCTCACAGCTCCGTAGGCAAGCACCATGGTCTTGTAGCGGATGCGAGCTTCGACTGGAAGCCAGTGGAGAGAGCGGAGGAGCGGGGTGACGTGAGAGAACTTGGGAAGGTTGAACACCAGACGGGCTGCGGCGTTCTGGATGAGTTGTAGGGGTTTAATGGCACAGGCAGGGAGCCCAGCCAACAACGAGTTGCAGTAATCCAGACGGGAGATGATAAGTGCCTGGATTAGGACCTGCGCCGCTTCCTGTGTGAGGCAGGGTCGTACTCTGCGAATGTTGTAGAGCATGAACCTACAGGATAAACTTCTGACCCACTGGGAATGTGATGAAAGAAATAAAAGCTTAAATAAATCATTCTCTCTACTATTATTCTGACATTTCACATTCTTAAAATAAAGTGGTGACTGACCTAAGACAGAATTTTTACTCTGATTAAATGTCAGGAATTGTGAAATACTGAGTTTAAATGTATTTGGCTAAGGTGTATGTAAACTTCCGACCTCAAAGGGAATGCTGAAAACTTGTTTGCTGCTTTTCCTTCATTCTCCGGTCCAACTCATCCCAAACCATCTCATTTGGGTTGAGGTCGGGTGATTGTGGAGGCCAGGTCATCTAATGCAGCACTCCATCAATCTCCTTGGTCAAATAGCCCTTGCACAGCCAGGAGGTGTGTTTTGGGTCATTGTCCTGTTAAAAAACAAGTGATAATCCCACTAAGCGCAAACCAGATGGGATGGCGTATCACTGCAGAATGCTGGTTAACTGTGCCTTGAATTTGAAAAAAATCACAGACAGTGTCACCAGCAAAGCACCCCCACACCTCTCCTCCATGCTTCATGTGGGAATCACACATGCAGAGATCATCCGTTCACCTACTCAGCATCTCACAAAGACACGGCGGTTGGAACCAAAATTCTCAGTTTTGGACTCATCAGACCAAAGTACAGATTTCCACCAGTCTAATGTCCATTGCTTGTGTTTCTTGGCCCAAGCAAGTCTCTTCTTCTTATTGGTGTCCTTTAGAAGCATTTATTTGGGCTGCAATCTGAGGTTCAGTTAACTCTAAAGAACTTATCCTTTGCAGCAGAAGTAACTCTGGGTCTTCCTTTCCTGTGGTGGTCCTCATGAGAGCCAGTTTCATCATAGCGCATGATGATTTTTGCAACTGCACTTGAAGAAAGTTCTTGACATTTTCCAGATTGACTGACCTTCTGGTCTTAAAGTAATGATGGACTGTCGTTTCTCTTTGCTTATTTGAGCTGTTCTTTCTATCTTCTGTATACCACCCCTACCTTGTCACAACACAATGATTGGCTCAAACGCAATAAGAAAATAATTAACTTTTAACAAAGCACACCTGTTAATTGAAATGCATTCCAGGTGACTACCTCTTGAAGCTGGTTGAGAGAATGCCAAGAGTGTGCAAAGCTGTCATCAAGGCAAAGGGTGGCTACATTGAAGAATCTCAAATCTCAAATATATTTGTATTTGTTTAACACCTTTTTTGGTTACTACATGATTCCATATGTGTTATTTCATAGTTTTAATGTCTTCGCTATTATTCTACAATGTAGAAAATAGTAAAAATAAATAATTATCCTTGAATGAGTAGGTGTGTCCAAACTTTTGACTGGTATTGTATATATTAAAAAGGTTATTCAATGGGCTATTTGTCCCTGGCTCAGCCTACTGTAGCCGCCTATGCTTGGCAGCCAAGGGAGCTCTTTTCGTACCAAAAGAGCATAGCAAAGTCTCAGTTGGGTTAATGTTTAGACAGAAGAACTAATGCACACCTCAGCACTCAAATGTGTTTATAAATTAATGGGAGACTGAGCAATCGAACTGCATACCATTGCTAAATTCGATCACCTAAATATACAAATACAAACTTATATAAACAAAGTGAATCAACTTGAATGTTTATTTCTAGAGCAAACAAATGTACATTGAGGCAAATCATCTATCACAGGTGAATGTTAACGAAACCCTTCTGTACAAGTTGTCATGAAAAACTACAACTAAAATAAAACAATCATATAAATACAGATATGAATCTTAAATGTCAAAACAATAGAAACAAACACAATAACATGCAAAGTGAACAGATTGCTAGGATTAGCTTCTCTTAGGGACCATCATCACCAGCAGATAATGCCAAAATGATCCAGATCTTCATGGGTCATCAGCCAATACAGTACTTTCTGTCTTTAACAAAACAATTGGCTTCTCCCTAACACACAATCAAATCAAATAAACATACTTACAAAAGGATGATGGCCCCATTTAAAAACAAACAAAGCAAACAATTAGTGTCATTTTTTAAACTGTTCAACAGATGGAAATAGATGCCACATACTTTACTATAGTAACAAGGCACGCACACACAGTGTACCTTTATAAAGCCACATGCCCAAATATGTTGTACTGTACTAAAGGAGACCCAGTACTGTACATGTCTGCTTGGCATCTTGAGACGGTTAGGTCCTGTACAGTGTACACAGTTGTCTAGGGCAGACAGAGTCTTCGTAGTTCTGGACAACTCGCAGAGCTCTGTGAGTGTATTCCTGCCAGGTGGCTACCTGTTGTTGTAAAGGCTGACCAAACTGATGCGGTTACAAGTGCACTTCAACAGCGAAAACAGGACCCATCTATTAAAAGGCAGCACCAAGTGGATGTGCTGCCCAAAACATGCAAGCTAATTCCCTAACGTGCAAAAAAAGTGAGATAGCCAACCTCTTTATTTCATTACATGAAAGTTGCGAAGTGGTGATTGATCAAGAGTTATGTACAAAATACTTAAGTTTGCTCATCATGGTATTTTCTTTATTGCAAAAGCTGTAGTTACGTGAAAGTAAGGTGACGAGAAGATGGGTGTAATACTGTATTATTATAAACAACTAATATTTGCATCATCATGGTGAATATTATTGTATCGGTTTGCAAGCCACTTTATTTTAGTTCCTGGAGTAATAGTTTCACATTTTTAAGAGCTGAGAGCTTCTGTATGTACATCTATCCTGTTTTTCAACAGTAGAAGTGATCCAAACATTACTGTGGAAAATGAACATAAACCTAGTTTGGCCGGTTTCCTGGACGCATATTAAGACTAGGACTAAAACACACTTTTAATAGATATTCTCCATTGAGAATAGTTTTTAATCCAGGACTAGGAGTCTCTCAATGAATCCACTGATCTCCTTCCAAAACTGAGCCTGTAATATTCGCATTATCAACAAGTGTAGGGTTGTAACTCATCAGCAGACTGGTATTCGTTATAAACAGCAGCATCAGAGTTAACAGGTCAAATCCGACTGTCATGTGGTCCCCCATAGGAATAAGGTCTTCCGACCTCAATGGGACTTCCTGGTTAAACGTGAAGGACCTATTCTACTGTGAAGTTTCAGGCTGTGTTTACTCATCCAATTGCATTTGAAGGGACGTTTTGTTTTTGCTGAATTATTTGGTATTGGACCATACGTACCATTCTTATTGGACCATATCATAACCCTTGGTTAGGTTTCCACCCCTACACTCTGAATTCTCAACATAATGAACATCTGATCTTTACCTTACAACACATTGCTAGTGATGTGTTATAACGGCGGGGGACGACGACAACGATGAGACAAATGAAGGTACAAGTTCCATGGGGGGAAAAAAGAGCAAAGTAAGTGAAGCGGTGGTTGAAGCGATGAGCAGGTCATAGGGTCACCCAGAGGAGTCCAGTGGGGTGAAGGAGAGAAGAAAAGATCAGGAATGGAGAGGTCTGGAAGAGGCACGACTATGGATCTGTCCCAAATGGCACCCTATTCCCTATATAGTGCACTACTTCTGACCAGAGCCCAACAGTAGTGCACTATATAGGGAAAAGGATGCCAATTTGGGAAGCAACCTTTTCCCCCTAATTCAGATGCACAGTACAGGCAGACGGATCTGTGTTTCCCTCCTCTGCTCCTACAGCTAGCTGTGTGAAGACACATCCGAGGAACTGCTGCTGTTGCTGTTGGTTGTCTGAGCCCTCTTGATGTACAAGTTCAGCAGCTTCATCTGCAAGAAGAACAGTTTTGCATTGTTGTGATCATGACAGAAAGGTTACAATGGCACCGTTGGTCCGACCAGGGTTGGTAAAAGTAAGTCAACTGAAATGTCAATATCAGGATGTTGAGTTTGCTTCCTGAATTAACATCTACAATACCTTTTAGTAATTTAGCAGACGCTCTTACCTGAGCGACTTACAGTATTGAGAACTCAGCGACACAGGACTCAAAATGGAATTTACCCCAACCCTGGTCTAGACCAATCAGATGACAGAAAGCTGTGGCGGTACTGAGGTGACGGGAGAATGGCTGGCGTAGCGTGACAGGCAGAGTGACCTTAGTAACATTTAGCTCATTGTGCCAATTGCAGATTTCCTCACAGAAATGAGGACAACATTGTTTCAAGGTTGACATCTACTAATGAATGGGTAATCACTTTGTAAATTAATGTTAGTGAAATAATGTTTAAATCGAAGCTAGCTACGTCATCCAGTGGAATGACATGCCTGATTAGAGTAGAGCTTGCTAATGTGTGTTATAGTCTACTTACTACCGCGGCTCTAGGATTAGGCATTGGGCATGGCTCTGCTTGGAATGTCGTGAGGGTCCAGAGTCTCTAATAAGGTGTAAACGCTAACTAACTAAACTGTCGCTGTAGCGATGAACCTAAGAGCCAATGCTCCGTGACCCTGCTGCTTTCTCAACGCAGCCAAGGTCATTGTGCAACAGGCTCAATCCAGCCAGCACTCTCTCTTACTCTCACTTTCTGCCTGGCCTGCCTGTCAGAAACCAGGAATAGGAGGGGGAAAAAGGGGATTCACATTGGATAGTGTTCATAAGGCACAAAACGGAAGAAAACAGTCGGAAACGAGGAAGTACTACCTGAACTTGTCTAATATAAACACAGATTTTCCATTGCACAATGTTTTGACAGTGTGTCCTAATGAGTATGACCCTGATGGACTCCAGTGCCCCCTTACTAAGGTCACTCTGCCTGTCACACAGACCGCCGAAAGAAAGTGGGGCAAAAATTACCCTTACTGTACATCCAAACCACACACCACAGACCAAACCAGTCGAAACCAGAGGCGAAATAAAAACCCGGAAAACCGATAAGGGGGTTGAGTTTGAGGGGACGTGTGTGTGTGTGAGGACTTTGAGATGCAGATGAGCACATGACAGTGGTGGGTAGCGTACCTTGCTGCCCGTGAGTAGCTGCAGGTGTGGTTTGAGCTCTTCTCCAATCACGGAGTAGATGGCCACCAGACAGAACACGCTGGCCTTGCGAACACTACTCTCTGTGTTGTCATAGCCCTGGGAACAGACATACAGAATATCACTGGACTGGCTGCCAGCAGGAGAAACACACACGGAGAAACAAGCGCGCACACACACACACACACACACACACACACACACACACACACACACTGAATCAGCTAGCAGCGAACACACTCGTGAACGAGCACACACAGAACAACAGGTCATTGGGAACGTAGGAGGAGTGGCAGAGGTGGGTGCCCAGGGGCAGAGTACAGGCAAACATTTCCAGGTACAAATAAGGCAAACAGTTCTCACTGTCAAAATATGAACATGAAGAAATACGGTGTAGGCCTAGAAACTACCAAGGATGTTTCTACTAGATGTTCTGTCCATGCCCCCTTTCCCTAATCCTGCACTGTCAAGAGTTCTAAACCAAGTCATCAGCAGAGCTAAAACCACTTTTTACATCTAAGAAAACAGAGAAACACTTTGTTTTCTGTGCAGTCGCAATATGATTGAGACATTATCTGTCCACCACTCCATTGACAACTCCACACCTAGAGAGAAACATTTCCAGGAACAAATAACAAACAGTTCCCACTGTCCAAGTAAAAACATGAACCAATATGGTGCTGATACAAAAAAGGATGTTTCTATTTTCCCTCTGCAATGCCCCCTTCACTAGTCCCACATTCTATATCATAACATAATACATGCCACTAAGCAGACACTTTCTTCAAAACCAACTTATGCAATTTAGCATGTTTTTTATTTAACCTTTATTTACAAAGGTAGTCATGCTGAGATCAAGGTTTCTTTCACAGATGAGCCCTATATACACACATCAATATACACATCAATATAAACATCACTATACACATCAATAATATAAACTACCGTAAATTCTGGACTATAAGCCGCAACTTTTTTCCCACGCTTTGAACCCCGCGGCTTAAACAATGACGCGGCTAATATATGGATTTTTCCCGCTTTCAATTTTTTTCTCTCCAAAAAAACACATTCTGTGATGTGCTCAGTTTTTTGGCGGCATGAAGCTTTCATTAGACCAATGAAATTGCCGAACGGGTTAAGGTCAAACAACTTTTTTGTTTACTGTTTAGATTAAATCGAGCGCTCTCAAACTTCCCATCATTCTGATTACTGTAGTCATTTTGTCACCCTCATCATGGCAAAGACACGGAGAAATGCATATGATGCAGCTTTCAAGTTGAAGGCGATTGATCTGGCTGTTGGAAAAGGAAATAGAGCTGCTGCACGGGAGCTTGGTCTTAATGAGTCGATGATAAGAAGTTGGAAACAGCAGCGTGAGGAATTGACAAAAAGACAACTAAAGCTTACTGCAAATTTTTTATTTTTTGTTACAAGCCGTGTTTCGTGAAAGCCTATTTATTTTTGTTACAAGCCGTGTTTCGTTAAAGCCTATTTATTTTTGTTACAAGCCGTGTTTCGTTAAAGCCTATTTATTTTTGTTACAAGCCGTGTTTCGTGAAAGCCTATTTATTTTTGTTACAAGCCGTGTTTCGTTAAAGCCTATTTATTTTTGTTACAAGCCGTGTTTCGTTAAAGCCTATTTATTTTTGTTACAAGCCGTGTTTCGTGAAAGCCTATTTTTTTTTGTTACAAGCCGTGTTTCGTTAAAGCCTGTGTAAAGATCATTTGTTTCAATGTACCGGTAGGCACCTGCGGCCTATAGACATGTGCGGCTTATTTATGTTCAAAATAATATATATTTTTTAAATTCAGTGGGTGCGGCTTATCCTCTTACATCTAGACGTTCCGCTAGCGGAACACCTGCTCCAATATCCAATGATAGGCGTGGCGCGAATTACAAATTCCTCAAAAATACAAAAACTTCAATTTTTCAAACATATGACTATTTTACAGCATTTTAAAGACAAGACTCTCCTTTATCTAACCACACTGTCCGATTTCAAAAAGGCTTTACAGCGAAAGCAAAACATTAGATTATGTCAGCAGAGTACCAAGCCAGAAATAATCAGACACCCATTTTTCAAGCTAGCATATAATGTCACAAAAAACAAAACCACAGCTAAATGCAGCACTAACCTTTGATGATCTTCATCAGATGACACACCTAGGACATTATGTTATACAATACATGCATGTTTTGTTCAATCAAGTTCATATTTATATCAAAAACCAGCTTTTTACATTAGCATGTGACGTTCAGAACTAGCATACCCCCCGCAAACCTCCGGTGAATTTACTAAATTACTCACGATAAACGTTCACAAAAAACATAACAATTATTTTAAGAATTATAGATACAGAACTCCTTTGTGCAATCGAGGTGTCCGATTTTAAAATAGCTTTTCGGTGAAAGCACATTTTGCAATATTCTGAGTAGATAGCCCAGCCATCACGGCTAGCTATTTAGACACCCACCAAGTTTAGCCCTGACCAAACTCCGATTTACTATTAGAAAAGTTTGATTACCTTTGGTGTTCTTCGTCAGAATGCACTCCCAGGACTGCTACTTCAATAACAAATGTTGGTTTGCTTCAAAATAATCCATTGTTATATCCAAATAGCGGCGTTTTGTTCGTGCGTTCAAGACACTATCCGAAGTGTAAATAAGGGTCACGAGCATGGCGCATTTCGTGACAAAAGATTTCTAAATATTCCATTACCGTACTTCGAAGCATGTCAACCGCTGTTTAAAATCAATTTTTATGCAATTTTTCTCGTAAAAAAGCGATAATATTCCGACCGGGAAAGCGTGTATACATACAAAGAGAGAGAAAATAAAAGCATGGGATCCCCTCGTGCACGTGCCTGAGTCTCACAGTACTGTGACCAGCCACTATCCAAACGAGCTACTTTTTTTCAGCCAGAGCCTGCAAAGCCAAGATTCAGCTTTTTGCCGCCTTCTGAGAGCCCATGGGAGCCGTAGGAAGTGTCACGTAACAGCAGAGATCCCCTAAATTGGATAGAGATAATCAAGAAGGGCAAGAAATTGTCAGACAAGGCACTTCCTGCATGGAATCTTCTCAGGTTTTGGCCTGCCAAATGAGTTCTGTTATACTCACAGACACCATTCAAACAGTTTTAGAAACTTTGGAGTGTTTTCTATCCAAAGCTAATAATTATATGTATATTCTAGTTTCTGGGCAGGAGTAATAATCAGATAATAATCAGAATTGGGTACGTTTTTTATCCGGCCGTGAAAATACTGCCCCCTAGCCATAACAGGTTAAATTCAGGTGCGCTTAATAGTCCGGAAATTACGGTATACACATCAATATCACCACTATACACATCACTAAACACATCAATATCATCACTATACACAATATAAACTATACACATCAATAATATAAACTATACACATCACTATACACATCAATAATATAAAGTATACACATCAATATCATCACTATACACATCAATAATATAAACTATACACATCAATAATATAAACTATACACATCAATATCATCACTATACACATCACTAAACACATCAATATCATCACTATACACATCAATATCATCACTATACACATCACTAAACACATCAATATCATCACTATACACATCAATATCATCACTATACACATCACTAAACACATCAATATCATCACTAAACACATCAATATCATCACTATACACATCAATAATATAAACTATACACATCACAATACACATCACTATACACAACAATATCATCACAATACACATCACTATACACATCAATATCATCACTATACACATCAATACACATATCAACAATATATAAAACAAAAACAACGGCAATACACAAAAAAGCAAAACACAAGCATAGAAAACAAACACATTCTTCAGTAATAAGGTCCTGAATCAGCCTTTTGAACTGTCCTAGAGTCACCAATTCATCCAACTTCATAGCGCATTCCACAAGTAAGGTGCAAAAAAAACTAAAAGCAGATTTACCTAACTAGCCACTCCTGACACCGGGTCTGAAGTAAGGCGGAGGTTAATGCAGGAGGGCTTTATAAACAAAAAGAATGAAAAGCATCGCTCTACGAGACTTCAAAGAGGGCCAGCCTACTTTCTGATACATAATGCAGTGGAGTGTACTGAACCTAGGCAGTGGTGTGTACTGAACCTAGGCAGTGGTGTGTACTGAACCGAGGCAGTGGTGTGTACTGAACCTAGGCAGTGGTGTGTACTGAACCTAGGCAGTGTTGTGTACTGAACCGAGGCAGTGTTGTGTACTGAACCGAGGCAGTGGTGTGTACTGAACCGAGGCAGTGGTGTGTACTGAACCGAGGCAGTGTTGTGTACTGAACCGAGGCAGTGTTGTGTACTGAACCTAGGCAGTGGTGTGTACTGAACCTAGGCAGTGGTGTGTACTGAACCGAGGCAGTGGTGTGTACTGAACCGAGGCAGTGTTGTGTACTGAACCGAGGCAGTGTTGTGTACTGAACCGAGGCAGTGGTGTGTACTGAACCGAGGCAGTGTTGTGTACTGAACCGAGGCAGTGGTGTGTACTGAACCGAGGCAGTGGTGTGTACTGAACCTACGCAGTGGTGTGTACTGAACCTAGGCAGTGGTGTGTACTGAACCTACGCAGTGGTGTGTACTGAACCTAGGCAGTGTTGTGTACTGAACCTAGGCAGTGGTGTGTACTGAACCTAGGCAGTGTTGTGTACTGAACCTACGCAGTGGTGTGTACTGAACCTACGCAGTGGTGTGTACTGAACCTATGCAGTGTTGTGTACTGAACATATCGCCATTAATAATGTGTAGTGTGCTATGATAAACTTCGTCCAATGGCTTCAATAGTGGCATCTGCATTCATATAGACAATATGATCATAGTCTATAAACAGTATACATTTCATATGAATATGTATGTAATACATGCAGAAATTGAACCCACAACCTTCCCACTAGGCACAGACGTCTTCATCTTAACATCTAGTTCGGATTTACATTTGATTGAGTCGCTAACTAAAGTGAATTCATATGGAAATCAACAAAAAATGTAACCATGTCATTGGATTTAGGTTAAAGGTTGTGTGAAAGAAATACAAAAAATCCAGAAATTCCTGTAAATTGACTATTTTTTGCAAATCCAATGTTTGATTCAACGTCATCACATATAAAAACAAATATGAAATGGCGTGGAAACATCTTTGATGTAACTAGTTTGTGCCCAGTGGGTTGCCGTAACCAGCATAGCACCATGCTCTTACCAAACACTCACATAATGCAAAAACAGGACCATATTCTCACCTGTAGTAGTCCTGGTATGATGTCAGGCAGCAGCTGGTGCAGGGACTCTTTGGTGATGCGTTCTATCACTTTGGTCTGCATTTTGATGGCAGCCAGGTTGATGGGGTAGTCAGCCGTCTGGACGATGGGACACAGCACCTTGATACACTGCTCTGGGTGGATGGAGCCGGCCAGGGTGGAGGCAGACTCCTCCGCTGCTCTTACCACCTACAGGGAAGGTGGAGGGAGAAGGTTTATATGGTGATTTATATCATGGGTTTGATGACAGAGAACTGCTCTGGGTGTAACAGTGATAAGAGAGGCCATGTGGAAGATATGACAGAAGCAAGAATGGACTTGGTATACAGAGAGAACAGGACAGAACTGGTACCGAGCCCTTGGGGGACACCAGGGAATATAAATATAAGGAGTTGCACCTCCTTGTGGGAGTCTTTGTGTGCCTCTAGGGTCTTCATGATGGTGAGTTCAGCGTAGTTCTTGAAGCGGGCCGGCTGGTTCCGCAGTATCTCCTTCAGTACCCTCAGTGCCAGGGCCCGGATAGTGTACTGCATGGGAGGGTCACAAGCCGTCATTACAAACCATACATGCATTCTTTCTCACAGACATGCACCACACACCCACACACTAACAGCCATATCTTTCAGCTTTAGAGTGTTTTACATTTGCAGCTAAACAAAGAATCAATGAGGTAGTTGGGGATGCAGTCTTATTACTATGTATGAATGTGTTTGTCACGATAATAATCACCATCATTGCAAGTAAAACCTTCCAACTAGCTGCAGTCTGTCTGTCATGTCAGAACTAGTAAAAGTAAAGGATCCCTACATCTTTATCCCCCAGTGTCTCCAGGAGCAGTAGGAGGATGGTCTTGAAGTGTTCGTCCCACACGGCCAGGCTGTCCTCCCGGGTGATCTTCAGGAGCTCCACCAACGCCCCTTTACGCTCCTCCACGCGCTCATTGTGATTAGACAGTTCCTTCAGCAGGTCTGCAACCAGGTCCGAGTGGTCCTGGGAACCTGAGGAGAGGACAGAGGAGAAGACTGGGTGAGTGGTACGGATCATATAACTCTCAGCCCTAGCTAGCTAGTAACCCCATGTACCAACAAAAAAACAAGTGACAAGGAAATGGATGGCAATGGAAGCAGCATTGAAAAACTTTAGAAAACAAAAACGACAGTCATGGAGTAGTGTCTCTACCTGGAGTAAAGCCCTTAGACAGCACCATCTTGTTTTCACCACTGCTGTCCTGCCGACGACCTGTAGAGGAGGGAAGGGGGAGAGGAGGGAGGAAGACAATCAGACTCACTTTTCACTGCAGATAAAGGGCCATCCTATTCCCAATGTTTTTGGTCTAAACATTCCATCACTTTGGTTTCAGCCACCATGTAACACTAGGATGGACCAAATCTATTCTTTCTTTGTGTTGCCTAAACCTGAAGACCAAATCTATTCTTTCTTTGTGTTGCCCAAACCTGAAGATGTCACACCATCATGTCATGACATCACAGGATGGATCAGAGGTGGTCAACATGGAGGTGGAGTCACAGGGTCAAGGTTCAAGCAGAGGTGAAATGTGACTCACAGTCTCTAAACTGCTCCACGTCGTCATCAAACACAGCCTCCTTCAGGGCGCTCTTGTCGTAGGATGAGGTGATGGTGTCTCCGTATCCGTAGGGGGCGAACTCCCTGGCTCGCGGCCCAGAGAAGGAGCGTGGGGACGGGGTGTTGAGAAGGGAGGTCTTGTTATCCAGGGCCGTACGCCCACCCTCCACCACATCCTGCCCCAGACGGGCATCAGAGCCTGGAGAGGGCACCACACCTTCCCGTCCCGCCTGGGGAGAGAGAGAGAAAACAGTTAGTCTCAGATGTGGAAATGGTTATGACATCCAGGGCAGTGGAGGCTGCTGAGGGGAGGACAGCTCATAATAATGTCTGGAATGGAGTAAATGGAATGGCATCAAACAGATGGAAACCACGTGTTTGATGTATTTGGTACCATTCCACTAATTCCGCTCCAGACATTACAACGAGCCTGTCCTCCCCAATTAAGGTGTCACCAACCTGCTGTGAACCAGAGAGGTATATAGGAACGCAACATGAAGTCCAGGTCCTGTATCCACAAAGCATCTCAGAGTATGAGTGCTGATCTAGGATCCGTTTTGCCTTTTAGATCATAATGAATAAGATTTTATGGACAGATCCTAGATCAGCACTTCTACTCCGAGATGCTTTGTGGATACGGGCCCTGGGCTCTTTCCCAATTTGTTTGTCCTCATGTCCTCTCTCTTCGCCTCTTACTCAAAATTCATTAGAGGAGAAGGTGAAAGGGGTGGGACTTCGGATGTATCCTCCTATGCGTTTTGATAAGGAGCGAGGAGAGAGGACACTTCCTATGTAGAGGTTGGGACTCACAGCATCGTCCCTCTTCCCTCTCAACTCGTTGAGGTCCTCCTGGCTGCGGTAGCTGAAGCTCTGGATGGCCTCTGTGACCCCTCGCAGGGAGCTGTAGATCTCATCAGAGTTCATGTTCTCTGTGTCATACTCCAACATACTAAGGAGACAGAACAGGAAGAGAGGCTTTATATACAGTGTCCCTCAGGACTGCAGACAAACAAACAGTAAAGCCGCACACACACACATGAATACACTTATAAGGACACTTGCCGTTTCAGTCTGACACCATACAAGAGGTTATTGCTTCTGCAAGCTAAGTAGATGACCTTCACACAGATAGGTAAAGATGTGTTCTGGGCAAAGCTCTGACCATGGGTGATGGTGTGTGATGTTCTAACTACCCAACTTGTCACTTGTAAGGGATTAGTTATGAGGGACTGATACATCCCCAGAGAACATTGACACCATAGTGCAAAAAGAGAAAAAAAAAAATGTTCGGAAAAGATTCCCAATCCCTATTGGTCGAGGAAATATTGGGAGGACAACAGAAGCACGACGTGTCACTTCCTGTCCTGCCCCTCCTAGGGGAACTGAGGCTCCGCCCCTAGGTGTGTTACCTGGGAGAGTACGCTCTGCGGAGGACCCTGAGGGCGGGGCCTGCGGGGGTGGAGTGAGGCGGAGGAGGATGAGGGGGAGGGGGGTGCTTAGGTAGCCCATCGCCACTCCAACACCCACCCCACAACCGACTGTGGCAACAGCACGGCCACGAGGAAAAGACGGACGAACGGGCGGAGAAGGAGAGAACGGGGCAGGGTGGGGGCAACAACACAAGGGGCCACACACACAGAGGAGAGAGAGAAAGAAGGAAGGAAAAATAGAGAAAGAAGAAGGGAGAAGTGCAGCAGAGAGAGAGAGGAGGGAAGAGAAAAAGAAACTATAATCTGAGTTGAGGTTAGAGGTCTGCATGCGTTAATATGAGTAGAGTATTAGAATGCATGGTGAAGGAGAACAAGCCCTCAGTCAGTCAAGCAGCGCTCTGTGGTTTAGCCATGCATTAGGAGACAAACGGACACTGGCACCCGTGGATGGAGGTCAGAGAGGGGAGGTACATACCTGGGAGATAGCCCCCCATGGGAGCAGTTGGTCGGGGAAGTGAGAGGGCTGGTCCGGCTTGGGGGGTGCCGGCTTGGGGTCCGCCCAATAGTGTTGCTGGGAGAACTCTGAGAAAGAAAGAGACAAACAGGTTTATAAATGGTAAATATACACCAAAAATAAAATATTACTAATCACCTCACCAAAATTGATAAGGCTGCTAGCGTAAACAGATCCCCCTCCCTTTTATCCCTGGTTGTATTCATTTACCACGCTGCTGGTATTGCTGGAGTTCTTCAGGTGGTTCTGGAGCAGCTTGGTGGCCCCGTCCTGGAAGGTCTTGGGCAAGGCTCCCAGCAGCATGGTGAACTCTGGGGTGTTCAGCTCAAACAGAGAGATCAGCACAACCTGGGCCGCCTGGGGGGCAGAGGGACATACAGTAGTCAATAGTGGGTTATGGACTGCCTGGGGAACAGATAGGGGGAACAGGGACATAGTCAATAGTGGGTTAGGGGCTACATGGGGACAGACAGGGGGAACAGGGACATAGTCAATAGTGGGTTAGGGGCTACATGGGGACAGATAGGGGGAACAGGGACATAGTCAATAGTGGGTTAGGGGCTACATGAGAACAGACAGGGACAACAGGGACATAGTCAATAGTGGGTTAGGGGCTACATGGGGACAGACAGGGACATACAGCAGTCAATAGTGGGTTAGGGGCTACATGGGAACAGACAGGGGGAACAGGGACATAGTCAATAGTGGGTTAGGGGCTACATGGGGACAGACAGGGACAGACAGGGACATAGTCAATAGTGGGTTAGGGGCTACATGGGGGACAGACAGGGGGAACAGGGACATAGTCCATAGTGGGTTAGGGGCTACATGGGGACAGACAGGGAGAACAGGGACATAGTCCATAGTGGGTTAGGGGCTACATGGGGACAGACAGGGGGAACAGGGACATATAGTCCATAGTGGGTGAGGGGCTACATGGGGACAGACAGGGGGAACAGGGACATATAGTCCATAGTGGGTGAGGGGCTACATGGGGACAGACAGGGGGAACAGGGACATAGTCCATAGTGGGTGAGGGGCTACATGGGGACAGATAGGGGGAACAGGGACATAGTCAATAGTGGGTTAGGGGCTACATGGGGACAGACAGGGGGAACAGGGACATAGTCAATAGTGGGTTAGGGGCTACATGAGAACAGACAGGGACAACAGGGACATAGTCAATAGTGGGTTAGGGGCTACATGGGGACAGACAGGGACAACAGGGACATAGTCAATAGTGGGTTAGGGGCTACATGGGGACAGACAGGGGGAACAGGGACATATAGTCCATAGTGGGTTAGGGGCTACATGGGAACAGGGACATATAGTCCATAGTGGGTTAGGGGCTACATGGGGACAGATAGGGGGAACAGGGACATAGTCCATAGTGGGTTAGGGGCTACATGGGGACAGACAGGGACAACAGGGACATAGTCAATAGTGGGTTAGGGGCTACATGGGGACAGACAGGGGGAACAGGGACATAGTCAATAGTGGGTTAGGGGCTACATGGGGACAGACAGGGGGAACAGGGACATAGTCAATAGTGGGTTAGGGGCTACATGGGGACAGACAGGGACAACAGGGACATAGTCCATAGTGGGTTAGGGGCTACATGGGGGACAGACAGGGGGAACAGGGACATAGTCCATAGTGGGTTAGGGGCTACATGGGGACAGACAGGGGGAACAGGGACATAGTCAATAGTGGGTTAGGGGCTACATGGGGACAGACAGGGACAACAGGGACATAGTCCATAGTGGGTTAGGGGCTACATGGGAACAGACAGGGGGAACAGGGACATAGTCAATAGTGGGTTAGGGGCTACATGGGGACAGACAGGGGGAACAGGGACATAGTCAATAGTGGGTTAGGGGCTACATGGGGACAGACAGGGGGAACAGGGACATAGTCAATAGTGGGTTAGGGGCTACATGGGAACAGACAGGGGGAACAGGGACATAGTCCATAGTGGGTTAGGGGCTACATGGGGACAGACAGGGACAACAGGGACATAGTCCATAGTGGGTTAGGGGCTACATGGGGGACAGACAGGGGGAACAGGGACATAGTCCATAGTGGGTTAGGGGCTACATGGGGACAGACAGGGGGAACAGGGACATAGTCAATAGTGGGTTAGGGGCTACATGGGGACAGACAGGGGGAACAGGGACATAGTCAATAGTGGGTTAGGGGCTACATGGGAACAGGGACATATAGTCCATAGTGGGTTAGGGGCTACATGGGAACAGACAGGGGGAACAGGGACATAGTCCATAGTGGGTTAGGGGCTACATGGGGACAGACAGGGGGAACAGGGACATAGTCAATAGTGGGTTAGGGGCTACATGGGGACAGACAGGGACAACAGGGACATAGTCAATAGTGGGTTAGGGGCTACATGGGGACAGACAGGGACAACAGGGACATAGTCAATAGTGGGTTAGGGGCTACATGGGGACAGACAGGGGGAACAGGGACATAGAGTCCATTGTGGATTATGTATTCTTACAGGGAAGCTCTTTGCTCCTCTAGGAACTAACTAACTAACCATACCAGTGGAGAGACTTGGATGTACACCTTGAAACTGCTGTGTCTATAGTGTTATATACTGAATAAAACATTACAGAGAAACAGTTCAAAAATCTAAATCACAGTTGATCACATTATCAAACACATTTTTGCAACTTCTGCTGTAATATACGTTTGTGGTGAGTGACATCATGCTTTAAAAACCAAATATTAAATTCAGAAGTACCTAGTTCTAGCAGGTTAGACATTGCTTATAACAAGCACTGAGACATTGCCTTAATAAATACAAATCTTAAACGTTAAAGTCAATCTTTCTACTAGAAACGACCATGTGAGCATGCATATGTAGAGGCTGTTAATGTGATTCAAAACAGACAATGTGTTAGGCACACAGAACTAAAAAGGGAAAATAGCATTCAAGTTTTCACATCGTTATTCAGCGCTGATATCGGTCGGTAGAACTTCGAACAAACAAAGCAACAATCCATTCACATACTCCTGAGACCTAATGACATAAATTCTTTGTTGTGTTGTAGTAGTGTTCTGTTGGCCAACAACAGCAGTTTTACTTTCAAACCTGCCCATTTATCCAGAATCAAATTCGCAAGGCACAGCTACTGTAGGTTAAAGCGAGCAGTAGAAAGGGCTAGAGCGTGAAGGTGAGGTAAAAAAGGCAAGGCCACACTTGAGATCATTTCACACTCTTTGAGGTAGCTAGGTGTCGGTACAGCTCGGCAGGCGGTGCGTGCTTGGCGGTGGACAGTGATTGGTTGATGAGGCACTACCTGCTTACACCTCTCTTCCAGTTGCCCCTCCCCGGCCTGCTGGGACAGTAAGGCTGCAGTACTGGACCTGCCTGATAGCTCCTCCACCACCCAGTTATGAAGGGTCTGGGGCACAGTGGCAGGGAGGTATAATTATGGGTATTGTAGTTTTGACAAAGGAAAGCAGATGTTTATAGTATTACACTACTATAAACATAGACAAGGTTATAGCTGTTAACAGGGTCCTCCTGTGGGATGCAAGTGGGGTATATAAAGTTTGTTTCTATTATAAAACAATTAAAAGCAGGAAAATAATAATAATTTCCCATTCCTTTAAAGATTATTTTTAGTCTACCTGTTTTTAATACCCTACAGTGTAAGGTACGTTCTGTGTTAAAAACTAGTTGAGGACTTAAATTGGAACTAGCAGTGGTGGAAAAACAAACAACCCAAGAGTGAACACATGTCCTGCCACAGAACAGAGAGATAGCAGAGTCTTATCACAAGGTCATTTCTGGTGGAACATGGCTTCATTGCCAACACAGTTAAGAACATAAACAAATACAAACATAAAATCTGTAGTAATTCAAATTACATAAAACCCTGTGTATCGATAGCTACATAACTAGATTTTAATATGGATAACATTTAAAAACTATTGAATGCATTTCTACTAAAGGAGGGTTTCTGAGTTTTGCCAAGATTTAACAACAATTGATAACGACAGACTTAATCAAAGCGAACCAATCCTAAAAAAAGTAAAGCTGAGGAAGTAATCTAGCTGCTGTACTATTAGCATTGCAGTAATATCATTGTTTTGTGCCTAGAGAGCATGTTATTCAGATGGTACTGATTGAGCAGACCCTCGGGACTACGCCATAACTAGTAGGTCCTACTTTCCACTGAGACATACAGTGCCTATAGAGTCTACAGCCCCTTTGGATTTCTTCACATTTTATTGTGTTGCAAAGTGGGATTAAAATGCATTTAACTGTCATTTTCTGTCAACGATCTATACAAAACACTCTGTACTGTCAAAGTGAAAAGGTTATATAATTTTTGGATTAATGAAAAATAAAACACTAATATACCTTAATTAGATAAGTATTCAACCCCCCCGAGTCAATAAATGTTAGAAACACCTTTGGCAGCGATTAAAGCTGTGAGTCTTCTTGGGTAAGTCTCATAAGAGCTTTGCACACCTGTATTGTGCAATATTTGCCCATTACTCTTTTCAAAATTCTTCAAGCTCTGCCAAGGTGTTGGGAAGCATGGCTAGACAGCCATTTTCAAGTCTTGCCATAGACTTCCAAGTAGATTTAAATCAAAACATTCACGGTCTTCTTGGTAAGCAACTCCATTGTAGATTTGGCTTTGTGTTTTTGGTTATTCTCCTGATGAAAGGTGAATTCCTCTCCCAGTGTCTGGTGGAAAGCAAACTGAACCAGGTTTTCCTCTGGGCTTTTGTCTGTGCTAAGCTCTATTCTGTTTATTTTTATCCTAAAAAAAACTCCCTAGTCCTTGCCGATGTCAAGCATACCCATAACATGATGGAGGCCGTTTTTCAGTGATGTGCTGGATTTGCCCCAAACATAAGGCTTTGCATTTAGGCCAAACAGTGTATTGCTTTACTGTGACGCCACAATAATGACCTAAATGACAGAGAGAAAATAATAATTATAAATAAACACAATGAAAATATTACAAAACATGTTAATGTTGTTTCATACATTAACATGTTTCATTCTGTTTATTTGTAATTATTCCTTTCCCTCTGTCATTTAGGTCATTATTGTGGCGTCACTATAATGTTGTTGATCTATACTCCATTTTATCCCATCACAGTCATTGAACTCTGTAGCTGTTTAAAATCACCAATGGCCTCATGGTGACATCCCTAAGCAAGTTTCCTTCCTGTCCTGCAGCTCAGTTCAGGAGGACGACTGTATTAAACCACCCATGTGTCTGGGTGGTTTAATACTGCATCCACATCATAATTATTAACTTGACCATGCTTTACGAGATAATTCAATGTCTAATTTGTTATTGTTACCCATCTACCAAACAATGCCCTTCTGTATGAGTCTTACAAAAAGCTCCCTTGTGCTTGAAATTCAATACTTGACTGAGGGACCTTATAGATGTTGTATGGGGGACAAAGGAAGAGGTGGTCATTAAAAAATCATGTCAACCCCTATTATTTCACACAAAGTGAGTCCATATAACTTATTATGTGACTTGTTAAGCCAAAGTTCACTTCTGAATAACTTAGCCTTGCCTAGACAAAGTGGGTGAATACCTATGCAACAACTATATTTTAGCTATTTAATTTGAATTAATTTATAAAATATGTAGATTTTTTTTCTTCACTTTGACATTATGGAGTGTTTTGTGTAGATCAATGACAAAAAATTACAATTAAATCTAGTTCAATCCCACTTTGTTACACAACAACATGTGAAAAAAGTTCAAGTGGTTGTAGACTTTCTATAGGCAATGTACCTTCCTGACGTCGGAGCTCTTAGGCTCTGTGGTCCAGGTAATGATGCGAGATACAGCCAGTCGGGTTTCACTGGAGTTGACAAAGTCTGTAGGATCCATCTGTCTTGCCAGTGATTCTATGTACTTCAGAATGGCCACCTTCACCTGCGTGATACACACATGGTTTAGCTTCAAGATTCACACAGTATTTAGCTACATGATTCACACAGACTGTTAATCTACATGATTCAAACAAAGTGTTAAGCTACATGATTCATACAGGCATTTAGTAAGTTTACTATTAAAATGTTTGACAATATCACCATGGCACTGTGTCTACTGGTATTTGAAATCATAAACTCTTAGAGCCTGAACCAATCCCTAAAACAAACAGAGAATCATCTAGCTAGGTGACATTCTATGCAAACTGTACCTTGAGGTTGGGTGTCTGTGTCTGGTCAACAATGAACCTCATCAGGATGTTGAACTGGTGATCAAACGGAAAAGACTCCCTAAGGAGAACAAAAACAGAAAACACTAACAGTTAGTGTATGAAATGACTCTCAAAAGGTGTTTTCACACACTGAGCAGGGTCAAATCAAACTCTACTGAGGTGGCCATAGTTGGGTCATTCTTATCAAACTGTCCATTTACAAAATGTCCTCTTGAATCACAAAAATTAGGATCTATACTTCTCTATTTCATAATTATGTTTTTTGATCAGATATTATCGATTTTACCAACATTTTCACCAAATGATTATTACGTAACAGTTTTCGAAGTCCAAAAAGTAATAAACAAATCAATATTTCAAATATATATATATTTTTTTTACATTGCTCACCTAATGAAAATGTGTGAGTTAAACATAACACTGAAAATAAAAATATTTCAAATTAAATTATACAAAAAATGTAACAATTAAATCTGACTTTTTCCCAATTAAAACTCTTCAGCCGTTTCCATAATGAGAAGGCCAAGTGGGGTAAAGGGGTTGTTTGAGAATAAGAACCTAATTTTGAAGGCATATAAGTGAATTATTTTACTTAATTTGTGCTCTTCTAAGTACTACTCCTCTAGGTGATGCATCATGGGTGAATAAAACTTGGGAGTATTTACAGGAACTTGAAAAAGTGTTGGGTAATGAGATATGTCCAGACACTATGTTTATACGTAATACATAGAGTTGAAGTCGGAAGTTTACATACACCTTAGCCAAACACATTTAAAAATCAGTATTTCACAATTCCTGTCATTTAATCCTAGGTAAAATTCCCTGACTTAGGTCAGTTAGGATCACCACTTTATTTTAAGAATGTGAAATGTCAGAATAATAGTAGAGAGAATGATTTATTTCAGCTTTTATTTCTTTCATCACATTCCCAGCGGGTCAGAAGTTTACATGCACTCAATTAGTATTTGGTAGCATTGCCTTTAAATTGTTTAACTTGGGTCAAACGTTTCAGGTAGCCTTCCACAAGCTTCCCACAATAAATTGGGTGAATTTTGGCCCATTCCTCCTGACAGAGCTGGTGTAACTGAGTCAGGTTTGTAGGCCTTCTTGCTCGCACACGCTTTTTCAGTTCTGCCCACACATTTTCTATGGGATGGAGGTCAGGGCTTTGTGATGGCCACTCCAATACCTTGACTTTGTTGTACTTAAGCCATTTTGCCACAACTTTGGAAGTATGCTTGGGGTCATTATCCATTTGGAAGACCCATTTGCGACCAAGCTTTAACGTCCTGACTGATGTCTTGAGTAGAGGTTGACCGATTAATCGGAATGGCCGATTAATTAGGGCGGCTTTCAAGTTTTCATAACAATCGGTAATCGGCTTTTTTGGACGCCGATTATGGCCAATTACATTGCACTCCACGAGGAGACTGCGTGGCAGGCTGACCACCTGTTACGCGAGTGCAGCAAGGAGCCAAGGTAAGTTGCTAGCTAGCATTAAACTTATCTTATAAAAAACAAATCAATCTTAACATAATCACTAGTTAACTACACATGGTTGATGATATTACTAGTTTATCTAGCGCGTCCTGCGTTGCATATAATCAATGCGGTGCCTGTTAATTTATCATCGAATCACAGCTTACTTTGCCAAACGCGTAATGATTTAACAAGTGCATTCGCGAAAAAAGCACTGTCGTTGCACCAATGTGTACCTAACCATAAAAATCAATGCCTTTAATAAAATCAATACACAAGTAAAAAATGTTTTACCTGTATATTTAGTTAATATTGCCTGCTAACATGAATTTATTTTAACTAGGGAAATTGTGTCACTTCTCTTGCGTTCTGTGCAAGCAGAGTGAGGGTATATACTACCCACCACTGCGACCTGTACGCTCTCGTTGGCTGGCCCTCGCTTCATACTCATCGCCAATCCCACTGGCTCCAGGTCATCTACAAGACCCTGCTAGGTAAAGTTCCCCCTTATCTCAGCTCGCTGGTCACCATAGCAGCACCCACCTGTAGCACGCGCTCCAGCAGGTATATCTCTCTGGTCACCCCCAAAGCCAATTCCTCCTTCGGCCGCCTCTCCTTCCAGTTCTCTGCTGCCAATGATTGGAACGAACTATAAAAATCTCTAAAACTGGAAACACTTATCTCCCTCACTAGCTTTAAGCACCAGCTGTCAGAGCAGCTCACAGATTACTGCACCTGTACATAGCCCATCTATAATTTAGCCCAAACAACTATCTCTTCCCCTACTGTATTTATTTATTTATTTTGCTCCTTTGCACCCCATTATTTCTATTTCTACTTTGCACTTTCTTCCACTGCAAATCTACCATTCCAGTGTTTTACTTGCTATATCGTATTTACTTCGCCACCATGGCCTTTTTTGCCTTTACCTCCCTTATCTCACCTCATTTGCTCACTTTGTATATAGACTTATTTTTCTACAATATTATTGACTGTATGTTTGTTTTACTCCATGTGTAACTCTGTGTTGTATGTGTCAAACTGCTTGCTTTATCTTGGCCAGGTCGCAATTGTAAATGAGAACTTGTTCTCAACTTGCCTACCTGGTTCAATAAAAGTGAAATAAATCAAATAAATAAATATGCAGCAGTTTGGGCTGCCTGGCTCGTTGCGAACTGTGTGAAGACCATTTCTTCCGAACAAAGACCGCAATTAATTTGCCAGAATTTTACATAATTATGACATAACATTGAAGGTTGTGCAATGTAACAGCAATATTTAAACTTAGGGTTGCTGCCCATTCGATAAAATACGGAATGATTTCACTGAAAGAATAAACGTTTTGTTTTCAAAATTATAGTTTCCGGATTTGACCATATTAATGACCTAAGGCTATTTCTGTGTGTTATTATATACTGCTCAAAAAAATAAAGGGAACACTTAAACAACACAATGTAACTCCAAGTCAATCACACTTCTGTGAAATCAAACTGTCCACTTAGGAAGCAACACTGATTGACAATAAATTTCACATGCTGTTGTGCAAATGGAATAGACAACAGGTGGAAATTATAGGCAATTAACAAGACACCCCCAATAAAGGAGTGGTTCTGCAGGTGGTAACCACAGACCACTTCTCAGTTCCTATGCTTCCTGGCTGATGTTTTGGTCACTTTTGAATGCTGGCGGTGCTTTCACTCTAGTGGTAGCATGAGACGGAGTCTACAACCCACACAAGTGGCTCAGGTAGTGCAGCTCATCCAGGATGGCACGTCAATGCGAGCTGTGGCAAGAAGGTTTGCTGTGTCTGTCAGCGTAGTGTCCAGAGCATGGAGGCGCTACCAGGAGACAGGCCAGTACATCAGGAGACGTGGAGGAGGCCTTAGGAGGGCAACAACCCAGCAGCAGGACCACTACCTCCGCCTTTGTGCAAGGAGGAGCACTGCCAGAGCCCTGCAAAATGACCTCCAGCAGGCCACAAATGTGCATGTGTCTGCTCAAACGGTCAGAAACAGACTCCATGAGGGTGGTATGAGGGCCCGACGTCCACAGGTGGGGGTTGTGCTTACAGCCCAACACCGTGCAGGACGTTTGGCATTTGCCAGAGAACACCAAGATTGGCAAATTCGCCACTGGCGCCCTGTGCTCTTCACAGATGAAAGCAGGTTCACACTGAGCACATGTGACAGACGTGACAGTCTGGAGACGCCGTGGAGAACGTTCTGCTGCCTGCAACATCCTCCAGCATGACCGGTTTGGCGGTGGGTCAGTCATGGTGTGGGGTGGCATTTCTTTGGGGGGCCACACGGCCCTCCATGTGCTCGCCAGAGGTAGCCTAGCTGCCATTAGGTACCGAGATGAGATCCTCAGACCCCTTGTGAGACCATATGCTGGTGCGGTTGGCCCTGGGTTCCTCCTAATGCAAGACAATGCTAGACCTCATGTGGCTGGAGTGTGTCAGCAGTTCCTGCAAGAGGAAGGCATTGATGCTATGAACTGGCCCGCCCGTTCCCCAGACCTGAATCCAATTGAGCACATCTGGGACATCATGTCTCGCTCCATCCACCAACGCCACGTTGCACCACAGACTGTCCAGGAGTTGACGGATGCTTTAGTCCAGGTCTGGGAGGAGATGCCTCAGGAGACCATCCGCCACCTCATCAGGAGCATGCCCAGGCGTTGTAGGGAGGTCATACAGGCACGTGGAGGCCACACACACTACTGAGCCTCATTTTGACTTGTTTCAAGGACATTACATCAAAGTTGGATCAGCCTGTAGTGTGGTTTTCCACTTTAATTTTGAGTGTGACTCCAAATCCAGACCTCCATGGGTTGATAAATTGGATTTCCATTGATTATTTTTGTGTGATTTTGTTGTCAGCACATTCAACTATGTAAAGATAAAAGTATTTAATAAGATTATTTCATTCATTCAGATCTAGGATGTGTTATTTTAGTGTTCCCTTTATTTTTTTGAGCAGTGTATTATAATTAAGTCTATGATTTGATATTTGATAGAGCAGTCTGACGGAGCGGTGGTAGGCAGCAGCAGGTTCGTAAGCATTCATTCAAACAGCACTTTCCTGCGTTTTCCAGCAGCTCTTCGCTGTGCTTCAAGCATTGCGCAGTTTATGAATTCAAGCCTATCAACTCCCGAGATTAGGCTGGCAATAATAAAGTGCCTATAAGAACATCCACTAGTCAAAGGTATATGAAAGACAAATGGTATAGAGAGAAATAGTCCTATAATTCCTATAATAACTACAACATAAAACTTCTTAACTGGGAATATTGAAGACTCATGTTAAAAGGAACCATCAGTTTTCATATGTTCTCATGTTCTGAGCAAGGAACATAAACGTTAGCTTTTTTACATGGCACATATTGCACTTTTACTTTCTTCTCCAACACTGTTTTTGCATTATTTAAACCAAATTGAACATGTTTCATTATTTATTCGAGACTAAATTGATTTTATTTATGTATTATATGAAGTTAAAATAAAAGTGTTCATTCAGTATTGTTGTAATTGTCTTCATTACAAATACACATATATAAATCAGCTGATTAATTGGTATCGGCTATTTTTGGTCCTCCAATAATCGGTATCGGCGTTGAAAAATCATAATCAGTCGACCTCTAGTCTTGAGATGTTGCTTCAATATATCCACATAATTTTCCTTCCTCATGATACCATCTATTTTGTGAAGTGCACCAGTCTCTCCTGCAGCAAAGCACCCCCACAACATGATGCTGCCACCCCCGTGCTTCACGGTTGGGATGGTGTTCTACGGCATGCAAGCCTGCCCCTTTTTCCTCCAAACATAACGATGGTCATTATGGCCAAACAGTTCTATTTTTGTTTCGTTAGAACAGAGGACATTTCTCCAAAAAGTACGATCTTTGTCCCCATGTGCAGTTGCAAACCGTAGTCTGGCTTTTTTATGGCGGTTTTGGAGCAGTGGCTTCTTCCTTGCTGAACGGGCTTTCAGGTTATGTCAATATAGGACTCGTTTTACCATGGATATAGATACTTTTGTACCAGTTTCTTCCAGCATCTTCACAAGGTCCTTTGCTGTTGTTCTGGGATTGATTTGCACTTTTCGCACCAAAGTACGTTCATCTCTAGGAGAAAGAACGCGTCTCCTTCCTGAGCAGTATGATGGCTGCGTGGTCCCCATGGTGTTTATACTTGCCTACTATTGTTTGTACAGATGAACGTGGTACCTTCAGGCATTTGGAAATTGCTGATTGCTGATTTCTTTTGATTTTCCCATGATGTCAAGCAAAGAGGCACTAAGTTTGAAGGTAGGCCTTGAAATACATCCACAGGTACACCTCAAATTGACTCAAATTATGTCAATTAGCCTATCAGAAGCTTCTAAGGCCATGACATCATTTTCTGGAATTTTCCAAGCTGTTTAAAGGCACAGTCAACTTAGTGTATGTAAACTTCTGACCCACTGGAATTGTGATACAGTGAATTATAAGTGAAATAATCTGTCTGTAAACAATTGTTGGAAAAATGACTTGTGTCATGCACAAAGTAGATGTCCTAACCGACTTGCCAAAACTATAGTTTGTTGACAAGAAATTTGTGGAGTGGTTGAAAAAAAAGTTTTAATGACTCCAACCTAAGTGTATGTAAACTTCCGACTTCAACTGTATTATAGTTGAATGTAAATATAAACATTTTATGATTTATGGACAAACTACAGCAACATACAGTATTTTGTGTTTTATTCAAACAAGTTTGGTTTTCTAAATGATGTTTTTTATAAAATGACCCGAGAATCTGAATTTGGTGTGAGAATGTACAAAATTCAGGCGAAAATGTCAAATGTATTTAAAATGAGATACTTTCCCAAAAACTAGACATCTTAGTACTCAGAATGATAGTTGATCATGGTTTTGTAACTAATTTTGCTATAGACATTTTAAAACTGGTTTCATGAGAAACCCCCAAGTGCTTGAACAATGTTGAAAAGGAGTGTAAAAAGACAAAATCCAAGCAAGCACAGTGTGGTTTGGGTCGGCATAGTGAGAAAATGGTTAGAGATGTTATCGGAGGGGGGATTTAGAGGTCCATACCTGGTGATGTCCAGAGCCTTCTGGACCTTGGCCTGGACAGACCCCAGCAGGTCAGCTCCCATCTTCTTCAGTAGCTGGGTGAGCAGGACGAACAGCCAGTCCTGCAGGTCTTCTCTGTGCACCAAGATAAAGTCCAACAGAGTCTCCAGAAACATACTAAACACCTGAGGGACACAGACACAGACACACACACACACACACACACACACACACACACACACACACACACACACACACACACACACACACACACACACACACAAAGCTACCATCAACACCTGACAACATAGCACCTTTATAAAAGTAACAACACAGGCAACAGGTGTCTGTACAGTAGAATATTGAAAGAATAAAAACACACACTTACTCTCTGTTGTTAAAATCCACACCAAAGCAGACCATGCAACAAAACACTCAATTAGTTTTCAGACAAATCACTGCAAAGCAATGGGTTTTTTAATGTCAAAAGTAAAAGTTATGAGTGAGTGTATCAATGTATTGATATGAAACTTTCAAACAACACAGGTGAACCTACCTTGCTGTGTGGATCTGCAAACATCCTGCTGAAGATCTCACATAGTCTCTTCAGCTCCACTCGGCTGCAACACACAAACAGCATCCACCGGCAGACATTAGTAAACACAGGCAGACATCACTAATAGATGTCAGAGAGGCTTGATTTAAAGCAGCTCCTTCAGGAGACAATGCTGCTGGCCTCACAGGGAGAACAGGCAGACATCAATAATAGATGTCAGAGAGGCTTGATTTAAAGCAGCTCCTTCAGGAGACAATGCTGCTGGCCTCACAGGGAGAACAGGCAGACATCACTAATAGATGTCAGAGAGGCTTGATTGAAAGCAGCTCCTTCAGGAGACAATGCTGCTGGCCTCACAGGGAGAACAGGCAGACATCACTAATAGATGTCAGAGAGGCTTGATTGAAAGCAGCTCCTTCAGGAGACAATGCTGCTGGCCTCACAGGGAGAGCAGGCAGACAAAATGCCTTGTCTCACTCCACTTTACCACCTGACGGGCGGCTTTATAGCTGCAGGGTCCTCGTGACCAGTCATTTCTCCCCCAATTAAGGAAAGCTATGAAAAGAAATACCCTGCTGAACTCTCCTTGGCAGGATGTCCTCTTTAAAAGTTGAACAATTTCAAAAAGGAAATGATCATTATATATGAAAAAGAATCAAGACTACTTCAAACCCTATCCACAGCTGGCAGAACATTGTTAACAACATCACTTCTACTATCTCCAATGCCATCCAAAAATACTTAGTGAACTATACATGACGGAGGTAGGAGCAGATCAGCATAGTTACAGCAGGAGGACACATACAATGACATGACTTCCAAAAGGCCCAACCCCCTGGCCCCGGACCCACCTGAGTATTCTTTGGTTCTTGAGTAGGTTCTGCAGACCCAGCAGCCCCTCCTTCCTCTCTGACCAGTTGGAGCTGGCACAGTGGTTTAGCACCTCCGCCACATCCTCCGTTTGACGCAGGTAGTGAGGGATACCTAGATAATAATAATAATATATACACCATTCAGAAGATTATTTTATCCAAGTGCATACATTTTAGTCTGTGTGAATCTAGCAGGACCCGAACCCACTACCCTTATGTTGCTAGTTCCATGTTCTTACTATCTCAGTAACACATACCTCCGTTCCTGGACCCGTACGAGCGCTCCGAGCATGCGCTGGACGCATCGCTGTTAGCATCGTCGTCAGAATAGATACCCGGAGACTCATACCGCCGCCTCATAGGCTTCCTCTGTTCGGAGAGAATGGGAAGGGATGGGTAATGGTGAGGTCATTGTTCATAGGACCAGGAGAGAAGTGGGACAGGCAGGCTAGAACTGTGGTCACTTGGTCACTCAAACTCAACCAGGAAGTAGGATTTAATGGGCTACGCTACGATGCCATTCACAATGAATGAGGTAGCCATGCAATTTGTTCCAACTCTTGATTTTTCATGATTGATATGAACATGCAGAGAGATGATTAAATGATGTTATAAGAATGCCTATTGTTAATAATATTTTATTGAATAATAAACTAAAATCTGCCAGCAATTGCTTTTGGCCAAATAGCAACATTTAGTGATGATACTTTGAATTTTTGTTGATTAGTGAATAGAATGAATAAACAAACGGTACACAAATTGGACAACTACCTTATTTCTGGAGTCTCCTAATAGCTGAAATTACAGGCAACCAAGCAGGAAAGAGAAAGAGGGATATTTTAGAGGGAAAATATCATGACTGCAGTCCTGCTTGGCAATAAGATAAGACATGTTTTTATCTACATGGTAACAATGTTGACTTTCTTGCAGCCAAAGTCTTTCTTGGAATATATACTGACATTCTGATTGCCATACACAAACACAGGCTTCATTTCATCTCATTACATTTTACTACTCAATGCAGTCTTTTCTGACAAAGGAAAAACAACCTGGGATTCATTTGTTTTTAGGAGGGCCCACAGTAAATATCTAAACACTGACTTAAAATGCATATGGTTTCCACATCAAGTCCTCAGCTATTAACTAGCATGCCTTAATGAGGGACTGACTAAGTGTCACTCTACCTTAAGACAAACGATAGTGATATCTTCAGAACTGGCAGCTGGTAAAAGTTGATTGGTGACTTACCAGTGCATCAGCCACAGCAGCCTCCACCTCAGTGCCAGTGTTGAGGACTCTCATGGCATTTACTGAGGCAGAGATACGGTCCTGGTGAATCAAACCAAACTGATCTGGGGGGGGGGGGGGGGGGGGTGAGTGGAGTAACACAAGAGAAAGTCAATGGGATCTTGCTCTAGGGAGACAAAAGGCAATTTGATGGGGTTTACAGACCATACACCAAAAAGCTTGAAACTAAAACACCAGAAAGCTTGAGTGATATGTATACAATGAATGGTGAAATAAAGATGACACCAACAGAAATCACCAGAGAATAATTAGTGCTAACTTGAAATGAAGATAAAAGAAACTGACACTTGCAAACGGGGAAATAAAGAACTCTTATATGAGATACTCAATACACTGAAGTACAAATACATCATACAATGTCCAAAAAGTCACTAACAAGGAGAAAATCATACAGATGGGGACAGGCCTTTTGATTACACAGTAACACAAGCTTTAAAAGAAAATCACAAAACATCATATTGAAGCACATAATATGACAAAGCAGCACGCTTACAGATCTCCTCCTCAAAAGTTTGAACAAAATATTGCCTCCTGTGGCAGGGTGGGCACAGCCCTCACAGCAACATGTATGGACTCATGCTGGCATAATCACTAAATGTGGATAGGAGGGGGTGGGGCATGCAGGTCACCTGACTGGCCGTGGGGGTCAGCCGTGGATAGGGCGCTGGTAGAGCGGGAAGTACGTCGGGAGGCTGTAAGGGACAGGAGGGGTGGATGACACCCGGGGCGTTAGTGACACGAACGCTACAGGCACCGTCCTCTGTAGTTGACTCAGGCTCAGTGCCTGGCTGCATTAATCCACTATGATTATGAGCAACCAACCACATCTACAACAGTCTGTTTAGGAGGGGCGGGTATCCCTCATGTATCCCACTTTGTCCCTCTTTTGTCCTTTTTTTGTTGCCCCCCATGACAAAGCAGTGACAAAGTTGTGTCATTTTCTGTGATGTGGCAGCAGCACAGGAGAGAGCTGAGAAGCAGGTCAGCAATGGACATTGAATAGGATGACACATACAGTACACTGTTTACTGTAGTCACTACCTTGTTTTTCTGCCTCTTGATTTACATTTATTATGAGATGTGCCAAATCATTTTTCATTGGACCAAAAACAGAATCCTAGAACATCCAGAGATTTTCGTGATCTTTCCATTTTGCTGGTCATTATATTACACATACAAAGGCACACAAATACTTAAATAGCTTAAGACTTGGAGAATTCCCAACAAGACAGACAGAAGACAGTACAGTGATTATATTCCAGAACCTTCGAGAGGGTTAGTGCATGCAGAGTAGATCAGAGCAGGCAAAAGAAGAGGTCTATACCCCTTAGTTCTAGAGGGGGATCTTCTATCTAGACATCCTGGGGTGTACAGGGAGGCTGGGACAGAGAGTAGGGGTCTAGAGGAGGGGACTGAGTGGCTGAGGAGTGGGTACTAGTGGCCCTTGCTGCTTACAGGAGGCCTCCTGGTGTCCGGTTGGTCGTGGTACTCACCAAGAGGCCTCCTGGTGTCCGGTTGGTCGTGGTACTCACCAAGAGGCTTCCAGGTGTCCGGTTGGTCGTGGTACTCACCAAGACGCTTCCAGGTGTCCGGTTGGTCGTGGTACTCACCAAGAGGCCTCCAGGTGTCCGGTTGGTCGTGGTACTCACCAAGACGCTTCCAGGTGTCCGGTTGGTCGTGGTACTCACCAAGACGCTTCCAGGTGTCCGGTTGGTCGTGGTACTCACCAAGAGGCCTCCTGGTGTCCGGTTGGTCGTGGTACTCACCAAGAGGCCTCCAGGTGTCCGGTTGGTCGTGGTACTCACCAAGACGCTTCCAGGTGTCCGGTTGGTCGTGGTACTCACCAAGAGGCCTCCAGGTGTCCGGTTGGTCGTGGTACTCACCAAGAGGCCTCCAGGTGTCCGGTTGGTCGTGGTACTCACCAAGACGCTTCCAGGTGTCCGGTTGGTCGTGGTACTCACCAAGAGGCCTCCAGGTGTCCGGTTGGTCGTGGTACTCACCAAGAGGCCTCCAGGTGTCCGGTTGGTCGTGGTACTCACCAAGACGCTTCCAGGTGTCCGGTTGGTCGTGGTACTCACCAAGACGCTTCCAGGTGTCCGGTTGGTCGTGGTACTCACCAAGAGGCCTCCTGGTGTCCGGTTGGTCGTGGTACTCACCAAGAGGCCTCCTGGTGTCCGGTTGGTTGTGGTACTCACCAAGAGGCTTGAAGCCCCGAGCAGGGCTGGTGTCTCGGCTGCTTTCCCTAGAGGTGTCCCTGCTGCAGCCCTGACTCATGCTGGGCCGGGGGATACGGCTCCTCGCTAGCATGTGGTAGGAGGAGAGAGGAGTACCAGGAACAAGAGCTTTACCACACAGCCTGGCTGTCAGTAGGGCAGTAGAACACAGGTTTGGGGTTAGTGAGGTGAGACCTGGGGATGGGGACCGGGGTAAGAGAGGGGGTGAGGGGGAGGAGGACTCTGGGGCATGGTGGTGGGTTGGAGTCTGCTGGACATCAGGTTCAATTTTAGAAACTTAAGTTAGCGCAAGTCCGTTTTTAAATGTTTTTGTTATTTCGTGACAAGGATTAGGTTGTCAATGAAAAGACGATTGGTATGACTGTAGCTTACAACAGATATACAGAGTTAATACACAAAATAAAAACTAAGAAAAAAAGTTAGAATTAAAAGAGGGTATAAAAATAAATATATGGTAAAAACACCAAAGAAAATTAAAGACAAACCATTATATTCAGTTATAACAAAAAATATGAACTGAAAATGACTCAGAAGAAGACAAAAGTACAAACTTAAAAACATTGCAACGTGTAATTGTCAATTTACTGATGTAAAAAAGGCGGCCTTCCCAATTCAGGAATGACGGTGACAACAGACTGACAGACAGAACACTGATAAGAAGCTAAGATGGGGGAGCTGTTTGGTCGATGAAATACACAGACCAATCAATCAAAGCAATAGAACAGGGCCAGTGACTCAGTCTGACTGGAAGGAAGGACATAAGCTGGGCTGCTGATGACAGAGCTTGACCTACAGAGGCTCATCCACGTTTCCTGAAAGAGGAGGGGCCACCCCAATGATGTGACATGCTTGGATGAGAGACCCCTCCCAAAACAGTGAGTTCTTCTTAGCTGCTAACCCGGAGAGACAGTTACAGTCCGTAGAAGATGAAAGACAGGCTCTTACCGTTCACCCCCCTTTCACACATTCAGTATTTCACCATTCAGTATTTTATTATTCAGTATTTTACCATTCAGTATTTTATTATTCAGTATTTTACCATTCAGTATTTTGTCATACAGTATTTTACCATACAGCATTTTGATATTCAGTATTTTACTATTCAGTATATTGTTATTCAGTATTTTACTATTCAGTATTTACATTTGCATTTTAGTCATTTAGCAGACGCTCTTATCCAGAGTGCCTTGCTTAAGGGCACAGACAGATTTTTCACCTAGTCAGCTTGGAGATTCGAACCAGCAACCTTTCGGTTACTGGCCCAACGCTCTTAACCGTAAGGCTACCTGCCGCCCCCTTTTGAGTTCAAAGGGTCCATAACCGTACTATGTGGGTTCCTTGCTTTCAAAGCTTATCTTTTGTGTTTATTCCGTTTCCTTGTTTTGTGTTTATGACCGGGAAAACCAAGATAGTGTATCTGAGTTTCAAAGGACACACTTGGTGTACAGTATATAAGGTTATGACTAGATTGATAGGAGTGCACAATGCCGACTTTGGGCATATCACCGGCATGTTTTGACACATACATGGCCCTCGACAGCATGTGTGTGGTATCCTATTTATCAGCATACATGTGCTGTCTGTTATGTATGTGTATCCAGTGTGTATGTGATACTGTATAATACACTGTTCATTAAGGCAGTTAGTTACTTTGTGCGTTGCTAGCAAATTACAAATCTCTTTTTCCTAGTATAGAGTGAATACATTATTTATTTTGTGTTTACATGCACAATGCTGAAATGGTGACGACATGCAAAGGTCCATTACCTAGTCCCAGTCGGCTGGGAGACGAATCTCTACTGCAGCCCTGGCTGCGAGGGACTTTGCTCCTCTTGTCTGCAGGGGTGCTGGAGGTTGCGGGGGGCCTGCTGATCCTCCCGTACCCAGACGAGTGGCCCAGAAGCTTTCCAGGGGAACTGGAGCGACTGCCAGCTGCAGGAAGGACAACACACAGGAGTCACAGGCAGAGAGTGAAACGATACACCCTTTCAGACACGATGGGTCACAGTGAGCAGAGCGACGCACCTCTTCATGGCATGCTGGGAAGGTTCTGTCACGGCTCAAAGCTGAATTCCCTCATTTTCTATCTCCTTCTTTCTGGGGGAATATTTCATTACTTAAATGTTTCTAATGGCATATGTCACTTTTATTGTAGTAATAAAATAATCATATACAACTCTTAGCAGACACTTATCTAAAGCCACTTACAGTACAGTGAGTGCATAATGTGCATGTGATTCCAGTGGGAATTGAACCCACAACTTTGGCTTTATTAGCGCCTCACCAACTGAGCACATATCTCTGTGTGTTTACAGTGCCTTGGTGATTTGGAGGGGAATAATCCACAGAATGTCAAACCAACACTTGAGGTAATGGGACCAATAACATTCTCGTTCTATCCTAACATAGATATTGGATTTCAGCTTTGATGAGATAGATAGGGAGGGACATACAAACAGTTCATAAACAGTTGCAGGACAAACAGGATGGGTTGAATCCAGGGTCTAACTGGGCTGTGGGAAAACCAACCAGTGATTACAACAACAACAACAACAACGGCATCAACAATGAAAACAGTTCAGAGAACACAGACAACAATCAACAATTGACAACAAAATCTACCAATCAAAACACTTGTGAGACTGTAAAATAATAAACATGCACTTGAGTTGAATGGAGCATGCTGGTATGACATGATGAGCCTAAAACTAAAATAATGAATTGATTGACATGCAGAGATCTGCACAGGAGGAAGGGACGGGACTAAGAACTGGATGCTTTACTCTGATTGGATGAAGTCCGGGCCTTACCACCGCCAGTGGGGTTAGCAGATCTGGATCCTGTGGTTGTTATGGTAGCAAGCGGCAGAACAGGACGTGAAAATAAAACGGTCAAATGTGACAGGGAGTAGTGTTAGCCCAGCATGCACTGGACCAGATGTTAACTGTGCATGTCATGTTACATCGAGGCTTCAGAGAGAGAGAGGGACAGAGGGAGAGAGAAAACCACAAACACATCTTGTGAAAGGGTGTACTAATAACAGGCGCTCCAAGTTCCTTCAGGATGATAAAATGTATGAGGTAAAACATCACACAGACTGACGAGAGAAACTGAAGAGAACCTAGTATATAAACTGAAGAGAACCTAGTATATAAACTGAAGAGAACCTAGTATATAAACTGAAGAGAACCTAGTTGTCACGACTTCCACCGAAGGTGGCTCCTCTCCCTGTTCGGGCGGTGCTCGGCGGTCGTCGTCGCCGGCCTTCTAGCTGCCACCGATCCATTTTTCCTTTTCATTTGTGTCTGTCTGTTTTGTCACACCTGTGTTCTGTTAGTTGGAGGTGCTCATCTGGGAGTCGAGACGGCAGGCCGAGCACTGTTCGGACACCCCAGGTGAGTCAGCACCAGGCTCACCCTGAGCCCCCTGTTGGTCACATGTATGTGTTCATTTCCCTTGGTTCAGATGGGTTTCCCTTGGTTCAGATGGACATGCCGTTCAGTGTGCACTCCCTAGATAGTCAACCATTAGGGTCAGGGGTGGTCAGGGAGGCCACGGCTCCACTGGACATGGTTACGCAGGGGGGTCATGAGGAGAGAATTAGTCTCTTCCTCATTGATTCTCCTGCGTTTCCAGTGGTGCTGGGGATTCCCTGGTTGGCCTTTCACAACCCCACTATTTCGTGGCAACAGAGGGCTCTAAAGGGGTGGTCAGAGGAGTGCTCAGGTAGGTGTGTGGGAGCTTCCATCGGTGCAACGACGGTGGAGAGTCCAGACCAAGTCTCCACCGTGCGCATTCCCCCCGAATATGCCGATTTGGCTATCGCCTTCTGTAAAAAGAGGGCGACCCAATTACCACCTCATCGACGAGGGGATTGTGCGATAAACCTCCAGGTAAACGCCGCACTTTCCAGGAGTCACATGTATCCCCTGTCCCAGGAGGAGACGTTGGCTATGGAAACATATGTCTCTGAATCTCTGAGGCAGGGGTACATTCGGCCCTCCACGTCACCCGCCTCCTCAAGTTTCTTTATTGTGAAGAAGAAGGAGGGAGGTCTGCGTCCGTGCATTGACTATAGAGGTCTAAATTCTATTACGGTCAGGTACAGTTACCTTTCACGGAGCACGCTTCTTCACAAAACTGGATCTCAGGAGCGCGTATAACTTGGTGCGTATCCGGGAGGGAGATGAGTGGAAGACAGCGTTTAGTACCACATTATGAGTACCTCGTCATGCCGTATGGGTTGAAGAATGCTCCAGCCGTCTTCCAATCCTTTGTAGACGAGATTCTCAGGGACCTGCACGGGCAGGGTGTGGTGGCTTATATCGATGACATTCTGATATATTCCGCACACGCGCCGCGCATGTGTCTCTGGTGCGCAGAGTACTTGGGCGACTGTTGGAGCATGACTTATACGTCAAGGCTGAGAAATGCGTGTTCTTCAAACAATCCGTCTCCTTCCTGGGGTATCGCATTTCCACATCAGGGTTGGTGATGGAGTGTGACCGCATTGCAGCCGTGCGTAATTGGCTGACTCCCACCACGGTAAAGGAGGTGCAGCGGTTTTTAGGGTTTGCCAATTACTACTGGAGGTTTATCAAAGGTTTTGGGCAGGTGGCTGCTCCCATTACCTCACTGCTGAAGGGGGGGCCGGTGCGCCTGCAGTGGTCGGCTGAGGCGGACAGAGCGTTTTGTTGCTTGAGGACTCTGTTTACCGAGGCTCCCGTGTGGCTCATCCGGATCCCTCTTTGGCATTCATAGTGGAGGTGGACGCATCCGAGGCTGGGATTGGAGCCGTGCTCTCACAGTGCTTGGGCGCGCCACTGAAGCTCCGCCCCTGCGTTTTCTTTTCGAGGAAGCTCAGCCCGGCGGAGCAAAACTATGACGTGGGGGACCAGGAGTTGCTGGCTGTCGTAAAGGCTCTGAAAATGTGGAGACATTGGCTTGAGGGGACTCAACACCTTTTCCTCATCTGGACTGACCACCGTAATCTGGACTACATCCGGGCGGCGAGGAGACTGAACCCTCGCCAGGCAAGGTGGGCCATGTTTTTCACCCAATTCAGATTTACGATATCGTATAGACCAGGTTCCCAGAACGCTAAGGCAGATGCACTGTCCCGTCTGTATGATACAGAGGAGCGGTCCATCGATCCCACCCCCATACTTCCGGCCTCTTGTCTGGTGGTGCTGGTGGTGTGGGAGGTGGACGCGGACATCGAGCGGGCATCTCGGTCGGAGCCTACTCCGCCTCAGTGTCCAGCTGGACGGAGGTACGTCCAGCTCCCCCATATTACCCTCGTTTCATGTGTCTCTCCTCAGGCCGGTGGTAGCTGGTCCGCTTCAAGAAGCTGAGGTGTGGGAGGTCACTCTGCCCCCCCCCCCAGACATCGAGGGGGCCCCGGCGTACGCAGTACGATCCATACTGGATACCAGGAGTCGGGTGAGGGGCCTGCAGTACCTCGTGGATTGGGAGGGGTACGGTCCAGAGGAGAGACGCTGGGTGCCGGTGAAGGACGTCTTGGACCCATCTCTGCTGAGTGAGTTTCACCGCCTCCATCCGGATCGCCCTGCACCTCGTCCTCCGGGTCGTCCTCGAGGCCGGCATCGGCGGGGGGGGCGGGGTACTGTCACGACTTCCACCGAAGGTGGCTTCTCTCCCTGTTCGGGCGGTGCTCGGCAGTCGTCGTCGCCGGCCTACTAGCTGCCACCGATCCATTTTTCCTTTTCATTTGTGTCTGTCTCTTTTGTCACACCTGTGTTCTATTAGTTGATTTCGGTGGGTTTATTACCTCCGCTGCCTGCTAGTTTTTGTGCGGGATTGTTTGTAAGTGTTACATTGTTAGGGGTGCGTGACTGCACCACAGGGTTTTCCTTTTCTCTCAGTAGTTGTACCGTTTTGATTTTGTTGTTTAGGAGTAGAGGTTTCTCCTCTGTGTGTAGCGTTACTTCCCTGTGTGTGGCGACTTTGTTTTGAGCGTGTCTCCCCTCATGTTGTTTGTTGCGTTGGGACTCATTTAATAAACATTTGTGCCACTGGGACTTCCTTGCTCTCCTGCATCTCCCTCCTACTAGGAGGTTCATAACACTAGTAAATGAACTGAAGAGAACCTAGTATATAAACTGAAGAGAACCTAGTATATAAACGGAAGAGAACCTAGTAAATAAACTGAAGAGAACCTAGTATATAAAGTGAAGAGAACCTAGTATATAAAGTGAAGAGAACCTAGTATATAAAGTGAAGAGAACCTAGTATATAAAGTGAAGAGAACCTAGTATATAAAGTGAAGAGAACCTAGGATATAAACTGAAGAGAACCTAGTATATAAACTGAAGAGAACCTAGTAAATAAACTGAAGAGAACCTAGTATATAAAGTGAAGAGAACCTAGTATATAAAGTGAAGAGAACCTAGTATATAAAGTGAAGAGAACCTAGTATATAAAGTGAAGAGAACCTAGGATATAAAGTGAAGAGAACCTAGTATATAAAGTGAAGAGAACCTAGTATATAAAGTGAAGAGAACCTAGGATATAAACTGAAGAGAACCTAGTAAATGAACTGAAGAGAACCTAGTATATAAACTGAAGAGAACCTAGTATATAAACTGAAGAGAACCTAGTATATAAACTGAAGAGAACCTAGTATTTTGGGGTGGCAGGTAGCCTGGTGGTTAGAGTGTTGGACCAGTAACCGAAAGGTTGCTAGATCGAATCCCCGAGCTGACAAGGTAAAAATCTGTCGTTCTGCCCCTGAACAAGGCAGTTAACCCACTGTTCCTAGGCCGTCATTGTAAATAAGAAATTGTTCTTAACGGACTTGCCTAGTTAAATAAAAATAAATTGTATATAAACTGAAGAGAACCTAGTATATGAGTTGGACTGCAGAGTGAAGGAAAAGCAGCCAACAAGTGCTCAGCATATGTGGGAATTCCTTCAAGACTGTTGGAAAAGCATTATAGGTGAAGCTGGTTGAGAGAATGCCAAGAGTGTGCAAAGCTGTCATCAAGGCAGATGGCTACTTTGAAGAATCTAAAATATATTTTGATTGTTCAACACTTTCTTGGTTACTACATGATTCCATGTGTGTTATTTCATAGTTTTGATGTTTTCACTATTATTCTACAATGTAGAAAATAGTAAATATAAAGAAAAACCCTTGAATGAGTAGGTGTGTCCAAACCTTTGACTGGTACTGTATATAAAGTGAATATGTAGTATGAGCTCACAGCAGACAGGATAAAGGTCATACAGGGGGTTTACATGAGAATGAGAGCAAATGGAGATGACATTGTGGATGGCTTCCCTGAGTTCAGACAGTGTGCTGTGAGGGAGTGAAATCGGTCTTGGGTTCTTTTGCTGACAGCGTGTGTGTGTGTGTGCGCACGCGTGTGTTTTACTCACGCTGGGACTGGGATACCATTTTGGCTCGGCTGCGCCCCCTGCTGTCAGTCGCAGTAGCGCTGGCTCCGACGGCACTGCCAGCGCTTGTCCTCCTCGTACGCACACGACCTGTAGAAAACAACACACACAGGGAGTTAGTAAGAGAGTTGAAGCCACTACACTACAAATGATACTGTATCCAAGCAGCTGTGCACCACAGTTCACCACGACACAAAACAAAGAAACTGCTTTAAACAGACGGTGACAAAAGATCTGGATGGGGGGGTTCTGAAACACAGACAAACATACTGAATATTTCTACACATTCACACATTCCCACAAAGAAATGCATTGGATCTGGGAAACGTTTGTCTAAAGCAACATCAAGACAACACAACTTTCTTTACAGTATGTTAAACTGTGCATGTTATAGACAATTTATTAGCAAAATCGCAAATAAAATGGCATTATCATATTTGCAATCCAGCCAAGTAATGTTCCTAAGAGCTAGGACAGCACATTGACTGATGCTGAGAAAGAGATTGGGGCGTTCAGATGTCTGCTAATTTTGGACTGTATTATCGAAAAAGTATTCTTACATTTTTCCAGCAAACCTCTCCAATTTTAGATACACAGACACACATGCGCTCACAAACACCACACGTTGAGAATATCTCTTTCCACAACAGCTGGGACTTGGCCCTAGATTAAGTAACACCTTAGCCCAGGGTTTCCCAAAGTTGGTCCTGGCGCCCCCCGGTGTACATTTTGTTTTTTGTCCTAGTACTACACAGCTGATTCAAATAGTCAACACTTGATGATGATTAGGTCAATTGAATCAGCTGTGTAGTGTTAGGGCAAAAACCAAAACATGCACCCAGGGGGAAACCCTGCCTCGGCCAATGACGAGTCTTATTACCAGACTTCACACACTGTTTAATAGAATGTGGGTAGAAGCAGTGACCTTCTATTCATTGGAAGATGTTTGATAAGCGAGGTTCTACTCAGTCAGAGTGTTGCACTAGATTCTAGAACAACTGCATTACACTACAGGATAGGGAAAGCCCTTTCTTTAAATGAACAACAAAGTCTATCAGTGATATCTAGATAATTATAAGAGTACGAAGAGGTAGAGGATCACCTTGAAAGGCAGGCAACACTAAACCTCAGCGACCTCTGACCCCTTAACACAGACCACTTACACACAGACAGAGACCAAAGGGTGGGTGAGTTTCACTGCATGCAACATTCACCTTTACATACCGTAATTTCCAGACTATTAAGCGCACCTGAATATAAGCCGCACCCACTTAATTTTTTTTAAAGTATTATTTTGAGCATAAATAAGCCGCACATGTCTATAAGCCGCAGGTGCCTACCAGTACATTGAAACAAATGAACTTTACACAGGCTTTAACGAAACACGGCTTGTAACAAAAATAAATAGGCTTTAACGAAACACGGCTTGTAACAAAAATAAATAGGCTTTAACGAAACACGGCTTGTAACAAAAATAAATAGGCTTTAACGAAACACGGCTTGTAACAAAAATAAATAGGCTTTAACGAAACACGGCTTGTAACAAAAAATAAAAAATTAGCAGTAAGCTTTAGTTGTCTTTTTGCACTGAGTCAATTCCTCACGCTGCTGTTTCCAACGTCTTATCATCGACTCATTAACACCAAGCTCCCGTGCAGCAGCTCTATTTCCTTTACCAACAGCCAGATCAATCGCCTTCAACTTGAAAGCTGCATCATATGCATTTCTCCGTGTCTTTGCCATGATGAGGGTGACAAAATTACTACCGTAATCAGAATGATGGGAAGTTTGAGAGCGCTCGATTTAATCTAAACAGTAAACAAAAAAGTTGTTTGACCTTAACCCGTTCGGCAATTTCATTGGTCTAATGAAAGCTTCATGCAGCCAAAAAACTGAGCACGTCACAGAATGTGTTTTTTTGGAGAAAAATAAATTGAAAGCGGGAAAAATCCATATATTAGCCGCGTCATTGTTTAAGCCGCGGGGTTCAAAGCGTGGGAAAAAAGTTGCGGCTTATAGTCCGGAATTTACGGTACATAAAACAGAGTCCTTGCCCTTCGCTAATCCCTAATAAAGAAAATGTAAAGGATAACAATGTAAAGAGGATAACAAAATGAGTTGTGTGGGGGAGGAGAGGTGTTATGGTGTGCTGTGCTGACTGCACATGGTTATCTAACCCTGTCTCTCATCAGTCATCAATGATTATTACCATGTTGGTCAAACATGCAGACCTACCATATAAAACACTAAATAGGTTGTACGGTGGTGTGTAGACAAGACAGAAAAGAGGAGAGGCAGAGGGGGGAGGGGGCTCAGCCGAGCCTTTGACTGTCCCGACAGACGCAGAACACACAAACACACACACACAGATCTTACCAGTATTCATTTTACCAGGTGTGCCATCTTTTGGGCATAAATCAAAGGCGGGTGAAGAGAGGTATAGAGTTAAACATTAGTACCAGTTAGCCAAGAGAGAGAGAAAGAGAGAGAAATAGAGCGAGAGGGAGAGAGAAATAGAGCAAGAGAGAGAAAGAGGGATAGAGAGAGAGGGAGAGAGAAAGGGAGAAAAAAGAGAGAGAGGGAGAGTGAGAGCGAGAGAGAGAGGTGGGTGGGAGAAAGACGTCTCATTAGTAATGGGACAGTAAGCAGTACACTCCACAGGGACGTGTTAGGGAAAGAACAGAGGGACAGCAACTGGATTGCAGGACTCCTCAGTATCAAATTGCCCAAATTTGGGGGGTATGTGGAGAGTTTTTCATCATTATTATCAAGGACTTGAATATTTATATAATGGTCAGTCGTCAAATCAGAGTGATTATAGGCAGCCATTTGACATGTTTAGTTTAATTAGTTTACAAAACTTTGGAGCCTGTCTATCTGCACATTTTGGCCTTTTTGTCTGTTTCTTGTTTCTCTACAGAGCACAGCTTAATGATGTCTAACTTACAACCCTCACATGAATTCATATCTACACACCAGTGGTTTTCCGATTTTAATTTATACTGAATAATGTAATTAAGACATCATGGTGACTTTGAGAAATGACTGTTCCAGAACTGACTAGTCGGTTTGACTGCTTTGTGTCTCTTTCTCTCCATCCGTGTCACACACTGACTGTCACACACTGACAGTCACACACTGACAGCCACACACTGACAGCCACACACTGACAGCCACACACTGACAGTCACACACTGACAGCCACACACTGACAGCCACACACTGACTGTCACACACTGACTGTCACACACTGACTGTCACACACTGACAGTCACACACTGACAGTCACACACTGACAGTCACACACTGACAGTCACACACTGACAGTCACACACACCGTCCTCTGCTCCTCTCCCCCACCCGCTGAAACCACAAGAACAGTCCATTTAAGTTTTTTTTTACACATGTATTTCACCTATCTGGATATCCGGAGAAATATCATGATATCATTAGAATAATAAAATCATTTTAAATGTCCATTCCTAGTGTGTGTCTGGTTTACCTAGAGAGGCGTAGGAGCCTGGGGGCAGAGCAGCGGCTGAGCTGAAGGGAGAAGCGGAGGGCACGGTGACCAGACAGGATTTGGCGCTGGCCGCAGCGTTCACATCAATGTCACTACGGGAACGCTGGAGAGAACCGCCAGGGTTAGAGTTCACCCTGGAACTCACCATCTTCCCTGCCATCGGGAAGACAGGGAGAACAGGACAGGTAGAAATATCAACCTATCATACCAACACATTATACATTTCATTAGTCTGTATTTAGTCTCACAGAGGAAAAAAATATAATCGGATTTGCAAGAGAGACCTGACATAACCCACAAATAGAAAGAGGTGGCATGAAATAAACAACGTGTTGAGAAATGAATCCTGTAGCAGCTAGTACTCTTACCCCTTGTCATGCCGCCTCCTATGACACTCTTAACAGACAGGGGCCGGCTGAGTAGAGAGAAGGACACACCATTATGGAGTTATTGTAAACAGCTCAGTATCCCCATACTTCACACTACCAAAAACAAGACAAAACAATGTCATAGGCCAGGGCTCAGACCCCTCGGATGATGTACGGAAAAACATGATTCAAACTGCCAGTGACATCATAAAAGGTAAAGGTCTGGACACCAGTTCAGGGATCAGACCCCTCTGACAATGAGGATGAAGATCAGCTCACTCTCTCCAGTCGTTAAACTGGATCAACCGATACAATCTACCTCAGTGTGTCCATGAGACAGACAGATCCATTAGTGGTGTCTTCAAATCAATGATACATTTTTCCACATCATCATGAATCATATGAAGGGATAAATAGAGCGGAAGGGATGGAGGGAAGGGGGAAGTAAGGGATGGAGTGGTGTCTTGAGGCTCTTCTGAAAGGAGGAAGAGGAGCAGTCTGACTTGGGGAGGGAAGGAGGGGTGGATGGATGAAGGGATGAAAGTAAACAGGGATGAGGGAAGGAGGGAGGGATAGAGGGAGAGGTAGAAGGAGGGGTATCTTACTTGAGGCTCTCCTGAGAGGAGGAGGAGGAGCGGTCTGATTGGGGGAGGGACACGACGCTGTCAGAACTTTTCAGGTGAGACTGGAGAGCCTTCTGATAGGTCGACTCCAGGGCCTGGAAAAGATGCTCCGCCTCCCGGCTGTAGTGGCCATGGAAACCCCAATAACACCTATGGATGAGGGAGGGAGGGGGTGAAGGTTTGAGGTCACATAGGTCACAGCCCCTCATATCTGTACATGAACAGAATTGTCAGCACACATTTTCTAAAATGTTTACATTTTAGTCATTTAGCAGACACTGTTATCCAGAGCGACTTACAGGAGCAATTAGGGCTAAGTGCCTTGCTCAAGGGCACATCGACAGAGCCTTGTTGGCTCTGGGATTCGAACCAGCAACCTTTCAGTTACTGGCCCAATGCTCTAACCACTAGGCTACCTGCGACCCACATACCTCTGATAGGTCACTGGCGGGGAAAGTGACATACTGTATGAGACGATGCCCAGAGGAATTTATATTCGTAAAATATAATATAAAATATATAAATTATATTCGTAAAATTCGTACAATAAGAGACACCGAGAGATGTCATTTTATTCCATATTGTCATCCACTTGTCAGTCATGAAATCATAAAGCAATATATTACTGTTTACAAACTGCAAAGACCAATTCATTGTTTTACTGAGGACAAATTCAGACAAATTTACCAAATAAACAACCATAAAAACAGAACTTACTTTCTGGCCACGGACCTGGCCTCTGAGTCGGCATCATGGATCCCTTTCTTGATGGTCTCCGTCAGAATAGCCACGTGCCTGTTAGGATAGCAGGGAAACATGACAGAGACAACTTCAAGTACAGCAGCCAGGTAACCAAAACTACACCAATGGAGAGGACACCCAGAATTCCTCACCCCCCCCCCTCTCCCCGAGACTCCTGTTAATACTCCTTTCTTCTCTCTCTCACTCTACTATCCCACAGCTCTTCTGCTATCCTCCACTCTCCTCCACGGGTGGAAAGTGACCACACAGCACGCTTTCTACATGCTTTTTAAACTCTCTGCAGGGTTGTCGTGGCAACCATGGGGGATGCTTCGTGGAGAGTCTGATGGTGAGGGCTCACTCCAGGCCTCCAGAATCATCAATTTAACTAGCAAAGACCAGGGATCATCAGTGGTTCGTGTTCATGTCCTGGATAAATACAGTATTAGCATGCAGTTTATCCTGAAAGGGTGTGTGTTTACCTCTCCAGTGTGTGTGTCTGCCACTCCAGTAATAACAGCTCTAGGAACTCATAACTGCGCCTGGAGAGAGAAGACATGATGAGAATGAACACATTTATAAGGGAAACCTCAGGAAAGGATAGAAGATGTTCACACCAAATCATTTCACAGAGGATCTTTGAGTCTTTACCGTCTGACGGCCACTGATTTGGACGTGCAGTTACTAGTGATGATTGGGATGAGACGTGAGTAGTGTGTATGCTGGAAGAAAGAGGAGGAGGTCCCAGAGGTCTTCAGATACAGGTTATTTCACACCTCCCAGTGTCTTAACAACACATTTCACAACCAGATATCAGTCATACTGAGTAATAAATACATCAGGAAATGATTCATTTTCTGTTTGACACAGTAGCTAATGCATGAATCCCACTCATCCAATGTGATTCAACCCCTGACGTACAGTATATGAATGTCTGCATGTACAGTTTGTGTGCAGTACTCACCCTGAGGATGAGACGTATGGCTGCCATGCCAGACGTGGCCATCACCTTGGCACTGTTGGGCACCAGGTTGAGCAGTGTGGGCATCAGGGTCTCTGCACAGTGGTCAAACTTGTTGCCCATTAGCGTGGACAGGTATCTGAAGAGGGGAGGGGAGAGATTGAACCCATACAGCAAATCAATATCAATCAAAGATGTTAAATCTCCTCAGAAACATTTGATTTAAGGTACTGGAACTTATACTGAACAAGAATATAAATGCAACATGCAACAATTTCAAAGATTTTGCTGAGTTACAGTTCATATAAGGAAATCAGACAATTGAAATAAATGAATCAGGCCCTAATCTATGGATTTCACATGACTGGGCAGGGGCGCAATCATGGGTGGGCCTGGGAGGGCATAGGCCTACCCACTTGGGAGCCAGGCTGACCCATTGGGGAGCCATGCTCAGCCAATCAGAATTCGTTTTTCCCTACAAAAGGGCTTTATTACAGACAGAAATACTCCTCAGCCCCCCGAAGATCCCACTGGTGAAGAAGCCGGATGTGGAGGTCCTGGGCTGGCGTGGTTACACATGATCTGCGGTTGTTAGGCCGGTTGGACATATTGTCAAATTCTCTAAAACGACATTGCTACCATAAGCCACCTCGGCTTATGGTAGAGAAATGAACATTCAATTCTCTGGCAATTGCTCTGGTGGGCATTCCTTCAGTCAGTATGCTAATTGCACACTACCTCAACTTGAGACATCTGTGGCATTGTGTCGTGTGACAAAACTGCACATTTTAGAGTGGCCTTTTATTGTCACCAGCACAAGGTGCATGTTTGTAAGTAATGATCATACTGTTTAATCAGCTTCTTGATATGCTACACCTGTCAGGTGGATGGATTATTTTGACAAAGGATGAAATGCTCACCAACAGGGATGTAAACAAGCCTTTTGTGAATATGGACAATTTCTGGGATCTTTTACTTCATCTCATGAAATATGGGACCAATACTTTACATGATGCGTTTATATTTTTGTTCAGTGTAGATATGGAGCAGAAGTAGTAGCAGACTACAAAATGAATGACATTTTATTTTCGTGTCAAATCGCCAATTGGCAACCCATCCCTTATGGGATTAATTGACACATAAACAAACATTACAATAATTCAAGTTGTCCAGACTCAGAGTTGTTAACTGTCAGTCAGTGATGTGCTCCTAATGTGGTAGTGATGAGGTGCAACAGAGCGGAGAGTCAAGATACACATTTAAGGTTGATGGATTTATAAACTGGGCCAGGTGGGACGAGTAGCTTCCCTCCCTCCCTTTGATGTCGTCACTTTACTGAGCTGCTACATATCTAACCACTGCCTCTGGTCAGCCTTACTCAACCGCTCTGCGATAGCAGCTTCTGGAACAGATAGCTTCAACAGTGTAGCTAACTCTACTTGGCATAGAAGTGGAAGAGAGAGGTTGAAAGATGGTTAGCGTGTCTGCAGGTCCTTACCCCAGTGTGATGCAGGCCTCTCGTACCACCTGGGACCTCAGGTCTTTAGCCGACAGCTTCAGAGGGGCCTCCAGCAGACGGAGCTGCTGGGGGAAACTATCATACTCCAGCGCTCCAGCCAGGAGCAGAGAACGCACCTTCTTCAGCTAGACAGAGGAAACACAAACGTTTACGCTACAACCGTAGTTTGACTGTTTATAGGCCAGAATATACAGTACAAGGTGCTGAGATGGTCATGCAGACATTGATCATTAGTGGTTGTGGTCCTTACAGCGATGACTCGGTGCTCCCAGTCGTTTTTGTCATCAGACAGCACCTCCCGGACCTTGGAGAGGTTGTCCTCCATCTCTCTGTTGGAGTGGATCTGGAGAGGAGAGGAAAGGGAAGACAGGAGTCAGACTGGGGTTGACGGCAATTTAAACTGTAAACACACAGACAGAACCACTATCTGTGCATGTTACCTGGATAGTAGGAACCTCTTCAAAAGCCTTGATGAAGTCCTCCTCATCTACTGCTCCTGCAGCAGCATCTTTAGCAGAGATCTTGCCGGGTCCGGTGGCAGAGCTGGGCCTGCGGACAGAAGCTGCAGCTACAGTCCTCCGCCCACTGGGGGGCGCCTTGGAGGACGATGCAGAGGAGCAGGACCGGCCCCCATCCACAGAGTCCTCATCATCAAAGTTCTTATCTGCCAGGGGAGAGAGGAGAGGAGTGGCATTAATCCAGTTTTAAATTATATAATCTCTGCATTGGTGACCACCATGTTCATTAGGACACACCTTAGGGAAACAAAAACAAGCATTTTATATTGGACAGCTAGCCTAGTATGTTCCAGTTTCACTGCTGTTTCCTCGACCCTGTTGTTTGGGGTGAGAGTGTGCGTGCTGTAACCCACCCATCTGCCATGCTGGGTGTAGCTCATTTCATCTGGATTGTCACTGTTACATGAATACAAGCCGTTCTGTCACCTCTACAATTCTCCGGTTCACACGAAGGATTATGAATGAAGGGAAAATATGATCCTGGAGAGATGCCTGGAGCCAACATTATTTCACAGAAAGCTATGTGAGAGAACGGTAATGTACTCCTCAGCAGGAAGACAAACTACACACGATAAAACATTTTTTTTCTTAGGAGGGATTCATACAATAAAAATAGCTAATCAAAGCCTGTTCAAAGGTTGTGTCCCTATCACCATAGTAACGTTGGTGGATAATTATGAAAGACAGCAAAACAAGACACCATTCAGACAACCAGACCGATATCTCCATAAACAAAGCAACAGGCAGGCACACGGAGAGAAACGCCCCGCTCACAGCTCAGTCTTCCCCCACCCATCCTCCTCACAACACTCCATTCCTCCACCAGACTGCTAACCTGTAATTACCATCAAACCAGTATATATCTACTAAGAGAGAGAGCGAGAGAGAGAGAGAGAAGAATTTGAGAAAGGCAGATCAATTGGGGAAAAGAGAGGAGGGAAAAAAACATCGGGAGAGATGTCGGTAGGTAGTGTGAGAGGAATAGAGAGAGAGACACACCACATAAAGAGAATATATTATAAATAGCATCTGGTTCTTACAGGCACAGATCTTCTTACACACCAGCTTCCTCAGCATCATGATCTATAGCACGCGCTCTAAAGTAATTCCTCACCACGCTTCTGCATCAACAGTGTGTGTGTGTGTGTGTGTGTGTGTGGTGTGTGTGTGTGTGTGTGTGTGTGTGTGTGTGTGTGTGTCTGCGTGACGCGTGCCTTTGTAAGGGAGCTTGTGCAGCTCTGCGATGACAGTGCTAGACCAGCTTCCCCCTTAAACCCTTCTGTCCAAGGGCTAGCTGTCAAACACAGTTGTGTGTGTGTGTGTGTGTAGCAGGAGGATGCTGGCAGTTCCTGCATTGCCAGCCTGGTGTGACATGTCCTTAGGGACATTGGTTGTCCACCACAGAGGGAGGGGAGGGGCCAGCACCTGTGATGTCACCTCTGATCAATCATTGTTTATTCAGGGTGTTGCTGGAGGAAAAAACAAAAGGAACCTAGCCTGGTGGTCATTGGCCCAGGACATAAACACAGTTTATAGTCCCACTACTGTTACTTACACTGCATTACGCATATTCATGAAATATATGTATGAATACGTATGTAAATGAATTCATATTTTTACTGTGTTTGGCACGGCACGTCACACCATAACACTAGCATACCTCAACATTGTGTTGGCTTTATTTTCCCCTGCACCGTGTCTAGCATGCTGTCAAACTATCTCAGTGAAAACCGTCACTAGCTCACCCACTCAGAGTTAAGAAAGCTTTTGTTCCAACATAACAAAAGCATAAAATCAATTCTGCTTTGCCTCATGCAAGCTGCTGAAATGATACATAGTTTGCCTCGAGTCTCCCTGCTCTAGCATCCATCTACCCTTAGCTTATATGCAGGAAGGTGTAAAACATAAAGCACATACTGGTATTAGAAAACATCCCTCTCATGTTTGTATGCATACTCACACAGCAGTGCTTTATTACACTGATCAAGAGTAAAGTTATGGCCCCTTAGCGCTCTAGTGTACTGTTAGTTATTTATGTGTGGTGTGTCTAGCATTATCACTGTGAGATAATAGTCAATACAGTGATGACTGAGGTTAGCATTATTGTACCAAAGAAACAGAGATGGGACTGCAGCCTGTGAAAAGCATGTGAAAAGGCTCATTCAACAGCATCTATCTTACTGACGGCACACTTTCCATTTGCTTTGCACTGAGGCTAGCAGCATCAGGATACCAGAGAGACAGGGAGGAGACTGCAGTATGTGGGATGAGTAAATGTCAACTTTATTCAACAGCATCCATCTCATTAATTGAACACCTTCAAATCAGTTTTTCCCTGATCGTTAAATGACACGGAGAGTTTCAGACATAGTTAGAACAAGATAGATAGAACTGTTCTATATCTATGGTCTTAGAGTACTGAAAGAATAGCCTGAGACAAACTCCATGATCATGTTCAGAGAACCCACCCAAATACCATCTCTAAACACGATTTACCTTCAGTTTATTGATTGCAGCAGTTACAGCAGCACTTAATCAAACACCGACACAAAAATGTCTTGAGCTGATTTATACACACATAGGGAGCCATTAACACAGCGGGCGGATGGACGGACACACACACACACACACACACACACACACACACACACACACACACACACACACACACACACACGTCCTCCCTGGGGGCAGTAGTTAGGTCGTTAGCTGTGTGTCTGTAGCCTGTGGCAGAGCAGGGGCCGTGTTAGTAATCCACATCATCATCTAACTCCATGACATCCTGCCTGCTCTGCCCTCAGCCTGCTCTGCTCTCAGCCTGCTCTACCCTTCAGCCTGCTCTACCCTCAGCCTGCTCTGGCCTCAGCCTGCTCTGCCCTCAGCCTGCTCTGCCCTCAGCCTGCTCTACCCTCAGCCTGCTCTGCCCTCAGCCTGCTCTGCCCTCAGCCTGCTCTGCCCTCAGCCTGCTCTACCCTCAGCCTGCTCTACCCTCAGCCTGCTCTGCCCTTCAGCCTGCTCTGCCCTCAGCCTGCTCTGCCTAGTGATATGATTACTGTAAACTGGACTGTCCTGTTCTACATGTAGGCTACTCTGTGACTATGCATTATATGACCTATTTCTTGAGCTGAATGCTCAAAGTCATGGACACTGGTCAATGACTGTATGGCGGATTGGTAGGGAAAGACAGGTAAGACCATCAGTGACTTGTCCTTGATGATAGAGGAGGAATAACTGTGGCTCAGTTGGTAGAGCATGGTGTTTGCAACGCCAGGGTTGTGGGTTCGATTCCCACGGGGGGCCAGTACACAACAACAAAAAAGAAATGCATGAAATAAAATATATGCATTCACTACTGTAAGTCGCTCTGGATAAGAGCGTCTGCTAAATGACTAAAATGTAAATGATAATATGGGTGATGTCATGGAGAGGTTGTCCTCTCTGGCGCCCTCTGCTGGTGGAAGTGAAACTGCATTGTCTGCCCCATAGAGACATTCACATCATTGTATGGCCCTATCTAGTTCACAGGAAGTTGTCTGACTGTAGTCTACATCCTTCAGGAAGTTTAACAGTTCAAGTGTCCCCTGACCGACACAGATTCTCTTGCCAACTAAAACCTCTGCAGGACTGCCATTGACTGCTGCTAGAGTTGCTCTATAAAGCAATATTATGTAGGAAACTGCTAGCTAGAGCTAGACAAGTACATGGAAGAGAAAAGAAGCCATACGTGACAGCACAGGAGGACTGATATAGGTCAGTACTCAGGCTTCAGGAATGTTACTGAAACAATGCACTGCCGCCAAACTCAAAGATCAAGGAGAGAACAGAAAAACAAAAAAAATGGATCTGTACCTCTGTGGAACAGAACAGTAACTTGGTGATATTCTATATACTGAGAAATGCACTAAGGGTCATTATTGCGGTTTCAGGATTATTATAAGGACAAACACTTACTGACAAATTCACTAGGGGAGAATGCCATTAACAGAATACACACTACCTAATCTGTCCACTAGACGCTGAAGCACCCTGTGTGCTGCACAGGTTGGCATTTATTGGGATGACTCATGTACTGGAGGCAGCTCTGCAGGGTAGTCACTAGCTGGCACAGCCACAAAGTCATAAAATCTGCTAACCACATGCCTAACCTTAAATTAAAGGAAAGATTCACCCATTCTGAATGTTATATTGTTTTGGTGCATTTATGAGCAATGTTATATTGTTTACCAGGGTAAATATTTGTGGTGTATCTGAGCTATTGCCGTTCAAGCAGACAGACATTTTGTCCGTTATGACGTAGCATTGCAATAAAGCTGCTCTCGCGATATTGGAAGTTAATAAGAATGTGCCTTTTAGATTGCAAAAACATCTATTATACATTTCAATACTGGCCAATGTCATAACACGGGAGGTTGTCTTATCCTGAATGAGCCAATGATCATATTTCTGCGATATTCCTACCTTGAGAAATGTGTAATTTAACAGGGTCCACCACATTTCTCCTATTAGTCAGCCTCTTCAGTCCAGGATGCATTGCATAGTGCCGTTGCATGGCCGTTGAGAATGTCAGACTCCACTCTGCAAGGCACATCAGTCTGCAGTTTGAACATGGTGAGATTGTAGACACCTACATTGATAGTGCAGTTTGTTTAGGCGATTTCACAGCTAACTAGCTACTTCATATGCTGATATTGACTTTGGTATTACTGTATGTTGCTATGTTTGCTAGCTAGCAATAGAGAAAGCATTGCATTGTGGGTTTTTATTAGTCGACTTGAGCTGCAACAGATTTCCACAATGTTTTTCACATGTTGCTACCAACCTTTATTATAATGACAAAATGAAACATTTGTTCACAAAAAAACATTGTTGTCACATATTACTGTTATTTAACATTGTAAATTATAGGAATTGGTGGTTTTGGGTGGATCTTTCCTTTAAGAACAATTTTGACTTTGAAATTGGCCCATCTAGTGGAAATTGCTCAGCTCTGCCTCCAGGAAAAGATTTATCCCAATAAACCTGTGTGTGCTGCATGCGCAAGTGGCTGCAGAGCAGATGAGTCCTCATTTCACTCCACAGTCAGCAGCATCCTAACTGCGTGGCAGGCAGCACTGGTAATCCCTGGGCCACAGATTTATATTTTGTGGATTTCTTCGGCTCAGGCGATGCTTTTCTCATGTCCGTTCTAAGCCGGAGGGTGAGAAAGAATGGACTCTGACACAAAGTATTTTCTTCAGTTCCTTCCATGCAAGTTTCTCCTGTCCTGACTGATTCAGGCTCCAGGGGTTCTGAGGACCCAGCTAATCTGGGAGGAGATAGCCTGGTACCAGATCTGTCTAAGGCTGGGGGGAAGAGCATTGCTGCACTGAGTGTCAATCTGTTTTCAACAACTAGTTCCTCCAGCACTGTCCTGGTCTGTCTGTCTGTGAGCCTGTCACTCTAGTCAGCAGTTTACATAAATCAGAGGGCTTCAGGCGAGGCTGATGTTCAGCACAATGTCATTAGTGATCTCTCATTATGCTGATGCCTATAAGAGCAAACAGGGACCGCTCAGACAAAACACACACCCCATCCCTCGCTCACTCTGAGACACGCATACGCACAGGCGGACACACACAGGCGCGCGCGCTAAATAATAATAATAACCATTACTAAAGCAATTGACAATGTTCTGCTTCCCTATAATCCCTAAGGGATTTAAATCCATGTGAATCTAACGTTGGGAAAAGGAGAGAAAGAGAGCTCACGCTTACTTGGTATCGTTCCTTGACAGCCCGCTATGGGGGAGTTCACTGTTGCCATGGTAAAATAACCATAGAAAGGCTTAAGTGGCAGATCAGGTTCAAGACTCTCTTCCCATTGGTTGCTCATGTGTCAAGGAGGGTCAAAGATCATCTACCTGGTCAGTCAGCTACGCTCTTCAGGCTTTTAAATGAGAGATCTCTGATTACTGAATGTAGGATGAAAAGCCGATCTTTCCACAGTGCTTGAAAGGCTCTGTTAATTAAAACTGATCTGCTTTGCTACGTAATAAGACAGCCAACAAAGCAAAAATATTTTACACACAGAGGGGAAAGTGTGTCCCTAAGGAGCCACCATAACAGTGGGATCTCTCATACTTTACGGGCAGTGGCGACTGGCTCCATGTTTGCCAGGGTGAGCAGACAGAAATCAGAGACAGAAAATGAGCAAAGAGTCAGTATTAAGTGTGGCCAAGTGTTCGGTAAATGTTGAGTGTTGTAAACAAAGGCAAGAATGTGGTGAAGTAATGGGCTGGCTCTCACCATAAAGTACTACATCCCCCTCTGGTAAAGGCAAAACAAAGTGAAAGCCTCTAGCATTAAGTGAACTGTCAGGAGTTAGGCCTAACCTATTGATCAGAGTACGAAAGGACAGAGGCATCACAGAGGTAGACAGAGGTAGACAGAGGTAGACAGACAGACTGGGGATTTAGAACAGAGCCTGCAGTAGCATCCTAACAGTGAAGGTTAGTGGAAGTGCTTCAGTCAGACACTTAGTTATGTCTTCAACTCTAGACAGACGGTTTATTCTGAGCCATGACGTTTGTAAAAATCCTATAACAAACCAGATATAAAGCCTAGGCCAAGCAGCACAAAAACGTCTGCCCCTATATAGTGCACTACTTTTGAACAGGGCCATATGGTCAACCATAGTGCATACGATGAATAGGATGCCATGTGGGACTCTCACTAAATGTTTGGGTTCAGAGTCAAGACTCTGCTGCTGTGACAAATGGGACAATAAAGGCCAGATCTGAAAGGGGAAAAAACACAGGCAGTTGTAAAATGCCATAAACAAAAAACATTTTTGGGGAAATGTTATCACAGCATAGACACACATTTGTACTGAGACACACAGCTGAGAGCCGGGCTCTGGGCTGTTTCAGAGAGAAAAAGTAAGTTTCTATACGACTTCATTATAACAAAACAAACAGAGGTCAGCTCCTCAGTAGTCTCTCTCTGTCTTTCTAGAGGAGCATATAGTTAGTTCTTAATGAAGAGTCAATCAAAGGTTGAGATAAAAGACAGCAGCCATCTGTCAGTGAGGAAATCCACTCAGCAGGCTGAAGGGCAATGTCAGTTAATTGAACACTGATGGAACTTTGAGATATCCCCCCCGTCTATGGCAAGACAGACAGTGACAGACATACATCTTAAATTTTACGAAAATTCTCAGCAACAAAAGAGTGATCAAATTAAGATCCTACATCTGTATCTTCTGAATCATTTGTCTCTTGTGCACCATAACAGCATTACTTTCCCTCTATCTCAAGGAAAATAAACATGACTCTGTTCTCTATCTGTAGGAGTCAGTGGCAGTAGAGCATAGTGAAACTGAGTAAGGGATAATCAACGAGGGGCTATGCAATCTATGGAAAATAATGAACGGCATGTGCAAAATAGTTGGGAAGAGATTTTTGATGTACTGATTCCGTGGTACAGGGTGTATGAGTTGATATATAAAACAACGCAAGATTCAAGACTTCGTGCTTTTCAACTAAAATTATTATATAGAATTTTTGCCACCAACAAAATGTTGAATATTTGGGGCATAAAATCATCAAAGCTCTGCAGATTTTGTTGTGAGGATACAGAATCAATAGACCATTTATTTTGGTATTGTCCTCAGTTAGCCTGTTTCTGGTATCAGGTTCAGGAATGGCTGAAAATGCATAGCATTGATCTAAAATTGACCCTAGAAATAGTACTGTTAGGAGATCTGGAGAGACCGGGTCAGTCAATTACTAATATACTAATACTCTTAGTAAAAGTATTTATCTTCAACACGCAATCTGTAGCTTCTATTCGATTAGATAGATTGAAATTGTACGTTAAGCATCACAGCAAAGTTGAAAGATATGTGTTGCGTAGAAACATGAAGTGGGTGGCCAGCAGAGATAGATGGGATGGGCTGAGGGAAGCTGAGGGTTGGTATGTGGAATTGGAGACAAGTGGGAGTGGAGTTGCTGTGTGAGAGAGAGAATGATGGTCAAAAGATAAAGGGAAAAAAAGTCTAAATAAAAGATAATAAAAGTACATTTGAATGACACTAAGTGGCAGTGTTTTTACAACTAATGCCGGTTTGCCTGAGGCTGATGCCGTGCAGGTGTTTGTACACATGCATATACACACACTCTCATTCAAATAAACACATACAACAACACACGCATACATGTAATAGTGCCAGACACGCACACAAACATATAAAGTAGGCATTGCTGTTATGATTTCAGTGGTCCTTGATGTCCTTTGTTTAAAATGTATTATTATTATTTAAAAACAATTGCATTGTTGTATGCTGTTTTCTTCTGTCTTTTCCTTTTTTCTCTTGAGTTCATTCTCTTGGTTGTTGGTGCATTGGGGGGGTTCTTGGGGGTGGGGAATGGAATTAATTGTATTTTTTCTTTTTTTTCTTGGGGGGGCTGTGGGAGGGTCTCAAATGGTTGAGGGACAGCTATTGGGGAACTGTGGGGGGATCTTGGAGGGTTCGGGTTTCACTAGATTGTGATCATGAAAAAGGAAACTATGACATATATTTTATATCACCATCATGCACACGCACCCTCACATAAGGATGGCTCTGTTGCAGAAAGACTGATACATGTTTGATAGTGTCTTGATGCTGTAGTGTTTGTCCTTCATGTTCTAATACTTTAATGTTACCCCTTCCTTGTGTTTTTTGTAATAAATAAAAATAAAAATAAATTAAATTAATAAACGGCATGTGGGTCAGTGGCGGTTCTAGACAATTTCAACTTGGGGGGCCAAGCTGGGGCCAGTTACATTAGACGTTATTGTTGTCATATCGTTTTCTTCACCGCATTGCAGGCATTAGCAGGCAAAAGACCATGTCCATAATCATCATTGTTGCCACTGTCTAATAACGGATGTAAAAAAAAGAACGATAGCAAAAATTAGTTATGTAAAAATTATTTCATACTCCACATTTAGGGGGGCCACAAGTGGGTCCAAAATTGTTGTCACAGGGGCACTGCCCTCCCCCCCAGAACCGCCAGTGATGTGGGTTCCATGACCCGCTAGCGGAGTGGAACTGACCTTCCACAGGGTTGCATGATTTTCCAGAGAACGCATTGAGCCTCGATTTGATTATGCCTTTCATACCATAGCTATAATTTAGAACATTTGACACTAGAAATTGTTTCGTTTTCCGGTAGAAATGTGTTCAACATCCACTGAAATAGCTAGCAAGTTTACTAGATAGCTACAGTAGTTGCCGTGGTAACCAAACAAACAGACCTTTCTAGTTTAGCTCACCAAACCATCAGTCCTAGCTTGCCATAATGAAAAAAGAATTCAACAATGGCAATAATGTTTTAAATCATTTTTTTTCCTCCAAATCTGCTAAAACATAGAACATGTAAGAATGAACTATATATCTAATATCCGAAACTATATCTAATTCCAAACTGCTATCACAGATTAAAACGATCAATTTCCGGTGGATTGACAATGGATCCCCGTTTAAAGTATTCTTTTTTTTATATTAAACTATCCAATTTTATCCTCCAGAAGAGGTAGAATATATATTACAGCAAATAATATGTACTAATAGAAGATAAACCAATTTTATTGGAGAGAATGTATAAGAACGGTATCATGTTTATGAATGGCATTGTAAACAACCAATTCGTCTGGGCATATGGAGATGTATGCTGAATACAAAATTATAACCTACTCATGGCAGCTCTGCCACAAAAATGGAAAAGGCAATTATTTAAGAGAAAAGAATGAATTGATTTGTCTGACACCAATTAAAAATCATAAATGGCTTAAAATTACTAATATAAATCAAAGTTTTACTTACATCAAGAGAGTTGACAACTATGCTGCATAAAATTCAAGATAGTTGGGAACAGATTTTCAATGTCTGAACTGATATCTGTGCTGCAATAGTCTATGTGCCGGTGGGCTAGGGTCAGTCTGTTACATCTGGTGTAATTCTCCTGTCTTATCCGGTGTCATGTGTGAATTTAAGTATGCTCCCTCTAATTCTCTCCCTCCCCTCCTGGAGGACCTGAGCCCTAGGATCATGCCTCAGGACTACCTGGCCTGATGACTCCTGGCTGTCCCCAGTCCACCTGGTCGTGCTGCTGCTCCAGTTTCAACTGATCTGCCTGTGGCTATGGAACCCTGACCTGTTCACCGGACGTGTTAATTTATCCCGCACATGCTGTTTTCGATTCTCTCTCTCTCTCTCTCTCTCTCTACTTCACCTGCTGTCTCGGCCTCTGATTGCTTGGCTATGAAAAGCCAACTGACATTTACTCCTGAGGTACTGACCTGTTGCACCCTCTACAAACACTGTGATTATTATTTGACCCTGCTGGTCATCTATGAACGTTTGAACATATTGAAGAACAATCTGGCCTTAATGGCCATGTACTCTTATAATCTCCATCCCGGCACAGCCAGAAGAGGACTGGCCACCCCTCAGAGCCTGGTTCCTCTAGGTTTCTTGCTAGGTTCCTGCCTTTCTAGGGAGTTTTTCCTATAATATCAGTGTGCGGTTGAACCTGCAAACTGTATTGCTATTGCTGGAGGATTTGAAGGACCATAGTCAGTCAATAGGAAATATCATTGTCGTGCTCTTGGGTACATTTTTATTTTGGGGGCAATTTCGTCAGAAATGTTGCAGATAGGGAGGTTCAAGTCCCTAGTGAGACACCATAGGAGAATGGAGGGGTGTATTGGGAGAAGAAATGGTAGAATGATGATTTATTGGGAAAGATGGGTTGATCTGTGCCTGTCTGAAGGGTGGAATTGATGAGTGTTGGAATTATTATGTACAACATTTCAGGGCAAGCACACCCACTGACCAAAACACCCATCTGCATTGTATTGTTGTTGTTTAAAAAATATAAGAAAAAAAATATATATATATATATATTTTTTTTCTTATATTTTGGTGTATATATACTGAGTGTACAAAACATTAAGAACACACATACACAATCTATGTCTCAACTGTGTCAAGGCTTAAAAATCCTTATTTAACCTGTCTCCTCCCCTTCATGTACACTGATTGAAGTGGATTTGACAAGTGACATCAATAAGGGATCATAGCTTTCATCTGGATTCACCTGGTCAGTCGGTCATGGAAAGAGCAGGTGTTCTTCACGTTTTGTACACTCAATTTTGTAGTAATTTTAGCCATTGAATACTATTGTGCAAATATACTGTGAGTTATAGGAAAATAATGCACGCTCTAGAATGTCCTTCAAGCCAATCAGAAAGGTGTATTCAACATTGCCATGGTATAATGACATTTAATAGGCAGTTCATGTGTCTGTCTCAGAACTCCAATAGTTAATGTATCTGACTCAGGGCTTCATTTAGTTCTGATGGGAGAGAGAGCAGAGAGAAGGAAATTAGGCTGTATCTGAAACCATTTCCTCTGAGCAGGAACGAGCTGCAACAAACACTCAAACCGGACAGTTTTATCTCAATGTCTTCATTCAAAGGGGTGGCAGGTAGCCTAGTGGTTAGAGCGTTGGACTAATAACGGAAAGGTTGCAAGATCGAATCCCCAAGCTGACAAGGTGAAAATCTGTTGTTCTGCCCCTGAACAAGGCAGTTAACCCAATGTTGCTAGGCCGTCATTGAAAATAAGAATTTGTTCTTAACTGACTTGCCTAGTTAAATAAAGGTAAAAAAAAGACTCAATCATGGACACTCTTACTGACAGTTGTGGCCGCTTTGCGTGATGTATTGTCTCTACCTTCTTTCCCTTTGTGCTGTTGTCTGTGCCCAATAATGTTTGTACCCTGTTTTGTGCTGCTACCATGTTGTTGTCATGTTGTGTTTCTACCATGTTGTGTTGTCATGTTTTGCTGCCTTGCTATGTTGTCGTCTTAGGTCTCTCTTTATGTAGTGTTGTCTCTCTTGTCGTGATGTGTGTTTTGTCCTATATTTGTGGGTGTTTTTTGTACCAGCCCCGTCCCCGCAGGAGGACTTTAGCCTTTTGGTAGGCCGTCATTGTAAATATAAATTTGTTCTCAACTGTGTCATGACGTTGCCCTCTTTGGACACTGCGGGCACCATCCCCCGACCTCTATACTTCTGACACCAGGCTCTGTAAGAGCAGTCGTAAATTCCTACGAGGAGACCCTCTCCTCATGGCCCCAGTATAGAGAGAACAAAGGAGTTCTTCCACCTCACAGAACTGGAGAACTGAACGACATTTATGTTCTGGAGAAGGAATAAAAGATCGGTGATCTGGAGAAGGAATAAAAGATCGGTGAAGAATCCAGCAACGAACTGGTCCGTTTGGTACAATTTTGTGAAACTCATGAGAGACAATACAGCCACATTACCATAATCATATTATAGAAGAGTCTCAGGTATGAGACTTACATCTAAATGATTGTATAAAATTAATGAATAAGGATGGAACTGTTTGTGAAATTGTGTAATGTGATTTTGGACTGTTTAATGAAGGAAACTCCAATTCCCTTTGGAGTCTTAACTAAATCTGAGGACCGCCCATGAGCACAGTTATGGTCTGGCGTCATGGGACAGGCCCTTTTCTGCTCTTCCGAATAAAACCATCGCCGATGGTTTTCTATCACCAGACTGAGCTTACCTCAATTACGAGATGGCTAAAGGTTGGAGACCATGCATTTCTCTTGATGAACTTTTAACCATACCACGTGGTTAAACTCTTAGGCTATCGATACCGACAGAATAAGAACAAGTCTTTGATATTAATTACTAGTTTGTAGCTAGGAATTCGGTATCATTGAACGCGAAGACCAACAACCGCCGAAAACATCTATCCTATAACGACATTAATGAATGTCACTGAACTACCCATTCTAACCACGACAGAGAGAGAGAGGACGGACAGACTCTCCAACAGAAAGAAACTTTTCAACAGAGATCCCGACGACACACTGAGCGTAAATAAATATATTGATTGCAATTGTTCCCGAATGAGTGAGCGTTCATGTGCAAAGGGTTAGCATTTCAATTGTTATAATTATCAACTCTGTAGTGTCTTCTCAGCTGACCCCAACCCCCTTTTGTCTAACAAGCCGCCATGCCGGTTTAGCCCACTAGGGCACATTCCTCTATCATTTCTTTGTAACCATATCTACTGTTTGTTATGCATTTCTGTGAATTACTTAGTTAGTAAAATAATAATGAATTAATTCAAAGACTAATTGATATGATATTAAAATATCTGAAAGTTATATTAGGAAAATTATAACTTTGTAATCTGAATATTTTCCTTGGTGCCCCGACTTCCTAGTTAATTACAGTTACACGATTAATCAGTTTAATCGCGTAATAATAGAGTTATTTGATAAATATGTCTTCAGTTTTAATGATGCCAAAGACACGACAACTGACTTGCCTAGTTAAATAAAGGTTAAATATCTAAATAAAAAAGCAGGCAGACAGGCAGCAGAGTGAAGAACAGAGAGAGAGAGCTTTGACTGCTACGGTTAGAACTGTACTAGCAGCATAAAGCAAAGGCTTGTTTAGCATTTGAGATGTTTTCTCACACGTGAGCTGGGGAATGTGGAATATGTGGTGGGCCAACACCCCCATCATATAAACACTGTGCTGAAGCTGAGAGAAATTGAGAAGATCAACAATGTTCAACAACAGACAACAACACACGTGAATGACAAAAACTCTCTGAAGAACAGATTAGTAGGCCAAATAAAAACCCAGTTGGTAACATGCACTGACTCTTTTTTCCTGATGGGTGGCAAACCTTCAGTAAAGCTTTGGCAGAGCCGGCCATGCCCTGGCAAGAAGGTCCTGCACACCCTAACACAGACCTCAAAGACATCCATTCATTCATTACTAGGTCCACGTGGGCAGACAGCTATTCACATAATACACTTGGTTGGCATCCTCATGGACAAAGTTAGAAGTGGACAAAAGGGACAGTCAGAGAGTTTGTTTATCGTCACTGATTTCAGTCTCTCTGTCCCTCTAATCAAAAACATCTTACATCATTCAAGATCCATCTAATCAAAACAAACATTTTTTTATCTTCTTATCTAATCAACAACATTCATGTCTGTATTTATGTATCACATTTCCCAACAACAGTGATGGGGAGTCATTGAGAGTGTACAGATGTAGGATCTTAATTAGCCAGTTTGCTACAGCAGGAAAATAATCCTGAAATGTGAATTATGTGGATTATCATTAATGGACATTTTTGTAAGGGAAAATCAAGTCTGAAATGTTAAATTAAACTTACAAAGCCTTTTTAAACATCAATTATACTACAAGTTTTAAATGTCCTGCAGTGGGTGATCAAATTAAGATACTACATCTGTACAACCATAAATTGATAGTTTGAATTAACAGAGCTTTAACTATACTGCATCACTGTCGTTTAACTCCCTACTATCCCCTTGGACAAGTAGGCTACTGCTGGTACTACAGTAGCCCTTAGCTTCCCTTACATATCTAGCTCTGGCATTTGGCCTTAATGTTCGCAAGTGGATGAATGGGTAAAGGTTATTCTTACCAGGCCTCTGGTGTTATGTCCATCCTTCACACACACAGCTGTCCAGGATCAAGTTAAGTACACCCCGTCACCAGCCCTACTCTGCCCCAGTGACCAGCACTGGAATGGTACTCTGCCAGTGACTGTAATGGTTTCCTAAAGGTACATTATTAATAATGTGTGTGTGTTTTGTGTGCGATGTGTGTGTCTGAGAGAGAGCTGCTGCTGCCCTGTCAGTCACAAACAAGTCAGTCCAGTCACCCTACCTCTCAACCATCCAAGAGTGTGTGTGCGCATCAGTGTTTCCTCTGGAAAATGTGTTAGCTTTGGGGTAAAAGTTAGCGGGGGTGGGGGTCCCCCCTATTTTGGTGGCTTCCGGTGTCCTCCCCCCAAAACAAAATATGTATAAGTTCTGAAAAGCTTGGTTCTGGTGACTTTTTAAAAGGAAAAAACTCAAATAAACCATCTAAAATCTAATTTCCACCCCCAGAAATGAGTTCAATAACATATTGGTAAAATGATTATCGTATACAGGATGCAATTTAAAGTTGAGTGCTGCAGCTATCTAAAGAAACACAACAGAGACCTTTCTGATATAAAAAAAAGTTTATCTGGACAGAACAGAGGAACATTTGACTGAACATGAATTAGAGTCCACTAATTCATGTCCATCACAAAAGAAGGGCTTTGGAAATCTCTTTCCAGGTTCTGACAAAAACCTAGTTCTAACATAGTTTACAGCCTTTGTCAGAGCACTTTATTCTTCTGGGCTTTTGGAAAAGATTTCCAACGCCCTCCTGTAATTGAGCTCCCTGATGGCAGGGCAGTTGATGGAGAGCCGCATGCAGGTGGATATATGCTCTCCCTGCAGTCTGTTCCTCAAGTCTGTTTGACCTGCAATAACAGAAAGAATAATAAGAGAAGGGAGAGGGACAAAGAGGATGTACTCTCACATTTAAATGTTCTTACTTGTTTCATTGCAGAGAAGTCCCTCACAATTAACATATAAGACACTGGTATAGTCAGTGCGATTGCTGCCAGCTGACTAAGGCAGGGGTAGACTGCCCCCACTCACCAAACTGCAAGGCTAGCTTTGTCATTGCTGTCAGCTGGTCCAATCCCTGAAATACATGAAAAACTAAAAAATGTACAAGATTAAAGAAGAGCCAACAGTCGTAGTTCAACAGGGAAAAGAGTTGGGCAACACTGGCCTAAAATGTTCTTCAAAAGATTGTCATACTCATGCCATACCTTCAATTTTCCAACTCGCACATGTTGCTTGTAAGAGGGCCACTCTTGTAGCACAGCAGCCTCTGACGCTTGTAAGAACTGCCTGGAGAGGAGGGTCAGGTTAAAGGTGCTAATCCTCTCACTAGAGAACGCCGCCTGAGGTCCCAACATACTGAAGGCCCCCAGAATCTACAGGTCTTGGAACCTCTGGTCTAGGCTGTCCTGGAGGCCAACAAGATATGGATCCATGACTAAATTACAGCACAAAATGGAAAATAAGAGATTAATAGCTGTTAGTTTTAAATTATCCAACACACGTGATGTAACATTGGTTTCATCACAGCATTTGAAAACAAGTTTTTACCTCCTCTCTGAGCCGGGCCTAGAATTGCTCCCTGGTCTTCTCCACCTGGCCTCCTCTCCCTCTCTTCCTCCAGACCCATTGGGTCATCGAGGTCCTGGTGGAGTTGGCTCAGAAATAAACACATAATGCTGTAGACTAGTATAGACTAAATATGCACAAACATTTTTAGCCCTTAGACTAATTAAAGGAAATTTGACAAACCATGTGGTGTATTATATAGCCACAGCTTCAGTCTGTACATTTTAAACCCCTTTAAATCCCATCTGGATTGCCGGTGGTGCGCACTTGGCCTTACTCCTCTCTCCTCTCCTTTTATCTACTCCTCTTTCTTCTCCTTCTCTCTGCTCTCCTCTCTCCTTCCATCTCCCTTGCTGGCTCTCTCCTTTCCTCTGCTCCATTCTGTCCCTCATGCATCCCTACCTCACTCCCGGGATTCCGCCTCTTATCTGTCTAGTAAAGTAAGCCATACACTTGTTATAAAAATGATAGCTTAAGCTTTTAAAGAGTTAGCTAACAAAATAAAGTTTGTCCCTGCTCCCCCTTTCTCTTTCGCTGCTGTGGCTGGAAATATTTAAATAAACTCATCGGAGAAAATAATTATGTAATCGAAGACAGATAAATGTAGCTATCTTGCTTGCACTTGATACAGTTCCAAACGAACTAGCTAGCTAACTTGCTAGACTAGTAACATTAGTTAACCATGTTTCTATCATCAACATACTTGTGGATATTGGATAGATAATTGCTGTTACAATTGTGGCAGCAATATTATAGATCTAAATGATGCTAGCAGAGTTTTTAGGTTATAGCTAGCTTATGTAGTTAACAAGTTGGCTAGCTGACTTTAGTCAAACAAACAAACTAACGTACCTTTCTTGCAGTTCCTCACGCAGGAGCACTCTGAGGTGATTCAAGTGAATTGTGTTTCGCGCCGCAGAGCTTTTGTATCGAGCACTGGTCACTCGCCCACTGGTTGCCTGCCACAGCTCACAGAGCTAAATAACCTTCAGAACTGTGTTGAACCAAGACAGAATATCTATTTACCAAGAAAAGCGAATGTGCTTTACAGAACTGTATTGAAACTATGTTTGGTATAAATAGAATGTTTCTTTTGGTGTGGCGAGAATGATTCTGTCATGGAGCAGCGACACACTTAAATGAACGCAAAGGAAACACAGGTGTGCATGCTATGAGAGAGTAGTTTCTAAAATGTTCCCTCTTGTTTAACATGCCACTGTATAACCAAGATCATTTCACCATAACATGTGACTCGTTTTAGGAAACTAGGCGTATGTCGCACATCACTACTTCACAAGAGATGCGTTTTTTGGCAGAAATGCCTTCTGTAACATGTGAACTTTCATGTGCCTTAATAACAAACTTGTATGCCATCTGTAAATACGAATACAATTTTTAAATTACGAGCCTAGTTGGTTTAGCCACAGAAAGAGACAGGAACCTTCCCGCTAGCCATGATTGGTTGAGATAATAAGTGAGCTGTACATGCCAAGAGATGAGTTCGGATTGGTCTGCCATGTAACACGCTTCTGTCTATAACATGAGCTGGTCAGTATGTGTAGGTAGTCCTTTCTAACGCAACTTTTTTGAAAGATATTACGTAGTAGAACTGCGTAAGTGTTGCTCTCCACTTTCTGGAGTATGGATATCAGTGGAAGTAGAGTATGATAGCTAAGGGGAAGGAGAAAATTCTGGTATTTGATTGCAAATATGCAGACGGAGTCGAAAAGAGAACACACAGAAGGCTGTTGTATTAAACACCTGTCTCCGGATTACATCTTCAAACTATGGGCAACCATGGCATCTGTGATAGAGAGGGAGAAGTGTCCATTCATGTATACGGGTAAGATAGTCTAGCTAGCTACATTTTCAGATATTACACGCATCTAATTTAGTCAGAAAGTTGTTTTCATTTTAAGTTAAAGTGTACTGTTAGCTCTCTCGCTAGCTAATGTTACGTGTATGATGTGTGTAGTTATATTATTCGTATCTCAGAGCCATTTGTATTGCTAGTTATAGCCTAATGTTAACTAGCTAACATTGAAAGTTATGAGTTGCGATTATGGTTCATTGTTTAGCTAGCTAGCTACATGTCTAAACAAAAGACTCCACTATGCAAGTAAACATTTCAATAGAATGTTCATGATGTCACTGCGACAACTGTCGATAGACGTAGATGGTAAATTCGCTCTGGCTATGTACTCCGATTTCAGAGCACTCTCGTCTGAGTGCCAGAGCGCAGAATAACTGATGAATTAACCAACACTCAACACCCACTGAATATGGCCGATGTCAGTAAATGTTGTCAAAAAAAAGTTATTCAATTGTTGCTAGCAGCACATTTGCAATCACCAACGTTAGCCAGTTAGCTTGGGTGGTCCTTGGCCAGAGCATCCAGTGTGCGCTCCGAACGCTCCGAGAGCGAAACGGACGCCCAGAGCACACTCTGAGCACACTTTGGCACTCCAGATTAAATTTACGAACAAACCCGTAGTATAAACCAGCCTTTAGTCTTGAAATCTTTGGTTGTTTAGCACATGGCCTCACATGTGAATCCTTAAAGAGGTGGGTGGGGCTAAGTCTTAAGAGGGTGTGAACGATGTTGAATGGGTGTAGACAAAGAAGAGCTCTCCAGTATGTGCACCAAAACATTCAAGGGCCATTTTCTCAAAAGTGAGGTTACAAGTAACTTTCAAAGCAGAATTACTTTCCTATTGTTCCTCAACTGTATTGTATGATATATCATTTTCCAGCTCTGAGTCTCTACTTTTATCCAATGCAAAAAACAATTTCAAATTTTGCTACATAAGACCGAATTGAGCCGGTCGGTCACATATTGACCAACCCCCTCGGAGCTCCATATCAGCTCTCAGTCACGATATACAGGATGTAGTCTTCCAGGCCAGGGAGAGCCCAGGATCTGTGTGGTTATCTATTGAGTGGCCGTAGCCTAGCGTGTATGACAGAGATAGCTTTTCATTATCAAAAAGCAGCTGGGTGTAAATATGAGGTCAGCTTTTCCTTCTGAATGTCTTCTGCCTCACGCAAAAAGTTATACAGATGTTTCTTGACAGGGCAGAAAGCAGCTTGACCTGATGCATGGCATGCTACTGCCAGCCTCATGCAGACTCCACACACACACACACACACACACACACACACACACACACACACACACACACACACACACACACACAACACACATACACACACACACACACAACAGCTTATGAGCCAGTGGTCAGTGCAGGGCTTTATGAGCCAATGGTGAACCTGGTTAGTACTGCTTCGAGAAAACAGAGTAGAGAAATCAGAGAGCAACATTACCTAAAACCTGCCTTTGTTAGTCATTACAAAATGGCCATCTTGCATGTGCAGTTAAATGCATCACGGTCAGCACTAACTCCTCACTGATTGAACTCTAGTATAGTATATATAAAAGAGCAGCCATTAACAGACTAACACACACCATCTGTGAAGTATTTTTGCTGTGCCCAAATCCACTGTGTGTGTGACACAGCTTGCACCGTGCGATCCTCTGAGTGTGTGATGGGATTAAAAGGCTTTCTTTTGAATCTGAATTCTCTCTGCTGCTCTGCCTCTCCTGCTCTGCCTCTCTCCGTGTTGTTGACCATCTCCTCCCGTTCCTCTTCCGTCCCTTTAACGAGCCTCAACACACACATCATCACAGGAGGCTGCTGAGGGGAGAACGACTCATAATAATGGCCAGAACTACGCAAATGGAATGGTGTCAAACACCTGGAAACCATGTGTTTGATGTATTTGATATGAATTCCACTAATTCAGCTCCAGTCAGAATGATGAGGACAGACAGAGGACCTTGTAGGAGACAAACAGTCTTAAGATTAGCCAACGTACCATAGAACCCCCCAGGATCTAACAACACAATGATGCTTTCTAATCAAAGCACCAGCTGACACATTCTAAACACAGCTTAATTCACAGTGACTTGGCTAGGACCCATTACCCAGACAGAGTTATTCTCCTATATGGCCTTGGCTAGGACCCATTACCCAGACAGAGTTATTCTCCTATATGGTCTTGGCTAGGACCCATTACCCAGACAGAGATATTCTCCTATATGGTCTTGGCTAGGACCCATTACCCAGACAGAGTTATTCTCCTATATGGTCTTGGCTAGGACCCATTACCCAGACAGAGATATTCTCCTATATGGTCTTGGCTAGGACCCATTACCCAGACAGAGTTATTCTCCTATACGTTCCTGTAGAAGAAAATCAAAACACCACCATTTTAGACAGACGTCATAAAGTTTGTGGATAATACAGCCTCCTGTTCTGAAGAGGGAGAGGCACATCTTCGAGGAGACCACAATAAGTGACATTTACCCAGAGTAGACAATGAAGTAAAATACATTTTACTTAAAGTCCCCTCAATAATGCTTGTTGTACAGGATGACTTGAAGTTAAGACAAAGGTACAGTGAGATTGAACAAGCAGGGACCACGCAGCATCTTATCACCAAAACAGTAGAAACCAAAACAGACTCTACTCCAGCCTCACAAAGCAGCAGGCTGACGGGGTGAGAGATTTCTCACATTAAACTGCAGGGAGGCAGAGGCGTGAAATACAACGTTTAATACTCTGTTTGAAATGTCAACAGTATGATATACACTGAGTATACAAACCTATTTCCATGACATAGACTGACCAGGTAATTTCAGGTGAAAGCTATGATACCTTATTGATGTCAGTTGTTAAATCTACTTCAAATCAGTATAGATGAAGGGGAGGAGACAGGCTAAAGAAGGATTTTTAAGCTTTGAGACAACTGAGATATGGATTGTGTACATATGCCATTCAGAGGGTGAATGGGCAAGACAAAAAGTTGAAGTGCCATTTGAACGTGGTGTGGTAGTAAGTGCCAGGCGTACCAGTTTGTGTCAAGAACTGCAAATCTGTTGTGTTTTTCACACTCAACAGTTTCCCATGTGTATCAAGAATGTTCCACCACCCAAAGGACATCCAGCGAACTTGACACAACTGTGGGAAGCATTGGAGTCAACATGGGCCAGCATCCCTGTGGAACACATTCGACACCTTGTAGTCCATGCCCCAATGAATTGAGGCTGTTCTGAGGGCAAAAGGGGTTGCAACTCAATATTAGGAAGGTGTTCCTAATGTTTGGTATACTCAGTGTGTGTGCATGTGTGTAAAAATAAATTAAAAAAAAAAAAAATATATATATATATATATATATATATATATATATATATATACATATATATACATATATATATACATATATATATATATACATATATACATATATATATATATATATACATATATATATATATACATACATATATATACATATATATACATACATACATACACACACACACATACATACACACACACACACACACACACACACACACACACACACACACACATAGTTGAACTTGGATGTTTACAAACACCTTAGCCAAATACATTTAAACTCAACTTTTCACAATTCCTGACATTTAATCCTAGTAATAATTCCCTGTCTTAGGTCAGTTAGGATCACCAATTTATTTTAAGAATGCGACATGTCAGAATAATAGTAGAGAGAATTATTTATTTCAGCTTTTATTTCTTTCATTACATTCTCAGTGGGTCAGATGTTAACATGCACTCAATCAGTATTTGGTAGCATTGCCTTTAAATTGTTTAACTTGGGTCAAACGTTTCAGGTAGCCTTCCACAACCTACCCACAAAAAGTTAGGTGAATTTTGTCCCATTCCTCCTGACAGAGCTGGTGTAACTGAGTCAGGTTTGTAAGCCTCCTTGTTCGCACATGCTTTTTCAGTTCTTCCCACAAATGTTCTATAGGATTGAGGTCAGGGCATTGTTATGGCCACTCCAACACCTTGACTTTGTTGTCCTTAAGCCATTTTTCCCCAACTTTGGAAGTATGCTTGGGGTCATTGTCCATTTGGAAGACCCATTTACGACCAAGCTTTAACTTTCTAACTGATGTCTTGAGATGTTGCTCCAATATATCCACATAATTTCCCTCCCTCATGATGTCATCTATTTTGTGAAGTGCACCAGTCCCTCCTGCAGTAAAGCACTCCCACAACATGATGCTGCTACCCCCGTGCTTCACGGTTGGGAGGGTGTTCTTCGGCTTGCAAGCGTCCCCATTTTTCCTCCAAACATAACGATGGTCATTATGACCAAACAGTTCTATTTTTGTTTCATCAGACCAGAGGATATTTCTCCAAAAAGTACGATCATTGTCCCCATGTGCAGTTGCAAAATGTAGTCTGGCTTTTTTATGGCGGTTTTGGAGCAGTGGCTTCTTCCTTGCTGAGCGGCCTTTCAGGTTATGTCGATATAGGACTTGTTTTACTGTGGATATAGATACTTTTGTACCTGTTTCCACCAGCATCTTCACAAGGTCCTTTGCTGTTGTTCTGGGATTGATTTGCACATTTCGCACCAAAGTACGTTCATCTCTAGGACACAGAACGCATCTCATTCCTGAGCGGTATGACAAAATACCTAGACAAAATAACTAGACAAATCATGAGTTAATATGATTTTCTCTACCTTCCAAATCACTGCCCCCCCCAAGAGCGAGAAACAACCATTTGCCTCTGAGCCCTGTGTGTTCTGCCCTTGACATTAAATAGTCTATTCCATTCGTGCTCTTACCTTCCCCAGTTGTCATAGTGCAAAGCCTTCCTTCCATGCAGAGCAGAGAGAAGAGAGTGAGTGAACAGTCAGGGAGAATGTTGCTTCACATCTGTGTGTGTGTGTCTCTCTCCCTGCACTCCTCTCTCTCTCTCCTCCTGTTCTAGTCTGGTGACTACTGCATCCAATACCGCTGCCATCCCTCTCATTTTACATTTACATTTTAGTCATTTAGCAGATGCTCTTATCCTGAGCAACTTACAGTAGTGAGTGCATACATTTTCATACTTTGTTTTTTGCATACTGGTCTCCCCTGGGAATCGAACCTACAACCCTGGCGTTGCAAGTAGAGGGCTGTGGGTCCGGACAGAGATCATTGCGGCGCGGTCTGCATTTTTCATGATGTGGGCGGTCAGAGTGATGACTTAGGGATGTAAAATGTTGTTGTTCCACAAGGCCTACTTACTGTATTAAAAGCACATCTTTAGAGTTTTTTTTCCCTTTAAATGTTTGACTCTGATCAACATTATTCACAAAAGCTTTAGAGAGTGGGTTGTTAATGCTATTACGCACAATAAAACAGAAAACATCTATTAACTTCTATTAACTATAATATTATTACTGTGTTACGTCTCAGGGTGATTTCATTTACATGAATGATTTGTTGTCTCTTTCAGTAAAGTCCATTGTAATTGTCCTTGAGGGAGAAGTTAGAGTCTGAGGGCATGGAAAACAGTTCCTAAAAGCCGAGCAGTTTGCACAGTTCCCCTCAGCTCAGCCATTCTACCTGTCCTGCAAACAAACACTGTACCCAGTCAGCTAGAATGTGACGGAGTCAGCGAGCCCTTGTCCACGTCACCGCTCTGGTTACACACTGACAGTGGACACTGAAACTGCTACGACAAAAGGCACTGAAACGCACACAAAGATAGCTGTAAATAAGGAATTTGTTTTTTATTTTTAATACATTTGCAAACATTTCTAAAAACCTGTTTTCGTTTTGTCATTATGAGGTATTGTGTGAAGATTGATGAAGAAAACAATTATTTAATACATTTTAGAGTACGGCTGTAAATGTGGAAAAAGTAAAAGGGTCTGAATACATTCCGAATACACTGTACACACACACACACACCACACACACACACACACACACACACGTGAAGGGATTACAGTGAGTCTGATCTGGCTTGGCTACACTGAGGGAATGCAACATCTGAGACCCAGTGGTGGCTGCCCTCCTGTGGGGAAACTCATCCACTCAAGTCCCAGGTTGTCAGTCTGGCCCTCAGGCTTCCTCTCACCCACACACAACCCCACACACAACCCCACACACAGGTGACAGATTTGGAGAGTGGACACAACATGGGCAGGAGACCGCCAGGCCACAATGATGCCAACAGCAAGGGGAGAGAAAGGAGCGGACAGAAAACAAGTTGTGAGAGAGAGGGGGAAGCAAGAAAGCTGGGGAAAGAGTGAGTGAGTGAAAATGGAGGGAGAGAGGAACAGCTTCTAAGCATACAGTTCCTGGCCTCACACATAAAAAACAACAACAACAAACAAACAAACAAATGTGATGCTACATCCATTTAGCCCCATCCCAAATCCAATTCACATTTTCTACAAGTACCTAATCTCAGACAGCACTACCTGCTTCAGGTAGAAACAAGACTCAACTTAAAAAGATAAAAGTAAAGACTATGAGCTCCAGTTGTGTTGTGTGTAATTCCCTCAGCCCAAATAGAAATGTAGCTAAATATCCAGCCTAGAGAGACACACAGAGAGAGACACACGCAGAGAGAGAGAGATACACGCAGAGAGAGAGACACGCGCAGAGAGAGAGACACGCGCAGAGAGAGAGACACGCGCAGAGAGAGACACGCGCAGAGAGAGAGACACGCGCAGAGAGAGAGACACGCGCAGAGAGAGAGACACACGCAGAGAGAGAGACACACGCAGAGAGAGAGACACACGCAGAGAGAGAGACACACGCAGAGAGAGAGACACACGCAGAGAGAGAGACACACGCAGAGAGAGAGACACACGCAGAGAGAGAGACGCGCAGAGAGAGAGACACACGCAGAGAGAGAGACGCACGCAGAGAGAGAGACGCACGCAGAGAGAGAGACGCGCAGAGAGAGAGACGCGCAGAGAGAGAGAGAGAGACACACGCAGAGAGAGACACGCGCAGAGAGAGACACGCGCAGAGAGAGACGCGCAGAGAGAGAGACACGCAGAGAGAGAGACACGCAGAGAGAGAGACGCGCAGAGAGAGACACGCGCAGAGAGAGACACGCGCAGAGAGAGAGAGACACGCGCAGAGAGAGACACACGCAGAGAGAGACACACGCAGAGAGAGACACACGCAGAGAGAGACACGCGCAGAGAGA